>NC_092460.1:60529497-61212590 GCF_047495875.1 Pithys albifrons albifrons
CAATGAATTTAACTCCAGTGCAATTGTTTTAACATAATAAAAGCTTAAGATGCATAAAAATATAGACAGATCAGAAAGCACTATGAAGTTAATGTGGGGTATTGAAAAATGCATCCATCGTCATCAAAATACTAAATCCTTCTGCCTCTACTTTTTTCTGGAAACTAGAACTAACTAGGCATATCTTAAAAACTAATCGGCAGAATCTCTAAGACAGACATGCACTGTACATGGAGGACCATTCAAAAGTTGACCTAAACAATTTGACTGACAAAGATTGTCGTGAGATAGACAACGGTGGTAGTTCCTGCTTTGTGTTCACTGTCCCATTAGATGGCACTGAAATGAATCACTCAATGCGATAAAGCAAGTTGCATGGTCGTCAGGTTAACTTACTAAATCACTCTGAATCTGGATTTGTGGTTCTTCATATGGTGCCATATCAAATTCAGAATTTACTCTCAATGACTTGCAAAATTATGCCTCATTGATAATATAAACTATTTTATTGTACTAGTGTGCAAACAACTTCATTTCTTCGTCACAGTATATTTTATCATTCCTTGCACACTACACACTTGCAATTTATGACTCCTTCCTGCATGTTCAAGTATTTTATTCATTTTAGGCATAAATTCTGCAAGCCTTTAAAGCAAATTCATATATTTAGAAATGTATTTAGTTCTATTAAGTCAATACTTCAAAGTAATCTTTAAATGAAGCTTATACCCTATGGGGTATTTTTAAACCAGAACAACAAATCCTGTCAGAAATCCATTTCTAGCATGCAGACTTTGTTCTATTGTGTTTCAAATTGTGCCAGACTAATATATGTCTAAGTTGCATAGCCCGTGCTCAGCTGACAGAATTGCCTAGTGCACACTCATGTCATTTGTACACTAGTAATGTTAATGTGCATTGGGAGAGCAGTAAATTTCTTAGGTCAGGATACTTCCCTTCTGTTTGAATACAGGAAGTACACAAGATATAAAAACCTTATTAATTCAAAAAGGAAGGCAAAGAACCAGAAAGAAAAAGAAACATTTTCTGCCATTGAGGTGAAGGGCTGAGTAGTTTTAAAGGAGAAATGCATGCTTGAGACATTCAGTTCCTCCTTGAAGTCTGTAGAGTAAAATGTATTGCTTCCTATTTGAGGTTTAGGTAAAACCAGTAAAACTTATAATCTACTCCAGAGTTTTAAACTGTGACTTGGGGAGCCCAGGCTACTCTTGGGGGAAAAATAAGGATCTACTTTCAATTTGAATATTGATGATAAAACTTGGAAGTCATTTACTTTGTTGATGTTTGTACAACACAAATTTGTCTCCACATTTTTTACTTCACTTCAGCTTTCACAAAAAAATGGGTAATGGAAACTGATTTGTCAGGATTAGAATTTCCAAATGGAGCCATAGTACTAATTGTTTCTAGCACCAGCGCCACACAAATTTTCTACATCAGGATAGAATAAAACCAGATAGGTTGAAATAACTTGAGAGAGCTAGTTTGAAAAATTCAGTGCATATTTCAGCTGGGTGATGAGAGTAGACATCATACGATCAGCCGTATGTGTTTCTGGGCTGACAGACAAAAAATAACTGTTTCTGAATTTAGTTCACTGGAATTTAGGAATTCTATTTTTGCTTCCTATGGAACCCAAATATAAACCCATGTTCCTAAGAATTCTACTTGTTTTTCAGGAAATGAGAAAGAAATACAGAAAAAGAAGTTTTGTCTACTTGTGAGAGAAAATTTTTGGTCAAAAGTGAAAACTTTTTTTAACTGAAAAGTCTCAGCTGCAATATTTTTGATCTGTCACAGAAGTCCTCACTGCATTAAAAGTTGTCAGGCAGTTGCTCTCTTAAGTACTCAATCTGATACCGCTTTATGCATTGATGCCTTTAATATTCCACAATTTTTACTAATTCACAGTTGAATTGGATAACAGAACATCTTTTTCCCTTGCAGTTTTAACCTATGCACTATGTATTTGGGACCCACCTTAAAGAGGCCAACGACAACAATACCAGCACTCCTGTCTGAGCAGTTTCTAGATTTCCTCAAACATTTACGTTTTGACTAATGTATTTGTTAACCCCATTTGGGAAGGGTAGAGGACAGATTTATACGACTACTTCTGCACTGAAAACATCTATTATCAGAACATATGAAGCTGAGATGGCACCATGCTCATCTAATTATTTTGTGCTATTTCTGGCCCACTTTTAACCTCTGAGGTCTAGTGGAATCAGGAACAACCTTTTCTGTATGCATGTAGGCTCTGACCTCTACAGTTTCAGACTTGCTTTTGGCTCAGCCAACAGTCTCCCATTTCATTAGCATATTTCAAGCAAACCAGCACCTGGAAAGTAGAATTTTTTTAGATCAGGATTCCTCATCTGTACACAGAATATCAGCAATTCACTGCTGATGGAAAATACTGTGACTTCTTGCCCATGAGAACTTTATTTACTTACTCCTGAAAATACATTGCATACCTGTTTGGTTTTCTTTTGCTTTACCCACAAACAAATCCCTGCCTGCCCATTTTAACTTCATTTCCATCACAACTTCCTTCTCTATGCTTTGGGTAAAATTAGGTTTCAGAGGCTACCCATGCTTTTGCACTTCTTGTAAATCACTACCTTTTGCTTTTTCTCTTTCCTCCCAACAGCAGCACCTTTCATGTTACTTCTTTGGCCTTGAACCAATTTCCATCTCCTGCCAAGTGCCATAGATCCACAAAGTGCTTGTTCTGCAGTTATAATTTTGCTGCTTCATATAAAAGAGCAGAGCTTACTCTGGAGTCCTTGCTATAAATAGAAAAGATTTTTTCTTAGGTCTCCTACTGACTTGCCAGATTGATTGTATCTCTGCTAATCTGAATAGCATTTTCCTTTTCTCTTAAAATCATGCTGTATAAATATTTTGCTTGATGCTTCTGAAGGGTTATTTATATTGCTTTACATAGAAGAATATCTTTATTATGCCTAGATGTTTCAACTCTTAATTTTATGTTGCAATATCATTATACATACACATCACTTGTATACATACAGTTAAGCTATTTCAAGGCTATTTTGATAAGGGGATGTTAAACTAAATTTTTTCAATTATTTTTTCATCTTTTCCATCTTTTTGAAGGCCAGTCTTCAGAATACATCAGTAAAACCAGAATGGTGTTTATCATGCACTTAAAGATAAACCCTCTCTCTCTCTTCCCCTCAAGCTCCCCTACCAATACCTTGAAAATGCTGTTTTAAATTATAGATTAATACAATTTCAATATTTAAAAAAAAATCCAGATTAGATATCTAAGTGTGGAAAGGGAGAGAAATGTGGCTAATAAGGCTATTAAAAAGAATATAATGAAGAATCTAATTAATTAAGAGAATAATAAAGACTTGATCATTGATATGATAATTTCACTGTTATGAAAAGAGAAAATCTATAGGTCTATTGAAAAAAGTGATTGGCAACAAAGCCTTAAACATTTGCATAGTCTGCAAGTACATTGAAATAGAATGTAATCTATTTTATTTTAGAAGATAATACTTGCAAATGCAAAGTTTATAATGGAAAAAAGTGAAATATTCTGTAGTTTGTACCTACAGCTAGGATCCAAACCAGTTCAAAAGAAAGTGTCCCAATCTGTAATGAGCTGTTTTTGTGTTCAGAAGAGATATATCAAATTTGAACCTTCAACTAATTGCCCAATAGAGTGCAATAACTGGGAAAATATCCCAGCTATAGGACACCTACTCCCCATTCCTGCCTCGATGTATTTAGAATGGCTTTTCAAATTCTTATGCGCGTTTAAGAAATGTATTGGAGTCTCTTGAGAGAGAAAAGGGAAAATATATTTTTGAGTGCACAACAGGTACTTGATGTTGTGCTAATATGTCATGAAAATCTGAAACATTCCACCACAGTTCTGTTAGCACAGTGGCAGCTGATGCATGACACACTAGATGGCAAACCCAGAGTGCCTAAGCCTAGCACTATGGCAAATAGAAACAGAAAGCAAACACACAATGGATGACATGCAGAATTTGCATGCTATTAACTGGAATATTTTATGCATTTTGGTACAACTGTCAGATCCTCAGTAATTACTAGAATATGGTGCAGAAAACAAGAACATGGACAGGAGAAATTATTTCACATGCTTTGGCCTAATCAGGCTCGGCATTAACCCTGTATTCATGTATGTGTGTGTATCTGATGTTCCCTACGAAACAATAGGAGCAGAGGGCAACTTAGAGAAAGAAAGAAAATATAATACTTTTGCTCAGCTAAGGAGAGCAAGTTAATATTTCTTTTTTAGATAAGCACCATGGTTGATCACAGATTGAGTGTATTGTCTGATAACTCAGTCATTAAAAAAGCATTCATTACAAGCGACCTCTCACTGCAATGGTTTCTGTTATTTGAATGTTATTTAGAAAGTTTAAGGGTTCTTTGCAGTCATCCTGATTAGAGACAGGGATTCAGAAGGTATCAATGTTGTGCCACCACGGAAAGACAGACATGGTGTCAGACATTTCCGTGGCTTTACACAGATAGGTATACCAGGATGAGGATACAGATTCTCTAAGGTTACAAAGCATGTCATTAATAAAAAGGAATGGAAACAAGAAGCAATGATAAACAAGAAGCAATGATACAGGGTCATCTGTAGGGGATGTTTGGCCTGACTCCGCATGCACAACACACTAGCCAGAGAGTGGACAGGCAGGCAAGGTCAGTGTAACCTTGAGGCAGCCTGAAGAGATAAACAGCTTCAGACCCGGGTAAACACAGCCTCACTGGCACCAAGGGGGTTGTGGCTGCCTTGTGAACACCAGTCTTTCAGCCAATCAGAGCAGCTTGCTGCCGCGTGGACAGAGACCTCCAGCCTATCAAAAGTTGTTGTGTCCTCGTGTTCTGCCCAAAAACCTATATAACCTGTTTACCCCCCAATAAAGTTTGAACATTCCTGATTTTAACCGTCGAAGCCAAGACTCTATGAGAATACATCTTGGTATTCGGCGCTGAACCCAGGGTACCGTGTGGGGTGGCAGCCGGGGCACGAAGAACCCTCTCGCAATGCACCCTTTCCCCACCTGTCATCTGTGCTGGTTAGTAGATCTCAAGAACTGTCTTTCCTGATGCATGTGCTTCTAGATGCAGAAGAACTTTGTTTTGTGAGAAACATGGTCTGTACCCTAACTACTGTGAATTTGCCTGCGCAGTTGTTTGTTAACTGAAACAAGAAACACTAAATGTTTAGGCAACAGGTGTTTAAGTTTCAGGGTAGGTTTTTATAGGTGCTGACCTCTGGAGGGACAGAAATACACTGCACATTGTACAGAGAACTGTCAGATATTAGTCATATTTGATTTTACCTCTTGCGTGTTAACCAGTCAAATTAAATGCACATTGGTAAATGAAGCAAGTAATACTGCTTAAACCATTGTAATATGAAATCACTCATATGCAGCTTACAATGCAGCTTTTGCACACCAAATAGGAGCTTACTGGAAAGAAAAACAGTCTTATGGAATGTAGAACTCATATTTGTGCATATAATAAGTGAATATTAAATATATGCATGAAGAAACCAATGGTTTAAAATACAGTTATGGAATTAAAGACACTTGTAAGAGAACATCATGTTCAAACATAATTTGCATATGCCCACTAGTATGTATTGACAACAGAGTCAAAGAACAGTCTAGCATAGACATTTGCACATGTTCAAACAAGTTTTGCTACAGATAAAGCCTAAGTTTAAAAGACATCTCACTGAAGTTTAATGATGTCAGCTTGACTCAAGGTTTCAGAAACCATCCAATAGTGATTAACTCAGGATCATGTGAAAAGGATAACATACTCTTTAAATATCATTTGGTAAACAAATAATCTTTATGTAAATACAAAAGTATGTACCTGCTGAAACATAGAGAGTTTAATTACATTTTTTAAGAGTGGGATTCTATTATCCCTAGTTAAATTGGCACACTGAACCAATGCTTATTTCTACCATAGTCAAAACCAGAAAAAACTATTTCTAGAACTTAGACAAATCAAATAAATACACTGCCACCTAATTGTGGAGATGATTAAGTTTTGCATCCAGATATGTCATTGAACATCCCAACTGCAATGCTGCCAAGCAGCCAAATACAAAACTGACACTTACTAGTAGCATTCTTTAGTTGGCTTTGCTAGAAGGAAATGACTCATTAGACACTACCAGAATACAGCTTGCACTGACCTATCTTACCTACTGCAGTGATGGCCATAAGGTAGGCTCTTGAAAAAAAGAAAGTATAGTTGATCTTAATAAATGATTTTTGGGCTACAAGAAAATACAGGGCAAGCATAGAAAGAACAGATCAAGGAATTAGAACAGATCAGGACATGGATGAGAAGAGACACAAAATTTTGAAGGACAGCTCAAATTTCCAGTAGGAATGTAAAGGAAAAATCAGAAGGAGTTAAGAAATTGAGATAACCTTGGTTGAGAGGAGGAGCCTTAGAGCAGACATTTAGATGATCATCTGTTGGAGATAGAAAGGAAGTAGAATTTTACACTTGCAGACTGATAAAGTAGGATATTGAACAGACATTATATGGGTAGTGTATGTTCTTAATTCATGGTGAGACACACAACATAGCAGTAACATAGATAGAATGAGATTGTTGAGTAAAACCTCAGTCATTTTGTATACACTTATATAGATCCTATAACACCTATCAGGGCAACTACAATTGGCCTTTCATGATCTATACTGCCTGGATGATTATTTGGGGGGATTTTTGCAATTGTAGCTGTCCAAGAATACAGCACAACTACACAGCTGCTGGGACTGCAAGATTACTTTCTGAAGGCTTTCTTGAGAACACCGTGGATTATATTTTATTTCTAACTAATTTAGATGACATAAATGGATTTATTTAGAGGTTCTGTGCTACAGAGCTTCTGAGTGTATCAAGATAGACAATGCATTTGTCTTGGGCATTCTCCTTTCCTTTGACCAAAATGTGAAGAGTCCATACTGTATACCAATTTACTAAATATTTTGTATTGGAGTTCAGTTTGGTAGAAATTACTTTTGCTACATTAAAAAAAAAGTGCTACAGAGAACTGAGGAAGGGAAAGGAATACATTTAAGAAGCAAAGCAGGAGTGGAGAGAATAAGGGATTGGGATACAGAGAAATGCTGAGATTAGAGAAGAACTTAGAGTTCATTTTGTTAGAACTGATGAATTTATTGACACCTCCTAAGATGAGTCTGGATGATATGAGTAAGTAAGCATGTCAGTGGTATTGTCATGGATAAAATTCTTGCCAGCAGCTCTCAGTGTGACAGTTACAAAAATTAATGCCATGAGTAGATTTGTAGAGAGCAATTCAGCTTGTCTTAAAATAGATGTCTGATAGTTGGCTGGCTGAATGATTCTTTATACTCCATCTACTCTATCAAATGCCCCTATCAATCTCCTTTGCCTGTAACATCATATCTAGCTCATGTTAGATGTCTATGTTTAGTCTTAATCTCATACTGAAGCTCACTCATGAACTCAACACACCTGAAAAAATGCAGAGGTCACCTGGTCTCCATTGGTGAATAGCAGGAGTGGATCGCTAGTAGAGCCTGCTGAGACTGCTGTTGGAGCTCTCTCCAGGAGACATATCATGGCATCTTAAGAAATAGCTTAAACTGTGAGTATTAACAGGTGACAGGGTGCTGAATGTCTGAAACTGAACTTTTGAGTTGGTTGGTTGTATATTTTGATAATCCTGTGACCAAAACTGAATGTCTTGAATCTTCCAGTGTATAAAGAAACAAAAGTCATAAATACCAGATAGAACACTGGTTCCCCACTGTGCTTCTGTGCAAAGACTATTTAGGTTTGGAGTGCAGAGATTTGGGTTGCTGAAAAGAAAGGGATAAAGAGAAATGTTCATGAAAGAAGAAACAATTTCAGAAATAAGAAGTGAGTCTGGAAAGAAAATCCTTTCTGGAAAGAAGACCCTAGAAGTCAGGAAATGTTCTGATTCCAGAAGTCTGGTAATATATGGAGATAAATTTTATATTATACTCAGGGACCTTGGCCCAGTAATACCTGAGACTGGGAACTGTGAGTAGCAGCATGGCAGAAACCAAAATGAGTTTCTGCCCTGCCTTCCCACACTAGTGGTGATCTCCTTGCTGGAAAACCAAGAAGTAGTGAACTTGACACTAAAAGGGAAGCAATTGAGTATGCAAAATTAATAAGTAGAATAAAGTCGCTAATCTTTTTGATTCTTAAATAAACCAAAAAGTGTCTGGTTCCAATAAAGGTTGTTGATCAGTCCATCTTGCTCTTGACAGCTGTTTATATCACAGCCAAGCATGAATCTGCATCTTAGCATGCATGTCTTGGATGACCTGCCACATCCTACTACACCTGCAATGATCATGAAAGCTTTGCCATTCATAGATCCCAGTGCAACTTTCTTGCCTTTAATATATCTGTATTTTGACATTTTTTATGTTATTGGCTCATTTAAGACAGGATATATACCTTCTTACCACCTTCTTCTAGGATCATTATCACAGATGAACTGGGTTTACATCAGTACATGAACAAGTTTATATCAACACCTGCTGTAATATATAGGCCCTGGCAGACATTGCTCTTCACTCTACAGCAGATTTTTTTTATTCAAAATGTTTTAATTCAGATCAGAGCTGGATGTAAACCAGTTAGAGTCAGTATTAATAGTGGAGCATCTTGGACCCAGGAGCAAAACAGGAACGAGTCAATATGACAATAAATAAGGACATTTAATATGGTGCTTAAAGTATCATGGTTTTCAACTGCAGTTCCAGTACAGATACATTTTCCCAAGGGGTCAGCATTTGTGTGGCAACACTTAGCCCTACTCTCCTGTGATTGGCCAGGAACTACATGGAAAGAAAAGAGCGTAATACAGAGGTTTGCTCCCCAGTTTTTTCAGAATCCCTCAGGCAGACAAGTAGTTAGTAATAATCAAAAGGTAGAAATTGTTTGAAGTGCAGTCTGCCAAAGCACAAAAGGTGGTAGGAAGTGATTGAGACCTACTTTATAATAAGGTAAAAGGACTAGCAGGTGTTGCACCATCACTCACGCAAGAGCAGCTTGTGGCCCCACAGGCAGTGGGTGTGCATCAACAAGGTATGCAGGTGTCATGGGTACTGTGTACATGCGACAAGAATCTTGGGCCTCTGAATGTTCTCATTGTGGGGCTTTCTTGCCATTTTCAGTGTTGCAGGCTTCTCAGCAGCACTATCTATATCTGCTCCTGTTTGATCATCTGTGTCTTCTGAGCTTTTTAGAGCTGGGTTCATTCACTATTTCAGCAGCATCCCTACTTTAGGGTTTTTTATCCTTCCCTGAGTATTTGCATCATAAGCAGATGCTGGTGCCATTCTGATATTTTAATCAAGGTTAATTTAAACATTTATTAGTTTTTTAGCATATGGTCATATAATGATGTTAATTGCCTCAATTGCTTTCTCCATAACACTGGTTGTTCTACAAATATATCTGTCTAATATTTCAATTTAGAGATAACATTTTATTTAAAGCAAAATAAAAAAGCCATCACAGGTCTGATTCTATAAACTAGGAGACACATGAACATATCAAGCACACTCATTACAAGCCAGGTAAGTGAAAATCATTGTGACCTGATAATGGAAAGATCTGGGACATCCACACAATTAAAAATCTTGGTATAGCTTAAGATATCATTACAGCTCATCTCACAGAGAAAAAAGCCTGGGTGTACTTGCCTTCCAGTCTTTGTTTCACCTTCCCTTCCACATGGATGGAGATATTAAAGAAAAAGTTTTTTGGAAATCTGAGCTGTGTAAATTAGTTGTCATAATACTGCAATCCTCTCATGTTTCTGTAATAATAGGTGAAGGAGTTTTCACTTCAAAATTAGGACATTGCAGGATTTTTGGATGCAATTAATGTCTGAACAGCTACTTCTTAACAAACAGAACCTCTTAACAGCTTGTGCTTTTTAGCTGAGAACACATAGCAGGTATCTACATGTATGTGTGGGTCTGTATGCATATGTGCATATTGTTTATAAATATATATCTGAATGGGTGAATGGTTGGATGGATAGACAGACAGACAGTTAAATATCATCTGAGGTTATATATTCTGCCTTTATTTTCTCTTCATGAGCACAAACTGTTATCAAGCTTTATACTTTCCTTTTCTAAGGTTGCTAGTTAGCAACCAAATCTTTTTCAGTATTTCTTGACTCCTATTCTTCCTAGTTACAGCTCAAAGAAGATAGTGCACAAGCCTTTTCATTTCTTTAATTGGTTTCAACCCTCAAACATCAGAGAAGCAGCAAACTAATCTGCTAATGTAGACCTTTTTAAGGTTCTTAGTGCAGGAGAACTTGCCAGCTTCTGCCCTGTTCCTCATGGTGGACAGTTCTTCTCTTTGAAGAAGGTGTATTTATAAAATTAATAAAATTATTATTTTTAGATAAATGTATATACACAATAAGTTATTAGTTCGGTTTTCTTTAGAAAATCCTTTCTATAGGCTATATCCTCATATCAAATCCTTCTCAAAAAACACCCCACAACCTGCCATCAATCCTTCCTGGACTTTTCCTGTCTTATCCTGTGCCACTTAATTCTGCATCACTTAATTCTGCTGATCAGACCCATCTTGGACTAAGAAAAAATTGGAGCTGAATCAGCTTTAGAGATAAATTAATCAGTGTACAGGTCCAAAAAACTTACTGCAATGGCAAGTGAAGTGTATCTACCATTACAGGCTGGTTGTCTTCTTTTTGTCCATAATTTTCGTGTCTCAGTTTTATCACAAATGAGTTTATTGATCACTTTTTATCTTACTGGGTTTCTAAGATGACACTACTAGCCATCTTCTAAGTTAAGTTGGGATATATAGAGAAGTTTTTCTCCTTCATGGCTGTTATTCTGAGTTATAGTAATACTTGTGTATATTCCTGTTTGGAATAATGGCAAACATCAGGATATAGAGAGCTTAGTGTTCCTGCTCAAAGCTTACTTTGCTAGGGACTGATCTGCTAAACTCAACTCTTGTTCAGGATCCTATTGGCTTGGAATATGTTCTTTTTCCCCTTTAACAGTTCTCAGTTGCTGGAAAACAGGTTCACTAGCAAAGGTTCTTATTGGACCCGACCCTGCCAGACTGCTAGCTTTCAAGACTAGAAGATTCAGAAGTCAAAAAACCCAAAAAAACCAAAAACCACCATGAAGGGAAAATACTTCTTGTGTCTTTAAGTAGTCAGAAGTAGAACTGATACCTAAACAGAAGCAGTTACACCAGTTTGAATTCCATTACAGTTTTTCCTGAACAACGAGTACTATCTTGCACTGGTCCTTTTGCTGAAGTTTGCCAAGACACCACCTTTGGCAGAAGCTGGGTGAAAGTGGCTGGGGCAAAATGCCTTATCAAGTAGTTGTAAAATAAACAGTTAAATTTTAGCTTTGGATTTCTATCTTGAAAAAGCCTTAGAGCCTGAAGTCTTTAGATAACCTTTTCTTCAGATAAGGAAAGAAACCTCTTTTCAGCTCTTTTATCTGCTGTACTAATGAAACAAGGGTAGCCATAGGCACAACTACAAACCTGCTGAACCATAGAGCATGGGGCCCCATCATCAATTTTGTTGTCTTTCCTGCTGCCTGTATTTTTTACTAGGTTGCTATTTTTCTTAACATCCTAAGTACAAAGATTGAGAGAATAGTACAGAAACCCGATTGCTATGTTTTAAAATTTCCCTTGTTTTTCCCATCATATCACTCATCCCCAAAGGACGAGTTCCAGTTTCATACATTCAGATTCCACCAGTCAAATATAGACTGTATGCTAAACTGTGCAGCTGTCGGTTTTAAATTTTGCTTTTGAATTTTGTGCACTGGCATAACAATGATCAAAGATCATCTCTAGGTGCAATGAGAAAGATTTCTTCCTTGTCTTTTTGCCAGAATTGCTTATAGAAAAAGTAATATTGAGCACTCTTTAGAATAATTCTGTTCAAATACCTCTTCAGATTAGCTTTTGCTGTCTATTACACTTGGTTATACCTCTAGATGTCCAACCTTTCCTCCTTTCCCTTGAGTGGGGAATGGTCATGGGGAACAATCACACAAAGAACTACTAACTGAAATTCTAAGTGCTTTGTACCCTTTTCATCTTTCATTGAGCAGAACAAAATATAACCATATATAAATCATAAGGCTGCCGAAGGCTAGTTTTTTAGTTTTCTTTCTTTTTTTTTTTTCTCCTGATTTATCTTGCTTTACAATGATCATATACACTTCAAGGGATACCTCAGGAAAGAAAGAAAGAAAGAATAATTTTTCCCCATTATTTCTCTGATCCACACTGCATTATCTTCACTGCTGAGCTTCACTCTTTACTGGGTAAAATGGATAAAGTCTAAATTCATGGCAAGCAGATTAATTGCAGAGATATTTGGTCTCCATAGCAATGTTGCGTCTTTGCTATTAGAGATGAAAAATCACAGGTGAATAATGCAGAAAAGATGAAAACCTAGACTCTTGTCAATAATAATTCTTGAGTCCTTTTTCCACCTCTTTTTATGGTCTCTTTTAAAGAAAATTTTACATTGTTCAAACAGTTAAATATTGCTAACATGTCTGTGAGAGAAGCTTGAAATCTAATTAATGGTTGGTTAATTATGGTAAAATACAGACATGTCTACTCATTTTTCTTAAGTTATTCCATGGCAGAAGAGAATATTAAAAATGAAAATTTATTATAGGCTATCTTGGGAAAAATAAAAAGCAACAATATCCACCCTATCTGCCTTTTGATACTTATCTCTGCATTACAATCTGCCCCCGTAGGCATATTTGCCACTGTTGTCCAAATTGCCTTTTATTTTAACAAAGTAAGAGTCTGAATGTAGCTTTTTATCTCATAGGAAAAAAAAATCTGGAAGAATGAGCAGAATAAAGGGAATAAAATTCAATTATTCATTCACATTCACATTTACTGAAGATACTCTTTTGCCTGCCAAAAGTAAAAAGAGAAAATTCACACAAAAGGAAGGTGCATTTTGCTTAGATATCCAAATTCCTTTCAACTAACTGCTACAGAAATGCACTTTCATAACACTACAATACATGTACATATATAAGGGTTTGTAGGGAAGATATGGAATAATTATGCAATTTACCACAAAAGAACACTCAACAATTCATCTCCTGAAGATTCATCACAGGTCATTGTTCAATTTGTTCACAGAACAAAGACAAAAAGTCATGGAAGTAATACCAAGCTACTCAGGTGAGGACCTGACTTTGCATTTTCTGCTGATGGATTTCAAGAAATTAACAATCACAGCAGTTCATGTAATTTCCAAGAACATTTTAAGAACACATAGTTTTCTGAAAACCTGTTAGTCTATTTGCTTTATATCCTCTGGTTCAAAACTAATTCAAATGAGATTATAGTAATAAATAAAAAAAAAAAGAAAAAGAAAAATAAAAACAACAGCATGACACATACTAATATCTCTTTTATGCAAATATCCTTTCTGATTTTTTTTAAATTCTTCCTTCACAAAATAGGTATGTTTTTGATTTTGCTGTGACTTTATTTTTCTTTTCTCTGCAACATTTTCTTGCAGGCTGATTCCATTGCAGTAAGGAACATTATGGAAGTTATCAGTCATTAAACAGTTACATGTTGTGAAGCAAACAGAAATATTAAAGAAACTTATCATAAAATTTGTTGCTTATTTTCACACACAGAATGGTAAAAATAGCTTGTGCTGGTTCTTGTTTCTGTTCACATTCCTCTGGTGATTTAAAAGTACCTCTGTAAGGTGGTATTTTGTTACTGCTTTCTCCCATCCCTGGGAAATAAGTTCTTCGGTATAATAGCTTGTTTCTTCTTCATTTCTCCTACTTTCTGCCATTCCAAGCTGTTCTGTTTATTCCTTTTCAGCCTAGAGGTAGACATGCACCTAAATACTATAATTTCACAATAGGGACAAATTCCTTTCTCTTAAGACAATACTGTATCTAGAAAAATTTGATGAGTTGGGCCTAAAAGAGAAAAATAGAATGCCTACATTTTGTACTACCAGTATTTAGTCTTCGTAGTAGGACAGAGAATAAAATCCTACAGCCAAGATATTCTGACAATAGTTGATTTGTATGTATTTAGTTTATAGTGTAGAGAGGTTATTTGCATGAAAATGCAAAATGAGAAAGGAGTTGCCATGTTCTCACACTTTTTCTAAATATTTGACTTTAAAATGGCTTGTGAATTCCAGCTTTTGCCTTCAAACTCTGATGCATGCAGAGTGTTATATAATCCCCAAACAAAATAATTTCTGTTAATACAGTGTTTTGAAATATTTTTGCAACAGACACACTCAGACAAAAAAAGAATGACAGCTTGGCACAAACTTTACAGAGGAGATATTAAAAAGTTTTTAATTTTATGGATACACATGCATATATACATATATATACACATATACACATACATACACATATACACATACATATACATATGATTATATTGAGCAGGACTTTAAAATTTCAGCACACCAGAATAATTCACTCTTCTCTCAGATGAAAGTTAGTCTTATGATACTGTTCTCCATAATCTTTTACCTCTAGTTATGAACTGTTGTAAATTTTTAGTGTCCTTGAGGCTCAAATGGTCATGAGTGAGAGGAAGTCCAGGGACTGTTATCCAGCTGTAAAGAGGGGTTCCTGAGTCTAGGAACACTCAACCCAGAAGCCCTCAGCAGTCAACCAAGTGAGGAAAGGGCAGTGCTGGGATTGCCAGAGAGACTTAAATGGCTCCAGGGAGTGTGACAAACAGGAGAGGGCAAACAGGGATGTGGCACATCAGTCTATACAATAGTTCAAGCAGGCAGGGCAAGCAGGAAGGGTTCCTCTCTGACCATCTGACAGAAGCCAATACAGGCAGCAAACAGATTCAGTAGCTGATAAGGAAGAGCAAAGAGATCACAGAAACACAGTATATGCCAAGTTGGAAGGGACACGCAAGGACCATGGAGTCCAACTCCTACCCCTGCATTCATTCCCAAGAGTCACAACAAGTGCCCGAGAGCATCCTTTCAGCCCAAGTCTTATTAACATACTAGTTTAAGCTTCCTCAGTTATGCTGTTGACACTCCATAGAGCTCAATTCTTAGAGCTGCCACGTCAGAGGCCTTCAGCCAGCCAGCCCTGCTGATGGCAGATGCAGCTCTCCAGGACACAGGAGTGTCTGATGCCTCTTCATGAGGCTGGAGTAGACAAGTAGTTCCTTTGCAGAAGGTATGCCGTAGTCAAAAAGATGTGTTGCCAGGTGATGAAGCTACAGGAAGAAGTGAACAGGCTTTGTAGTATCTGAGAGAATGATGATGAGAGATACTGATTATTTTCAGAGACGCTACAGTCTTAGGACTCTTAGCAGTCTTGAAACTCCATAGTAGTGGAGAAGCAGGTGGACACAGAGCACTACAGGGTAATTAGTCAAGGGACAGTTAGTCATGTTAAAGACGAAGGCTGGAAGCTGGTCACTGCACATACTAGGAGGAAGGTTCCTCCTCCTTCTCAGAATCTGACAAGTAGGACTGGCACCTTCTACAACAGGTATGGGGCTCTGGAAATAGAAGGCCAGACAACTATGAGGTAAGCAGAGGTCCTTCTGGGATAGTAGAGTCTTCTAAAACAATACCTCCTGTACCTTGCATCAAGATCTCAACTGTTAAGAGGAAAAGAAGGTCAGCTGTAAAAGGAGACTCCCTTCTAAGGACTCAACTCACAGGAAAGTCTGCTGTCTCTCAGGGGCTCAGGAAAGGGATATAACTGGAAAATTCTACAGTCTAATGAGGTACTCTGATTAGTACCTGTTATTGGTTGTTCAAACTGGCAGTGACAAAATAACAGAGAGAAGTAAAAGGGCAATCAAGAGAGACGTCAGGACTGGGGGACAAATGGTAGAGACAAATTCATCCAGTAATGAAGAGTAATATTGACGGGTATAGGCAGATCCATTAGGTCTGCCAGATGAGTCACCGCAATGAGTGGCTCTGAGACTGGTGTACTGGGTAAAATTTTGGGGGTTTTGACCCTGGGATAATCTACTCAACACCTGGTGTACTGACTCCTGACGGGATGCCCCTATCTGAGAGAGGAAGAGTGTTTTAACACAAGAGCTAAAAGGGCCTGTTGACAGACCTTTAAACTAGCTTGGAAGGGGGAAGGGGAAAAACCCAGGTTCTCCTATGACAAGTGGTGGCATGGTATTACAATCCACTTAATGATAGAGGGGCAAAGAGAGCTCTCTGTGAATTGTAGAAAAATCTTCAGGGGTAGCCTCACCTTGGACATTGTGTGCAATTTTAGGCACCACAATGTAAGAAAGATATTAAATCATTAGAGAGTGTCCAAAGGAGGGCAATGAAGATGGTGAAGGACCTTGAAGGGAAATGGTATACAGAGCAGCTGTGGTCACTTGGTCTGTTCAGCCTGGAGAAGAGGAGACTGAGAGGAGACCTCATTGCAGTGTACAATGTCCTTGTGAGAGGAAGAGAAGGGGCAGGCACTGATCTCTTGCCTGTGGTGACCAGTGATAGGACCCAAGGGAATAGCCTGAAGTTGTGTCAGGAGAGGTTTAAGTTAGATATTAGAAAGGTTCTTCACCCAGAGGGTGCTTGGGCACTGAAAACAGGCTTCCCAGGGAAGTGGTTACAGCACCAATCCTGACAGAGTTCAAAAAGCATTTAGACAATACTCTCAGGCACAGGCTGTGATTCTTGAGGATGGTCCTGGGCAGGTCCAGGAGTTGGACCTGATGATCCTTGTGGTTCCATTCGAACTCAGCATATTATGTGATGCTGTAGGTAGGTAAGTAGAAAGGAACAGGAATTTTCTGATTAAATTATTTTTGCTAAAAAGAAGCAGACAAATAAAAATTTTTATTAAAATTTTGTCAATTTCTTTTGGAAAATTCTTCATGGTCCAAGATGGCATCTGGGGAAATGTGTTGCAGTCAGTGTCTGACAGTGATTCCAGTGATTTTGTCATGGTTAGAGTTTTGTATTTTATTCCCTTTTTCCCTTTAAATCCAATTCCCCCACCCTTTGCTGGGGCTGGGCAGAGAGAGAAAGAACAAAAAGTCACCAAAAGGACAGAAAGTGGAACTCTCTCTCTATTCCACAGACCAGATGTGCTTGTGACTACAGAGTCTACATGGCGCACTCCTCCACCAGAGCCTCTGCCGCCACCACCTGGGTTGCAGCCTGGACCACCACACCAGGATTGCTCATCAATGCAGCCAGGGGGGAAACAAAAGTGAATCTGACCTCACACATGCCACATGGAACCACTGCAGCTGTCGATCCTGGGAGCCCCTGGTGGTGGTAGCCCTGCTGATCACTGCCGGATCGTCATGTGGACCACAGCCCAGCTAAGCCAAGCAAGACAACACCAGTGCTGGAGACAGCATGCAGCAGAGAACAAAGAGCCTGTGGACCAACACCACTGCTACAGTCATGACCTGAGCATGACTAGTGACATAGAGTGGGAGGTATAATAATATAACTCCTTGAAGATGACACAGTTTTTCCTAGTTTGTTTGGTTTTTTGTTTGTTTGTTTGTTTTGCTTTTCCCCCTTTCCCTTTGGTTTGTTTGGGCAGAGGAAGGTGCTTAGTGGAGAAAATGCTGTGCTACTTTTTTCCCCCTTTGATCCTGAGGAGCCATGTTGGTGGTGAATTCCCCTCTTTGTGGGTGAATTCTTTCCTTTGTATCTTTGTACTGCTATTTCCTTGTCTGTAATCCATTGTTTTTTCACTTATACCTCCTCAGAAATAAAAAGGCATGTAACTCATTTTATTGGAGCTCCCACCTCAATAATTTTCTTTAAACTAAGATTTGTTATTTAACCTCAAATCATATGGCATATCATTTACTAGTTTCAGAGGTATGTACTGTACGGTCATTCTGGACAAGTATTGTTAAAAGACTAGTGAGTTTTTTCAGTCTATATAGTACACATAATTTAGTCATGCTAATTTGCCTTATGAGGGCCCTTGGCTTTCAGACACTTGAATTTGATGTGGAACTTGCTCAAACTTCATGATTAATAAATGCAGCAGGTTTATATTAATCAAAAATGGCAGGATATTAAACTTTCTGGGTAGCATGAAGTGTTATTTATGTGCCTCTCAAGTAGCATTTGGTGTTTCTAAAATTATGATACTAGGTTATCTCAGTTTCTTCATGTGCTTAACTCAGATGCATTGCTTTGATGAATAACAAACCATATATGCATTTGTCAGGAATAGCCACTATTTTTCATTCTCTCTGCTGTGATGGAATTTTCTGTTAAGTTCTGTTTTCCACTTCCTTCAGTAACATTTTTGTATTCTCAAAAATAATTGAAAGTACTTAAATTCAACATTCTATGTAAAATAGTTTTCTGCAAATCCCTGTATTGGAACTCATTTGTTGAGCAAAGAGCCAAAATAATGGAAGTCAGCACTGGACCATCATGAAACACGTGGAGGAAGTAAAGAGACCACCAGTCTAGGCAGGTAGTGGGATGAAATCAAAGGCTTATAAGACCTGACACTATGGCTGAACATTTTTTCACCCCGTCATCCATCAGCTTCACAAAGGAGTAGCATACGGCAGCAGCCAAAGCCATGCGGGTATCTGCAGGAACTCCTGCAAAGATCATAGCAAAGGCACCGAGTGCACTGTCAGCAGGGCATGAGCATGCCTGCCAAGAGCTGATGGGCTTATGCATTATGAGAGCAGGCACTGAGGAAGTGCTCCTGGCCTCATCACCTTCCCATTAGCACCTTCTGACACGGCCAAGTCAGAAAATTCAGGTTTTAAATTCCTGAAAAATACACACTATGTTATAAAGTAAGCAATGCAGACACCTGTACCAATCTTTCACAGGAATACACACAAGTCTCAGGAGTGAGTGTTTGCAGGAGGTATAAAAATTGTCAATCTGTGCACCAACAGTAGGGAATCTGTCAAACTCTGCCAGTCTAACTCTATTGAGATAATGACATGGTGGCTTTTGCAAATACAATTTTTTTCCTGTGTACATTAGTTATGAAGCTGGTTTGAGCAGCCTTTATGATAAGAGCTCAAGCGAAGGACATACAGAGAGTAGGTGACTATGGGTGACTTAACCACCGCAGTCCCTTTCACCTGTTGGTCTCACATTTGGAACACAGGAAAGAAGGACCTGAAAGTTTGGGAAGCAGTGTAGCTTCTCAGTGGAATAAAACACTGTCTGAATGACAGACAGGTTTATCTATCCAAGTTCTGGGCCAACAGCTCAATCAGACAGTTATGAAGCAGCTGTCATCTAGCAAAGACATATCTGCTTGAGATAACAATAACACATAAGGCTCAGCTATCTTTTTTGTGCTGATCGTTTTTCATATATTGTCTTCTGGCCTTCGAGGAATTATTATTCTGTGCCTTCTCCTGTATGTAGGTTTTACATATGGAAATGTTTTGTCTAAATTTCACCTGAAAATAAAATCAATGACACAGTGACATGAATATTGAGATTAATTGCTTGATGAGATGCAGAATAAGTGAATTCATGACCTGTCAAGAAACTCCTACACAATACTGTTGATGATAAAAATACCAATGTAATTTTCATCTATTGCTGTTGAATTAAATCTTTTTTTTTTCTTTAAAGAAAATTAGAAAGATTTTTCTTTATAGCTAAGTGATTCTGAATCCTGTTGCATTCAGTCATAGCTATAGTCCTCAGGACCTAAAAAAAGTCAGTATTGGAGAATCATTCTCAAGCTTAGCAGGACAGGATTTTATAAGAGACAATTGTATGTCTGTGCTTTCATGTAATTTGGCAATAAATATCAGCCCCAGTTGTGCTCAGCTCTTTACTCATGCCTTTTTAAAATATTTTAAATCTTTCTATAGATTTTGGATGTCACTTTGGTTTAATTGTTGTTGTTGTATTTATCACTTGTTTTTAGCTTCTGTAAATTACAAACGTTTTTTTCTATGGAGTGGTCAAATTCCTGTTCAACCACATTCACAGATCTTCATATTAGTCTAAGTAAATTTATTGTGCAATTTGAGTTATTACTCATTGTACCTGATGGACAGTTTGTTCTTCTTTTGGAAAAACTGAACCTAGATGTTGTATTACACTTTTAAACCAAACTACATGACTCTGAAAGTAATACCACTTAGCAATAGTGGCTTGCAAGGGCTCATCTTGCAAAGGAAAAAGGAATAGTAATGAAAAATACTTCCTCATGTTTCTAACTAAATGGTAACAAACTGTGTATAAAATATACATATTTTTGTCTTCATATATATCAGTATCATTTACTTAAATCTTAACACTCCCCTTTGAACCACAGAATAGTACTATAAGTTCATGTTTTACTATTTATATATATAATATATAGCAAGAGAGCTAGTCCTTCTTCCTAAAAACGTGTGTGTGTGTGTGTGTATATATATATATATACACACCCCAATGTTTTTAGAAAAGACTAGCTGTCTTACACTAATCCTGGGGATTTACGTATGGCACAGAGAGGCTAAGCTCCATATGCCTATCTTTTCCTGCCGACTTGCTTTTTTCAAGTCAGTAGCATCTTGAGCCTCATAGCATCAAAATCTTAAAGTGAGTTTCATGTTTATGCATGGCCATTTACCCTTTACCCAAAAGCAAAATACTTAGTAGTCCAGAATTGATAATAATTTTTTTTTTATAGGGACTCTATTTGGAGAAGGCCTGTGGATCTTTGTAAAGGTATTTAATTAAGGTGAAATGTGACCTCTTCTATGGGCTGTTTAGTGATGGGAAAGCAGGATGTTATGGGACTACAGTCCTGGATGCATGCAGGTAACAGCAGAAGAGAGCAGCTCTTGTTGCTTACATCCTTCCTAGGAACAGCTGTTGTCTTCCACTGCTTGTCCCAGCACAAAGCTACATTAAAACATCTGGTACAATGGACTAGATTGGACATAGCCTGCAGGGACTTTTCTGATGTAGGCAATGAATGTAGGTAATGTAGCAACATAGATCTGCTTAGAGTTTTGACATCCTCTAAGGGATCATGAGCATCCCCTGAAATGTCTATTCTGACATGAAATAAACTACTCAAAATAAACAGTGTGCAATAATGATGTTTACAGTGGATCAGGAGGATGCATTCTTGCTGCAGCAAATGAGAACATGGCATCAGGCAAAGACTTCAGGGTAACTGCCTGAGAATTCACAATTTTGTCATGACTTGATAGCTTTGCCAGATGGAATAGAAAACCTTTGCACCTTTTTCTTGGGCCTGTGCAAGTAATTTTGTCAGAGTTTTGGATTATAATTGTAGAGAGCCAAGTCAGTAATACTTCTGCCGTGACCTGATTCTGCATATACACTTAATGCTGCCACACTACTAAATCAAGAAAGACTCTTTTTGCTTGACAGGTGATAGATCTTTCAAAAGATGAGCTATAAGACAATTTTCAAATGTCTGAGGAATAAAGGCTTGTCTCATATATGACAAAATGATTGATTAAGTTAAAATATTAGCTCACCATATAAAATACCAAGGCACTTTTTCATTAGCATGTATTGTTCTTTCTGTACAAATCAGGTATAGAAAAAACAGCTAATAGGATAGCTGGAAAAGTATTATACAACTATAGTTTGCTGACACAATAAGGTGTCTAATGCCTATTCTTGGCTAAGTAAGGCACAATTCAGAGTATTCAAGGAAGATCAACTAGTTGCAAACAAACCAACATATATTATAATAAACTGGTACTGATTCAAACTCAGTTTTATGTGATGCAACTTTCAGAAGATGCCAATAAGTTCTTACAGTGGTCTATCATCCTTTCTCAATGTACACAGTGTAATAAAACCAGTATTTCTCTGTTATCATGTGCCCTAAATACCTAATATTGGGAGCATTCACTTCCTTGCTGTTAATAAGTGTCATAACCCACTCTAGTGGGAATGTATCAGTTCAAGACAATTCCACAACTTCTTTTGAATTGGCCTAGGCAGTGCTGATTGTCCAGCATCCAATACAAGAGTCTGACCTGTGACCAGCAGCAATGTTGGTACTGCACATCGCAATGCACCCTTAGGGGCAACTATTCTTGGCAACCCTTGAAAGCAAAACTCAAGCATCTCCACAGTTTGTTAGAACCTCCTGAAACCAGTTTGCATTCATGTCACTTAGATGTTGGTTGCTCTTCCTGCAGATGTCCTCAGGGCACTGCAGGGAAAACTCTAGTATGTCTGCCTGATATCATTAGTGACAAGTTAGATGCGGTAGCTAGAGACTTCACAGAGGGCAGATGTGGTCATGCAGCAGATAAGTATGCTTTGGAGGACACTGTAGACACTCTTTGTACCCAACACTTCCCTTCCCACAATATTACTTAGAGTAGTCTGCAAGTAGTCCCAAGGGCCAGATGGGTGGGCAGCATGTTTAGCCTCCAGCCTGCCTTGTGATGGTGCCATCAACATCACGTAAGGACTGTGTAAGTTTAATCTTACACGGAGTCAATTCCAGATTTAGCAACAAAGCTCCTGGGTGCTAAGTGCTATACAGAGCAAATTAATTAAGAAAATTTTTCCCAACCTTACATGCCTTACAGTTAGGAGAAAGACAAAACAAGCATTAAGGTCAATGAGGAGATGAAGGGAGGTTAACAAGAACAGAATTCCTGCCACTTTTTCTGATTTTTTTAGCAGACAATTGTGGATGAATTCTGTGTGTTTATGAGTTGAGGGTATTAAGCTGGTGTGGCTAAATACACAAAGCACTGTGCTACTGTTCAAACTCATCAGACCACATAGCTAGAAAGGGGAAAAATAAAGCTCTCAACCCTGAATTATTTGCTTAAATGAACCCTTTAAAGAGATAGTGATGTACAAGAAACCCTGCGGGATTTAGAAAGCTTATCAGCCTCAACACAAACTTGCTTGTTTCTGCTCTGTGTCTCAAGCATCATTCTAAGAGTTGAAAATGCATTTACTCCTGTTGTACTCTCCTAAACCATATACTTTCAAAACCAACAGGTTGAAAATACGTTCTAACCTTGAAAATACTATTTTTCCCAGATACAACTTTGATAAGCTGTAACCAATGACTCTAAAATAACTACATCAGGTGTTAAAACAATTGCAAAATGATATATCCTTGGGTGTGGGAAGGCAAGCATTCAGCAAATCTAGAGGATGGCTTCATTACAAGTTAACCAAAGCTCCTCAAATCAATCCTTATGTATTTGTTTCCTTCTTTTTTCTTTTTTTTTTTTTTTACTCGGTACTGCCACTAAATGGGAAAATATCATGCCTTCTGGGTACATCAGAAACTGGAAGTCTTGCCAGTTAAATTCTTTGTTTATTCACTAAAGTGCAGAGAAGCCCAGGTAGGTAGGAATATTTATTATCATGAAACTACATATTTTGGACAGAAAACATGGGACTATTGTGCCAGTCCCCCAAAAGTTTTAGAATAGCTGAGAGTCAAGAATATTTAAAATTATTCCAGAATCTTTGGGACTAGATCCTAGTTCAGATAATATGCCTACACAGGCAGAAAAAGAAAAGTATGATATCATATGTGGCCCTCTGCAAACATATTATGTGCTGTGGTAGTTACATGTTGCATGGCCATTCATTCTTAAACTATGTAGAAAAGGGAAGGTGAGAAGTAGATTGAGTCAACCTTCTGTGTCACCAGATTGCTGGGTGGCAGAGCTGGCCCAAGGAATGCAATATAATGAAGGACAGTAGAAGTCATGAGCCTGATGTGATAAGGAAGCAAAGTGGAATGGAATTTTACAAGTGTGAAACTACTAAGATGGTACAACTTTTACACCATATTTTGATAGGGGCTATGCCAAAAGGCATACAAAACCTTTAATACTATGTAAGAGTTTTCCCAGAGCTAAGCAGAGGTCACTTTCATGCAGAATGTTGATATAAAATGTGAGGAGATCAAAATATGGGTGGAAAACCAGAATCCTAATCAACAATTTATTGTAATTCAGGAACAATAGCTAACATCCACGTTGATTTATTTTGTACATTGACCAAAAGACTTGTTTTCTTGCTGCTACCTTATACCTTTTTAATTTGGAGAGACATTTTTTATATTTTCTTTCCTGAGATGAATCAAACATTTATACTTTTGATACATATTCACTTAAATTTAATTGACTAAGCATTGATGTTCATATGTCCTTCCAGTGTCACTCATGGAAGTCCTAGATTCTGTGCTTCTTTCTAAATAGCAGTCTTCTGCCCAGATTTTGTCATTCACTGTATTTTGAAGATTAGTGTGGCATGTAAGGGCAGTACTGCTGAGCAGGAATGCACTGCCTAAAAGCCTTAGTATGGCAGCCCTCTGAAAGACAGAGCTCAACCATCAGAATTAAGGTAGATTCCAGCTTGATTCAACAACTAAGAACAATCTGTTTCAAGTCAGAAATGGTTGAGAATAAAATCTGTTTGCAATTGTTTGATGAAAACCTAATCAAACAACTATTTTAAAACATCAAAGACTTGTTCTGTGAAAAAGTAACCATTTGACCACATCCTTTCCATATAAAGCTTTAATCTGAAATTTCCATGAAAAATGATCCCATTGACAATACTGATTTCTATGGAGATCTAAGGAATTTCTCTCATATGATTGTCCCTAATCTATTTTCTCTAAATATTTTTCAATGATTTCAGCTATAACATTGAAAGGAAGAGAAACATGGAGATGTTGTTGAAGAGATTACTATTAACCTTTTAATTTACTTTTTAATATTTTAGTTTCAGTAGGAAGACTAGTTTTTAGTCCTTTTTTCCTATTGAAGGGAATATATATTCCCTACAGAAAATAGAAATAATAGACAATATCTTATAAGCTGTTTAGGTCAATGTTAAAAACATTGTTAGAGGTTAACAATGTTAAAAACAGGGTTTGTAAGTGTATTAGTATTGAGAAGTGTAATTCAGATTAATGGACACCTTAAACACACTAAGTATTAAACACATTAGTCCTTGCTGGGTCCTGTATGTGCTTAGTGTGTTTAGTGGACAAGGTTTCTTGTACTGGGGTCTCCAGGATGGGACCAGGTGGCAGTGTTTAAACACAGGAGGGAAATGACACTGCCCAATGAGTGGCTGTGCTCAAGCTGATTGTCAAGCATCCCCTTGCTCCCACTAATAACTTTTAGACAAAAAAGATAATCAATGTTGTCATTTTTTGTTTCATCATTGTGTTCTATTTCTATGTATACTTTATAATTTTGTTAAGACTGTTTCCTTCTTAATGTCTGGCAACAATTGCTGCCAGCCTCTTATGCAACTTTATATTACATACATATACATAACGTGGTAGACTGCATAGGCTGCAGCATTTGGGGTTTGGGTGAAAAATCAACCACTGAACTCCCTTTACCTCCAGTGGCTGAATATCACACACACAGAGCAGTCTCTGGCATTCGTCTTAACTGGCAGTAGCAAAACAGGTTGGGAAATCTCTCATCTGACTGCAAAAGCTTAGCCTTTCTAATGAAAGAAAGGTCTTTGAAAATTTAAAAAAAAATATAAAAAGCTAACATTGTTCTTCAATTGACCTTCCAAATGCAAAATATATTTTATGATTATTGACTCCATGTTTATGAATTGCTCTTAATATTTGACTAAGACTAGTATTATCCTTTTTCTTATTGTTTGTGCTGAGTAATAAAAATGCTCAAGCAAAATACTTTTAGAAGTGTTACTACATTTGAAACACCTATTGGTGCAGGGTAGAATGCTGACTATTCCAAAATTTGGTAAGTGAGGTACTCTCAGAAATGTAAATGCATTTTCCTTCCCTTGGATAATGTAGCAGGCATATTGTGTTGCTTTCAGTTACTTCATCCTCTTAGATAAGAAGTTTCAAAGTTTTTCTTCTCAGTATATATTGCAGATGCAGTATTAAGGAGCTTGCAACAAATCAAACAAGAGCATGGTTTTAGAAAATACCTGAAAACATTTGTATCCACATCATCTATATTTTAAATAAATTTTCAAAACTCTCTCTTAAAGTAATAATTCAACAATGATAGACACATCATGATGCTGTACTAAATCACTCAGGTTTATTAGAACAATTTTATAAACTCAAGGCATCAAATAAAATCACCCAAAACCTGAGTTTAGTAGTTATCAAAAGAAAATAAACAGTATGTTTAGATAATCAAGAAAGCAATTTGTGTTAAATACTAAAGCCAAATCCAAAGATGAGTACTGCTTTTAAAGTTACCCAAATATTTTGGTTTAAAAATTGGCTTTTACATAAATATTGCATCTTTTAGTATTTAAGCTATGGTTTTCTATTACTTGACACATAAAATGTTTTGATTACGAAGAAAAAAATCACTTGACATTTAGCTTTTAATCTTTTGCCAACAAAGTATGCAAAGAGATTATTTAATATCATCCCACCATTTAAGAATGGTATTTGTAATAACTTTGAGTGCTCTGGCAAAGAGAAATCATAATTCATATTCTTATATTTGAATTCTAGGTAAATGTGCTTTGCTTTTATTATGGTTTGCTGGTTTGCACTGCCTTTCTTCTTTACAGGATGTGGCATCCACTATTTTGTTGGAGGCAAGGAAATGAGGACTGTAAATTCAAAAGAAATTACTGGTAGTAAAGAGTGTAACTTTCAAGAAAAGTTATGGGTTGGGGTATGAGTCTGTGTGAGGGGTTTTTAATCCGCATGATCAAAACAAGTTTTATGCTAAACATTTAATTTCAGGATAAATTGCATAGGGAAACTAAGAAGTAAGAAAACTATCCCATTTGTGGTCATTTATGCAAGTAATGCTAACACACTGTGCTTATATTGACTTTCCATAAAGTGATCTTATATAAACTGATCTTAGAGGTTTTTTCTACCCAAAGAACTGATCTCATTTTACTATAATTTTCTGATAAGTCAGTGTTTTTACATACAAATATACAAACTCTTTCATCTTCAGTAATCATTTTTCAAGTTGTAGTGGTAGTTTGTTGCACATTTCAGTCCTGTGCAATGAGCAGAGAGGCAAGCTGACCATTCCATTCTTTCAACACCAGCTTTTTAACAGACAAAGAAATGCATTGAGATGACTGCAAAACTTCAACATACATCCTAACCATTTTAACTGCTATTAACTTTGATTTGCTTCTGAAACAATGTTCATCACTTTTATTCTGTTTTGTTTCCTTTGTTGAGTGCCACCACAGCCAGTCTACTAGTTCATATTCATGTGTAAACTGAAAAATTGTGGAAAAACACAGTCTAGAAATGTTTGGAAAATCTTTATTATTTTTAAGTAGGATACTTAACTCATGGAGGTAAGTCCATTTTAGGCATCAGATAGTTACAGGAATCAAGTTCAATTTGTATTCTTTTCAGTTATTTAAAAATACAGTATTTGTATCAGTAATTTATATGAAAAGAGATCACATTTAAAAATAATATATGGGGTTTTTTTCTGAAAAAAATTGCTCTTTGTTTCTACAGATTAATATGGAGTTTTACCCTGCTGTTTAAAATTAAAGTGATATAACTAATGGATCACTAAACTCTAACCCAAAAAATTAATGAACGATTTAAAATAATTTTTGGTTTAAAAAGACTGTGTAAGTACAAGTTTAGTTTGGACTGGCACATGTCTAATGTACATGCATACTGGCTGTCAGAGGGCATATAGGCAATTTTTCCTCATCGCTCTGTCTATTAGTTAAATTTAAACCAAGCAGTAAAAATGTTCATTTCTTCATAAGAACCAATGGTCAAGTCACTGAACTAAAGAAAAGCCAAGTGAGCAATGCAGAAAAGATGCCATTTGTCTTAGAGATGAGGGCTAAGACCAAGGTCTTAAGATATACACAGTATGTCTTCAAAGTATACAGCAAATTTATGTTAGTTCTTTATATTGCAGTCTGGTGCAAGCCAAGTAAAGTCACTTTCCCAAGCAGGATTTAAGAGCACTGCAAGTTTTCATTGTCATCTCCTGGAGATGAAGGCAAGGGATGGATCAGCATGATATAAATACCCCCAACCACTGTGACAATGAGGGAGAGTAGAAAAGCAGTGACTGGGTTGAGGCTGTGACTTTCCCCTCTCTAACTATGCTGACATTAGAGATTGCATCTGTGGTGGTGCAGAAAAGGTCCAAACCAAGGTCACAAAATCTCAAGGCTGGGGAGGCACCTCACTTGGAGGGCAAAATGATCTGGGCACAGCACTCCATTAGTAAAGTTATCACAAAACTTCTTAATTTATTAAAAGGAAATAAAAATGCCAGGTATGCCTGTATGGACACAGAAGGACTTTTTGCCTTTTCACTTCAGCAGTAGCCTTAGTGTAGAAACTTGATAAAGTTCTCTGTATTTAATGGCTACACAGAGGCATTTGCCAGAGCGCTCTAACATACCTGATTTTGATCAGCCATCTGGTGATCTGTCTCTAGAGTTACTTCAAGTCAAAGTGTGTGCTCTGTGGCACACCTTCCTCTACCATGAAGACAAGTCCAGCATTGCCTGAGCAGCCTGTGCCTTTAAGAAAGGTTTTTGTTTTCCTCACTGTCCTTTGCTACTGAGTCACCAGTTCATTCATGTCCTTTGGGATTCTACTTCCTTCTCTCTCCAGGAGATAAACTCTCTATGTCTTCATGAAAGCATAGGCACAATCTTTGTTCTTTCTAATTTCACTCTTTTTTTCTTCCTAAAGACTGATTAACAAACCAACAAAAAAAAATGAAAAAGAAAAAAGGTAACACACTGACAAAGTTTTCCTATTACTAGGATCTCCAAAAACAGTGAAAAATGAGGAAAATCTGAACTCAGAACCTTGAGTGCCTTCCCTGCATTAATCATTTTTATTTGCATTAATATCAGAGAGGACAGTGCAGATAAATTCAGAAGAGATACAAGGCTGAAACTGGCACTAGTCTTGGCTTTACTTGTTTTAATCTCTATAGTTACTGCTATTGAGTTCGGCTATCTGGGACTCTTCTGAAACAACTTAAAGCATCAATTCATTAAATTATTTTGATAATCAACTTACTAGGGAAAAAATCTTCATGAAAACCAAAGAGGGCAAGAATGTATGCTTACAGGCACTGCCACGACTGTATCAGTCAGAGCAAGGCTCGGAAACCCATCCTCTCCTAACAGACACTGCCAACAGTGTGCAGCTTTAATTATGCATTAAAAAAACCCCAAAACTTTCTACTAGAATCACACTAAATGTAATACTGCAAAATAAATTTTATATTCTTGTAGAACTGCTGCTCCATAGTTAAACAATTTTTATTCTGTTAAGATTTCAAAAGTATTCACAAATACAGTTCATACTCATGTTGTCCCATAAATTACTGAGAATGTAACTTACAGTGTTTCAGCTACCTATATGATTACAGTGTCAAATATATTGTAAAACTTCAGAAAGCTACAGAAGCACCATTAATCATGAAGTGCTAGCCCCAGTGTTAGCTCAGCTTCACTTACCAACCCCTGCTTAATTAAGAATGTGGTGTACTTTTAAAATCAAAGGTATCATTGACTTAAAATAACAATGATTTTAAAAACAAATTTTAGTTTAAAGTATTGGTAGTTTCCACATCATTGAGAATAATTTTTGTTTACAGTAATTGTAAGAGTAGATACATATCCCTGAAAAGGGATATGTTCTAATCACACCACAATATTTTTTCTCCTTCTTGAGTTATGATCTTCACAGAGATCTGCCATCAATTCTTACCTCCCAGCGGCAGTGGATCATCATCAAAGCATTTCAAGGTTTTTACTGCTGAAAAAGCTGTAGAATACTATAGTTAATAGACTTTATAAATCCTTTAAATGACTTTATTTTCAGTAATGCACAGAGTTGTGATTCAACATTTTTTAAATCCTTGTCCATATAAGTATTTTCCACAAAAGAACTTGTTCAACGCCTGTTATTAAATGCTTATAAACAAAAACCATTTGTAAAAACAAAGCAAAACACCCCAACCTGAACTAACCTGCAAAATCAAAACCTAAACCTAGCAAATTCATTGTATATTGACATTACTTATTTCTGGAAAGTAAATGCTGTAGCAGACTTTTAAGGTGCTGATCTATCAGTGACCCAGGAGCTGAGATGCACCTAGCAGGAGCAGCACAGACTGTCATGCCCTGGAAACACATCTAGGGGATGCCACAGCTCCTGGTTGTCCCTGAGGCCTCTGCAGTGTATTTAAGCAGAGCCACACAAGGTCACACCTTGGCAAAGCCTTTCCTCTGAGCTGTGCTTCCATGTATGCCAGAGGCAGCACTAACTTCCAAAAACGATTTCTGCCCTTCTGACAGTGTGTTTTTTGGATTTTTCTAAATAATGATTTGATAATTCTTTAATTATTGAAACATTTAGATTCTTCCCCATACTTATTTAAGTTGCTATATACTGTACATCTTTATCTGAATTTAAACACCCTAAGAACAGAAAGAATAAGTCAGTGACCTTTTACTTGGCAAGGAAGAATAAATTAATGTGTGACTGAATACATGGGGCTTCATTCTATGTTGGCCTTGATGAGAACCCAAATTCAAAATGGAAGATTTTCTAATATCCTTGTTCCTTTTTTTGACATACAAAATGCAACACTTTTCCCAGTGTAAATATCCAGGCTGCTGCATTTCTGCTGTCAGACTCCATGAAAGGCTCTCTGCAAGTCAGCATAATGGCTGTGAATGGGAAAATGAGAAGACAGCAGTTTGACAAAAATCTGAAGTTAGTCAGTCAGGGTTTAAATGGTTGCTGTGACCTAAATGAAAGAAACTTTATGTAGTATAGGAGAGAATAAAGGACTAATTTCACAGTTGTATATTTAAAAACAAAGCAAAATTAATGCATTTCAGAAACATCCAAGTCCCTCATAGTAGTCACTGTTAGGACCTTGAGAGATGACTTCTACCTTCCCTTTTTGTAACACTTATAAATACCTCCTTGTCTTCAAGAAACTTGCAATCCTGGATGGTTCTCACTGCCTTTCACATTAATATTAACTGCCATTAGTACTAGTTATCCTTTTTAGTACCTTATTTCAGGTGGATAATACTTGCTGTTATGGAAGTTGCATAAATGAACTCCCTTTTTAATTGGGAGAGAAGACTGGAAGATTTTTTTGGAAAATATTATTCTTTTTCTACCTAAACAGTCCCCAAGTGTAACTAGTCTTTTTTGTCTTGGCCAAAGGCTCATAAGCATTGCTGTAATAGAAACACAAAGGCTTGCGTGCCATTGCCAGTGTATGATATAACGTAGATAACGTGGTGCAGAGGGAATTATAAGTCCCAAGCTGGGACCATGAGAGATGCCATGTTGCAATTTGGCTGCTGCAATAAGTACAACAACAAATTTTATTGGGCAGCCTTCCTTGGCATTGTTGACAAAAATCTTGGAAAAAAAGCATTATGTTTTGTTGGCTTTACTACCATGAAATTTAATGTGAGAATAATTTAATTCACATTTCTGCTGTGACTTATGTTTTATAATTGTAACTCATTCTCTCAAAATGAATGCTTACACATAAAATTGGTAAATGTATTATATTTCACATTTTGCCTCAGAGCAAAGTAAACATGTCAAAACTAACAAATCCTAGTGCCTTCATTGCTAAAAAGCATATAACCTAAAAAAGGCGTATTTTATTTTGATGAATATTTATGTTTAGATTCTTAAAAGTATGCAGTGATAGAAATAATTTGTGAAGATGGAAGATGACAAGCAGGGTTAGAGGAGCACATCAATCTCAATCACTGCACAGAAAAAAATTATTTCATTTGACCTGCATAATAGTTATGGGAATAACAGAATCCCTATACTTTAATCTCCACTTAATCCTGAATGTAAGAAAACTATACATGTGTGCAGACATGCAAATACCTCTACATTGACAATTCAGCCACCATTTTACACACTGGTGATGCTGCACTGAAGAGAGGACTTTCATAACTGTGCTGCCCAACAAACACATACATAGAAATGAAATGCTGCAGGGGAGAGAGGGGTAAGAGTGAAAGGAGGCACACTGTGTACATTTAAGCCTCCAGTCTGGAAATTCAGGTATCGTAGCTATATCCTCAGTTGTGTATCCCGCTCATTAGCAGGGAATAAACTGGGTCACATGTCACAGAGGATTAAGTACAGGCCATGGCACAAAAGAGCAGCTGGAAAACAAAAGAAAACAATTTGGTCCCATTTGCTCCAACAGAAATAATTTTTGGGGAATTTGTGCTTAACTGGAGCATTTGAAAAATGTCTGTAGCTTCTGACAACTGGGATGAAATTCAGTTTTTCCTGAATTTAGGTCTCTGCTGCGTAAATACCAGCAGGTGCGCCAGGGTGCTGGACTCCCCTCGGGAGAGGGGGCAGATACTCAGCAGAGTAGAGAGGAAGCTAAAATACCCCTGAACCTTGGCTCACCACTACAGTCAATGGCTACGATGGAATTCAGCATCTGGCTGTCCCTCAAGCAGAGGGTGCCCCTGGATTCTGCACCAAACCCTTGGCAGGGGGCAGGATGGCCATGGCAGCAGGGGATGCCTCTCCTCTCCCCTGGTGTTCTGCTTGCCTTTCCATGGCCTCCAGACAGGGCTTCTGATAAAGGGCCCATGGACTGGCAACAATTACAACTGGAATAATCTCAATATAAACAATGGAGGAGATCAAAACTTTCTAATCAACATTGCGTTTTAGGCAGGAGGATCATACCTCTATCTTCAGGCATTTTTTTCTCCACATAAATACTGTGTAAAGGACTCTATTTTACAAGGATGTTCAGATGGAAAAAGTAAGCACATAAATATTAGAAAAATGCTAAATTATCCTTCCAACCAGTAACTTACTCTTATTTTGCATGCACATAGGATGATTCAGTCTTTACTTGTCCACACTACTTTGGTTTCAATGGTTGCTTGCACCATGATCTAAATAAGTAGCTATTCAGTATGTGCATTTCTCCTCATTTGACCTATGTTTCCATAGCCCATTTAGCATTCAACTCATATTCCATTTCTGTCTTTTTAAATGCCTTTTTCACCTTTCTGGAGAATATCTTGTCTGAGAGTAGGCCTGGCTGTATGAAAAATGCCCACATCTCTGATATTGGGCATGTGGGGAACAAACTAATGTAAAAATTTCATAATTCAGGAGAAAATGCAATTTTGTGATTCCATGATTTGACCATCCTTTAGAATGAATGAATCCTGGGTTTCATCTGAGATTCCTCACTATTGCTTGTATTTTATTCTATGACTAGCTATTATAAAATACAAACACAGCTTTTCCAGTAACCTTAGTTCAAACTTTTTATTTCTAAGTATTGTTCTTCATAAGTTCTATAGTTTTTTAGGTGCTTAAAGGTATTAACTTTGATTCCTAGACTTTTTTTTCCCCAAAATAAAATGCAATTGAAATTTCAAAGGAGGCCTTGCAGTATTATATAATGATTACATGTCCAGTTCAGCATGGATAACCCTCACAAAAAAAATTTACTGAGAACATTTTTTGGCCCTAACATAGGTCCCCTGTGGGGGAAAACATGCTGATGGTATTGTTTAAGTTGTTGTGATTGTTTATATGGTTGTTAGATACAATGACTATGCCAAGTGTCAGACTTGAAGCCACAGATGATGTTAGAAATGACAAGCAATTTTAACTGTGTACATGACTACCAGCTCCATTTGTAGGATGGTGCAAATAGCAGAATGTTTATTTGTGTAGAGAGACAGAAATTTTAAAATAACTGTTTATTGAGAAACAATAAATCCCTCAATAATAGAATTTGTATATAAATATTTGAGTACATTTTTGATGCACCAAACCACTAAATATTTATGCATTGCTAAATCTTTGTTAAAAATCTCAGATAATTTCTGTGTGTGCTTGCAATCTGCAGTGTATAGGGATGAGTGAAGTCCTAATTAGTGATGGCTTACTGTATAACTATAGATCAGAGTAGGAGTGAGAAGGAAGATAAAGACCTTCACACAAACTGCAGAATACTGTAACAATTACTTTTTTTTTTCATGGCATCTGCATTGCTACTTTTAGTCTTTTCAAACCTATGTAAAATGTCTACATCTGGAATGTATTTTCCTACAATATATGCATTTTCTGGTATAAATTTCTTGAGACTGACATGTTTCTAGTACCTTGTGGATGACCAGTAGTGGAACTAATAGTAGAGGGGTTGAGTTTAATGGAAAGGACTGAGAAATAGCTATGAAGCATCAAAAATTAGACTGACTGCAGGAAAATTACATTCAACAACATCCAGTGATTGCACTGAAATTATTCTTCACAAGGCTAAATTTAAAACAGATTTTTAAGACTCAGGAAATAACTACAGAAGGGTAAGAATGAGTGCAGGAAAATTACTTCCAGCAATGAGCAATGATGGCACTAAAAACCAATTAATTGTGACAGTAAATTTAAAAGATTTTTTTTTACCTTTAATTTGAGACTGAGGGGCTACTGAATGTTATCTATGAAAATAAATATTTGGGTCAAGAAATTATTGAGTGCCTCCATCATTGCTATAAATAGGATGAGAGCTTTCCTTCCAAGCTCAGATTTCCATGTATAATCTATTTAACATTCACTGATACCTCATTATCATCACAGACAAAATGAAGCAGAATGGTGTAGCAGCTTGGCTTGCATTATTCTGCTCCATAATTCCTGACTCTAAACTAAATTCAGTTCAACATAGCTGTATTGTTACTGTCTTTTGCAAATTGGGTTGATGTCCTTGCCTTGCTTCGTCTTCCAGCACTGATTTACAGCTATATTGTAAAATATTGCATGGTGAGTTTACCCAGTCTGGGCATCAGGTGCCCACCAAAGCTGCTCTATCCCTCCTCTCCTCAGCTGAGCAGAGGCGACAAAACATAACAAAAGGCTCCTGGCCAAGATAATGATAGGGAGGGATCACTGACAAGTTACTATCTGGCAAAACAGATTTGTCTTGTGGCAATTAACTTAATTTATTACCAACCAAATGAGAGTAGGGTAATGACAAATAAAACCAAATAACCAAATCTTAAAACATGTCCCCTAGGTTCCCCCACCTGCTCCCTTCCAGTGGCAGGGAACGGGGAATGGGAGTTGCAGTCAGTTCATCTCACACTGTTGGTGCTGGACATGGGAAAGCTTCCAGCAGCTTCTCACAGATGCCACTCCTGTAGCCCTCCCTCTACCAAAACCTTGCCATGAAAATCCATTAGCCATTGCTAATTGTTAGTTGACCCAATCCCACAATCTACAGGTTGCGAACACACATACACAAAACTGATTTCTCCATCCTTTTCAACAACAAAATATTAGCAATAAATATAGTACCAAATCTTCAGAGGTAAAAAAGAAACAGAACCCATGTAGGCTATTTTAAATGATACTAAAAGCTAAATAATGACTTAGGAGATCCACAAATAATATTCTGTGTCCCTTTACTTTTTTTTTAGCTTCTTTTTGTTTCTGCAAATCTATAAAATTCAGAGACTTTAAAGTTATTATTCAGTCCTCAAAGCAAAATAATAGAACTCCACCACTGTGAAAAACATATTTACATACATTCTGTTTTAATTTTTCAAAGTAGCTTTTCTTCTCTTCTATCTTGCACAGACAATAATGGAAGATCCTATTAATACGAAGACTACCTCATCATATCAACAGTTTTTTTCTACAAGTATAATTTTAAAAAAAACTTAAAAATTTTGATTTTATCTGATTAAAATCTCTTTTGGTAAAATGTTGTGATTCTTTATGTCCCACCTCTCAGTTTTGATACATACAAAAGCCATAAGGTGAATATAAGTATTCAGTTACAGAATTAAAGTGCTGCAGAACTGTTTTAATGCACGTAATAATGAGGCCCAAGACTGTAAAGACAGCTGCAACCTTCATTTTACAATACATAGATTTACACTAAGTTTCTGTAGAAGGAGACTTTGAGTATTAATTTTGGTCAATTTTGGCAGTGTGTATCTTCTGATTTGGTGATTTTATTATAAAGATTTATCACACAGAAGCAGAAAATTAATTAAATTTCTTTCAAGACAGATATTTGCTTATTTCTCACAATTCCCTGCCCTAAGATGTTTAAAAATAAATATTTTTAAATTTTAAATAATTTAAGGTATAAAATGTATGCTGCTGAACTACATCAGCCTAAATGTAGGACACAATTTTCCTAAAACTAGGAAAGGTAATATATTTCATACCATTTTTTCCTGTTATAGTTCCCAGTTCATATCTGGTTGCTTTCGCAAAGTACATTGAAGATTTTTAAATACATGTCTACTAAAATTCACAGTTAAAATAGGAAGATGCATTTAAATATCAAGTGAACATCCAGTTACATGCTCTACTGACATTTTGCAACAAGAAATATTTTCTTGAGGTCCCACACTATAGAAAGACACTGAGCACAGACCATATTTTAATGCTAATAGCTTCCCAAAGTACTTACAGTTATTCATGTGCTTAAATGTTTACTTAGATTAATCATTACATTTTGTGAAGTATTTTTTATTTACAAGAGAAATAAGCTATTTCTTATAAGAATAAGGAGGGGCAAAAGGATCAGTTCAGTACAACCTTTTTGGATAAAACCAATCAGAATTAAAAATTGCTTAGCAATTCAATTTAGAAGTAGTTTCAAGAGGGAAGAGTAAGATAAAGGGAAAAATGGAGACATGATGCACAATAACTTTAAGTAAGGGAAGAATAATACCCAACTAAATTTAATCACGGTGGTTCAGGTGGTAAAGGGAAGGAATCCTCTTATTTATTCATCTTACTTAACTGTAATTGAGCCATTTGAAAATTTAAAACAAACAAACAAAAAAAAGGAGATGCTTGAAAGTCTGATTCACCCCACCTTGGTATCTGAAGCAGGTGTGATAAACAGTGGTCTAGAAGATATTGACTGTGGGTGATTCTATGAAATGTAGAAAAATGACTTGAAAGTAAATGCTTACTTAACTGACATCTTTAGATAGATTAAGTCACTCACTTCTCAATGTTATGTGGTTCCTTAGAAAGAAAGGCATCTCTACACTGAAAAGTGAATGTTTGAAAGAAATGAGGGAAAAATGGGGCATCTTTCTGAAAAGTGTCTCATTGACTAAAAGTACATTAACTATAAACAACTATGAATTAAACAAGTAGAAATTATGGCATTATTTTGAATATAAGAATGTGTTTGTTTGGACAGAAAATACAATGTTTGGTTACCTTTATTCCTTTCTTTTTTTTTTTTCCCTAACAATAGAAAGCTTTAATAAATATGGCACAAAATCACATTCAATAAAAGAATATTGAAAAAACCCAACAATAAAGTGAAGTTCTCTTTCACATAAGACTTTTTCAGAGTGAGCATCCTCCTGTCTCTGTAGCAGCTTTGGACACTTAAAAGTTTTGAGTCCATTTATTATTCTAACCTGACTCCATACACAGAAAACTTTTGAGTCCATATTAATAAAACTTTCACATGTGATTTGAAGATAGAGAGAATATTATTTTTAGGGAACTGGGTCTCTGCTCTTTCTTCTCCTTCAGTGATATCAAAAGACAGAAATTTCAGTCATTCCTCTCTCAAACAGAACTGTGTAAATCCTCACAGACAACTGAACATACATGGCAAAAGCCAGGCTCCATTTTCTGTACAAACAATATCCTAACAAAGACAGTCTTGCTGTTCTTTCACTGAAAACAGGCAAAATAAGTGACAAATAATTGAAGGCAATTTTTTTTCACATCCCTCTTCACTCTCCTGGTAAGTTGCAGAAAATTGAGCAAGTGCCAGAAAGAAAATATTTCTTGCTTATAATCATTTTAAAAGGAACCTATGTGGTCTCCCTCTTTCCCTGAGCTATTTTATCTGCAAGACCACAGACAGCTCATGAGACTGTTTCTTGCACTACTTAATCATTTACTTCTGTATAACTTTTGTTGCCCCATCTCTTTTATCTCCAAAATACTCTTTTCAATTAATAAACAGAAAGATTCTGTCTTCATTGTTTGCAGTCTTGTCCCTATGTATTGAAAAAGAGAAAAAAACAGAAAATAAATTAAGTACATGACAATACTGACTATGTGAGGGAGATTATCTCAGTTTTCTCATCTGATTCCTGAAAAGAATAAGTAGAAAGGCAAGTATCTGTGAAATTCCATAGACAATCTTCTACTGAAAATGTAGAACTGACACAGCACTGAATCCTTCATCATATGAGAGAAAGCAATGTGTGTTGCTCATTTTAACTTTCAAGTCTGCCTACAAGTCAGTAGGCAGATAAGTATTTCAGAATCTATGACTGAGATCTGTCCTTAGCTTGCTGTCAGAAAATTACAGAATATAAAAAAGAATTTCCTGTAAAAGTACTGATGATCTCTTCTGGAAGAATCTCAAAGAGATTAAGTAATGTCTTCAATACCTTTGAAAGCCACCACTAAAACCAATTCGAAAGAAGACTATGAGTGAAAAAAAAAAATGGAAAGATTACTTACAGCATTTCAAATGCGTCATCTTTTTATGATGCAGTCTTTTTTTACTTAAAAAAGAAGGCAGGTGAATGGAAATAATACTGGATTTGTCAAATGCGTGCACACTTTTAAGAAAATCTGTCTTGGCTCTTTAGTCAATTTGTTTCAGATGTGCACAGTGGCAGAACCCTTGATTTTCTTTCAGCCAGCAAAGAGAGCAACAGAGTATATAAAAATACTGGTCCTTACCCAATCTCTCTTGGGCAAAGACCATCTTTGGCCTAGGTAACTGTCCTCTGAAATGGATCAGGAAAAACTGCTTATCAGTACAGACACTGGATACCCTATGAAAGGCTATAGATGCATTTATCTGAATATCCAACTCATTTCTCCATTTCAAGAAAATGAATCTTGGGAAACATGGCACATATGTAAGTGCTAAAAAGACAGAAAATTAGCGCCTTAAGGAATAATTATGAATGTGTCCCTGGGAGAAGTCATGTGGGAGAAAGTAAGAATTTGCCTTCTCATGAACAACCTTAGAGCTGAGAAGATGCAGTCCAGACCAACTAACCTCTCTGAACATTACAGGTGGGAAACTGGCTTATGTGCTCTGCATTCAAATCCAAATGCAAAAGTAAAAAAGCTTTGTTCCATGATACATGTCAAAGCAGAGACTGTTTCAGAAACAGACTAAAGGCTTCACTCATATCTCTCTTCATGATTGAAACTAAAGTTTGAAAAACAGGATTGTGAAGTGACAAGTCCCAGTGATTTCAACTGCAATTACATTAACCCTCAGGTCTTTGTTTAGGTTCTTGATTTAAATGTAATTGCAAGCTCTTCTCAGCAACATATTTATGAAACATATTAGAACAGAGATCAGTCCTGAAATCAAAACCCAGTGTTTGGGAGAGAATTGATAGCTACTTCCTCTAAAGTAATAACTGCGGTCACCACTTCCCAAGGGCAAGCAGCTGTTCATCCAGCTCCAGGACAGCAGGGCTCCATCACACATAATGCTGACTTGAGAAGATAGATGCCATCACTCCCCCACTTCTTTCTTCTTCCTTCAGCTTTTTATTCTGAGCATTGTGCCATGTGGTCTGTAATATCCCTTTGGTCAGCTGTCCCAGCTGTGTTCCCTCCCAACTGCTGATAGGGCAGTGCAAGGGACAGCAAAGGTCTTGATGATTTGTAAGCACTGCTTAGCAACAACCAAAACACCCTTATGTCTTCCACACTGTGATCACCACCAATCCAAAACACAGCCCCATACTATGGAGAAAATCAACTCTACCCTAGCCAAAACGACCACAACAGTGCACAAAGACAGTCTCAATAAAGGCATAATAAGTTAGATGAATTTACAAGCAATGTCTACATACACACACACACACACACACACACACACACACACACACAAACACACACAAACGCGCGCGCGCGCACACACACACACACGCACAAACACACACAAACACATCTCATTGACAATACTAAAGACAATTGTATTTCTTTATTATGTTAAAAGTGTATGTCTTAAGTCATTGAGTATGCATCCTCAGTAAATTTTGATTTTTTTTGAGAATCACTGACTGCATTAAACATCCATAAAAATCATATTGAAAATCACATCATGATTATCTTTGAGAATTGTAAAACCAGATCAGATTTCTAAGCAAACAAAGAAGTAAGCAAACAAAGAAGTAAGCAAACAAATCACACTACACTTATAAGAAATAAGAGGAAATAAAAAGAGACCACAGGCAGTTACCTCATGAACTGCTGTACTCAGCTATGAATTCATCCTCTCTGAATAGTTCTCTAAGCTGTATTGTTCCCCCTCAGGTTTATTCAAGCAACCTAGTTTCTTATAATATGAATAATACAGCAGGGAAAATTTTGTAATATTTTCTTACCATTGAAAATACTGTTGAAAAGCTTTGTTTTGTTATAACATGTGTTCATTAGTGTTGCATCACTCTGCTTTCAAATTCTTCCTCCTTTTCTTCCTGTACCTAACCAGCAAAACTAAACAAGACTAATAAAAATAATACTGATTTGATACTGAGTCTGTTATCTATTCTTGTTGACCTGAATCATTGAAATAAACTTATGTTATATATCAAAATTGTGTCTTAAATCTAATTTTCAAATTACATAATTTGACAAAAAATTAGAAATATAAATATATAAAAAAATAAATTGCATATTTTTCCAAAGCTTTCAGGGAATACTGAATAAGCAATTGATATTCAGTTGCTTATCCTTACTATATTCCTTAAAAAATCAGCAGGCTTGTGGACAAAAAGATTGTATTCAATCATGAGGTAAGATACAGGTGATTACAGCACCTTCCCTCCTTACATTCCTAAGCAACATCCTCCCTTCTCTAGTGTACTGCTTCATGTGGAATATTGAAGAAGACAGTGACCTAGTTACTCTTCACTTCCCTAGTACTCAACTAAGTCAGTAAATTCCTTACAGATGTATGACCAGGTTCCACGTTTTGTTGGGCTGGCCTAAGGAAGGACCTGGCAAAATCCTGCCTTATTGTGAATTTTGTTGTAGGGACCAAAAACCTTTCTGAGATTAGTCATCACCTAGCCTCTATGTTCAGTTGTGTTTCTTGGCAACTGAATATTACACAGAATGTCCAGTCTTCCTGTGCTAAAGATTTGTCAGGTCAAAGTTCAGTCTATGTGTGTTTTCATTCTAATATGAACAAAAATTTTATTATAATAAAAATTTGACACTATTGTATTATTCCAAATGTCATTTGAAAGAGATCTTCAATGTGTTACATCGAAGATGCAAAGTATTCCACTGAATGCTAACAGTAAGTAGTAAAGAGAAGATACAGAATTTGTTAAAATAGCTGAAATTGCAGTGGGAAAAGTTAATAAAGACCAAACAGAATTTTCTTGTCAACTTGAGGTAGAATAAGAATTTTAATATCTTATATTAGTCTTAGCAGAGTAGCTTTCCAGTTTCCCCAGAAACTTATGAAAAATTGGTATTAATAAAAATATCAGAATTGCTGTTTATATGAATTTTATGAAAGGGCAATTACAGATGGTACTGGCAATCAAAAATTATAAATCTGCCTCTATGATTTCTAAATTCATAATTATTTTTATGTACTTTAAAAATATTGTTTATTCTCCACAATATTTTTAATTGCTGGATATTTTTAAAAGCTAAGAAATAAGTCATATATATATAAAGACACTATTTTCTGATTTTAATTTAGACATTTGCAATATGCTGTTTATTTTATTCACTCAGATCACTAGGAATATATTAAAAGTTCAGAACACACAAACTTGGGTCCTTCAAGACATAAGATGACATCACTCACCCAATGAGTGCAGCAGGGGAAGTACTTACAGTGCAGCATGAGCCCCCTTGTCAACTGGCATCTTTTGCAGTTTTCCAGGACATGGATATGAATGAAAGGCATGTAAGGACAAGTAATACTTTGGGCAGTCTATCAATTCTTTCTGCAGTATGACAGAAGGTGAAAAGGGAGAAAAACTAGTGTTGAGGCCAGTCTTTTGGAAAACAGCTGAAGTAACAGATTTTACACTTTCTGGTGGAAGTTTGGATTAACTTTTAGGACTGAAAATCTGAAATGACTTCATACTCCATGCTTTGAAACTGCATTTCAGAAATAAGAAACAACGGAGAGTATATTTATTGTTGTTGCTCAGCAGGATTGACTAATGTTTAAACACAGTTATTCCAGTGGATTCACATTAAAACTGCAGACTATTGTCTTTTGCAGGATTAAAAAAGGATTTTTCTGTATTTATTACTCTAGGAGGGAATATACAAACATAATCGTATTATAAAAATTCACCTGTTACATGATATTCTTGTCTCCCCAGACTCTCTAGGCAGCAATACATTCCATTTCTGCTTTGAACAGCTTTCTCCTGGATTCAAAATATGTCAAATAAATGCAGAGAGAATCTCTGGATTGATCTCCCCTTTGGGGAAAAACAATATTCTGGGCAATTTTTGTTCAGTATCAGTTTTTTATATAAGGTGAAAATAATATTTATTAGGTGCCTGAATGACTAATACCATAGTCAAGCAATTCTGCTTTTATTTTTTTTGGCTTGAAGTCCTACTAATTTCTTTTACTCACTCATAAGGCAATTATGCATGTTCTAGAATGTATTCACTAGCATGTGATCTTGTGTGGTTTAGGAATGGTATTTCCCAATTTAGAGTTCCCACCAAAGCACTCCAGACCACCTGCCACTGGCTCACTTGCCCTGTGGTGAAATGGAGAGAATTAGAGGCACAAAAGGTAAAGATCATGGGTTGAAATAAGAGTGATCTACTGGAAACAGCAATGAAATAAGAAATGGACAGGAACAGCAACCATATTAATAACAGAGTGTACAAGGGAGGTGAACGATTCACATGCAAGTTCTCACATGGAACCAGCACTACCCAACCGCTTCCTCTGCTGCCAGCCTGGAAGGGACCCATCCCCTTCCCCACCCTGCATGTGGTGTGAGGTGGTACAGAATAACCTGAGGGTCCTGGCTGTGCTCCTCCTGCCCACTGCAAAAATTAACCCTCTTGTGGCTGCAACTAGGACATATCTCCATTTTATTTATTATTAATTACAATAAAGACAGAAGGAGCAGGTTCAGGGGTAATACTTCTCTCAAATATCCAATGTTTTGATGACTGTCTTACTGTTGTAGTTTCATATCTCTGTTAGAAAAAAAGTTTTTAGTGGACAAATAAATAACTTTCAAGGTAAAACTCAGCTGAAGATCAAATAGTGCTAAGTGCAGTAATGTGACTTATTACTTGATTCAGTCATTACAATTATGGAGCATTGGCTGCTACCTTTATCAAAACCTTCTCCAGAGGACAGCTGAAGCAGTTGCTGAAATGGTTTGAAAAAGATTTAATAGTATTGAGAATATTGAAGAGAAAATTGCTCAAGCTAAAGAAAAATTCTTTTTCAACCAATTCAGTCAGGAATTGAGAAACTGCATTTAAATATTTTCATATATATATTTATGATTTTGAAAAGTTTAGGATGGGAACATTTATTGTACTAGAATAATCGATTTTTTTCATGTCCAGGTAATAGAAAAACATATCAGATTCATGCAGTAATTTTGTATTGTTTGGGGTATTGAACGAACAATTGCTCTGCAAAAAATACAGGTCTCAGTAGGAGTCTTAGATAAAGAGACTATCTTGCAAAAATCTGTTTCCAATATTACAAATCTATGATAAAGTTTTAATAGTTTCCTTTGTTGATGAAATCTTCACATTTGCTTCATTTATTGAACAGTTAAGTATTCTAAACTGTACCACAGTCCTCTGTTGTAAAGATTTCAATTTCCTTTAGAAAAAGCATCTTTTACCTAATCTTTAACCTCCATTTCTTTTGTTGGTAAAGTTTCCTCCACAGCTCTGTGAAGTCAGTGTGAAGAGGTCTTACTGACATTAATAGGAACTGAGTTGAGCCTAAAACTATCTATTTTTGATTTTTTTTTCCCCTCAGTCTTTGGTCTTAGCATTTCATGTTCCTTTTTCCAGTTAATCAATTATTCTAATTTTTTTTAGTGTTAAGTACTACAAAACAAAACCCATTGCTGGAGGACTTCAAAGAAAATTTACTAGTGGTACTTTATTGTGGGTTATTATAAACTCAAAAACTAAAAATAATCTGCTAAAATTACATATATATCCACACTCTTAGAAAAGACACAAACTTTCCATATTTCCACAATTCTTTTCCAAAAGTCCAGGAGGAAGACCTGAAGGGAAAAGAATATTTTAACTTTATCACAGTCTTTTCATCTGTCTTTATACAGAAATTGCAACACTTTTGTCTTAAAAAATACAAAAGGTAACAGTGCTACCAATACAATTCTGCAGAAATATATATGTCTGGAAGTTAGAGTTTAAAAGCATCTACCCTGGGGTGAGTTTTAAAGCCTGATCTAGTGAGACAGCTTTATGATGCGATTTATAGTTCTGAGCTGATGTGTCTTTTTAAAACTGAGATTTCATTAATAGTAGTGTTGCAACATTAATGTTGTTTTAAATTAAATAATTTGAGATTCCCAGCAAATACAAATGTGTGCCTTCTCAGCACAAACAAACATTGTACACTGTGCTGAGTAGCCTTAGTACAGGCAATAAATAGATTTAAAAAAAGAATTACCTAAGGTATAACTATTTGCTATAACAGCAGATTTCCTAAAAAGTAACAGAAAGTTTGCATAGCAAGTTGTAATTACTAAAAATTTTCTAATAATTGGGATGGTACTTTAAAAAGTCAGAAGGAGAGATTTTGCAATATATATTCTTCTCTTCTGGTGGTGGTAATCTTTTTTAAACAAGTCTTATCTAAAAATGTCATTAAAATTACTTTTCTGGGCCAGATTTAAAGCATCCTTCTTCAAGGATATAGGTTGGGAAGCAAGGGGATTATGGAGAGAAGAGAACTACTATTAACAGGATTTAGTCATCCTGGAATGTCAGGTTTATATTTGTGCTTTTAATAAAAAAAGTTTCATAAGATTTATCAATACTGCTGGCTAGCAGGAAATCCTTTGTTCCTCCACTTTGAACTGCAAGATAATCTGATGAGGAGGAATTCCAACTATCTCCTCTCCATAGTGATATTATCTTCATAAAACTCACATCTTTATAAATACATTTTTTAAAACTATAGCACTAGGTTCCTAATAATGATTTTTGCATTGTTTATGTGAAGTCCATAACACATTGAGTAGTTGTTATCCAAAATAAAGGAAGATAGTTTCCCACTATATTCGATACTTGACTAGATATCTTGGCAAAAAAATTGAAATAGAATATAAAATTCCATGGAGCGACACATCTGATGTAGAAGGAGGCTCACTGGGGTAGAGAAGGAAGGGAGAGAGACCACCTTTGTATAGAAAGTCAGTGATTAAATCTGATCTGTCCAACAGAGCTTCTAAGAGGTGATACCATGTGTCATTAACTCTAAAAAAAGGGGAAAATAGATATATTTCGGTCAGAGCATCATTCTGTCTCACAAGTAAAATAGAAAGGAAAAAGTTTCGAGGAAGAAGATTACTCTTGACTGGTTTCCTTTCTAAATATTTGCAGTGGGATGGCCCATTTTCGACTGGGGATGAGCCCGGAGAGCTCTGGCAGTCAGCTCATATAGTGAAGACTCTGCCTGAACCCAGCAGTTCATTCCAAGGATTGTCATAAAATAACTCATTATTTCTAGATATTGCCCAACCATTTTCGTTTACTTTGAAAGGGTTGCTTTTCTAGGATCGTGACATATTACAGAAAATATTTACTGAAATTCTGTATCTTAACCCTTTTTAAGTACAGATGGATGTACATTCTGAGAGGTATTACAGCTGCCCTGTTTATCTAATTAATTAGGAACTATTTAACTGCACATTTTTGCCCAGTAGTTAATTAACTTGCATCAGATTTTTCATTTTCTGACCTAATATTTGTAATTTCTCTCAGTTCAGTTGGTAGGTTTCCCTTAATTTTTCTGACATTTATTCAAAGATTTAAACAGTCGTGATTAAAATATGAGAATTTATTTAACTTTCAGATTTCCTTGGTTTTGCATTTTTCTTCAATTCTTGTATAGATGAAAACCCACAAAACAATCAACGGTCTGTGGCTATAGAACTCTACGATCAGGTGCAAAGGAAATTTGGGTTTGTTAAATGCAGCTTAGGCTGTGGTGGATTGATGCTGGCTGCCAGCCAATCTCACCCCCAGTTGCTCACTCACTCCATCTCCCCTAGTGGAATGGGAAGACAAAAGTGAGGAAGTGCATTGGTCAAGAAAAAGGCGTTTTAATAGCTGAAGGAAAGAAAAGGAAAAAATACCTAAGCGAAGAAAAGGAATTTAGTCACCATATCCCAGAGGCAGACTAGTGCCCAGCCAGTCTCTGCACAGTGCCCACCTTGGAAAATCAACCTGCTCCTTCTTCTTCTGCCCCAGCTTTTTGTTGCTGAATTATGATGCTATAGGCTATTGGAATACTCCTCTGGTCAATTTGAATCAGCTGTCCCAGCTGTATCTGCTTCCAATCTCTTGTCCATCCTTCAGCTAGTCCCTGGGGTAGGGACAGAGTGGGAAAAAGAAAAGGCTTTGATGCTGTGAGATTGCTGTTCAGTAATAATTATCAACCCTGTTTCAGTCACAAATCCAAGACAGCACCATAGAGGCTGTTGTGAAGAAAATCCACAGCCAGTGGACTACCCAGGTTCGTTTAGCTGTGTGCATTGCTCTGCACCCTGTTTCCATATCAAACTATACTGAACTGACCAGCAGAGAAAATAGATTTACACACAATTTTCTGATGCTTTGAAAAAAAATACTATAAAAGTCACTGACCAAGTTTCAACCCTTTTAGGAATAATACTAAACATAAAGGGAAGCAGGCTGTGCATATGGTTAAATGCCAACAGATTGTCACTGGCTATTTTTTCCACAATCTTTACATGTAGCTGATTATGTTATACAGAGTTGTACAGTCTTTAAACAATTTAATTGTTCAAGTAAATTTTGCTGCTTAGGCTACAGATGTTTCATTCACTGTATAATTGGGGCTAATAAAACATTATAATACTGAATAAGTGGTCGTACCATAATTAGATTTGACTCAGCAAACTTTTGTGTTTATAAATGCTCAAGATAGAGATTAAGCTTTTTTCTCTTGAAATAAATATTTCAAATGATGAGGCAGGTGCTTTCCCTGATTTCATTGCAATTTTTGCTAATTTCTGATAACTTCATTTTTTTTTTTAATGTTCAGTTTGAAGTCTGATGATCTTTTTAAGGACAGAGGAGACAGTAGCCAGGACTTGTTCTTCCAGTCCAAAAGTGAGAACAGACTATTTCACTGCAACAATATGTATTTTCACAGACACGTTGTAAAAATCAGGTGGGTAACACTTACTACAACTGGTAGTTCTGGTGGATGGAAATTATTTTAACCATTCATTGAAGAGCAGTTTTAGCACAGAGACGCTCCCATTCATTTGCCTCAAGGTTGAATGCTGATGTTTCTAACACTGAGTATTTGTTAAATCACAAGCTCTTAGACTATGAGCATTCTCTTGAGTTTGTATTTGGAGTTTTGCGATTGTACGGGGCACTTTCGATTCAAAACTATTAAAATGGTAGAAGAACACAGTAGACTAAAACTATTTCTTCTTTTAAATTCTTTTTGTGTTCCAAATAAAGTGTTAGATATTATTAAAGACCCCATGCACTATAACTAAACAATACAAAAGCAGTTTTTCTTTTTCTTGACAACATCAAAAAAGCAGAGGTCCTTCAGATCAGGTGCAAATGCAATCCCCTATGAATTCTTCACGTGCAATGACAGAATAAAGTGTCCAAACATCATGAAAGGAATATTACATTTTTAATACATGGAAAGATTGAAATTCACAACATCCACCGAATTGTATATCTATAATGTCATGTTAAGGGGGAAGAATCCAAACTCCTGAAAGGAATATTACATTTTTTAAATATATGGACAGCTTAAAAATAAACAAGAATGATACAAAATAAACAATGTTTAGGTTCTCTGAAAATATACATTGCCTTTTTTGAGGACATGACCATTTTCCATTTAAATAACTAATCAGCATATCAGTATTTGCCCACAATAAAAGGAAGGACCATATGCAAGCTTTACTGTAGAGGAGAGTAACTAAGTTTGCCCACATTTTAAGATACCCAAAGGAAAATAATTCAAAATGTATAGAAGGACATAGTTTTACTATAGATACTAAGAGGGAGCACTGTGTTTCTGGCCTAGAGACTTCACTGGAAAACACATGCAGGTCTACCTCTTAAAACTGCACCTTGGGATTTTTCTCAGGTTTAGCCAAAAAGCAGGTCCCTGGGGGCCGAGATCTGTTTTGCCCGTTGACAAAGTGCTGCTACACCGCCCTTCCTCTTCCCCCCTCACTGCTTTAGAATATCTGTATTCCCCATTTTTTCTACCACCCAAATATCTGGTGAACTTGAAAATCAGACATTCCTTTGGGTTTTTATAAGAGATGATTCATTCTGTGACCTCTAGATATCAAAAGTAGGAATACACTGCTGTACATACTCCTCACTATGTGGCTACTTAAAAATCAGCTCACAGAAGATATTGGCACTGCCTACAGAGACTCCAAATGGTAGAGTCCTGGTGCTAAATATTTATACTCCAAATACAGTTTATATGAATATAAAATGAGTGCCATAAACCAAAATATTCTCATTTTGAAAAGCTATTACAGTTTACGTTTAACTCCTGAGACTTACCTAAGATGTACTATCTCTTTTCCTCTGGCATTAGTGATCCAAGGAAGGTTTTACCATTCCCTGTAAGCTGTAAGGCTTGGGTCAAAGGGGAAAATCATTCTGAGGATTTAGGGGCTTGGGGTTTTTTCTTACTGTTAGCTTTTTAATTTTTTTTTTTTTTTTTTTTTTTACATTTGGACTATTGCCTCATTCTTAGTACTTGATATTTAAAAATATATTATTGTATGCCCCATCCAAATATTTCTCAAATATATGCTTTCCTTGAATGGAGGATTTTGCTTACATGATAAAAAGTAATGTGTCCACTCTATTTTTATATCTGAGACCATTACTATGGGTATGCTATTTATGATACATATTAAAAACAAAGGGTACTTTCCTAAAGAGTAATTTAGTAAAAAAAGTTATACTACACAATAAATTTAAGTATGTGACAATGCAGTAACCCCTTATTAGCTGGAATGTCTCATTTCAAGTTTAACTTTTATAAAAGTCATTATGGGGGCATCTTTGGAGAGGAAAAGGAACCTTCTTCGTTTTTTGTTCTGTTGTTAAATATGAAACAAGGCGGATGATAGCTCCATTTTTTCTAGAGATGGAGAAGCAAGCAAGAACAACAACAAAAAGGTAGATCAAGCAGAGACTCAAAACCTCTTCACACAAAAGATGAAAATGGGCTTGTAGGCTGTACCAAAGCAGTGATATGCTCAGCACCTGACTTATGAACAGCAACTCTAGTTCTGAAACCAAATCAAACATTATACTCCTATTAGAAACCACTTGGGAAAATTAAGGCTAGAATCCATCTTCCACCCTGCCAAGAAGATGGTGCTGCCTCAGAAGGAATCCTGGAAAAAAGCTGATTTGTAGGTTCATCACTGCGGCCAGCAAACTCACTGGCCCCTCAGATGTGACCTCATCAGCTTGTGGAGCAGACTCCTCCTGTCCACTACTTAGCAACTTCTGTTCCACTCTGCTCCTACTCAATGAGCTCACAAAAGAGTTCCAAATTACACAAAGTGGTCCACATGGTTAAACTGTGCCAGAAATATGAAAGTCTGATGTAGCTTCTGAATCCACTGTGTTTTAAACTATGAATTCTTCTTATTTTAAGATATATTTTAATAAAGGTAATGTTCAAGATACATAAGACAAATCATGAACTATGTTTTTTACTTCAAAATTCAAATTTGCTGGTAACAGCAGCTGTTTAAGAGCTGTAAGTAAGACTTGCACTCGTGTTGACTTTTTTAAGGACTTAATATTTATACCCTTGCAGTCTTAAGTTACTCTCCTCTAAGTCAAATAATTTGGATTCCATTTAGGACAGCTGCCAAAACAAGGGATATTTAGATCACCAAAGTTAAGACTGGGTACACGTTTCTGACATGTTAGCCCTGTGGGGTTCTTTGCCACAGAAAGGACAGCTAATGAAAATCATATTATTCACTTTCCGGAAAGAAAAAGAAGCTTTAAGCACAGACTGCAGTAAATAATGGAATAAAGAAAATATTTTGGAAATAATACATTCAAAGTCTTTGCTTTTATCTTACTCTTAAGTATCTATGTCAGTTTGTTAGACTGATAATATTTTATAAAATAATATTCACAATTAATTACATCAAATGTATATTTTGTTTTAAATTTGATTTTTTTTATAAGAGAAACAGGATAGGTGTATTAAAAAAATCCACCTCATCTTCAACCCACCTCATCTTCACATATGATTTTCATCCCAGAACATTTTTTGAACACAACATAGATTTCATCATGAAGTAAATTTATGATTAGTATAGAGGTCAACAGCTAGGAATAAAGCAAAAGATAATAAAGATGGTTGTACCAAAAATAACCGAAACAACAAAACCAAACACCAAAAAAATCAAGTTGCTTCAAAGAAGTGCAGACAATAGCTGTTTGTAACAATTTCAGCTGTGATGTGATACAAACCAGTGTCCCTCCCTTCCACACAAATTACTATTTGGGGTTTTTTTCTGAAGTTTTTAAAATGTTGCATTTGTTCTAAGTTTTTCTAAGTTCTAGAAAATTAAGCCCATCAGGGTATGGTTTTGAAAATGAAGGGTTTCTGGTTTTTAACACTGAAGCTCATCACAATAAAACTTACAAGACTTTGCATTATTGCCTTATATTTTTCCCCAGTTACTTAAATATTTGGGAGATGTTACTGTTAGGTTCGGATGTCCTTAATAAGACTGTATCCCTGATTGACTATTATGCATATACATATATACAAATACATATATTTATCTATGTATATATACATTTCTGACAAAATATTCATCTCTTCAGAGAAGATAGAAAGGAAAAAGCTTTTTTCTTTCTAAAAAATATGAGTCTTACATTGTTTGTAGAATGCTAGTTCTTTGTTTTTGGAAGTAACCCAAAATTTGTCAAAGAATCCATCCTGGTGTAAAGATGGTTTTACTGTCCTTTTGCAAGAGATCCCAGATTTGGCTGATTTCTGAGTTCCTAAAAGATATCTCAGAATTTCTCAAAGTCAAGCTGCATAGAGGTCCCACTTCTCCTAACTCCAGGCTTCCTAGCAGGGTAGACAGTGAGTTTGAGCTTTCCTGAAATTTTTCTTATCTGCTCTGGGAGGCATTATGCCACAAGACACCAGAACTGAGAGTCTGATCTGCCCTGATAGGTAAGGCAGGATGCAAGAGAAACCATATCTTCTTACACATAAATAAATAAGTAAGATGCTGAACTCAGGACAGCAAAAAGAAAGGTGAAAAGCGAGTGTGCATGGGAGAAATAGGACTAAGCTTCTCCACAGGCAAAGTGAACATTACTGCAGTTGCAAGAAATAAGAGAATTGATGAGTAACTCCAGTCTTCCTCATTTTCCATACAATTAATTATTTCTTGGAAATTTGGGCATTATCCATGTATTTCAGTTCTAAGTGTGCTAGTAGGTATATTAATTTCACAGTCTTTACAGAGGGGATACTAAAATATATACCTTAATATTGCTATATATTTTGGAAAGAGAAACTCTTAAAAAAACCCCAAGGAGTTACATTTTCTATTCAAACCACAGAGAATATTTTAGTAAAGAGATAATTTTGCCAAGAACAAACTGATGTTTATGAAAAGTAATACTGAGTAGCTATGCATCCAGTGAAAGAAGTGGGGATATTGTGACAAAACAGTAGAATAAGACCTTGTAGTTGAAATCTGGTTTCTATAATCACAAAGGATCCAAATTAATGTTATATTGACAGAAACAAAAATTACATGCTTCCTAAAATTTGGTTGATTGATCTAGCACTTAAATACCACGAAGTTATTTCAGAATAGCTAATCTTTTGTGTTATGTTCATATACTTTAGAGAACAATTATTCCCACTTATATTGAGTAAGCTGGTGCTGGGTGGCAAGAAATCTCATTGCAGCACAATTTCTAAAAGCTACGCTGTACTCCTCAGGGTGCCTGAGAAGTTGAAAATCTAGGAAATTTATATTTTGCCTGGCTATTAAAAGACATGCTGCCTACCAGTCAGTCAGGAGACAATGTCTGACAGCCTCACTATGATTTAGGTATTCTAATGAAAGCAAAGTTAATTCAAAAATTCTGAAAAATACTGCCAGGATTTGAATAATTTGTGGCAGCATAAATCAACAATTTATTATTTAGTTATAAGAATCTGCAAATATTTATTTAGGTTTATCTCCACATAATTCCTTCAGGAATTACTGTTTGAAGTTGCTCTTTCATTTGTATTCACAGACTACCTCCAGGAAAATAAAATACTTTTAAATATGAGACAAAGAATGGAATACTTTCTCATAAGTCCCTGCTAAAATTTTGCTAATAAACACAATTATATAGTACTCCACTCATCCTTCAACAGTCAGTTCAGTTCACGTGTAGGAAGAGTCTCATTAAACTCTTTCACTAATGAAAGGTGTTTACTTCCAGTAATTCCAAGTGAACTGACTAGGGACAAACTTTTCTATTGCATACCCTATAAAAAATGTTCTTCAAATTACTCACTACTAATTCCTTGGGTATTTGATGGCATTTCTACTAACTATCTGTAAGGATGAATATTTTTCCCTTAAGAAATTTAACTTTCTGGCACAATGGTGAAAGTTAATGTAGTCAACCAATACCTTGGGTATGCCCTCAGTAATGAGAAATGAGCAACTACTTACTAATAAACAAGAAAATTGTGGGGAAAAAAGGTCCAGATTGTAGCTTCTGAACCCATGGTGGCAGCCTGTTTGCTGCAGCTTCTTCTCGAGGGCTTCAGCTTCTCACTTCCATTGGCCAAATCACACAGAAGGTTATGAAAGAAGCTTAAGAATAGTAGTTCTTCTACAATGGATGAGAATTTAATAAAGTCCAAGACTAAACACAGAGTATAGTGACATTTTCAACACTGAAGAGTATCCTGCCCAGTCTCCAGCTCCCACTTTCAGAGGGAACAGGTTTCCCACAGGACCAGATGCCTCAGATACTGTTGTGCACTAAAACCAGAGCTTGACTCATCTTTGTGTGGGGGCTGGTCCAGAGGTCTCTCTGAATTTCGTTAAAACCTTAACATATAGAAGTATTCAATAAGATTTTAGAAGCAGTGGAGATTGAAGGAAAGATGATATTTGAGCTGTATAGTTAAGAAATTTTAGTGCCCTTTGCATGGGACAGTACCAAATGAACTTTTTGCTCTGACTAACTGGCCTGGAGAATGCTAATGGCTCTGTCTACTTCCCCTATTTTGTTCAGAGTAGAAATACAGTTTTGAAGCTAATCCTCTGGTTGCCTTCATTTACCAGTTGTTGCTTCACTGCTGGGAGCAGATTTGGTGTTTGTGAAATATATTTTTTTTCAAAGGTGACTAAATCTGAATGGGGGCATTATGCTCTGAACCAATGTGCAGGTTCTAACACCACAAGATCTTCCATTATGTACTTAAAATTATTCTTTACAAAAAGAGTCCAACTGCATGAGTAGCTGAAACACTCAGTTCAAAGAATGGGTTGAATTGCTGAGTCAAGATTGAACTTAAACAAGCCCTGTGCTATCATATGGAGGGAGTGGGAGTAGTCACAGTTTCAGTCACTTCTGTTTACACCTCCTTTCCCATTGTGCTGCATTGCCCACTAATCTAGGTGGAGAGATATATTTAGTTTCATTTTTTATCACTTAAATAAACTTTGATGATTTCAGAAACCCAAAAGTGAACAACTCTATGGCTTTCTTTTTTTGGCAGAAACTTCTACAGGAAACCCAGTGGTCCCTTTCCTTATTATATCTTGCAGCAGATAGTCAAAACTAGTCCTATACTTGCAGTTAAAAAGAGTACTGCAGAATTATCTCAAAAGAATATGTAGTCAGTTATTAACACTTTTCTCTCAGATATGCTTCAAATGTTTCTGATTTCATAAAGCGGTTTTTCAGTGTCTCTGGCTTCTTATGAAATAAAGATGAGGAAGGCATGGTTGCTTTGCACTGTGGCACAGAAAATGCTTCAATAGTGTTTTAGAAATCATTTTAAGAATAGATACTTGGAAAACAATGGCTATGACTGATCCAGAAATTTGATAGAGGAAAGTGGATTTATAGAAATATTGAGCTGCAAGGAGCCTCAACAAAGCCAATATCTATATATTGATGCAACTGTAAGATCCAACACTGGTAATAGGAAATACAAATATGAAAACAACTCCTACAAGGTCACTGCATAGCACTTTCAGTAAGTTCTGGCATATGCATATATGTTACTTAGAAAGTATAGCTGTTGTTAGCTGCAGATGTTGAAACGTGTTGGTGTTAGTAATGATAGTGATAATTTTTAATAACACAAAATATTAATTTCTATAAATCCTTTTTAGTAGGCTAGTCTTTTGCTATGAACAATATTTCAAACAGATAATGTATTCTGCATATTAGAAAAATTCAATGATCAGTGTATGAAAAGAGAGAGGTGGCAAGAGGACTGAAAGAGTTGGTATGCTATTGACAACCTCTACAAAGTTAAAGAGAAGAGAGATAATTTCATGACTGGAAACTAAATCTTCTCTTCTGCTAGTCCAGCCAGTGTTGGTTAGATAAGTATTGCCTGTGTTTGTGCTCTCATTAATGCCACTAGAAATTAGCTATTAAAGTTGATAAGTCAAATGCAAATCGTTGGTCCCTCCAAGTAGAGGCAGATGCAGCCACATGGAACAGCCGCAGCTCTAGTTGTACTGGGGAGGAGGGTGTTGTGGGTGTGAGGTGTGTTGCCTGGGTGGGGGACATGCCTTGACTTCTCTCTGTTGGAGGTGGCAAGTACATGGAGATGCAGGAATGGAAGAGGGCAAGAGACTGCCGGACAGAAATTGACAGGAGGACCAACCCTGAACTGGACTGTGCCTTTACCATGGACTTTGCCTGTTTCTACCCCTGTTCCTTTTCCTTGAGTTCATGCTGTCTAATGTCTCTCCCAGTTCCAGAACCTTCCCCCCAGGCAGGCAGGTGCCTAGCAACAAGAGAACAGCTACCATTGGCCAGCTCCCCCTAGGGGGCGGCCCTGGCCCTGCCTGTCACCAGTCCACGCCCAAGTTTACTCCCTCCTAGTTTGCATACCCTATGGGCTGGGGTGGATTTGCATGCTCCGCCTCAGCTCCACCCCTTTTCCAGAACCTTCCCTACCCCAAGTTATATAAACCCCTGTTTCCCCCCAATAAAGTGGGATCAGCGGATCAGCCTAGATCTTCGGATCAGGTCAGACCACCCTCGTCTCCTTGGTGTTTGTTCTCTGCTCGCGCGAGGCAAACCATACCTTGGGTCGAGGGATAGCCGCGAACGACAGCTCAGCAGGCAGTCTGCGAACCCCGTCGCTGGTCCGTTCCCTTCCCAAAGAGACTAAGGCTTGCGTCAGATGGTGCCGAAACCCGGGACTGTTTGTTGAGTCTGTCGTTCAAGATAGGCTCACAGCAGTCTCGGTTCGGTGATAGCCGCAGGAGTAACTGAGACCCTGTGGTCCGGCAGTCTCCCCCGGCAGAGACTGGGCATCGGCCCCACCTCATCGTTGGAGCAGGCGACCATCGAGAGAGGTGAGCTGCCGGGGAAGCCCCTACCCTTCCTACCCCGTTTCCAAATCCCCCAACAAAAGACTGAAAAGACTCGGAACTCCACCTTCTATTAACATCATGGGAACCGCTCTAGGGAAGTCCGAGCGCCCAGTTTATAAGAAAATCCGAGCGGTTATCGAGTACCAGGGCCATAAGTACGATAAAGCCTCCCTAAAAGCCCTGGCTACTTGGATTAATTCCCACCAACTCCAAGTCCCAGAAGAGCTTAACATCGAGCACTGGGACAATCTGGGAGCCACACTCTGGAAGGCGGAGAAGAAGGGCGATAAAACGGCGGCAAAGGCGCTTATCGCCTGGCGCCTGGTGTACATGTTACTCCAAGACCGCCAAAAGACTGGGCACCCGACCGTTAATTCGGCGAGGGCACAAGATGGCGCCTCGAAGCCTTCGTCCTCCAGCCCCAGCCCCAAGGACAAGACCAAGGGCAAAATGGCGGAGGGGGGACACTGCATGGATCGCGGCGAAAATGGCGGCGGCGCGAAACACCTCGTGGCCTGGGACAACGGGGGAGGAGCCGTGGGAGGAGCCGTTGACGGGGAGCGATGGGAGGGACCACCCGAGTACACACCCCCTGAGGCACCACCCACTGGCTACGCCCCTCATGGCGTCATGGCCACGCCTCCACCTTGTGGCCACACCTCCACCCAGGCCTATAGCCCCGCCCACCTGGACCAACATGGCCGCGCCCATGCAGCTAGGCCCGAAGCCCACTCGAGGGAGGCCTACCCACCATCACCACCGAGGCCTCCCTGCCACCGTGCCTTGTCCAGTCCACCCTGCGGCGTCGCACCGGAGAGGCCGTGTAGGCCTGAGGCCCTGGCCAGGCCCCAGGCCTTATGCCGATCCGTAGTGCAAAAACAGCTTTCCATAAAAACGTCGCGGGAGTGCCGTCGCGTCGCCCGGTACACATCAACGCCTCCGGAGTGTGCACACTCTCTCGCCCCGATAATACCGAGGGCTGAGAGGTGTGAGGAATTGGACTGTGAGGGGGAGTATAACATCTCTCCCTCCACTAGTCCCAAAAGACATTCAATGGACTCGACATACTCGGACATGACGTTAGCCTCAGTGCCAAGGCCTAATACATTTGACACCACGGCCGCCGACTCAGCCCGCGCTTTCCCGGCCTCCACTACCTCCCAAGTGGAGGAAATACATCACATCGTGGAGGCGCAGGAGAAGGCGTGGAAGACTGTACACGAGCAGGCGGCCCAGGCAGGGGACCTAGATATGCTTAAGGCCTTCCCGGTGCACGTGGAGGGGGGTAGGCCGCCCCAGTGGAGGCCTATCTCCTATCCCGTGCTTAAAGATATCAAAAAGGCCATAGCAGAGCACAACCTAGACTCCCCGTACACCCTCAGCCTCCTGGAGTCTTTCTTCCAGGCGTTCGACCTTACGCCAAATGACATCCGGCAGGTCACGAGCGCCTGGTTGCCTTCCCTGCAGTACTCCGCCTTCGAGGCGGAGTGGAAGGCACTCATAAGAAAGCATGTCACCGAAGGGGACTTTGTCCCCATTCCCAGGGGGCTGACTAAAGATAGAGCCATCGATCAAATGTACGGGGAAGGGAGATATGTTACTAACACCCAGCAGTGCACGGTTCCCCTGCCTATCCTACACAAATCGGCGGACTTGGCGCTTGAGGCTATTAAGAAGGTTGCACGGACTAGTTCCAGCACACCTTCCTATGCTCTTATATTCCAAGAGCCACGGGAGCCTTTCTACGACTTTGCATCCCGGCTTAGGGAAGCTATCTCTAAACAAATCAGCGACCCTAATGCCCGGGATGTCCTATTTAAATCCCTAGTCGTGGAAAAGGCAAACGAGGAGTGCCGGAAGATCCTCCGACCCCTAAAAGAGCCCACGTTGCTGGAAATGGTTGAGGCCTGCCGCAACGTGGACTATTCCAAGAGAGATCTGGAACTTGTTGCTTGCGCGGCCACAGGCCGCTGTTACAACTGCGGCCAGGTGGGGCACTATGAAAGGAACTGCCCCGCCAATCAGCCACCACCCTCACCAAAGACACTTCCAAAGTATAACTGTCAGCGCTGCGGTAAGGGGAAGCACTGGACCTCCTTGTGCAGGTCCATAACCGACATCAACGGTGACCCGCTTCCTCCTAAGTCACCGAAGTCCCAGTATAGGAAGCAGGTCACCTTTAGCGACCCCCCAACGCAGCGCAAAGAGGGTGGTAGCCAGGGAAACTCCCCACCGAGCGCCAGGAGGGGCGCGACGACACTAAATGCCTCTCCTGCGTGCCTCCAACGGGCTCAGTCAGAGCCGAGCCTGCACTAGAGCAGGCTCGCTGCATCATCTTGCACCCCTGTGATCCCTGTACCATCCTAAAGGGGGAGGAGTGCGAGATGAAAGTAACACCTGTGCAGCCGTTGGAAGAGGGGGAGGAGTACCTCTTACAACCAGCCGCGCAAGCAGCACAAAAGGGCATCATTGCCCACTCAGGACTTGCCAATCCGGCGTGAACTTTAGCACCTCCTTCTTTTTCTTGCTACCCTTCGCCAGGGGCTCCTCCTGCACGGGGATCCTGCTCGAAATGCACAAGTCTTTTGTTGAGAATTTTTTCTGTGTATATTAACTGTCTTTTAATTATGTTTTGCAGGTCTTTGAATTATCATTTGCATGGGCCAGAAATGGGTGTACTTAGAACGCATCTAAGTTCGTGAGTGTGACTGTTTGAATGTGGTGGCCCCCAGTGTGAATGAGATCCCTATACTTTTTCGCACATAGTACAATCATTTTGAACGCTACCTCATGTTATGCTGCTATAGTTATTGTCCCGGTGTGAATGTGATAGTTTTCCTAGAGACACTCTTTGCCGGCCACATGCATTTCACTGCTTCATTTCCTTTATTCTCAATACTTCCTGAACATAATTTAAATTATGTATTTATATCTCATTTTAATTGTGTTCGAAGTTTTAAAGTTTTGCAGGCTCCTCGTGCCTACCCCGCAAAAAACAAGACAAAAAAGGAGGAGATGTTGGAGGTGGCAAGTACATGGAGATGCAGGAATGGAAGAGGGCAAGAGACTGCCGGACAGAAATTGACAGGAGGACCAACCCTGAACTGGACTGTGCCTTTACCATGGACTTTGCCTGTTTCTACCCCTGTTCCTTTTCCTTGAGTTCATGCTGTCTAATGTCTCTCCCAGTTCCAGAACCTTCCCCCCAGGCAGGCAGGTGCCTAGCAACAAGAGAACAGCTACCATTGGCCAGCTCCCCCTAGGGGGCGGCCCTGGCCCTGCCTGTCACCAGTCCACGCCCAAGTTTACTCCCTCCTAGTTTGCATACCCTATGGGCTGGGGTGGATTTGCATGCTCCGCCTCAGCTCCACCCCTTTTCCAGAACCTTCCCTACCCCAAGTTATATAAACCCCTGTTTCCCCCCAATAAAGTGGGATCAGCGGATCAGCCTAGATCTTCGGATCAGGTCAGACCACCCTCGTCTCCTTGGTGTTTGTTCTCTGCTCGCGCGAGGCAAACCATACCTTGGGTCGAGGGATAGCCGCGAACGACAGCTCAGCAGGCAGTCTGCGAACCCCGTCGCTGGTCTAGTCCCGTCCAGAGACTAAGACTGCGACATCTCTCTTCTGCCAAGGCAGGTGTGACAGAAATATAAAGAAAGCAGCAGAGTCCTTTCATACAGGCAGACTGAGTCCATTTGCAGCTGAGATAGAAGATTGAGCTTGCAGGAATTGGCTCACAACTCCTTTGAAAGAAGAAATATAATTTTTTTTTCTATTCACTGGCATTGCTCAATAAGAGGTGCACTGTAAAGGGATTTATTGTCCTCTGATGATCACTTCCATAGTTAAGACCTAATTTTAGTCAGAGCTTTCAGTGATAAGTCTGAATCCTTCACAAATGAGGCCTCATTATCTCCATCTTATAAACAGGAAAATGGATGCACCAAAATGACTTGGTCCACTTTTTCTTTATTCAGAAAAATGGCCACATAATATGTTTCTTACATGCATCTCAGAGCTGAGACAGCAAAATAATAATTGGTGGATTTTGCCTTAAATTTCATGGGAAGAATGGGCTTTCCCTTCCTTGGTTTATGCTTGTTTAGAAATAAGTATTTAGCAGCAGCAGGGAATGAAGGTTTTGTTGAAGAAATAATAGCAGACTGACGGTAGGCGCAGTGTGGTCCTTCTCTGGTCTGCATTCAGCCCTGCAGGAGCACCAGAGCAGCAGCATTCACTCACTCAGAACTGTGTGTTAAAATATCAGTTAAACTTTCCATATTTTTTTTATATTATTATTTTCAATTGGTTTTTCAATACATGCTGTCAGGAGCGTGCAAACTCTTTCAGTCCTCTTTTCATCGCTCTTCATACACTATTGAAATTTTGTAAAATGCAGGGTACAATATCTTCTCAACTTGAAAAACAAGAGGGGTCTTTTTGTTGTTGCATTTGTGTGCCATCATTATAACATTCAAACGATGTTCAGCAATCAAAGTAATGTTTGTATATTACACATTTGCTCCGTATTTTCCATATTTTTTCATTTCCTTATAAGTTGTCACTACTTCAAGACAATTTTAAATAAGCCCCAGTGCATGTACAAAACTAAAACACTTGACAAAGAACAGAACTTTGCTATTTATAGGCTCAGTCCACAACATATTGCAACAGTCTTTGCAAATACTAATCACTTTGCAGCTGTCAGTACTCAAACAATGTTGGTTTATTAATAATGAGAATTTTTTTACTTATGTGTCTTTATAGTATTATGGAAGCTGGCATGCCTTGAGTTTAATATGCTGTTTCCTGGGTTTGGAGTGTATAGACTTTGTCATTTATGTACAAGGAGAAAATAGGAATAACTCTTATCATGGCACTTGCTTTACATCAATCTCTATTCCCCATTATTCCAAACTATCTAAAAAGACATATTCATGGCTGTGTCTGCCACTTTCTTATTTAGGACCATTGCATTTGTTTCATTTTATGGTCCTTCTCAGTCTTTCAGAGTGATTTTTAAGAAATATTTACTTGCATCTGACAGTCTTAAATTTCCCCTTAGAAACTTTTAGATTCTGGCATTTGTAGCTTAAATGTATGCACTAGTTCAAATGGTAGACATAGTGAAATAATGTCATAAGAAAATAATGTCTCTCCCACTAAAATTGGCTGAAAACGTTTATGGAATATTTATTGAAAAAAGAAAAATCTGAGAGAGAACAAGGGACATATGGGCATTAATCAATGTGACATTTTTTGCCCTCTGATAAATATTGCAGGAGACAAGTAACTGGAAGTTATAGCACTCCAAACTAAGAAGAAAGCTCTTATCCTAGAGAATATGTACTGAGTGTTTACAATGCGGTGAGCTATTTAAAGTGTAAAGCCACTTAGATACACTGAAGATGTAATGTTTTCTTGGAACTGAGCAGTCCATGAATCATGCAATTAATTCTGATAATGAAATAGTGTGTCCATAAAATTCCATAGGGAATTAACTGATATTAAGTATTTCCAAGATACAATCTTTTTTCTGCTTATTTATATACTCAGCCTTTGAAGCATTATTTGGTCTAATAGTCTCAGTTGATATAACTGTAATTCTAATAAATAAAATTGCTGATGCAGCACAAAAATATTATAAATTGAACTATTGTTGCTAGATTGACTCCTACAAGTGGTGGCTGTCAGTTAGTCAAAACACGTATGTTGGGTTATCGTTTAATACAATAACCTAAGGCAGAACTCCAGCAGAAATCATAATACATATCGTCCAATTAAAGATTATTAAAATATATAATATTGGAGACAATGATTTAATGTTAGGACAATAAACATGCGTTGCTGTTAATATTTCCTAATTTATGTCTTCTTTACTTTGCAGACTCAACATTACAGTAGAACAATTTTCAATGCTGAATTTCCTGGCCAGGCCTGAATGCAGATTGCCATGCCCAATGAGACCAGTGAGCTTCTAATCAACAAAAGTGCTCCAGGAGCTGCAAGATCCACCTGAACAGCAGGGCTGTGCTACAAAACAGTTGCTGAGCAATGCATGGCTTCACCAGTCTAGTAACTCTAATGCTGGAAAATGCCAAAACACATGACTATTTGCATCTTATCACAGTTTTACAAAGCCTTGTGCTCAGTGCTTTTGGATCCATGACTTCACTAGTCCTTTTTTCCCCTGTGACTGAGGTTACCCTATCATTGTGATTCCAAAACCCTGTTCTGTTTATAAATTTCAAAATTACAGGTGAGTCCTTTGATGACATCATAGCCATTTTAGAGAACTGAACTAAACATCTCTCCTTAAGGCACAGAGGGCCTAAGGTCTCTTTTCCACTTTCTCTTTGTGGCAGGTTTGAAGGTGTGCCATTCAGAAGTGTACTTTCACAAGTGGGAATATCAAAGGCAAATTCATCACTCAAGTCCTAGTGAAATGACAGTATTACATGCTGTTGGTTAGAAAACAGTTTAAATAGATTTTTTTCAAAGCATACCTTATGTCTATCTGGTGAAAATTGTTAATGCAAATAGAGGATGCAGAGACAAAATCCTCGCATTTGAGCAAGTTTCTTTAGTCTTCTAGAGCAATTACCTTCAATTATCCCATTGTAGTTATTGTACAATGGGACTTATCCGTGGACATTTATATGTATAGAAAGTAAAGACATTACTCAAGTTTTCCTTCAGTTCATAAATCATTGTCTCACTCTTGACAAACTGTTATGAAGCCCTCTTCTAGTGGGGCTGAAGTCCCTTTGTACATCTTTCACTTCCCCATTTCTTTCTTTTAAAAGGTGTAGCTGCATTCTGCCATTCTCAGAGTAGTACAAGCTGATGCTACTTACAGGCCCTGGCCCTCTGACTTTGTAACATTCAGCGTTTTTGAAAAAAATCCAGGAATTCTGAGGACTGAAGGTGTGACAAAGGAACTAACCGGTGCTTTTGTGTCACTTTTAAGTGTTAATTGAACTGAAACAAACCTGCCAGTAAGTTTATTTTATGAGTTGCAATAACTATGAGGTAGTTTCTAACCAGTAACTATTAGCATGAAAAAACACGGTGCATGCTCAAGCTGGAATGAATAACCATTATAATGCAAATTGTTAGAGACTGTAGATTATTCGCTTCTCTTCTAATATCTCTACATTTTATGCCGCTATCTGAAACACATCATGGGTGTTAGGTATTTTAGATGAAATGGCTGACATGTCAGATATTTAACTGACTTTGGACTAAATGGCAAACATAGAAGCCCCTATAAATATAAGATCTTAAAAATCTTGTTATAGGAGGTAGAAAAAATGTGTGGGTAGCTCAAAGACTGTAAAAATTGCAATGATACTTTAACAGTAAAAAGCAGAATATATAAACAAAAAAACCACAAAAGTTTTTTCTTGTGAGAATACTGTATCTGACTCCCTAAGCAGTGAGCCATATTCTTAAAATAAAGAAGTGTTGCAAATTTACTGGAACCATAGCCTCAAAAGACATCCAGAACTCAACTATTAAAAAAACCCAAACCAAACCAAACCAAATCAAACAAACAAAAAAAAAAACAAAAAACCCACATACAAAAAAAACACCAACAGAAAGAAGAAAAAATAATTGCAGTGCATAAGTGTATACCTATGATTGGACTGTAAGAAATGATTAGGGGTTGTCACACACAGAAGAACAGCCACTTTCTGAAAATAAATATGTTTCAGTAGAAAATTATGCTCCCTGAATTTGCAATGCTCATTTCCTACTAATTTTCCTCCAAAGCCTGATTCATAATGATTTTGTTTAATGCCTGAAAGATCCCTGAAAAAGAGAAGCTGTTTTAGCCTTAAACCATAAATTCCTTATATGGCAGCTACCATTTTATTGACTATGGCTGCTGCTTGTTTTTACTGTGGCATCTGTGTCCCTTTAAAACAATAGCAAGCTTGTTTGATGTGAATCATGACTATGAAACACATGGTTAAAAATTCTTCTTCCAGTAGAATAGTTTTGGTTTGAATATTTTTACTTTTCCTTGAAGACCAGTGATATGAATGGTGGAAATCAGCAGAATCAGGTTCCCTTTCAAGAATTCATACTTCACTGAAACATCTTACTGTTCCAACCAAGTGTTTCTCATGTACACTTCTACATGAAACTGCAGAATAATGATATCTTGTATATGTCAGCTGTCACAATGGATGTAAGCAACTACTGCACTGATGTTCATAAGAAATGAATTGGCAGAGGGTGAACAAATGATTTATGCTGAAAGAAGTGCTTTTGGTGTTGTCTAGTTTGTCACTACTTGTTGACCTACTCTGCTAGTTTCTGGAGTAAAATCCAATAAACTGGTGTCAGTTGGTGCCTCTTGTTATTCTTAAATCATCCCATGCATACTGTAGAAGAGAACAGTAAACCAGAAAAAAAAAAACAACAAAAAAAACCCCTGAGCATCATTCTGATTTCAAACTGGTGTTACATCAGTGTATCTCCAAGAGATGCCATGGAAAACGACCTTGTTGTTAAGCACTGAGATATGACTCAGAAAATGTGGGTGAATTTTCCAGTTTCTCAGATTTTTTGTCACTGTGAGAAAGACATTGCAATCTTAATATATATTAACAACTTCAACCTATTACAAAAATAATGCTGTAACTTGGTAAGAAAGGATTATGTAGGAATAAACTCACTGTCTTTTCAAGAGTTTCTGTAAAACAAGTAAGACATGTACTGTTGTATGTCAATTAGGATAAGATATTCCCTGAGCTTCTAGAAATATCTTGGGTTTGGTAGTTTCAATGTAGAATTAATAGGTAGAAACTGAATGCACAATGATATGCAGTAGAAATGGGAGGACCAAAAAATTTTGGAATGCATAGATTTTGCTGTATTGTATGCTGAAAACTTGGTGGGTCAATATCCTCTGTAGGATAAACAAGTTTTGGGTGCACCTGTGAGACTCTTCCGGGAGCTGGTGGCTGCCAGTCAGCAGCAGAGTGGCAGCATCACTTTGAAATCCCTGGTGCATAAATATAGGGAAAAGGAGACAAGAAGATGACTTCTTGGAGCACGAGCAAGATTCAGATCACTGGTAACTCAGAAATCAGGAAATCTTACTTAATGAACAGCAGAAAAGGTTTATTCAAGGAACGTGCCAGGAATGAATCAACTTTTCCAAGACCTCACCAGTGTGGTGAATGAGAAACTGTGATTTATCCCTCTTAAACATTTCAAGTGTGATTATAAATATTTTCTGAAATGCATATAAAATTTTCTTAGGTGTCTGGAGTTTATCTGAGGTTATGATGATATGGAGAAAGCTGGGGAGAAAAAGAAAGGATTATTCCTGCAATCTCTAGGCTACTTCCCTGGGAACACCTAAAATTTGAGCTTTTCTAGGTTGACCATTTATGTAAATTATTTCTGTTCCTTGATTAGATTGATGTGATTGCATTCTGTTGTTTTTTTCATATTGACAAGTAGTGGCTCCTAGGAGAATTGCAGCTGATGTGTTCTGATAGAAAATCTGGCAGGGTGAAAAGATGAAAAGCCTTAAAGTTGTAAACATTCCTTTCAGATAGAAAGAACTGTCTCCTGTGCAGAATGAGAAAATTTCTGAATAATTTTAATGATACTTCAGCATTTACTTTGTGTAGTGCTTATTGATTTCCTTAGAAAAACTACATCACATCAAGTTTATCAATAAGGTATAAATAAAAAAGGGTCGGTTTTTACATGGGAATACATTTAACAATATAAAAATTTCCCCTAAATGGCTGCCACCACAGCTGAGCTTTATCTTTTTTCTTTGACTTTCATGAATATTACAATGGAGACCTTCTCTTGATGTCACACAATCTTATGCAAGTCATAGGTCACATTTCTGTAACAGAGGTACTGTTCTTTCTTTGCTATCTGCCCTTTCAATTTGAGCTAAGACTATCTCTTTTCCATTGTATTAAAATAAATAGAAAACTCTTACCATTATCAACAATGGGGACAATAAATTATATGGTACAACACAGATTTGTTTTTCTCCCCAGTTATGATGAGGAAATAATGTGACAATTGCAAACCAAAAAGAAATCAACACAGTAGCAAAATGAAGAATCTAGAAAGGAATATTTCAGCGTACGATTTTATATTAACATCTATATTAGATTGCCAAGTATTAAAAAAAAACCCAAAACCAAACAAACAAAAAACCCAAAACAACTTTCCTTCTGATTTCTCCTGTAGGAAAAAATTCCTATTTGAGACTCAGCAGAAACTTGTGCTTTCTGGTTTTATCCATGCATTCTGCATCTGTGATCACTGCTGTTGAGAAGTGCATTAACTGCAACACAGTTCTTTCCCCTGGCTTATTATGGCTAAACCTTAGATTCACTCTGTAAACCTTAAATGTATCAGGATTAAATGTTTCATTTTGAAGAAGGAATTGTCTTCACTAGAGAACAGGTGGAGTGTCAATAATACATTTCTTTGGAATAGCACTACATATTGTATCTGTTCCCAGATGCTTGTGTAATTTTTTTAGTTGCAAATGTGAAACACAAGTACAATTTATTACCTAGGGCTGCTTGCATAGGAATATGTTTGGAACAAGAATGGTAAATGGACGCAGAGAGATTGTTAACAGAGAGATTGCTCATCTTGCAGCTGTTGTTAGGTAACAGACAAAGGTGCATGTTTTCAGCACTGCAAATTCATCATAAATCAAAATTGAAAACTAAATTGGGCAAACAATTAAAACTCATGTAATATTTACACCTCCCTAGATTGAATATATTGACAACAAAGAAATATTGGCTGATTACAAGATGATTTGAGGCCATGAAAGGAACAATACCCTCCCAAAATTTGAAATTCTATATATAATTCTGTTCTAGAAAAATGTTAGAATTACATAAGAAAAAAAAGGATTGCTAAGCTGATAAGAAGAATTACTTATTTTCTATATGGAGACTAAAAAAGCTTAAATTCTTTGCTTTAACAAATTCAGATTGAAAGGAGAATCACCACTGCATAAAATGTATACGGACAATAGCAATGGGAAGGGAAGAAAATCTTTACACTAAGAGCCAAGACTAACACCAAGCAAAAATGGCAACAAATCAACCAAGAAGAAACTGCTCCAGAAACTAGAAAAAGTTTTGGAACACATCTAAAATGAAAAGCAGGAGCCCAAAAATTGCTGTTGTTTCATGAAAGAAGATCATGTAGCCCTGCAGTCCCAGAGTGCAAATTGCTGGAGTCGGTCTCTCAGGAGGATCATTCTTCTTTCCAGCCTCACCAAAATGCTAAAAGACTTTAGCTTTTGTGGGTTTTACCCTGTTATGTCTTCCAAGGTTTTTCTGTTTGAACACAACAGTAACAGTCAACTCTAGGTTTCCAGTGAATTAGGACAAAATCAAACATGGACTTTATTTACTTGCAACCAGATTAATCTTGGTGTGTGAAGAGGACAGATGGTAATAAAGTAAAATTCACAGACATACGGATGTGCAGTATGAACACACACACACGTTTCTGCATAGTTACTTACCTCAATATAGAATAATTCTTCAGCTGATTTTCATTAACTGTAAGTTATTTAAACATATATATAATTGAACTGTAAGATTATTGAAGCAGCTGTCCCCACAAATATCTAAAATGAGGCAGACACTGTTACTAATCACAGATACATCTCCTAATTCTCTTGTTTAAAAATAAAAAATAATTATTGGTAAACTAATTGAAGGTTCTTTAGAATAACCATACATGTACTTGTCAGTCATTTACAAAGAAAGAAAATGCATAATTATATCTATCATACAGAAACTAATCCATTAAATTTTCTTAGCTATCTAAACTTAATTTATGTTTCACTGTAGGAACCTTACTCTACATCAAACAGAAATGCCCCACCGCCCCAATTAGAATTTTCCCAACCAGAATAAGCATGCACAAATCTTTGTGTATTAACACTGTAATTTACAGTTCCACTTTCAAAAACAGAAGCAACTGGACCGTGGAATAAATTATCAAGGGAAGTGGTCATGGCAACATCTCTTCACAGAGTGAAGTCTGTGACATTAGCAAGGATGGCTTAATGAACTGCTGTGCCAAATGTAGGTCGAGCTCTATCATACAGATAGATTATCTGACCCCAAAAACAGACTTCAGTTTCTACCAACATCAGCCTGCACTTATCCTTTCCCCCAGCCTTCCTTTCTCATTCTCAAGCTTTTTCCAGCTGGAGGTGACTGCCAGTGGTGGTGAATGTCTAGGTTTATGCTGTAACCCCCAGACCAGGGGTACCAGCTATTCGGGCTCCTGAGTGCCTCCATTGCCTTCCATGTCCCTGGAGAATCCTCAGTTCATGTTTTGCCCTAATGACAAAGCCAGGCACAAAACTCACGAGCACACCAGTCTGACAGACTGCATCCGCTGGTGCGGTAAAGTAGAAGAAGCAGGTGACATCCACACTTGCTCCCAGGAATGGGAGTTGAAATGTTGGAAGAGTCTGTATCTACACCACAGCCAGTTTAGTTAGTGCAGATGTAGCTAATACCAAGAGTTAGCCTGGCAGGTAGGTGTACTCTTCTGGTTTTGACACCAGTTTTCATTTTTGTTGTTCCCAGTGTCAAATTGATTGATGGTATTTTTTAACTTTTGCATTTTTTTAGGTGTTACAGCTTTAAACATGCAGAGATGAGTGCAATCTCAGTGTCTGGATGTAGTACACAATATGACATGTGATTACACTCATTATGAATGTAATAATTCCCTTGGCCTCCTTTCTAAAACTTTTTTTTGGACCAGAGAGCTCCTCAAAGGAGAAATCTCTACAAGAGATTTGGGGGTTTTCCCTTCTCTAAGCTTCCATTACTGACTAGAACTGAAGACAAAATAGAGGCTGAGTTAAATTTTTGTCCCTGAGCCAGTACTGTCACTTTGTTTCATGCCCTAGTCTTACCACAGGATCTTACCATATGATTCAAGTAGAATTTAGTTGCTTCATATGTCTTTAAATTGGTGAAAATTTTAATAAAAATTGCAACCTTCCTGATGCTACAAAAGGGTAATCGTACTGAAGTACACTGTTAAAAAGAGTCTTTGCATGATATTGGCAACAACACATTTTGTAGCTGAAGACTACACAATTACTGTGCCTCTTCTAGTTCCTTAATAAAAACAATAACAAAAAACCTGAACAAAACACATGTCCACAGGAACATGGAAATTAAATTCATAGTTCACTGAAATGCAAAACTACCTTGAATCTTTTCTTTCCAGACTGCCTTGTTAATTTAATAAGTTCACTCACAAGCTGTATCCATGAAATGTGAAACATGAAAGGCCAGATGGTCTGAAACTTTCAGTTAAAAAGTCATATTCGTCACAATAGCAGAAAAGATTCATTCCACATGAAAGTGAAAAATTAAATTTATGTCTCCACATGTTGTGATAGGTACTGGTCTGAATGAGGTACTACATAAAAAGGACTGAGTGGACTTGGACTACATGATTATGTATGAGTGTATGCCTGCTGCATTTATTACAAATATAAATAAGTCAAACTTCTATACCCTTTAGTTTCCTGAAATGCAGTCATGACTTCAGAATGCAATTTACCTCTCTAATAGCCACAGAGCAGTATTCAGTCACTGCTGCCTGTGGGCATGTAGGTGATCAGCTGTCTCCAGGAGAGCAGGACTCTATCACACATGATGGTTACTTAAGAAGACAAATGTCCTCCCTTCTTTCTTTTTCTCTCAGCTTTATATTCTGAGCATGACACTATATGGTATGGATCACTGGTCAGTTCGGGTCAGCTGTCCTGGCTGTGACCCCTCCCTTCTTTTGCACCTCCACCTCCTTGCTGGTGGGGTGGTGTGAGGGGCAGAAAAGGCCTTGGTGCCTTCTAAGCACTGCTTATCAAGAATTAGAGCAGTGGGCCTAAAAGGAAGCTGAAGAGGGATGTTTTACCAGTGACAGGATGAGGGACAATGGTTTTAAACCAAAAAAGGGTAGATTTATATTGAATATAAGGAAGGCATTTTTTACAATAAAGGTGGTGAGACACCAGAATAGGTTGCCCAGAAAAGTTGTGGATGCCCCACCCCTCGAAGTGTCCAAGGCGGGGTTGGACAGGGCTTTGAGAAATCTGGTCTAGTGGAAGGTGTTCCTGCCTGTGGTGGAAGTTTGGAACTAGATGATCTATAAGGTATCTTCTAACTCAAACCATTTTATAGTTGTGTTTATGTCTATCCATTAATTTGTCTATCAAACAGTTCAAAACACAATATTATAATTACTTGTCCTACAGGCTACTGTTGCCTCTAGAGTGAGAAAGGCAGACAGAAGAAATGTAAAAGAGCATAGTTTAACTACATTGGCTTCTGGCACATAAATATTTTATTGAAGTGAGGCATTTGAGTAGGTCATCATTTTTTAGTCTAAAGCATTTTCTGTATCTTTACTTTCATTCACTGGCAAAAATTAAATGGGAAGCCCCAACAGTGCAAGTAAAATAAATATTTGTCCCTATTTTGACTGTGTATGAACTATCTCCATATTCTTGTCTTTAACAAAGCTGTACTAGTGCAGATTGGATAATTACATGATTCTTTGCTTTCTTGTCTTCCTTTGTTTCCTTACTATATGGAGTTCTATGAATTTGAATTTTTTAAAAGAATAAAAGAGAACTAAGATTTTCTGAATGCCTGTGTTTCCTGTATTCATTTATATCATCATTGCAAAATGGTTGTAAAGCATTGCTGAGACTGGCTAACAGAATTTCATACTCACACATTTTACTGTAAATGAAAACAGAAATAGAAGCACAGGGTAAATCAAACAGGTTATGAGGGGTGGTTATGAGGTGAGAGCCACATGGTCATGAAGACCTGTCAGCAAACAGATGTCTCCAGGCTGGTCTCTCTCTTGAAAGCATTTCATGTTCTTTTGGAAGCAATTTTAGGAAGTTTGAAATGGTTGTGAACTCTCCCCACACTGCTCAGAAAGATGTCTTCCAGCCTCTTCCCTGAGTCTTCAACTCAGGGAAAGATATGCCCTTGACTCCTGATAGGATCTGAATTTTGGGGTTTGAGACACTTTTGCAACTTTTTACTCATACGTTACAATTTCATTTTGTTTAAGTAAATCAGCTAATTAGACCAAAGCCATCCTTGTTCTTGGAGCAGTCAATATCTTTTGGTACTGATATACTGGTACGAGAGGTGGTTCTGTATCCGGGAATAACTGAATACTGTATATTTGAGCATTGTGCAGATAACAGCTGCAATATTATTAGTGGGAAATAGCTCTATTAATGCTTACTGCTCTTTTTGTTTGTGTGAGTTCAACAAAATATATCTTATTTTAAAAAGTGTGCAAATAGACTAACAGAACATGTTTCTCCTGCTTTTTCCCATTTATTGTTAAAGAATATGTACTTTATAATTTAAAAAGTTGTTTCTAATACTAAAGTTAAAAAATATTGTTTTAAAGAGGTTTTCAATAGGTTTACATAGAATCTGAGGTGTTCATGATTATTAGAAAAATATAAAAGTTCAAAGTGTTCTAGTGATACAAATGAGCAACAGATTTGGTTTTTATGCTTATACAATGAAATTGTTTGGTACAGGTGGTGTAAGTAGCAAAGCCTGTACTTAAGGATGCTTACTAGTTTCCATTAAAAGACTCAGTCTGTAATTACTTTTAATCTTGTCAGACCTAATGTACTGCTTAAATTGGAATTTTCCATGCCATGCCTACTAAAGAGAGAAATTACTGAGGAAATATCATTTAAAGTACTTCAGTTTTGCCCAAGAAGATATTAGGGAAAATATTTTGATCCCTTATATTAATACCTTCAAAGAAGAGACATAATTTTTCATTTGAAAGATGTAGTATTTTCTTATTTTATTAAGTATAATAGAGTAACCATATTTTTTAAATTTTTGTTAATGTTCTTCCAAATTTGGCCAACTGATAAGCCTATAACAAATTATAATATGCAAATGGTAATTAATGTTCTGCTCTGCCTGCTGTGACCCATGCACTCTCAGCTCATTAATGTGTACTAGCTCTGACTGGGAATATAAAATATATCAAGGCTGTTGACAGAGTAATTGGTAGCAAGAGGGAGAATGCAAGAAGCATTCAGTTACAGAAAGTTTGCAGGAAAGCAGAACTGCTTGATTTCAAAGAGACCACTGCTGATTACTGTTGGAAAACTGAGTGTATTTGTTTGTTCCAGGCAAGTGGGAGGAGCTGTTGAAAGCTGAAGCCTCATGTCAGTCATATGACAGTCAGCCTCATATGACAATCCTGTGAAGTCACCAAGAGACAGTTGCTGCTGAACATGTGTTCAGGAAAAGGATGGTCAAGTTTCCCCAAGGAAACAACACTTGGTGCCCTTCCCTTTTGCTAGGTGCCTGATTCCACCTGCTCCACTGCCTCCTCCTTCTTCTTTCACCAGGAGATGTGCTATGAACATTTCTTTCTGAAAGACTGGACTAACTAAACTGGCGTTTGCAAATACAGTGTGTGAGGGATGGATGAGGAAGTGGAAGAAGAGGACATGGTCACAGATGGTTCAAGTAAAGAAGGTGTATGAAAATGGTCAAGACCTGACTAGGTTACAGTCTGCCTTCCCAAGAATTATCAACATAATTTGTCAATGAAGTGATATGGAATTCTATGGTTCAGGGGGCTGTTAAGACTAGAGCTGGAATTCTCAGGCGGGAAGTGTGTGCAGAATATCAAGGTCTTAGTAAGTCGGGGAAAGGGAGAAGAGTTGGATAGCTAGGCAATGGAAGAAAGATTTTGAATAGGAAATAGGGAAATGTACTGGGATGGTTTGGAAATCAGGGGAGAAAGAGCAGAAGGAAGAGCTAAGAAGGAACATTAGGAAAAGGAGATTGGAGAGATACAAGAGAGATGAGGTCAAGAAGGTAAGAGACTGAAAGGGTGATGGGTTCCAGTATGTTCATAGAGTGGAATAAAATAGTCTTCATAGGGGCATGGTGTCTCCTCCACCACTCCGGAAGTGTTGGACTGAAGGCTAAGGTAAAAAGGAGAGTCTGAGAATAGAGCCAGCTCCAGAAAAGTTTTCGTCCCAGAAGGACAACATGTTTACAGAATGTGTGTCAAAGAAATTATTAGAGAATTATACTATACATAATTATGTGAACATAAGCATGGTCACCACTTTGCACAAGATTCTGATCTTACAAATTACAAAGAACAAATAGAAGTAAGGGCAGTAGTAGTGCAATAATAATAATGAGTTAGTGATCTTAGTACCTCTGCTATATCCAGTCAGATGCTCAGTGAACAAAGCCAGGGAACAAAAACCCAAAAGTTACGCCCTAGAGTTGTGGAGTATGCCCTTGCTTCTGCCACTGAGTGCCTGTGTGAGAGGCGGGACAGTTCACTTAAACAAGATTGTCAGAATGTAGTTTGGGGTATCTCAAAGAACTCATCTTACCTCTGTTTTGCAGAAAAGAACAAAGATTTCTGCCCTCAATAATTTAGAGAGATAAAATGCATGCTAACGCCATCAAAGTACTAAGTATTCTGAAAAACTCACCTGTATGTGTTTCAAATTAGCATTTTGAAGAATGAATACTTTGGATAATTTTAGCCTTAAGTTATTTTTGATAATTTCCCATGTATGAAATGGAGTTACCTCACAGAAGGTCTGTGTAGATAATTTCATTAGCATCTTTTAAAAATTCACTGGATGCACTGGCAAGCCTTTAGAAAAGCTCATGAGACAACAAACAATTTTGTGTGCTTCAGTAAATAATGGATGGATCCATGCACCTAGAATAATGAAGAAGAAACAAAATAACATCAAGCCATCCTTTCAGAGAATAGTCTTTATTCTTGCACTACTTCAGACAGGGTTCTGAGGGGAAAAAAAAAGGATAAATGTCTACCAATCTAAACTGTATTGTGAGATGTGGGGAGCCTAGTTAACATGGCCTGAGCCAATTTTGCAATTTCAATATGGATTTCAGGAGTGGGAGAAAGTGTGTTATTATATAATACTAGGACTTTCAACCATTACTTGATTCTTTGGTGTAAATAAAACAAGTATAGTTCAAGAAAGTTTTTTCATAGATATTTTCATTAAAAGAGAATGCCTTCTTTTGGGTCTTTATTGAAGTAGAGGTAAAGGTCTCATTTAGTTTCAGAGATGGGAAGACTGAAGCTGTTTGCTATGCTCCTAAATATACAGTACTCATATGAATTTTCTGTTATTCTTATGACTATTAATAAAAGTCAGACTTTGGAACTGTAATGTTTTGGAAAAAATTTTCTGGTGTTTCTTAAATAAATTGTAGCATCTATGTGTATCTTTGACACTCTTCAATTTTTCTCTTTAAAAAGCATTGCATTTAGTTATTACATCTCAAAGGACAGCTTATGTAAAGAAAACATTCTTGAAGCAAAATAGTGACATAATTAGCTGTATCATTAAACCTTTCTAAACCTAATGATCACTGTCAAGCACACAGAATTACAGATTATCATGCTTCTTTCAGTTTTAAATTACAGAAAGGCTCAGACTATGTTTTCTGAAAGTCATTGCATAGGGTCAGCAGTGACGACCTATTCCATAAACAGGTCATCATTTTATAATGATTCAAAGTAGCACCAAGCTGACAGTTCATAAGGAAGAGTGATCATTTTCAAGAAAGGAAGGCAATTTATTATTTGCTTTCCATGTCCAAATTCATCATTGGCATGAGTGAATGCGAGCTCAGAAAATGAAGGCAGGCTTATGTACCTTGCCTCAAGTGTCTGTTCAGTTCTGACATGAAAGGATTTAGGACAGTTTACCACTAAGTACTGACTTTTTGTCACTTATTACTTATTCATAGAGATGATATAAACTCAGCTTTGTGCTTTGATGTATATAGTTACAGGGAGCACTATATGTACTTGTATACATTGCTTTTATACGGTATGTTGATATTTTGAGAGTTTAAAACAGAATTCATCATTTGAGAAATAAATGAAGCCACCTTGCATGTTACCCTCAACAGAGCCAGCGACTGCAACTATATAAGAAGTAATTTCATAGTGTGTGAATAGCTGTGGCATGTATAATTTTCAGACAATGCAGTGTGACACAACATAAAATAGGAACTCAGAGGAACTGAGTGTTGTAAGAAGTAAAAACACAGAGAAAGCTGTGAAGATGATTAGAGGGCTGGAGCGTATCTCCTATGAAGAAAGGCTGAAAGAGTTGGGGTTCAGCCTGGAAAAGGCTCCAGGATGGCCTTATGTCGCATTTCAGTACCATGGCAAGAGGGTTGGAACTATATGATTTTAAAGTCCCCTCCAACCCAAGTAATTCTATCATTCTATGATAATAATAATTGCATGATTCTATCAATAGAAGATCACTTGTAAAAACATTAATGCTCAACATCAACTTTATTATTATTAGCTTAAGAGCATGTTCTTCTTCAGGGTAATCAAAGTTCTGTCTTCTGTTTTTAAATGAACTGGTACACTTCAGTCTGAGATACTGAAGTCAACAAATATGTTCTGCATAGCTCCTAGTCTGAGGGGAGTCTCTGTTTTCTACTTTGAGAACAGTTATCTCACTAAGGAAATACTCTGAGATATACCAACATGAATCAGATTGCTTATGGTCTTGTAGCACTGTTTCCTCTGTTTAGATAATAAAATATTGATTGAGGGTCCAAGAATAAATAAGTGCAATAAATTACAACTAAACAGCAAATATGAAGCAAAGTAGATTCTCTAAAATTAAATATATTTACATTGTAATACATTTTGTAATTCATGTACACAACATAAAGGGAAGAAGATAAATGTAGTCAGATTCACTAGAGTCCTGAACTGATTCTAATTATTCTTCGATTTAGAAATAGTTTTGCATGAGGCTGAGGATTTGGAGGTTTCTTGCGCCATGTAGTGTGGCAACAACTCTGCATGAATATTCAAAGACATAGCTTTTAATGGTACTGTACCAATTCATAAGAGGAGATAGGTCACCCACATCATGTCCTAAATACTTTATGGCCTTATGTAAGCAACAGATATTTGAGGAAGAAAAATATTAATCTCTCTGAGAGTTCACATAACAATCTTGTTTTCTTGTTGCTTGGTTGCCTTGCTTAAAAGAAGCTAAAATATGAAGAAAATTCCATAAAAAATACATTATATTCAAAATTAAATATAAGATTATGCAATGGAAAAATTTCATATCATTAATTATCCCTCAGGCACAAGAAAGAGTCCAACTTCCATATTCTAACTAAACCAGAATTCCTCTGCCTTTGGAACAGAATGTTACAGTTGAAACATTCATGGAAATTCCGAGGGAAAGCAATAACTGCCTTAACCACAATGCAAAGCATGAAAACACAGAGTTTGTAGGATATTGGAAAATGAGAGTAATCTAGTCAAGATACCCATGGATGCAGCAATCACCTTTAGATTAACTTTGCTTTTACTGAAATCAGAAGCAAAATTTCAGCAAATTCCCTGGGATCACAGTTAGTACAAGGCAGAGAATCCTTGAAAGTCATACCTTGGAGATGTGAGAAGCATTCTTTATTAACAATCCTTTTCATCTGCATAATATCTTCTCTCTCTTGTTATTTGTGCCTCTCTAAAATGTGGGATGTAAACCTACTTATGACTGTGAAGTTGTAGTGTGTTTCCTGTCTGTACCCTTGTGCCATGCTGGGTGCAGCTCAGCACTATACTGCTTTCCAGGGAAAGCAACAGCACTACGCAGAGCAGAAGGGAGTGCAGCAGACCCTGGCTAGGATCTCATCACAGTGACTGATATCCTGAGCAAACTGTGCTCACCTGCCAGTTTAGATCCTCTTTAGGATAAGACTGTGGCAAATCAGTCATATAAGGAGACACAGAACATATAGAAGAAAGCAAAAATGTAGAAGCTTTATGCATGCATGCCCATATGTATATGTACACACACACATATAGTGTATACATACAGCTTTTCCTGTACAGATAGGAAAATCCCTGTTTAAACCCAGGTGAAAAGATTTCCTGTTACTGGCATAAAAATATACATCTTCAGAGTAGCTAAACAGCACACCTGAAAAGAATAAATATTAGAAATTATCTCAATGGGATATTGTGAAACTCAAATGGACATTTACATTTACTACTGTTGCCACCTAAAAGTCCTACTTACATCAAAATGGGTGGAAAAAGAACTGACGATCATAGTCAGACACAGATATGCAAAATTATCCAATTCTTAAGAAATGAAGTAGTATTCCCTTAGTCACATTTGCAAGCTTAATTTATTCTCTCAGAGTTAAAATTAGTTTTAACCATTTGCTCATTAATCCAAATAAATAAAAATACTGGTTACGTTCATGATTTCTCTCAAATCTTCAGAACCGTCATGGAAAACATGTATATTGATACTGAGCTTCATAAAGTAGAGCTATAAGTGTAACCTGATGTTTCAAATTTCAACCTTTTAAGGAAAGCTTAAAAATTATACCTACAATTTTAGTGCTTCAAAAGAATCCACGAGATTTCAGCTTCACCTGTCTGTAAAAATCACACAGTGGTTAGATGGTAGTGGGCCTACCAGTAGAATTAATATGCTAATGTGTCAGAAGATTAAAGTGATCTTCTAGTCAAGGAAATGGACTTGGAATTGAGACTCCAAGTACAATTTGGAGGGGCTTTTACATTGAGCTTAAATATATTTTCTGTCTGCTTATGAGCAATTCTTTAATTTCTATGACCTCTTTTTTGTCATGTGTGGTTTAAAACATAAGCACAGAGATTGTGAACATTTCCTGCTTTCCCAGCAAGAGTGAGAAGTGGTATCCATCTCTCTGCAAAGGGGATGTCAAGCAGGAAAGACTATTGGAAAATCACCAGGTATTAAAAAAGACACTTGATATTGGTGAAGGAGTGTGGGCATCAACAGGCCTTCCTATTCAAAAACTCCAAACTTTGAAGTCAGTCAATTCAAAAGTAAAGAATTGCTGGTTATGGAAACATGTTATCTGAAGCAGCTGTGCTTTTTCTAAGTGACTGTGGCTTTTCATCCACTTTTTCTGGATTGAAGTACAAGAAGCTCACAAGTAACCAAATCTCAGCTGCAGGTTAACTCTGCAACTTTGGGAATGTAGCTCTAACTAATACAAACAAAATTTTTGTGATTTTATAAAATGACAGGATTACAAATTATCTTATTTTCTAACAAACTTTAAGTTAATAGGATTTATATGCTACAGATCTATATACAGTATTGCTACAACAGAAAATGCCCATCCACCTTTGAATTTGCCAAGAAATTATACCATTGTTATTATCAACAAATAGTGAAAGAGATTCAAATATTCACATTGTTAGAAAACAGGTTGTTGCTCACTGCACATAACAGAATGAAAAGGAAAAGGAAATATTTGGGGGACTGAAAGAGAGATAGTGATGGATCAGCATATTAATTGTTCATCCAAAAGTTATCAGTTTTAGATATTGCTCTCACTGAGAAGCAAAAAAGAGTTAAGTCACTTAAAATCTTATTGTTCAATCACTTGCCAGACTAAGTTAGTTGATAAAAGGATCAACTACTGACTTAAAGTAGCACTGAGGTCATTCACATAAAGAACAGCTGAAAACACAGCCCCACAGTATTGTTTAACTTCAAATGTTTCTACCTGCTGTGGTTGTTTGAGAGAACCATTTTACAAATTACATACTATAAAAATGACTGAGCCTCTGAATCCATTTTTCCTCTTTTTTTAAATATCTTTCATTTTATGAGGAGCATATATGAAAGTCTATTTTCCCCAAAAATGTGATTCATAGTAAAAAACAACTATGATGGTATTTCATTTAGACTTAAAACAGATGCTGTACATGAAGTTGAAATCAATGGTGTCATCCAGCAGAAAAAAAAAAGGCTCTAACTTTAAGAATCTAACTTTTTGAATGTTCTTGAGGTGTAAAAACAATATGGTTGCTGTGTGCCAGTACTGACATGTTATAAACACAGATGTCTAATACAGAAAACAGATGTTTTCAAAAACAGGTCAAAGACAGTTTACTCTGACAACTTTCACTCACCTGGGGCTGTCCTCTATGTATCACCTGAAGGGTTCTGTGAGAGCCTGAAATGGTTAATTTTAAAATCACTGGTTATTTTTGGTTATTTTTAAAATCACTGAAAGACTTTTGTCCACTCTAGCAGACTGCAAAGGAGCAACTGTTCACCAAAACCCATCCCTCCTCAATTATGTCTACTAATTTGAACTGCAAGGGGAACCTGAGATAAGGTACAGGTGGTACTATTGTTCAATTATCCCAGAAGAAGAATGTAACCCCAAGTGTGACAGCATCAGCAGCAGAGATGAATACGTTCAGGCTATGTGTGAATTGTTCTGCTAGTTCCCCGGAAGGGAGTTATCACAGATGAGTCACTTGTGTAAAGACAAAGAAACGTTACTCAGTCATGCAGGATTTGCCTCTCTGTGTATCTTGTCCAACCCACCTTGCAGCTGAGGTGTTGGGTGTGCAGGCCCTCAGCATCTGGGGAGTTGCTTTGCACATACTCAGCTTGCACCTGGTTTGTCTGAGCCGTCAGCATTCCAATCTCTCGCACTTGTGATGCATTCTCCTCCCAATCCCATAGCCTTCTGGGCTATCAAAGCTCAAGCACAGTACCACAAATGGCACTAAATGCTCTGCTCTTCTTAACGGAAAATCATGGACTTCCAGAGAGATCAGCATCTGCCCTGTGATTCAGGAGACAGTGTTAACAAATCAGAACTTGAATCTGCCTCTCACAGAGACAAAGGATACTAGACTAAAAAGATTTGTCTAATCAAGGAAGGTGAGAAGACCTGAGTTTCTGTCTTTGAAGCTGCACAACTTTAAGTAAACCATGCATGCTTTTGAAGGTATCAATTTGCTTTGCCTGCATCCTAGTGATTTTGGAAGAATGATATAATTGAATCACAGAATGGTTTGGGTTGGATAGGACCTTAAAGATTGTCTAGTTTCAAACTCCCATCGCAGCATGGACACCTTCCACTAGACCAGGTTGCTCAAAGTCCCATCCAACCTGGCCTTGAACACTTCCAGGGATGGGGCATCCACAGCTTCTCTGAGCAATTTGTTTCAGTGTTTTCCCACCCTCACAGAGAAGGATTTCTTCCTACTATCTAGTCTAAACCTACCCTCCCTCAGCTTAAGACCATTACTCCTTGTCCTATCACTGCTTGCCCTTGTGAAAAAACTCTCTCCAGCCTCTTGTAGGCCCCTTCAGTAACTGGAAGGGGCAATAACGTCCCCCTGAAGCCTTTTTTTCTCCAGGCTGAACAACCTCAACTCTCTCAGCCTTTTCTCACTGCAGAGAAGTTTCATCCCTCTAAACATCTTAGTGACCCTCCTCTGGACTCCCTCCAACAGATCAATGTCTTTCTTGTACTGAGGATCCCAGAGCTGATTGCAGATGTATTTGATTGTATGTCAAATGCATTTGATCTGTTAAAATGTCCTGGTCTGCGTTTGGCACAATGGTGTGCTCCATGGAAAGAAAAAGGAGGGGCAGTCAACCCTGTCCCCACAAGTGTGCCTGTGTGTGTATAAAAGGACTCAACAATACAGCTCAGACTCCAACCTGGAGCATAGGTTGATTAGGTCAAATATTTTTTAATTGTTTTCAGAGGAATGTTTCCAGTTAGTGTGAAATAACTAAGCATCTGTCATTCTTTAAGCTGTGGCTCTCAAGATTTCTAAGACTTATTTTGCCAACTAATCTCAAAGCAGCAAACACTTTGTAGCATGCCTTCTGTGCATGTCTGCTGCTTTTCCTCTTTCTTTGTCAGGACTCCCTTTGGTGTAAATTCAATGCTAGATGATTTTTCAGTGCACAGCAGAACTGAAGAGCTAAACCCATACAAAGTTATAAACAGGCTTGAGAAATAAATGGAGATATGCAAAGACATGTTTTATACTACTGGCTACATCCAAATAAGCAGTGCCACAGATACATCACAGAATCATATAAGCAAGCCACCACATTTATCTTCCTGATGAGAACCTATTCCATTAAAATACATGGTGGCTTAATTGAGAGCTTTAGTCTTTTAATTTCTCTTAAGAGAATGCTTTGATGCCAGTTTATCTGACAAGGCAAGACTTTAATAAATGAAAAAAAGAGCTTAGCAGACAGAAGTGTAATCAGTACACACTGCAATTATTCAAAGCTATGCATCTGCTCAAAAAAGCAACTCATAACAATGCGGGAAATACTAGTTTTCTGTTTTATGCAACTCACTTAAAAAGCTTTACTCAATTATCCAGGAAAAAAAAATAATAATGTTGAAGTTTAAGTGAAATAACTTCCCCATCTAGATCACCTTTACTGAAGGATGAACAGTGTTTTTAAATTGTACATATATATATGTAAAAAAGATAGCTCTAAGATGGTATTAGACAGTAAGGATTTCATACATTTTAGGAAATGAAGTAGAAAGGAGATTTTTTTTTCTAATTCAAACCCATTTTGGAGTTAGATATGAAAGGGACATACCTAGATAGTGCTTTTATAGACCCCCAGGACTGGATATGAATATGACTAACATCATATCATATCTATCAATACTGTCAAAAATATTTATATATGAGAAATTGTAGCTTCTGTTAAGACAAAACCAATATTAGGCTTTTCTGCAATGTGTGTGATAACCTACAGATTTTTCTACTGTAGTTATTGAACTGAAAAGAGAGCTTCTTATTTTAAATGTGGATTTTTTCAAAACAACGAGGTCATTAAAAAAAGAGCTGGGAATAGTAAAAGAGCAAGCAAAAAAACACTTTTGTATGCAGTGACCATAGGTTGATTTAATTGAATAAAATTATGTCTATAACTAAAGTTCTCCAGCCTGACTCATTTCCCATCAGGCTTCTCTTCTTTAGGCAGAATGTCATTTTTCATTAAGAGTTAAATCAGGAGAGCTATTGGTAAGCAAGTGGGAAGGCAAAACAATGACTCAGAATATCGTCCCACAGCCAGCACTTGAGGGTAGTTTGAAGATGAGTCACAGAAGAGGCTAGTTCAGCCTTCTGAATTCATTGAGCTGTTTTTCATACCAAACAAAGAGAAACCGAAAAGTAGGGTGAGAAACAGAAATTCAGTCAAAAGGGAAAAAACCCCCAATGTAAGAACTATTCAAAGGACTAAGAAAGATGTAGAGAGGCCAGGTGCCTTTAGTGAACGGTGAAGTTCAGCTGTGACTGACATTTGTGTAGGCAGTCTCTTGTTTTAAATACCTTTTTATTCAATACAATGCTTGCATCTGATGTTATTATTATGAGGATGATGATGAACTCTCCATTTAGACTGTTCATCACCAATCACAGCCTCCCAAAGGGAAGACCACAGTCATATCTTTTGGCTAAGAACAGTTGATCCCAAGATATTGTTAATCAAGGTTCTGCCTGAAAACAAGAAGACTGGGTAGTACAAGAGATGGAAGATGACAGATAGTAGCCAAGAAGCTGTCTTCATATTCCTAAAAAAAAAAAAAAGGATTATGTAGTGCTGAAAGGCCTAGGGGCTAGTTTTGACACTGAAGCCAGACAGCACTGAGTGGTTGTGTCCACATTTAATAGTATTTGGCTCGAGGCAATTCTCACCCCACCCTTGCCTCCCCCGACTCTAGATAAGCATTTTTTATTTGCTCCATCTATTTTATTTTGAATGCAACAATTTGAGGAGTGTGCTACAGTTCATCAGAACATTGCTATTTCATGTAATGAAACTGAGTGCATCTATCACCTGTGCTGTGGTATTGTGTGAGAGCACAAGAGTGTTTAGAGGTCGCAAAGCCTGGTGGGAGCAGAACATTGGAAGGTGATATAGGAGTTCAGCTTGGTGAAATCCTGTCCATGCTGCCTGTTTGGAACAGTTTCAGGAATGAGCTATCTTCTGACCTCTTCCTGGTGTTGTCTGAGGGGATATCCATTGAAAAAGAAAATAGTAATTGAGACTGAACAAAGGCTGTGAGTTTCATTCACTATGCAGGTGTTCCAGGGGAGGCAGAGCGGTCACCATAACCATCATCAGCTATTGCCCTATCCCCAGAATCAGAGGAAAATTATCATGGGTTTTCTTGCAGCCCTATGGGATATGTAATTAATTTTTCCTGGGAATCCTGGAGATATGCCTTAGACTGAGAAGTACTCTTTGCTAGTACTTTGTCAAACCTTGATGGTAAGAAGTCATGTCCCATATTCTTCCATTTCCACACAGAGGGCACTTTACCAGTTTTTGGAAGCATGATGAAAGCCAGAATAATCTTGACCAATGGAATCAAATAGGTAAGAATCAATTTAATGAAATATTTTTAAGTTATTAATATGTTTTCAAAAACTGGTAAAAACAAATCACTATAGAGTCAGTTAAAAAAAAAAAAAGCCAAAGTATGCTGCTGTGAGAAATCACAGAATATGCTGAGCTGGAAGGAACTCATCAGGAGCACTGAGTCCAACTCATGACCCTGTGCAGGACACCCACATCACACCACGTGCCTGAGAGCTTTATCCAAACACTTCTTGAACTCAGACAGTGTATGTGCTATGCAGCAAATTGCCATTGTATTGAAAAAGAAAACCAAATATGAATACAGTTGAGATATTGTATCAAAATTTATTATCACTACGTGCATTTCATTACACTTAAGAATCACATGCAAGGATATAAAGGCTTAATGAACTGGAAACTAGTTGTCCTACTCCAGGATAGGAGGTACTCCTACCCCTACTTCCAGGGCACTGGAATCCCATGCTAGGAATTATCATATGTAACCTACATTTCTACTGACAACTAGAAAGAAATCATAAAAATAACTAATTACAAAGAAGTGAATTTACATGATGATTGTTTTGTTCAATATGCACCCCAGGGAGGAAAAGAACCTGATGCTGATGAGTCACGGAGGTTGTCAGGAAGAACGTCTGTTGGGTGGCTTCTCTCCGTCATCCAGTTAGGGACTGAAGTGTAAAGAGCAAGTCAAGAAATTATGAATCATGATTCTGTAGGCAGAGTATAGAGTAAAACAAAGAAGTGGGAATAAAAGAGTTAAAAATGGACAAATCAACTGAATACAGAGAAAATAAATCATTAACCGCCTGCATGTATGAGAGAGTATGCTATATATAGGTACATGCAACAAGTGCATTTGAAATAATTCAGACTCAGCTTGTTCCTCACTAACAGCATTTGTTTCTTATACAGATATTTTCATGAAACTTGAAGGATCTTAATGAATTTGATATATCTTCCCTTCCAGGGAAACAAACAGACATACCACATACAGTGTATAATCATGAAATGTTCTATATTTAAAATGAAATAAATTACATTATCTCAGAAGTGAAATCTTGTTGTAGTAATTAAAACAATGAATTATGTCTGAAGTTTTTTATTAAAACAACTAAGCTAGCTAGCAATGATGGTTTATAATAGTTAGGAAGAAATCATAGAATCATGGAATATTTTAAATTGGAAGGGATGCTAAGGATCAAATCCAACTAGGATTTATAGAATTCTTCTGAATTTTTTTATTTTTTAAAAATAATATTGTAAGCAATCTTATGCAGAAATACTTCAACTGATCAAATTATATCAGTGCAACTTTTTAGTTTAGAAAATTCCAGAGATGAAAAAAATGAAAAATCATGCTTTGCAGAATTGGAAATAACTGGATTTAAACAAGATGAGTGGAAGCAAGTGATTAAAAAATATGTCATTTTTGTAAAAACTTCAATTACCATATTGCCTGAATCACTTGGCAATTAGCAAGAAAATCAGCTAGTAGCCCTGTGAAGCTAATGACCAAAAACTCATTTGAAGTCCACCAATGTCATGAAAAATCAAAGATAACCTTCCTTGAAACTTTAAATTTATTATGCCTTCAGGGAGGGATTGTAATATTTATATGTTCTTATTTCAAAATAAATATTTTGTTGGATTCCATCATGTATACTGACAAGAGATCTTAGTGTTTTTCTCCAAGGGAACACTAAGAGGATTTTTTTGCTCTATACAACTATCTATTTTCATAAATATTTAAATAATATTTAAATATTCTGAAGTAACAAATTTTGTCAAAACTGGCCAGGGGGATCAGAAAATATTGAGTCAAGGCAGAGGAGGTGTCTCACAATACTCAAGCATACATGAATTTGTTGCAAAACCTATTTGGATGCAGTGTCTTCACTCAACTATGCATTCTGACTTCTACCCTTGCATCAGGTTACTTTCAAGTCCATGCAATCAAAATCTGAGTAAAACAAAGTCTCACTATAAAATTTCACACCTTTCTACCTTCAAGGGAACACAAAGGAAAGAACTGAAGTTTACAAAAGCCAGGAAATGGGAGAACGATAAAAGGCCACTGATGGGCAAATATTCCAGTATGGAATTCTTCAGAAAAGAAAGGAGATATAGAACTTTCAGTTTCTCAACAGATGTGTGCTGAGATCAGGCTAATGAAAACAGCTTCCAAAATGAATTTTGTAGTCAGAAAACTGTATCTATTTTAAATAAAAGTTTTTCATCCCAGTTTGTCTACACATATTGCAACAAGGTACCACACTTCTGTAAAAAGGTGAAGTGATAATACCACTGAATGTTTCTGCTATATATCCACAAGACTGAGTTTAAGTCTTACTTGACACTCATGTCAAAACTGACCTTCAGTGGTCCAGCTCTAAGGGATACAGATTATCAGGAGTGCAATCAAAGCTGACCAAAATGTTTCTCATATATCACTGGCTATAAAAACTCTTACCCTTTTAGTACTCTTGCTCAACAAACCACTCAAGTTTAAAAGAGAGAATTTGTCTGTATGTTAGGAATACCAGTGATGTAATTTAAACAATTTTTTTAGAAATTTCTGACTGTTAGATAATGGTTCACGACATATTTATGACATGATTCATTCTGCTGTCATACTGCCCTTTGAAGTCTTCTGGAAAATGTTACTTCTGTAGCACATAGAGCACACAGTGTACAGAGATTGCAGCCATACACCAATGCCTTAACGACCCTCTGCATTTCAATAAATAAGATATTATAAGGCTACACGAAAAAGAGGCACACTGCCTCAACAGATCCTGCAGTTGACTTTATTATGATCCAGTTTGCCCTTGTAGCAGTTGCATGACTTTCTGTGCTTTTTTGCAGGATTGCATGAGAGAAAATGCTACATACTCACTTGGAATTGCATTGAAGGCAGTGTTCCATGCTAGAGAATATGTGAACATCTGTTATTAACATCAATTAAGTTGTCCAATTAATTAATCAATCAATGTTTATAGTGCCTTAAAAATGAAAAGTGCTATGTGCCATTATTGCTTATTAATGCCTTATGATGTGTGTATTAAATGCAAATATTTCTGCTAATTTATGAATGAATCTTTTGCTGAACTGTTGCGATATTAGAACACTTACTCTATGGATAAACAGAAAAGGAAACAAGGGTATCTGTTTCCAGCACATCATCTGCAAGCTGATTGGGTATTTTTTTTAAATTAAACAGAAGAAACATGAGTTAAAATCAAATGAAATGCTTAGGAATGTTACTTTTTGTGTGATAGATTTTTTTTTTTACTTTTTTTACTTCTAACAAATATCTTCCATTGTTGAATAGAGAATCACTTTTCATTGATAAATAAATGCACTGTTGACAGTCTTCAGTCGAGTTGATTGGTACCAGGATCAAATAGTCTCTGTCAAATGGCATGAGTAACAAAATGCTTGCTGAGTGGTTTTACAACCAGTAGTAAACAGAGCATGCCAGTAACCTCAAGTGCTAGTGCAATTATTTGCTAGATTTCAACAGCTAATAATAGACTATCAGAGCAAAGACAGCCTCTTGTTTCCTCAGATGAGACCACTATTTGCGAAAAGAGCAACTCAGTTTCTTTGTTCTGGATCACTGAAGATGGGTCATTTAGTTTTAGAATTTCTAGTTCTTAAAAATCATTAGTGGGTTTATTGTAAAGTGCATTGATTTTGAATAAATATAAGACAATATATATACAAAAAAGACACAAAATAATGTGAATAATTTAATAATCTTTTTTTCTGTGGGATGTGGGGGAGGGGTTTAAAATGGGCTTAATTTCACAACCCCATTGTTAGTAATATTAAGAAGGGGAAGGATAGGCCTAAGTATTAATTGCCACAATTTAGAAATCAATTTTAACAGTTGCTCCCATTTCAGAGTGTGTTAGATACATTGATTCATATGTTTGCATTGTCTTACTAAGGTAGTAGATAAAGATCTTTAATTACTTTTCTAGTGTTTGGTTGTTTTTTTTTTTTTTAAATTCTGTCTTTTGAAAATTCTGATTTTCAAAATTCCTCTGGTTCCTTTCCACAGAAACTGCCAAGTCATAATTCTGGAAATATATGGGAAAAACAAAGACGTCTTTTTTCAAATTAGTATGTCTCTGTCTTTTCATTAAGTGTTTTGAGTATCTCTGCATTTCATACTGACAAATGTGAAAAATTTGAGCATGGAGTAGAGTTAGGATTCCACGTGGCTGTAGCAAAATATGTCTTTTTGTCTGACACATTTTTATTTGTCTACCAAGTAGACCAAGTAGCCTAGTAAAATCTGTTTCTTAATCTACATGAGGCATGAAATCTCTGGGGCTTGAGACGTGCTCTCTAAACATGCTGACAGCACTGACTGCACAGCATTGAGCATGCACACAACACGCACACAGGCACACACCCCCAGAGCCAGCCTGTTGTGTGATGAAGTGGCTGAGCAATAACAGATTTGCAGAGGGCATAAATCTGCTAATGGTGATTTGATGCTTTGCTTCCTTCTCTAAACACAGCAATAGACTGGGAGGGAAAAGAGATCATGTGGCAGTTGGACAGACATGTGGAAAGAAGATGGTCAGAAAGTCAGGTTCCTTTTGGAGGCAGGGAGTTGGCTTAACTTGGAGTTGTCATGGGCAGGTGGTTGAGTGCACTGTGGCACCTTTCCAGGAGGCAGAGACAGCAGCTTAACTGGTGGCCTAAGCAGTGCAGCACTGTGCATATGACTACAGAAATTTCTGCATATGTTACATCAAACCATTCAGTACCCACATAAACTGAAGGGATGAAATCATGAAAGTGTCCACATTAGAAAGCAGTAGAGAATTTTTCCACCAGAACTTCCTTCCAACAGAAACTTAAGTTTTCTTAACTAAGATACCACTGCTTCTTTCAAAAGCATTATACTTGTCCCAGACTAATAACTATTTCTCAAATGCTTTTAACCAATATTTTATAATAACCATATTAACCAATAGCCATTTTAACCAGCATTTTATAAACTTATTAATTCTCATATGTCAAATTAATCCCCCAATGTATACATAGGAAAATCTTTTAAATAAGCTTATACTTCTAAAAATGTAATGTCACAGGAACTCAGCTGTTTGCTTTGCAAAATGCATGGTTTAAAAAAATAATACCTTTGAATTACAATCTCCCTGTTTACTCTTAAATTTTGAAAGAGAAACAAATCATATTATTAATAGTAGAAACAATAAAAGAATCTGGGTTTGTTCCTGACAGGGACAATTAAATTATTTCTACTAAAGAAACTGAATGTCTTAAAAGTCATTGCTTTAAGATGGATATAGATTGCAATATATTAATGCATCATTGATGTAGTATATTAAAATAACTTATTTATATTATACAACATCTAACTGTCTTCAGCAGAGCAAATAACCATTTCAGTAGCTACTAATATGTCATTCTTCTTGCAAATTATTGTGAAAACTAATGCTAAAACTTGACTGGCAATTAAAAAGCCTTCACCTCCTTAAATAATCTTTCAAGACAACTCTCCTAACATTCTTTTTCTGATTTGAAAAAAAAGGCCTTTGCTGAAGCATCTTTTCCTATAGTTTGAATATTATAATAGCCATGACACAGACTACAATTTTTTAAAGTCTGAGGCTCTTTTTAAAAAATATTTCTCCCTTACCCTTTGTACTTCCATTGTGATTGTAGCAAACACAAAGTACTACGCCTATAAAATAAGGTTTTTTAAAACGACCTCAGAGCAGTATTCTCAGGACCTGTATGTATATCATAGAATCATAGATTCATAGAATCGATTGGGTTGGAAAAGACCTCCAAGATCATCGAGTCCAACCCTTGGTCCAACTCTAGGCCATTTACTAGATCATGGCACTCAGCGCCACGTCCAATCTGCATTTAAAAATCTCTAGGGATGGTGAATCCACCACCTCTCTGGGCAGCCCATTCCAATGCCTGATTACTCTCTCTGCAAAGAATTTTTTTCTGATATCCAACTTAAATTTCCCCTGACAGAGCCCATGCCCCCTTGTCCTATTGCTGAGTGCCTGGGAGAAGAGACCAGCCCCCACCTGGCTAGAACTTCCCTTCAGGTAGTTCTAGACAGTGATGAGGTCACCTCTGAGCCTCCTCTTCTCCAGGCTAAACAACCCCAGCTCCCTCAGCCTCTCCCCATAGGGCTTGTGCTCCAGTCCCTTCACCAGCCTTGTTGCTCTTCTCTGGACTCACTCCAGCACCTCAATATCCTTTCTGAACTGAGGGGCCCAGAACTGAACACAGTACTCAAGGTGTGGCCTCACCAATGCAGAGTGCAGGGGAAGGATCACTTCCCTGGTCCTTCTGGCCACATTATTTTTGATACAGGACAGGATCCCATTGGCCTTCTTGGCCACCTGGGCACACTGTTGGCTCATGTTGAGCTTCCTGTCAATTAGTACTCCAAGGTCCCTTTCTGCCTGGCTGCTCTCCAGCCACTCTGTGCCCAGCCTGTAGCACTGCAGGGGGTTGTTGTGGCCAAAGTGCAGGACCCAGCACTTGGCCTTGTTGAACTCCATCCCACTGGAATCAGCCCATCTCTCAAGTCTATTCAGATCCCTCTGCAGAGCCCTCCTGCCGTCCAGCAGGTTGACACTCCCTCCCAGCTTTGTGTCATCAGCAAATTTGCTGATGATGGACTCAATCCCCTCATCTAAATCATCAATAAAGATGTTAAACAGGACTGGACCCAATACAGACCCCTGGGGAACACCACTGGTGACTGGCCGCCAGCTGGATGCAACTCCGTTCACCAGCACTCTCTGGGCCCGACCCTCCAGCCAGCTCTTAATCCAGGAGAGGGTACACTTGTCCAGGCCATGGGCTACCAGCTTTTCCAGGAGTATATTATGGGAGACAGTGTCAAAGGCCTTGCTGAAGTCCAGATAGACCACGTCCACAGCCTTCCCCTCATCCACCAGGTGGGTCACCTGATCGTAGAAAGAGATTAGGTTGGTCAGACAGGACCTGCCCCTCCTAAACCCATGCTTGGCTGGGTCTAATCCCTTGTCCACCCTGAAGGTGCTGTGTGATTGCACTCAGGATGAACTGCTCCATAACCCTGCCAGGCACGGAGGTCAGGCTGCCAGGCCTGTAGTTGCCAGGGTCCTGCTTGCAGCCCTTTTTGTGGATTGGGGTGACATTCGCCAACCTCCAATCATCTGAGACCTCCCCAGAGAGCCAAGACTGTTGGAAGATGATGGAGAGCGGTTTGGCAAGCTCTTCTGCCAGCTCCTTCATCACCCTGGGATGGATCCCGTCTGGTCCCATAGACTTGTTAGGATCCAGCTGGCTCAGTAAGTCAGTAACTATTTCCTCCTGGAATACAGGAGGGCTATTCAGCTCCCTCTCCCTGTCTACCAGCTCCAGAGGCCAGTTGTCTTGAGGGCCATGCTGACTCTTGACAAGAGATGCACGGGTGCACCCTAAAATGTATACCTAATATAGACTAAATTTAGCAGGGTAAAGCAGTCAAAAGTTATCAGCTCAGGTTTCCATATGGACCTATGAGAACATACTTTCAGAAACCTAACTATAGGTATGACTTTTGTAGAATGATAACTTCAGCTAGCTGTATGAAGGCAAGTTTAAGTATAGTTATAGTTGCTTCAGTCATGCCTCTAGTTGCAATGTAGTCATAAGATCTCCCGTGGAGAGATAAATCAAATGCTGAGAGTCAAATATATTTGGTTTCTGCGATATGATTCAGGTAATTTACAATTATAACATTTGCACGGTAGGACTGCTGCTTCAACATGATATAAGGTCTTTGGTTGTGCTACATCAGTTCTCTCTTCAAAAGGGAAAACAAGGATGAAAAGTTATTTTAAATTAGAAGAAGAGATGCTAAAACAAGAAACTAATCTAAGCCAACACTTTCTGTGCAATTTTAAACTTCATCTTGAAAACAGATCTTTAGAAGAAAGCCAGGGAAAAGTGCTTTTTTCTTTCCTTGCTTTTTGTGCTCAATAAATCTGAATGACTTGACTCAAAAAACATAAACATATCTGACAGTAGGATTAGGTTATAGTTGCATAAATTTGCATAATTATACTTATTTATTATATAATACTATATTTTTTACATTTTTCCTCTCTAATTAAGCAGAGAGCAGTACAACACATGAAAAAAAAATCCTCTTGCAACAAGTATAAGAACTTACAAGGAATACAATAGATTTCTTCACTCCTTCCCATGATAGGTTACAAAATTACACATTGATTTCTTGTTTCACGCATTTTTATCATACTTATTACATACAAAAAACATGAGACTAATAAAATATACTTATCACAGAAAAGAATCATAGAATCATCAAAGCTGGAAAAGATCTCGAAGATCAAGTCCAACCTTTGACCAAATAGCATCATGGACATTAAACGATATCACAAAGTGCCATGTCTACTCATTTTTTGAGCACTTGCAGAGTTGGTTATTCCAGCTATTCCCCAGGAACTCTGTTGCAATGCTTAATCGCTCTTTTGGTACTTTTGCATAATATCCAAAATGAACCTCCTCTGGGCAATTTGAGGCCATTTCCTCTCACCCTGTCACTATTTGCCTGTGAGAACAAGCTGATCCCCAGTTTGCTACAGTCTCCTTTCATGCAGTTGTAGACAGTGATAAGGTCTCCCCTGAGCTTCCTTTTCTCCAGTCTAAACAACCTCAGCCGCTCCTCATAGGACTTGTGCTTCAGACCCTTGATCAGCTCTGTTGCCCTTCTCTTGACATTCTCCAGCACCTCATTTTTTTTCTACAAAGTACAAAAACTAAGGTGTAACAGTCTGCTTCTAATCACTAACTACTACTTACACAACTTCACAACAGATGTGAATTAGTAAAATACAGATGTTTCCTCTTTAATAGATTAAGGTAGAACATCATTTTTATTTAAGTCAAGACTGGATGGTAGTGCATATAAAAGTTTTTTGACTTCTATTGCGTGACAGAATTTCAGGCTAAAGGTAGTCTAAAGCATTCATTCTTCCAGCTTAAAATCTAAAATACACTCTCTGTGTGACAGACTTCTTCCTGACTGCAGAAGTTAAGCATTACTACTCATCAAGAACTACTAAAAAGGAGCTATGTTTTAACACATACTTGTTTATACAGGATGATAAGGTGATAAGAAATAATTGATAGCCTAAATAAGACAACAATATTCCATGCATATATACATGGTTACAAATGTTGTCATGTCATGTTTAGCAGGAGTTTGATCCATTATATTCTGAAGTCAGTAGAAATTATCTGTCTTTATTGAGACTGAATGAGATTCACAGAGCTCTATGGACTTTTAATATCTTATTAAGTACCTTTGCCTAGTAGTTGAAGTCAGAAAAATTCCTCTCACTGGAAGAAAAAACTAATTAGTTAAGAAGCATTCTGCTCTTTGAAAGAAATTAGCTCCCTACAGTTATTCAAAACTTTTTATGAACAATTTTGTGCAGTTTTGTGTACTTACAAACACCAGCTAAGGTTGTATGACTGTTGCTGTCATTCCCTTGCATTGGTAACATATTATTCTTCATTGTTTTAGGAACATCAATTTAATTTAAAAATGCTAGTGCTTAATCTAAGTACCAGCAATAAACACAACACCCCAGGAAAATGGATATCAGTAGGAGTTGTAGAAATTTTAACATTGATACCAAAGTATCATTGGTGGCATTTTAGGATCACCTAGATGAGATGAGAAGAAACCAAATGTTCACATAGGACATGACCTAGTCCTCTGTAAAATTCACACAATTTAGTAAAAGAAAGAACTTAAAATGGATATTCTCTGTGTGGTTCAATTTAAGGGATGCCCCTATGCAGATAGATGTAGAACCTGATGGGCTGATTGCACACATGGTCTGAGCCAACTGGACTGCAGCAGTAAGGTCTGGAAGTCATGGAGACCCAAGAGCACAGACTGATGCCTGAGTCAATGAGCTCATCCTAAGAAACAAAAGAGAGGACAAAGTGTGGAAAAGGATTTGCAAGGAGGACAGGAAGTTTATATGCATTTCTTCACCCCTCAACGCTATGCATGACCAATAGTACCTTCTATTTTTCCTTCCTCAGGGGCCTCTATCTCTCCCGGAACTTCAGACCTTCTGCTCCAGAGATGACCCCCAAGTTCTTTCTTCTAGGAATTTTTAAACCCTGGTGTCCTCTATGCTCACACCTCCCTTGTTCAATTTAGTGCGGATATTGTGCCCTACTACTTTTCTCCAAGAGTCCCTAGGCTTATTCAGCTTATTTGAGAGCTTCTCTTGCAAAGTATCCTCACCATGAACCATTCTATGAAAGACTTCTTTCCCTATTTGCCTGATCCAAGACTTTCCATTGAAAATCTTGTGTATCTTCCATTTGCATTTATGATCCTGGAGCTAATTCACAGAATTACATTAAATACTATAATGAACTCTTTATACTACGTAGAGAATTGTGTGTTCTAATAAGACTGAGATCTTGAAGAAATGTAAGCATCAATGACTCACCAAAATGTATGGGTCCCAAAATATATTTTATGATCTGGGTTTTAGTGATTTTCAAAGGTGACAGAGGAAGTTAATGGCAGAGAAAGAAATTATGAAAGAATGCAAACTGCAAAATAAATTAGTAGTAACTGTTTTATCTTTAAAGTAGTGCAGAAAAAGTCTTATACTCCTGGATATACTGCCTGGAATTGTTAATTGTTCCAATTCCTTAGAGGTATCCTTTCCTCTAGACCATGCCTACTAATTTATTCACATTATCTCTGACTGAATGTCTGTGTTCTATTTAACCACTCATCAAACCACAGTCTTAAGCCCTGCAAAAATCTGCTTTTATGGCTTGTAAACACTACTAGAGCTCAACACTCCAGCCTTGCTTCCAAACAGTCTCTGATTTACAGCACTCAGGGAAGGAATTAAAAGTAACAGATGTGTATGTACTCTTTCTGTTGGCTTTCCTTCGAGTCCTTACATAGACCGAATTTCATTTTGATGTTTCCAGCTGTCATGAGGGTGAAATGATAGACTTCTTGCTACAGTCTAAACATTACACTGCGGTATCTCTTGGTCTTCCTTTATTTGCAGTATGAATCTTTTCCCCATTGATTCTTTTGGTCTGCAGATTCTTATTTTGACTAAATGAGAATGTGACATTGGGGTTTTGCTGCTTATCAAGACATTCTTTCACTCCTGCTAACAACCTTCCATGACCTCAACAATAATTTAGCTTAAATGACAAGTATAACTATTAAAACTAATATATATATATATATATATATATATATATATATATATATATTTGTTCTGCTATTCAAAATGGTCTCATTTAGAGTAGTGTTACAATTTTTAAACAATATTTCTAAACCTGAGGTTAAACTAAGACTAGATAAAAATATCACAAAATACCACATTTGCACATAACTTTTATTTTACTGATGTATACAATGACCAAATTGTCTTATTTTCTTTCAGGTTGTCATTTAGTCTTTTTTTGGTTATGACTCACACATTAAAAACAAATGATCAATATTTATGTGTATCCTGAGTGCTCTTATAAGGAAAGATGAAGATGCTCTCTCAGAAGACCTAAACCATTCTGTTGGCAAGTTATTTTTTAAAAAATGATGCATTTTTGAGTAAGTAGAGATTCTGCTACTGTGGGAATATTTGACTGCATGCAATCTTGGCATTGATTCCATCTACTTCAGGCAGAGTTATTTATTGTAGTGCTTATTGGTGCACTATAGCTAGTTAAGGGCATAGTTTGCTTGTCTTGCTTAATGCAGTAGAAACCTTTACATCTTCATTTTTGTTTTAATATAACAATCAGACTATTAAAGAAACTATAATTCAGTTCTGGGAGCTATAGAAGTATGTGAATAGGCTTGTGATGTAGATTCTAGCCAGGGTATTTTCTGTCTTGCTACTAAGCACTCTAAACTCAACTGCAACACAACAGTAATTTTTATGCATATAAAATAAAACTGATAGTAGGTAATGAATCATCTTTCAAACTTTACATATATATATATATATATATATATATATATATATACACACACACCCCTATATATACAAACACAATCTTTTTTTCTAGTAGTGGCTCTATATGGCATTTGTGTTAACTTGTGGCTGGCAAGCCAGAAAACATATGAAATGGTATTTTTGATGCTAGGAGAAGCTTATTTTGGTTTCTGCCCTGTGTGCTGGTGAGGACACACCCACACAGTTTGGCTCATTACCTCTAAGCATGAATGATTCATTTTTGATGGAGAAAATGGCACAACACTGCAAATTAGTCAACTGGAGATATAATTGAGAGTAAGGCACATGAAAGACTTACTTTGAATGCCCAGATAAATCCACTTGACTTTCACTACTCACACCTGACAAAGCTGGCAAACACTGCAGTGCTATAAAAACTTAAGATGTGCAAAAGCATTTGATGCCTTATTTGTCAGAACAAGTAGTGGAAAATATTGTCTGTTTCAGAGTGGAAAAGTGAATGGGATGGAATGTGATGAGTTTGGTTTGCTAGCATTATAGCTGAGTTTTATTTAGAGACTTATGGTAAGTACAAGCTCCAGAAATTTTTCTTGACTTGACCCCAGCCCAACAATTTCTGTCTACCACAGAGTCCTGGAAAATAGCCTGTATTGTGCACTGACTGTGTTAATTAAGCAACCTCTTAGAATTTACCACAGGCTATTTTTTTTCAGTCAGCATTACAAGGGGAAGGTTATTGAGGACCTGATTCACACAAAAGCTTAGCAAATAGAATTAATTCTGGAACAAAATCATGACAACAAAAAAGTACAATAACACTTGACAGAGAATAAGAATCAATATAAATTACCAGTATCTGCAGATTCACTACAATCTTCCCAACTCAGATGGGAACTAACATAGAATTACAGATGACTGCTCCAGGAAAGTATTGATCCACTTTGTCTGAACTCCCAGTCAACAGACAAAATGCCTCTGATCAGCTGCAGAAAGAGATCTAACTGCTTTGGGTGGACCCTGGCTGGACACCAAGTGCCCACCAAAGCTGCTCTATCCCTCCCCTCCTCAGCTGGGCAGGGGAGAGAGAACAAAGGGCTCCTGGGTAGAGACAAGGGAAGGGAGAGATCACTCAATCAATACTGTAATGGGCAAAACAGACCTGACCTGGTGAAATTAATTGATTTATTACCAATCAAAACAGAGTATGATGAGAAATAAAAGCAAATCTTTGAAACACCTTACAGCCCTCCCTTCTTCTCAGCCTTAGGTTTACTCCCAATTTCCTTCACCTCTTCCAAGTGGTGCAGGTGGATGGTGAATGGAGGTTGCAGTCAGTTCATTACATGTCTCTCTCCTCAGGGGGAGGACTCCTCACACTCTTCTCCAGTGAGGGTCCCTCCCAAGGGAGATAGTCCTCCCTGAACTTCTCCAGCATAGGCTCTTTCCATGAGCTGCAGCTCTTCACAAACTGCTCCAGTGTGAGTGCCTCCCACAGGGTGCAATCCTTCAGGAACTGCTCCAGTGTGGGTCCCCCACAGGGTCACAAGTCCTGCTAGCAAACCTGCTCCAACACAGGAACAATCAACTGTTCTGGTGTGGGGTTCTCTGTGGGCTGCAGGTGGATCTATCCTCCACCATGGAGCACTGTAGGCTGCAGATGGACAGCCTGCCTCACCACGGGCTACACCACAGGCTCCAGAGAAATCTCTATTCCATGCCTGGAGAACTTCCTTCCTCCCTGCCTTTTCCAGTGACCTTGGGTCGACAGGGTTGCTGCTCTCACATATTTTCCTTCCTCTCTCTGACTGCTATTGTCCAGCAGTTTTTCCCTCTCCTTAAATTTGATGTTCCAGAGGCACTAACACCATTGTTAAGGGGCTCAGCCTTGGCCAGCAGCAGATCCATCTTGGAGCCAGCTGGCATTGGCTGTGTTGGACATGGAGGATGTTTCTGTCAGCTGCTCAAAGAAGCCACTCCTGTAGCCATGCAAATCCAGTATACCAGTCCAACAAACAGAACTGCTTCTTTTATTTTTAAAAATACTATAATGCAGATCTAGGCAATGTTTTTCTTTTCTTAAATATCAGTATCTACAGAACCCTGCTTGTGAGACAGGTGATCACTTTGTCCAAAGCAGCCACTTTTAAGTATTAGTGACTAATGTTAAGTGTCAAGGGAACTATTAAAGAATTAGGGAGAATCCTGGGAAGCAGTTGGACTGCATTGCTGCATAGAACAAAGAGAATTTTGAAATGGACCTAATTCCTTATTTAGGCAGGATTTAGAACATGACTAAATCCCAACATACACTACTTAGACTATCCTTATGGAGAGTCCTGAGAAAGAAAGCTGAGATGATGGTAAAGAACATTCTGAAGAAGTTCCCTCTCAGTTACACTGTGAGACACTCCCTTTACAGAGTTACTTCTATCTGTACTCCTCTCATTGTGAATACCAGAAGCACTGTATTTCATTATATGTACTTATGTATTGTCCATGCTATGTATATTAACTACAAAAATAAAAATGTAAAATTGTATTACATAAGATTTATATTTCTTCAAGCTGCATATGAGCATAAATCTCATGCAGCCAAATTTCTTTTTGTTGCAACTCTTGCTATATGTGAGTTAGTAACTGAATAAAATGTCAATCCCTAGTTCTAAGGTATACCAACAAGATTAAGAAAACAATTTACTTCAACAGATACAGTAATGGGACTTACTTAAACTAAAATTTTATTTCAAACTCCATCGATTTAATATATAGTTTTTTTTAAGTCACGAAAAAATTCTGCATTATAGAATTTAAACATGGAAATATTTTCCTCCTTTAACCCAGGTATAGTTCCTTCTTTGTTTCAGGTTGCTTTTCAAATATATTCTTAGATTCAGTCCTGTTACAGCCACAAGTATCAAGAGCCCTTCACAGAACATCATTTTTATATGGTTCAGCTGAAGATATGAGATCTAATTTTTATTAAAACAGTTCAAATTTTGTATCTAGACAAGGTCTACATTCCAACTGTTAAATATTTATTATTGGTAATAGTATGATTCAAGGATGTACCATGCTTGCTTATAATTCCAAGTGAAAACATTTATGCTTTCTCATTCTCCTTCCAGCCATGTCTAACACTACCCAGTGTTCAAGCATTGCTCATTTGACACGGGACGTTAAGCAGTGACAAGAAATGTAATATCCACAATGTTATTTTTACAGAGGTATTTCCAAGACCCTTGGTCATTTCTGAACAGGTTACAAAATTTGCCTGAATTGCAAGTTGTTAGATTACTTATTTATTTCTAAAAATATAATTTGCTTTTATATTTTCATTTACTTTTCTTTATGGAACAATATTATTTTGGTTCATTTTGTTGGGGGTTTTTTCGGGTTTTTTTGTTTGTTTGTTTGTTTTTTAATGAAGTTGTTTTGGTTTTATTGTAATTTGTGTTTCCTATTCTGAATGCAATTACAGCTTTCCCAGTCAAATTTCAATTTTTCTTCAAGGAAGTTACAGATAGGAAATATTTACACAGATATTCCAAAGAGGAAACATTCCCTTTACCAATCTTTCCAAATTTTCTTCAGAACTTGAGATCAAATGTCTCCCTGCATGCAGAAGCTAGTAAGAGAAATAAAAGTCTGTAGATGTTTGATTGATGCTAGTTTAAAGATGAACATCATTCTTCATTCCTCTAACCCAAGGAACTACCTTCCTAAAGGAATAAAACATGACAGAGCTACAAAGCCTGCATTCTTCAATGACCGCAGCAATAACTAGAAAGCTTTTTTTTGGTATGTAGGGGAAAAAAGTCCCATTTTGAGATGTACTTCATATTAGACTACAGAAAATAAGTAACCCTAAAACACCTCGGACAGAAAATAAAATGCATTACACTGCTTTTACCATTTCTATATGCAATCAAATTATCTAGTCTAAAGATTTATGATTTTTAAAAGAATGAGTCTGTGCTTTTATGAAATAAAATACCTTAGCTCAGTGCTCACAACACCTTTATTGCTGGATTAGGAAACAGGCCTTCTCATGTTGTCACACTGATTTGTTTCTTCTTTCCTTCATCAGAGCTTCCATTTTTCTTTCTTTTGTCCATTTTTCCTTCATGTTTATTTCAACTGGGCAATTCATGTCTCTATTTTTCATATTTAACACTTAACATTTCCTGCTTTTATCCATCATTTCTGTTGCCATTCCATCATTTAGTCACCAGAAGCTGCACAGAGTTGGTATCATCCAAAGCTGAGTTCTGCAGATGTAGCAACAAGAAAGAAACTGTAGTCTCCTCAGCCCAAGTCAGTACTCGTACAACTCTATGTATATATCAGCACAAAGCAGGAACTATAAGAAAAGGTGGAAATATTCACACTGTACAGAAAACCTATTTCCATTTTTGTAGACATAATAAGGATGGATTTGGATTGCTTGTGATTATTCGAAATCAACTTTCCTGATCCATTCTAAAATTTTTCTATTCAGTACGTAATCTTCTCTCCCACAAGAGAGGACATCATTCTTCAAATTGATACATATTTTTAAAAACATCACCAAAAGGAAATCTGTACTCATTTGATATCAAAATACCTCTATTGCTATGTTCTAGCACAGTGCACACTAACACTCATTAAGGAATGCTGAATAAATAAATGTGTGTAAATAAAATTGTAATGGCAGTTTAGAAAAATGAAAAGGAATGAACACATACACATTTTGCACAGGTATGGCAGCACTCCTCAATTGTCCAAAACACTTTCTGAACATGTCTGAACTCATGTTTTTGAGGGGCTTGTTCATTCAAGTTTTTTTCCTGAGGAATCTGCTCTTTGTACAGGTTATCTTCATCTGTGTTGGGGACTGCTTGGTGGCTCATTTTTGTTTTGGTTTCTTTTGTGCGTGTGTGCGTGCGTGTGTGTGTGTGTGTGTTTCTTTGGTTGATTTTTACTTTCCTACTGGACTGCATAAACTACTTAGTAGGCAAACATACAGTAGGTATCTGTTGTTACAGTAAAATCAAAAGTGAGCAATTCAGATCTATAGAAAGCCCTGTGAGACTTAGCTATCAGCCAGAAGCAGCAAAGAGCTCAGCTGCTGCTGGCAGATAGGGAGGAAGTTTACTCCCCAAGAATTCACCTAGTAAGAATTCACAAGACTCTTCAGGTGCGTGAAAACAGCCGGGATGAAATAATATAAACATGGGACTTGTGAGAGATAGGTTTTAACCAATTGAAGTATCTAGCGTGGTGGTGTGTAACTCTTTTAGCCAATAAGCTGTAGTCCTAACCCTATATAAACTGTGTGCTTTGTGTAATAAGATGTCTTCACTATGAATCTCATAGATTGTGTGGAGTCCAGTTTCTCCATCATTTAGTTTTAGTTTACTTTAGGTATCATGTAAAAATTACAAGTGATAATAAATGTCTTGTTTTCTTCTCCATAAAAACACCTAAACAGACCAACCATCTGAAGCTTCAGACAACTAAAACAAGTGGTTTCTAAAGGAATGAATTCTGAACATGCCAATAATCCACAATTAGACTCATCACCTTCAAGTTGGGTGCCACAGTAGTTATCAAAAAAGGATGCCCAATCATGGTCCAAGAAAAAGGCAGAAGTGATATAACAGTAGATGTAAATGAATTCAAACCCTGTAGCTGTAAATGTCATCCTGTGTTGAGAAAATTTTTAATGTGAAAGATTTCATTTTCTGCTCTATTTGCTGTCTTGGTGTAAACAATATAAATATACAGGGAAGAGATGATTAATTTGTTTTGTAAAGCAATATATCCATTGCTTTATATGCTGGCCATCTAGAATTACATTCTGACAAATTTAAACTCCTGCTGATTAGTATTTTACTTTGAGAACAGTTCCATTGATTTTTGGTCTGGCCCTGATTCCGGGGAGAAAAGTGCCTAGTATGTGTTCTGGTTTGGTTTTGCTTTACATCAGTGATGCACAAGGAAGTGCAACTGATATGTCATTTGAAAAAAGTGATGTCAAGTCAGCATGTTTCTTCCTACTCTTCTCCCACTTGCTGAAGAGTCAGAAGGATGTATTTAGACTTTTGAAGACTGGGAACTCTTTCCTGAATTCATTTTCTCCAAAGAAGACCATAGCTAGGTATTTGAATGGTCTCTCTCCTTTCTTCCCCCTCTCCCTCTCTGTTTTTCTAAACACCAGAGCAACTGCAACTACTTGAGATGCCAGACATGTGTCTACAACGAAGGACACAGCAAAAATGAAAAGGAATTCATAGAGATGCAGATACAACTTATTTCCACTGTAACCATGGTTTCTTCAGTGAGTACTTCTATTGTTAGAATATCATGTTAAATGCAAAGAGGAACACAACAGGTCCTTCTGATAGCAAGATAGATTTGACTCCATCATGACAGAATGTCTCACATAAGGAAGACACAAGACTTAGGGGGAACATATTATAGCTCTTATTGCTAAAAGTATCAAATGCTTGAAAACACTATATGCCTTAACTGATACATTTATTAATACTTCTATATTATTATAACTAATCAGTTATTACCCTAATAGCTTCAGAATACTCTGAAATTATGAATACTGGTGCATGCAGTAAATAGATAAAATAGGACTATACACAGACATTTTCTAGTATATTCATTAGTATCATATATGCTCATCAAATATTTCCTTTCAGTCATTTGATCTAACAAGCCATTTTGATTTAATTCAATTATTTTTAACTACATTCATTCACAAAAAGACATTTTATAGCAGGTCATAATAATACACTTGGAAGATGTATCTGTTCCTTTTGAAATTTTATCTGAAACTTGGAAGACTCCATCTTTAGTTCCCATAGTTGCTATATGCTTCAGATATCATGGCAGGGATTAATGCAAAAAGCATTAAAAGTAGAAACCAGTAAGGCAAGTTGTCAGAAAAAAATAAACACACACAAATGCATCTCTATTTCCTAGAAATATTGACTACAAGTTAATTAAACTTAATAGAGGAAGAAGGCTGAAAATTCAGCACATAGTTTGGCAAGAAATTTCAAACATAAACACTAAAAACCATGGGGAGTATTAGCATAGCTATATTTTACTATTCTGTATTTTTAAAATCCTTATTATAGGTTACCTATAAATATAATGGTTCAAAAGAGTCGAGTTTCTGAAATCAAACAGAGTCAGAATAGTAACTTAGTAGGAAAATGTTCTCTCTTTGTATACATACCAATGAAAGTCATAACAGACTCTACCAAAATAATGTGTTTGGAAATTCTGCCTCAGGAGTGTCTGGAAAACAGATCTGGGCTGTAGGGCAAATGGCTTATATGAGCCCAGAGCAACTAACAGACAGATGGACAGACAGAAGTATGTCCCTTGATTTTAATGCTTGCATTTTAAATGTAATGGTTAACAACACAGAGATGATTCATCTTCAGTCCAGTCTACCTGGAGTGGAGTTTACTGTCCATGTGGAGAAGTCAGAAAAAAAAGGATTAGAGATTTCTCGTGCTATTTTTACTTTCTTCCCTAATTCTCCAAAGCTGAGTTCACAATTGCAATCTCCTTGGAACTTTTTCATCCAGGTTCAGAAGCACTGATCCACATTTAAGAGGAAAACAAAACAATATGAAAAAAGACGCTTATGTACTCAATGATTTTTTTCATAAGCATCACTCTAGTTGTCCTTATTCTGTCTCTTTCCTCCTCTCTCCTCAGAAGTCCTAGTTAAACTACAGGTTTGACATGCCTATCACTTCAAATCCCAGAGTCATAAGATTGCATAAGAACAAGTTTATTTTTAAACAAAATATGAAACCCTCGGGTTCCATTATGTTGCAAAAGAAGTCTTGAAAACGTGGCCAAATGTAACAAATACAGCCATATGTGCAGAAAAGTGAAACCCACCTTCTGAAATCTGTCACAATCAAATACAGCTGGAGAGGAGACCACAGACCTCACAGCCATGTGTTCTCTGTCACACCACACTTGTGACAGTGCTCATACCATGGATAGGCACCCCTTCAGCTCAGTATATCACTAGAACTAGTTGCTCAGGGGAGCTAGAAACACTGTGGCAGCACTGACAGGAGAAGATAAGATGCCTCTCCAGAGGTGAAAAGGAGGGAAATGTCCTTAAGCAAATGCCATCTTGTCCTGAGAGGGGTCCTTTGGGAGCCACTGACTTGTGTTGTAAGTTAAAGCAATGCAGGACGGCTGTAGTGAAATAATGGGCACAGGCTGAAAGGATCAGTGCTGGGATCACAGCCTGACATACATGCTGAGGGACACCTCGTTTGCTGTAGCATCCCAATGTACACTTCTGTCTAGATTTAAAGACAAATATTGGGGCAGGAACTCCAATAAAATTGACTCCCTTCCCAGAAGGGTTTTCTTCTGTTCTGCCAGTTGGCCTTTATCCATTGGTTGAGCCACCTCCACAGAGCTATGTCAGTGTAGAGGTAGAGTGTTGGCCACTTCTCTTGCTCAACAATATCCAAAGCCAGCTGGATAACTTTCAGCTCTGCAATCCGACTTGATCCACCCTGTCTGTCAGTAGCTTCTGTGATTCACTGTGTGGGGTTCCATACAGTTGCTTTCCATTTTCAGTTTGTCCCTACAATGCAACAGGAACCATCAGTGAAGAGACTGTATAGCTTTTCATTTTCAGGTAGCTGATTGTATGGGTCTCTTCCTCTTTGGACAATTGTCCAAAATTCTCACCTTCAGGCTGGTTTGTGATGATTTCCAAGATCCTAGTGTGATTAGGATTCCCTATCAGAGCTTGCTGTGTGATCACAGGGCTTCACTTACTCCAGGTAGCATCAAGAGCATGATATGCGGAAGGGACTTTTCCTTTGAACATTCACCCCAGCACTGGTAGTTGGGGTGCCAGAAGGAGCTGTGTTTCAGTGCCAATCTCTTCTGAGGTGTTTTGAACCCCTTCATAGAATGCTATGATCTCCTTTTCAGTTGGGGTATAGCTGGCTTAAGAACCTTTGTATCCTCGACTCCAGAATCCCAGTGGTCATTGTCAGGTCTCCCCAGGCACTTTCTGCCAGAAGCTCCAGGATGGGTCATTCTCCCTGGCTGCAGTGTAGAGCACATTCTTCACATCCTGTCCTGTCCTGACTGGCCCAAGGGCTACTGCGTGGGCAATCTCTTATTTGATCTGCTCAAAGGTTTGTTGTTGAGGGCCCTGCTTGAAGTAATTTTTCATCCACATCACAAGGTAGAGAGGGCTCACAATCTGACTGTACTCAGGGATATGCATCCTCCAAAAGCCCATGGCACCTAGGAAAGCCTGAGTTTCCTTCTGCTGTTGGTGGGGACATAGCTGCTGTTTTGTTAATCGTCTCTGCTGGAATCTGGCAATGTCCACCTTGCCACTTCACTCCTACGAAATAAATTTCCTGGGCAAGTCCCTTGACCTTATGTCATTTAATGGGAAAACCAGCTTTCGGGAGAATCTGGATTATCTTCTCCCCCTTCTCAAAGACAACTTCTGCCATGTTCCCCCATACAACAATGTAGATGTTCTGGAGACTCACTCTGTTTCAGTGCAGTGGTCTGGGGAAGGCAGAGTTCTGTTTTCCACCTGGCCCTTTTTTTTCCTACTCCTCTCCACCTGACCCCAGTGGGGGCGGGGGATATAGGGGACAGGGGAGCAGGGCAGGGAATTAATTGTTAAAGAGACAGTTGCTCCAAAACAACACTGGAAAAAAGAATATACAAAACCTTTTGTAACCATGACAGCTTCTCCCCAACAAAGCTCAGTCACCTCAAATGAACCCTCACTTTAAACAACAAACAAGAAAGCAAGAAAACTGTATATACTTCAGTCTCTTTTTCTTTAACTTTTCCCCCATTTATGTGGCTCACTATCAGTCTTTGTGTACAGTCAGTATGAAGTTATTTGTAAAAATAATGTGTGGTAAATTGGCAGACAAGCACAGTTTAAAATATAGGCAATCTGTTGAGTGATTTAGAAGAGCTGCCATAAAATTTCATTTCTCATATTATAATATGCTTAACATTTTATGCAACATAGTACTTCAAGAAAAATGATAAACAGTAAAGATTCTTTGAAAGTGCCTTGTGAGAAAGAACACATGGGGTGACTGCCAGGGCAGAGTGGAGGGCAGGTTTGGGGTGGCAGGGACTCCCCTGGGGTGGCACCGGGAGAATCTGTTGTTCAAGACCCATCCCACCTCCAACCAGGAATGAGGCAGCTGGGGCACTCCAAGGCAGGCCCTGCCTTGGGCAATGGGCTCCTCCCTGGGGATGAGCTAGCATGGGAGGGGCAGGGCTGTGGGGAGCTGGAGACCAGCCCTGCTGCTGTGGGCTGACATGGGTCCTGTGCCTGGGCAGAGTGGGAGGAAGCAAGGGAAGGGTCAGGGACTATTAGGACTGATGGTACCCTTAAGGTTTATTGAGCTTTCAAGGGATAGAGAAATATCAACAAACAGTACTATTGTGTCCTTTAAGAAAATAGTATCTGTAACTGATATTTTATAATCCACAGAAAGAAATCTTCACCATATTTTTCCAGAGTGGAGCTGATAGTACTGTGACATGGTGAGTTTATGAAATAAGATTCCACTACTTGCATTGGGCTACAGAAGATAGCAAATACCTTGTAATACATTTGGAGCCTGAGGGTCTTGAGAGCTATTAACAAATGCTGGTAACTTTCTACTTAGATTCACCACTTGGTGAAATTCTGCAAAGACTCAGAAAATTACAATCGTTTTCTACACTTGGAATTAAATATGGGAGTCAACATACCAAGTTGTTCAAATACAGGAACAAAAGAAAATATCAATTGTATTCGTTGTTGGAATTCAACAATTAAACAGACATAATGAATGATCATTTTGAACATCTAACCACTGTGAAATCCCAAGTCTGCTGAGGCTAAAATCCATGCCTATGCATGTCAGAATTTTAGCCCAGTTCTTTACAGCGATATCTAGCACACAATGTAGTTAGTATCTTGGCGTTTTTGTCATTCTGTATTGAAAACTCTCAAGAAAAGTAGCAAGTCTACAAAACATTCTTAATTTATTGAATTAAACTCAATAGATGTGATTTTTAAAGAAAGTAAATGGACTTCTTTGTTCAGGTGTTTATGAGTCAGATCTTAAATAATAAATGGAGGGGGAAGAGAGCTATTTTTGAGCTTTCAGTACCTGGTAACTGCTGGACAAAACACTCAATATATTTTTAAGTTCAAGGCCTGCAGAAATTTTCTCCATGTTTAGGTATATAATTACTATTTCTCTGTGTGTGTTCCACCTATATAGGTTTTCCTTTATCAGTAAAATATTTTCTGTGTCAAACTCAGTTTTCTTCAATCATTTTGTTGTCAAGAGATCACTTGAACATTTTTCTCCATTTGCACCTGTAGCACAGAAATTTCATAGCAGGGAAGTTCTCAGCTTTGGAAGATCTAATTGCCCCTACCATACTCTTTAGGCCCAAGTGTTAGATAAAGAGGTATCCTATTATTTCTCATAAGTCACACAAGAAAATGAGCTATGCATGAAAAGCAAGATCTGAAGGAAAAAAAGTTTAGTCTAGTATTCTAAGAGGGCCATACTGCATTGTCAGGTGAAGCCTGTGAATAAATATTTTTTTAAATCAGTGGATGGGAAAAGAACATCCAGTAGTTTGTGACCATTGAACTCTCATGCTAGTGGTAGTCACTGTCTTTTCTCTCTCTCTATCAGAATGAGTATTCTGACAGTCATCTTTTGAACACAGCTTCAATTTAATTGGAAAATAACTGACTAATTGTATTAATCACCCTATGATGATAACAGTTGTTTTTTTCTTTCTGAGAATACTATGTAAATGTATTAATTGGTTAACTACATCTCTTTCTTACCAACCTGTCTAGTGTGTCAAATAATTCCTCTTTGTGCAGAGGTTGTTTTTTACTTCTAAATGAGTATATTTTTCCTTTCCAAATTTCAGAGAATCTTCTTCCTACTGACAATTTTTTACCTTTTATAACAGTTATCTATGCATATTAGATTTTATTTGGTTTTATCTCAACAAATGAAGACAGACAGAAATGGACAATCTGGAAGCAAAAGGTAGAGTTGGATTTGATAACACGTATTAAGAATCAATAATAGCTGTTAATGGTCATCTTCAGATTTCCAGTAATAAACTGGAAGATTATTCTTATCAAAGTCAAACAAACGCTGAAAAAGTAAGATGTAAAGGAGACATGGAGAAGTAGAATGTTTAAAAAAGATAATTTCTTAGGTGTATGTGAAAATTTAATTCTAAAATGGAACTTGTATTGGTCACATTTGATCGTAAGATTCGCTCATTTTCAATACTTAAATAATATTTGGGATTTTGATAAACTTATCTGGTACTTTTCTGTACAATTCTTATTGAACAGAGATTTTGTAGACATGACTTTTAAAAAAAAATTTCTTGGGGGTCTTTTTCTCAGCCTGTACACAAGTATGTGTGTTTGCATGAAATGTATCAAGTCTTCAACTGGGATCTGGAGTTCTGCAAACAATGAGTTTTTGTTTGTCTCTGTTCTACTTGTCTTTCCGTTCCTTCTCTGTTAGCTAATGGTAGAAGAAGTGATAAGTTTGTCATATGCACAGATGTTAAGAAATATTTGCCATGACAGAAAATAGTTTAAAGGAACAACATGGATTGCTAGCAGCAATGCACATAATTAGCAGAAAATATGACTCGCTTGAATGGTAAAACTTGCAAATAATACAAATACATATATTTCTCCCTACTACTGCATTTCTAGACCATTATGATTTTTGCTGTTATTTTTTTCAGATAATTGAAAAAAGTAGAATTAACATTTTTATATTTTTTATTAAATACAAAGAGCCTTAAATAGCACTGGAACTTAAAAGCAAAAGTAACATATTTGACAATCATATATAATACAATATGTGTTGTAGAATTTCCTTTAACATAATCTATAATGATCTAACATATAGACAGCAAAATAAAGAGTAGGCTTGATGTAACTGAGTTTTGCGCAAATTTATATTTGTACTGCTACATATTTAATGGCACCACAAGCACTCACAGTTCTTTGTTCACGGATGGTTGATTATTCACGTTACTATGTCACTGTACAGAAAACAGCAAACCTCAGAGCCCTGTATTCGTTTGCAGTCTGACAAGGGGAGAGGCTGAAAACTAACAATCCTCTTGCAATGCAGTTAATGCTGTTTTGACCACAGTATTAAATAAACTTCTGGTTGCAAGAAACTCGACAGATACATAATAATATGGTTTGAGCATGAAAGCACATGTCAGTACATGACCCACCAGAACAAGGAAGTAACATTTTGTAGTCCTGAACTTCCCACTGTTTCTCTTACTGATGATTGCAAATCTAAGCTTGTGCCACAAATATATATATATGGTCCACATACTGACTTCTCTTTCTCAGTTTTACACAAAGAAAATATTTTGTACAGATAGAACCCCCCACAGTCAATTTCCTCTTTTCTGGAAATGAAACAAAAAATCTCTTAAAAGTACCTTAGTATTGTGAGGTCTAACAGGACTGTTAGAATTCACAGTGAATAAATAACCAAATTTCTGTTTCTTGTTCTCTCTGTTTTTTCAAGACCTGATTTTGTAACTGGCCCTATATATTCAACAAAATTAATTTACGTTGTCCAGAAAGCAAGAAAACTACATTCTTTTGCTTCAATATAATTCCATTAACCAATAATTTGCACAAAACCACCAACCAACCAACCAAGCAAACAAACTCCCCAAAACCCCAATCTAAACCAAAACAAACCTTAAAAGACTATGAAGGAGCCAGTACATGTAAATGGTAAAGCTAAAAAGATACCTTGGTGGAAAAAGATTTAAAATTGCATTGCTAATTTTTTTGCTCTGTAAACATATGTTTTTTTTTAAATTTTAAAAACATAAATTAATTAATGTAAATTTGCATAGCTGTGAGGAAGATAACCCAGGCACAACATGGCCCCAGAAACAAGTCTTCATTTTTTGAAGCTTATTACACCCCTGAAGAATGAACACCACCAGATATTGGAATGCAGTGTTACAATATCTTAAACTATTGACTTTGTCTATTGACAAAGCAAGGTTTTACATTGCTGGCAACCAGTTATCTTATGAACTTCTTTCACAGAATCAAAAGTTATCACTCCCTGAACTGCACTAAAGTGGACACACTCTGGGCTACATGTGAAACTGATCCTTGAAAGCTGGGGAGACATTTTTAAAATAAACAGATTATTTTTTAATGAAAATTTGTTTAACTTTCCACGTAATGCATTTAAACTGCATAGTTCCTTTTATCCTACTCTCCATGATACAATTCACATACCTTTCAAGTAATTCACAAAGCGTTTTCACTAACATCTGTTTTAACTAACATCTCTTGTGCTTTTTTATTTTATCATGTCGCAGACAGGTGGTGTACAACAAATTGTCTTACTTCAGCATGTTTTCTTGTGAGTCTTTGTTTTGGCATGTTTATACACTGCTGCATTCAGCCCAAAAGATAAGAAAATCCTATGAGACTCCATTTTATTATTTTTGCTGAGCAGATGAGATTTTTCCCAATAATGAAATATTCTTCAATAATAAAAGAACACAACTGTCAATCCCTAAACTTTAATTAATCCAAACTACAGACATAGAATATTTGAATACATTTAAAATCAGGACTGGTTTTAAAATTCTTTATTCCTATGCATAAAGTCTGGGATGAAGAGTGGAGTGTGTATTTTGTCTTTCTCTGAGTAAACTGTCTAGCTGAGGAGCCATATTGCACCACAGTGCAGTAATGCAGTTTCCTGATCATTGAAGTATTTTTATCCAGATGGATACCACTTTTGTAGCAAAGCTGAAAATTATGATATCTAAGTAGCTGAAGCTAGCTCATTGATGTTACACCGAGAGAGAATTAACTGGCAATCTAGTGATGAAATTCTAATTCGAATACGGCTTTGTGTGAGTTTAGTGCAAAAAAGCTCTGTGTGAAAGAGCCAGGCATGACCAGAAACACCTGTGTGATGCCTCAATGCCCTGACATTTTCAGATGGAAAGGTTATTGGTCTTTACTTTCTAATCTTTTTCGTTTGTGATGGAGCTAGAATCTAGGGGTGGAAAGATAGACTAACAGTGCCAGTTTGTTGTGATGCTGTGATGTCTTATTGCCAATAGCATTATAGATTGGATTCTTTCTTAATGACGAGGTCTTTCAGCAGCAGCAGTTACGTTTCATGTTATTCTCTTTTAATTCCCCTGGTCAACATCTATTTCACGGTCAATGTGCTTGGTTTTGGAATTAGTTCCTCCTTCAATTCACGCCATGTAATGAAGTGGATTATGAATTAAATTACCTTTAACAAATGTATAATAATCATAAACTTGGAAGTGCTTAAAGTATTTTTAAAACCATGATACACTGTTTCTTGTTTAGAGTTGCTAGTTTGATAGTCTGCATGTTTTAACATTTTCATGGATTAAAGGGAAGTTCCTTAGCTGACCTATGTGCATAGGACACAAATTTCTCTTTTACATCTCAGTTTCAGTGGCTTTTAAAGACATCACTGTTATCCACTTAGATCTGTCCAATACCATTCACAGAAATTAATCTAGAGCACTTTGTAAAAAACATGAAACTAGATAAAAACAAAAAATTATGCCAGAAATGCAAGCATTTTTTCTTGTCTTCATGCATTTTTTGCTTGCATCTGTATGTTGAAGATAAAATAATAAATAAATTGTAGTCCAAGAATCTGATACTACAGCTACCTACTCTCAGTACAGCTGAATATGTTTCAATTTTTATGTTGATTATAGGAAAGTAAAATTTTCTATTACACCTTAATAGCAGACTGATTTAAAATGTTTGCTCATATCTTATGCCACTTTAGTTGCAAGCAACACTTCAGCTGACCAACATGAGACAGAGTGGAAAAAGAACAAAATGCTCTTGAAAAATGTTCCCAATCTTAGATCACAAAAAAAAAAAAAAGAGGTTCCCATTCAGTTTCTGCTTCTGTACATAGGTATGTGAGTAACTGGGATATTGAAGGAGGTCTTTATCAGCCCTTAAATCATGTCACCAGAAAAAAACACACAAAATAGACCAATAAGACCAGAAAATTGCAATGGTCCAATGAGCCATTCTTTAGCTGCCAACTAGTGCCTAGTCTGCAAATCAGACTAATTGAGACAGAGATAAAAACTGTCCTTTCCCAGCTGAGGACTTTCAGCTGCATCAAAAGGTGCTAACTATGCTATCAAACTCTCAGGGTTGTCTTTTATTATCTTTAACTGGCTTTGATCAAATCACATCTAAGCTAAAGGGTATATCCCTCTTTTGATCTTTCTCCCTCCCCATCAAATGTCTGTAGTGAGAGATGTTTAAGGTTGCCATGTTGATTTTCGAGGTCACATATGGATTTTGTGTGTGTGTATGAGAGAGAGAGAGAGAACAGGAATTATGGCAATCTTCTAGTGAAACGTAACAATCAAGTCATGGAAGGTAAAACCCACAGCTGAAATAGGTAAGCAATTTAAAGTGAGGGACTACAGAGGAAGTCTTAAAGCTATGACAATGTGCAGAGAACCTTTGGGAAATAAACATGAAAGCAATTGTAAAGTATGATTGGAATTATAACTCAAATTCATTTGGAATGTAATTTATTCAGACAATATTACACTCTTTTCCCATTCTTAGCCAAGATCTCCTGAACTTAATTTTTGCACTCCTCTCTTGATCTCTAATAGCTTCTTTATCAAGTGAAGACTTGTTCTAAATATTGCTGGGTTTGGGGTTTTTTTTCCTTTCTATGTAACATTTTTAAGACAGGTTTTCCTTTCTCCATTTTCATCTAAAAACCTTATGTAGGTCTTCATCACACTGTAGTACCTGTTGAAAGGCTTTAACAAATGAAGTGGTGCATCATTAGTATGATTCAAAACAGGGCTACAAGAGTCACTTCCCTTCTTTCTGCACCAACTATATCACCTGACTTTGCCACCATTACTTGATCTTCAGTTTGCACTGTATGTCTTGAAAGTAACATCAATTTTTTTCTGTGTTGATTCTTCACTTCCCTATATGATCAGCTCTTGAGAGCATGGTGACGTCCAGTCCCTCTTTTACTCCATTCCTTGCAAAAGATTTCGTAAGTTTACACTTCATCTTTGTTGGAGACAGCAGTGAGAAAGACCCACAGCAACACTTACACAGAGAGGAAACCAGCTTTCAGATGTGTCTTTCTGATGTAGGATTACATATTTTTTTAAATAACCTGGCAAATGGTAAGGAGGACTTCCTATGGTAATAAAGAGCACAATCTCACTGTACTCTTCCTGTCTTTACCTACTGTTGGGATTGATTCACAATATATAGCATGGAAGAAGTCCTGACAGAAATGGATTTGTGAAGAGAATCAACCAGCCACTTATAATGTTTTAACAACTGATGTTTTTAATGTTGTTTGAATGTACAGAATGTCTGTTGAAGTGTCTTTTTTGCCAAGTCACTGCTTCTTCCCAGAATACCTTGTTAGCTTAGGGGGCTGGAGGAAGATTGTGACATCATGTTACATGAACCCCTCTCCTACTGAATGTAAATCCCCTTCCTCCCATTGGCCCAGAGCCAGACTTCCCCTCTTGTCTCTTATTGGTGGGTTTGAATCCCTCCAAAGTCCATATAAACCCCCGACCACGAATAAACTTCCTCTTTGTTCTTCTCCCTCTCTGGATGGTCTCTGTGTGTCCTTCTCAAGGAGCTCCCAGGGACCGCATGGTCAGGGAGGACAGGGAGTACATTTTCTCCTAGGTTATGGAATAACCTCCAGGACTAGGAGAAACATACCGTTGCAGGCAGCATCCTTAGAACAGACAGCACCAACGAGGCAGAAAGAATCCGCAAAGGATCAACCTACTTAATCTATCTCTTACGAGTTCCATGTACTCAAATATCAGATGCCAGTATATATATATACAAAATACAGAGCAACCGGGCATTTCATACTTCTGGGGTAATTAATAGAAGTATTATAGAATTAATAGAATACTTGGAGTTTAAATAAGCAAAACTATGTTTTGGAGATCCATTCAAGGGACTTTTGAGCTCATAATTAAATAGTACATTCAGTACCTTTCACTACTGAAGTTTCCATAGAACATATGTTTTTATGCTTGTGATCAAAAATCTCCATTAAGTTTTACCAAAAGCTGTGCTCTACTCTAGGGAGTATTCCCTTACTATGACAAAGCCCAAAGGTCTTTCTCCATCCCAGTTTTTGCGATTCTTTCATAGTTCTTCATTTTCCATTCTTTAGAGTTTTACCTTCTTCTTTCATCTCATTGACCTCAAACCCTCCATGCTGGAAAACACTCCTGTTTAAATTGGTGCCACAAAGCACAAGCACTATTGGCAGCTTCTGCACTACCCAGTAACCTCAGCACTGTGATACGAGCTACTTCAGCCACGTACTCATCTGTGAATCTGGCAACAGAAAAGCCACAGGCAGCAGGTGAGCTAAGACAACACTAGCAATAATATTCTTTCTTGCTGGGTTTTTGCTCTTAACGATAGAAAGGCAGTAGGGACAATGGACACAACAAGATGAGGGGCCAACAGACTTCCCAAAGTATCCTACAAATGTTTGTAAATCAAATTACTGTAAAGGAGGTCTATCTGCTATACAGCTTGTAAATAGCTGACTCCTCCAGCACATTCAACAGGGATTGGAATTTTTTTTGAGGCAAGTGCTGAAAACAACCACCTTGGGTGAACATGGACAGATCTCCTGCATGCCTGGCAAATGTTTTAAGCAGGCAAATGCTGTTTGAAAGAGGAGAATAAGGCAGGATGTCATCGTGACAGCCATCTCTATCAATATTTAGAAATACTTCCAGGCATGCAAATGTGTTATAAAAAGTATCAGTAATGAGTTCTAGACAGTTTGAAGCTGCAAGTCCAGATTTGACCTGCATACCTTATTGCACAGAATAACATCCTTTAATTTCAAAGAAAGGGAAAAAGAACCCTAAACAAATAGTGAAAAAAACCCATCAAATATGCCCTTCTTCAAAGAAGTTCATACTACAAGGTCTGTGTGGGTGCTTCCTGAGCAAGATTGCTCTCATGAGTGCTTTCTGAGCTGCTTACTTTTTCCTTACTTAAGTCAAAGTTCATATTTGTGATAGCCATACAGTATAAGAATCTGATGGATGATGCATCTTACTCTCAGCTGCAGTGGGATTATCAGGCAACTGCTCCAATGTTTTGTATGCTGACAATTAAGACAGGATAACAATCTGAAATGATCAAGTGAAATAACAAAAAGCCACTTGGAACAGTGGCACAGTTGGAGGGGAGGAGTTATTTTATTTCAACTCTTAACCCATGCATTGAACTGAAAAGCCAAGGTCTGGAAACACACTCTGGCATGGCACTAGTACTTTTCTTGCTTTTGGCTTTGAAATGTCCATGTTGGTGACTCTTCTCAGCTATTTGTTACACCATAGACGTGCATCCTCTGTGCATTTGCATTTCCCATGATACGGGGTCATGACTGCTGAGAAGCCAGCATAGCAGTGAGCATCATCAAGACTCAGCACTCTGCCGGCCGTGGCTCGCTTACCTCTCCGGAACCTTTCCACAGTGAATGTAGTGATTTCAGGCTTCTGAAGCAACATAGTAAACTCTTTTTATGTGAAAGAAATGTAAACATATACTGAAATACTTCTTGCAAGAACAAAGTTTGTGTAGTTTATACTTGCACATCCTCCTCAAACTGGGATGAACTTAATTCCAAAGAAACACTCTGAAAACACGGGCTTTAAATCGTTTTCTGGTACTTGTATATTCACAGTGTCTAGTTCCTCCAAGGACACCCACCACTGTTCCACCTCCCTATGCCTCTTTCACCCGCCCGCCTCGGGCTGTCCGGGCCGGCAGTGACGGGCGGAGGTGGCTCTGGGCGACCAAGACACCCAGCCCCTTGGGACCCTTCAAGCCTGCCCGAGCCAGCCCAGGGGCCACACAGCCATGGGCAGAGGATTTGTAAGGGCCATCGAGGAGTGGAGGGAGCGTTGCTCGACATCCAGGTCGCCCTCTCATGTCTTCTTTTCTCTTGCCCCCCCCCCCCCCCAGGACTGGGCGTGAAGGAATTAGCGCTGAGCGAGCCGCGAAGCAGCAGCAGTAGCTGCATCTGGGGAGCCGCGTGCGTGAGGCAGAGGAGGCAGACGCGATTACTTCAGAATTTATTTAAGGACTGGTGAAAACCACTGCAGCGGGTTCCAGGGGAAGTCCCCGCGCTGAGCCGGGCAGCGCCCGTAGCCGCTCCCTCCTTGCTCAGCCTCGCCCGCTGCCGCACGACCCCCTCCTGACACTGGCACAGGACGCTTGCCCGCGCCTGGCGTTCCCAAGGCGTGATATTAATTACGCCCGGACTATTCAGATTACGATTCAGGTTTTAGCGCTCCTTTGTCATGGTCGGATTACAGCAGGTGATATGTGTTATGACACTACCACGATTAAATGGGATGTAGTGGCATTTGCCTTAGCTCTTTAAATTACAGAATACAGTGGTGTAGAGCTCTCGTGCTGCCTTCCACACAGGCACCCACGAAGCATCAGTGCAGCGGCGGGGCTGGCAGCGATGCCTGGCTGCGCAGGCTGTGCCCCGCCGAGCGCAGTCCCCGGGACGCGCAGGATGGGGGACCCGCCGGGGCTCTCTCGGCTCCCACTGCCACGGCTCCTGCCCCGCCCCGCCGAGAGCGTGCTCTGTGCGGTGCCAGCCAGGCAGCGATGAGCGGCGGGCAAAGGATTTCCTTCTGTAAAGGAGAAAACCGCGTTTGGTTTTTGGTCATGCAAGCAGTCGTGCGAGCGCGTTGACATCAGTCACGCAGAGACATAATTAGCCTGGGAGGTATCGAAGAACAAAAGAAGCAAGATACCGCTTAGCTAAGTTTAACAAAAGATAAGAAATAAAAGGAAGATGCTTTTGCCCTGGCCCCTCCCCCCTGCGATCGCTTGCCTCCAGCTGCAAAGATGTTGCTGCTGAAAAGGGGCTGCTGGAGCTTTAAGAGCCGCTCCCCCCCCTCCTGCTCCCGACAATGGTCTGAGCCGAGCTCTGCTTCCCAAAGCAAAATTTGTAATATGCCATTTTTCCCATGGATGCTTCTCCTTTTGGCTGCTGAGGAAGTGACCGAAGAAAATGTTGAGATGCCAAGCAGCCAGTCTTGCCGGAGGACAGGTGCGGGCGCTTGGGGTTTCTAGGAGCAACGCCTGTGTCACCATTGCTAGGAAGATGGTCCAGGAGTGCTCAGCTGTGTGAGTCCCCGCTCGAAGCCGGTGGAGACTGCGGTTGTTATTGAACAAGTGAAATAGCAGACGCCGAAATAAAAGACACTAGGTACTGAACCTTCTATTTCTGAGTTATACATCCCCTCCCTAGCCCCAATACCTTCCAGGAGATTAGGTGCAAATGCAGAATCTTACTGTCTGTCTTTTGCTGTGGTACTTGTTCAGTATTTAAATGCATTTCTGTAATGGGAGTTGGGGAATTTCTACTAAAAAAGGTGAAGCCAACTTCTTTTTTTTGTTGTGGTTGATGGAGGTAGGGGGTCAGAGGGATGACATTAAGAACAAATAGTTGGCATGAGTCCTTTTTTCTAAGGCACTGTGTTGACCACTCCTCCTGTGTGGAAGGAGTGTGGGATGCTTCTTTTAAAGGTGATATCATAGTTTAGTGGAGACTGGCAGGTAAGGAGTTAACTAGGAGGAGGAATATGCATGTAATGCAACTCAGACAATAGGAAGGATTTTCCTTATGGAATTACACTGTGCCTAAGAGCGATCCTGCTGAGGACATCTGAAGAGACATAATTGCAGTAAGATCTGGATTTATCAGCCACTGTATTTATTTAATGATTTGAAAAAGATAGCTTGTAAATGCAAGATATCTGGAATGATCCAATGAAATGAGTTTTCAAGCTGATGTCACTGTGGACAGGCTAGAATGTATGGTAGTTAGATTTCTACTTCTTTTTCCTGCAGCAAAATGGCAAGTAACTTGAAATTACTCCTCAGCCATGGTGTGCAAATCAAATATGAGAGTAAACAGAAAACAAGTTTTCAAAGCCAGTTATGGATAGAAAGGTGAGGGACTAAAATTAGATTCACATCTAAGGTGGTGGCCTTCAAGGTGAGCAAAATGAATGCTTGTCTAAGAGCCTTTGTCAGGCAGGAGCCAAGTAGCTTTCTGTCTTCTTTTTTCCAGAGCTTCCCAAGTGAAGGAAGTCCAGCTGGTAAATTATTCCTAGACTAAATGAGATTGCAGAGGTGTTTTTTACAACATTCGCTTAAAAAAATCATTCCAAGACTTTTGAACTAGATAACAGAAGATAGGGTGGGGTCCAGTGAGAAGAAAGATTACAACTTTTTCATTTTCCACCTCTATAGGATATGTTGTTCCACATAAATTTCAAGTTGTTTTAGACAAAGTCAGTATGTAGGATGCACTTTGATACCTGGTACATACATGATTATCATCATAATCGGAGAAAATTTAATATAAGAGAATTACTATAATTTTAGTTATTAATGGAGTAGCTCCTGGAAAGGAGCTTTATATAACTCTTAGGCAAGGATGGCCATATCCTGTGCTGTTTGTTGGAATTTTTGTCCATTCACTTGTCTGGATGTTTAAACTGAGCTGCAGAATTCCTAATTGAGCTAATACTCTTGATGGAGACATAACGCAGCTAATGGTATATATTTGCTGTGGCATTTTTGCATACAGCCTGAAAAATCTTAATGCAAACCACATTCATTCCCCCTTTCATAGAACAGATCGCTTTAAAGAGTTGCTGCTTTTTGCCAGTTAAATATTTTGTGTTTAGAGGGGAAACCAGTTAATGATTTCTGGTAATATTGTAGGCAATGATCATATTACATCCAACATGCTTCCTGATAATCGCATCACTTGCATTTGTGATTCTTTTGCCTCTCTTTGGAGGTAGTGAAATGACAGGAGGGTGATGGCTTGTCTATCTTAGTGACTTTTCCAACCATCTATTCTGATGCAAGCCTATTGAATTCCATGATAGATTTTCCATGAATTCAAGAATTCGTTGGATTGGGCTTCATACAAATGATTGGAGAAAACACTGAACTAGGAATCAATCAACCCATAATAGACTTCATAGTAGATGGTTTAAAAGAGACACTATGGACAAGGAAGCTGATGTGTTTTGAAAACTTCAGTACGTTGCTTCATAGGTTGCCGTTATGTAAGGCTGTAATACCTAAGGATTCTGGTTGAGAACTATTATTAAAATAAGTACTTAGGTTTTGTTTCAAATTAGAAGAGTTCTAAAGTTACTAGATTGCCTAAAAGTCTATTTATAGGGAGCATGTGTGTGCGTTTTAAGGGAAGCAGTAATTTTAATTTGTCAGTATCTTGCTGCCCCTTTAGAACTTCTCTGAGCCTTTGGGATGGTTGTAAGGTGCTACACAAGTTCACTAGCTGTTGCAGTGCTTGCAAGTTTTGTACATGTCGTGTGCATCCTGAGCAAGGGAATTATAATGTCTGCTCTGTGGTTCATGATAAATCTAAGAAACAGTGTTTGTGTATTAACAGTAAAATGCTGGTGACAAGGGATATTTCATTCAGGGATCATTTTGCTTACATTCAGAATGCTGGGTAAATGGAAAAACTTCGTACTGCAGAACTACTAAGATCAACATTAATGGTGCTTTCATTTTCTATATATAGAAACACATTTGAAAAGTATTATTTTTATTGACTTAGATCAGTCAAGCATAGCTTTAGTTGTTTTATTGCTACAGGGCAAGTCAGTCTTTTTCTGTCAAGGAACACAAAACTTCCCTTTTATTCCATTAAAGAGGGATATAGTGTACGATCAGCTACTAATGTTGCACTCAAGTTGAAGCATATATCACCTTGTTAAGCCCTTTCTCTCTTTGGAGCACTGGCTGCATGGGAAATATGGCACAGAGTAATGTACATGAGAGAGTTTATTCAGTTATCGTGGACTTGTGTGGTCTTGAAAATATGGGACAGAGGTGTTTAATCCAGCACTTGCAGTTCCTAACACCCACTGAGAGAAATTCTAGCTTCCTTGAAGCTCATTTTCTGATGCCTGTGCTCCACTCAATATGTTTTTGGGCTGGGACTACATGATCTCCAGAGGTCCCTTTGAACCCCTAACTATTTTGTAATATCCTGTCAGGGTGAGGTGATTCTTCACTCAGTAGTAGGTTGCTGCTACTGTAGTTGTCTGGCCCATTACTCCTGAAGACAGGGGTGGTCAATTATAGTCTTAATTATCTCTTCCCCCTCCACTTCCTCCCCCAACTCATTTTCTGCAGTTTTCCTGGGGAAAAAGCCTGCAATTCTACTCTGATGGCACAAATTGCTGTGTAGCTTGCCAGAGGCATGGCTGGACTCCACTGGTATAACCAAGTAGGATTTGAGGTATCAAGTTAGGAAACAAAGTTGGATTCCTGAAATATTCCTTTTTCATCTTTTCCTCCTTCTTTCACATGGCTAGTCCTGGTAAAGAAATCCTTAGTAAAATAGTTCACTGGGAATTTAGTCAGTCTCTGCAAAGCTGCTTCTTGATGGTTGTGTGTAGATGTCTGAGTTTACTCAAATCAGCACCATGTATTTTTCTTTTGAAAAGAAACAGTCTGTGTGTCCTGGTTCTTGGATTTGTTTGGTGGTTGATTTGTTTGATTGATCGATTTTGAGAGGATGAATGTTAGATGTTAAGGAAAACACACATACACACCCCAATGAGAATACGATGTGTTCATGTTTTTATTTCTCCTCTAATGGCATAGTCAGAAAAACTCCTAAATTTAAAAAAACAAACCAAACACCTCATGCCTTTAAGTATATGGTAAACATTGACTTGATAACAGATACTTTGAATGGGAAGAACTTCAATATCGGAATTTTGTTTTTATTTACTGTTTCTTCCTTTTAGATTCTAGAAGGAGCACGTACACTTATCTAGTGTCATACTGTACATATATGTTCCCCTACCAAGCTAGGCTTCAGCAGATTTTCAGTCTTTATTACAAAAAATATTTTTTCATTACTTACTTTACTGTGGTTCACTGGCTAAGTGAAAAAGTATAAAGCTTTAAAGTGTGTCTTCAGACATTTCTTTTGTTTAAGTAATTTGAATCATAAGAAAAGACAGAATATAAGTGAGATCATAAAAGTTGAGTTAAAAGATTTTTCAAACTCTTAAATTTAAAATGGTCTGAGACCTGGCATTTTATCATACCATACAATATTTTCACTTACTTTTTGTATATTGTCTGTCAGACAGTAATTGCATAAATTTCCAAAAATACACACAGACTTCTGGTTAAATTTGGATGTCTGAAGAGTATATGTTTGTAGGTTTCTCTGATTCTTTGGTTTGTGGGGTTTTGGAGGCTGTTTTAGTTTGGAGGCTGTTGCTGTTTTGTTTGTTTGAGGGAGTATTTGTTTGCAGTTTCTGTGTGGGGTTTTTTGGTTGTTGTTTTGGTTTTTGGTTTTGTTTTGTTTTTTTTTTTTGGTTTTTTTTGGTGAGGGATTGGGTTTTTAAATGTCAATTAGAGATTACTATGTTTAGTTTAAATAGTGATATCTGAAAATGTGTCCATATTGTATCAAGTATAATTGAGGTTTATTTTTTAATTTTAAATGTCTACTTTCTGTCAAAGACTTTCAAACATGTAGGGACCCAATTCCTCCACAAGGCAAGCCATCTGAATGAAATAAATGTAATGGATTTTCGTTGGGAATTTTTTGTATGACTGCAATGAGTTGAACCACAATATGGTGGGGGTTTAATGTAATCATTTATTTCAAAGTTTTCTCCTGCTTTATTTTAGTGTATTATAAATTTCAGAGTCTCTGTGGTAAACAAGTGAGTTCTTTGAACTTAAAACTCTCTCCAGTGACACAGAATTATTCAGTGTGTAAGGGACCTTTGGAAGTCATCTGGGTCAACCCCTTGCCCAATGCTGGGCCATTGCAAAGTTAGAGGAGTTTGCTCACTGCAGGTTTGGAAAATAAAAAGCAAATTCAGTGTTCACTATAGCCTTCTGAAATTTAAGGCAGATATTTATGCCCTCCAAGTTTGCTTATATTTTGTCACATCACCTGAAATTTATGAAAGAAATTACTTTGTACTTTAGACTTGAAGTAATACAATTCAACGTTTCTGTTGTCACCTTAAGAGAAGGGATTCTCATGCTTCATGTACATTGTTCGTTGTCTTTGCTAATCTTTCTTTTCTGTTACTGTCAACTCCGAGTTCTTTTTTTACTGATAGGACTTGTCAAAGAAATATAACTGTAATTGCCTGGTAGTAGTTGTTAGGAATGTATTGATTAGTGAAATGAATACTACCCTGGGATAACAAATACATGTACATAGGAGCTGGCATGTGCAGACCAACTGGAGAGTTTAAAATTATACACAGACTTGAATATATTTATACATCTGATTTTCAGTGTGCACATGGAGTTGAATGAGAGCCTATTGCACTGTATAGAACCAATTCAAAAGAGTAGAGCATGGAGAAACTTCATCCTGATGTTTGATCTTTTGGGGCTGTTTCTGGACATATGCTTATATACAGTCAATCATACAACAGTGGGGCAGGGTCTCAAACCTGGCTGATAAACACAATTAGAAAACATGGAATATACAGATGTCAGTTTTTGACTGCTTGGTCTATCCAGAAGTTATGGTTTAAAAATCAAATCATATGAGCCTAACCAGTTTTTGGAGCAGTAATAATGGAGGACAAAAAGGAAGCTTAATGATAATCTATTATTTATCCTGTTCAGTTCGGTTCTCAGTAGAATTGATATCTTCATGGTTTAGTAAGAACTGTAGACTTGAGACAAATACCTGCCATATATACCTGGAACTGTTACTCCTGAACTGTATATCTATCAGTAAGTCCGCAATGCATCTCACTTGTGTACATGAAATTCGATTCATGCACATATAGTGAAATGCATCTGTTTCAAAAGTTCAGTAAATTCATGGATCATCCACAAAAGAGCTTGGGGCATGGTAGTTCTAAAGTGTAATAGAAGTGGGCCTGTCAATAGCCTTATTCTGAGCCTTTAAGAACTGAAGCATTGAATGTGGTTCTGGTTCCTTTATAAATACAACTGAAAAGGGCATATATTTTTCACAGAAAGAGTGACTAATTCTGGTTCATTAGCACTAGAGAGATCACTTTCAGTGTTCAATGATTGAAATCCTTTCCATATAAAATATACATTGCTTAACACAGATTTATAGTCTGTGACTGGGGGGCAAGGCTAGGTACAGTGATTCTAATTCTAGTGTATGAAATATTTCGGTTGATTATATTATGAAACCAAAATAAATATTATTGGGGGTTTGGCAGTTTTTAATCACTAAATTTAGGTTTAAAATTCAGATTACATGGAAGGAAAATTAGAAATGGCCCTCTTCCTCCACTGGAAATTTAAAAATGTAACTCAGATCACTCAGGGTATCACCATATTATCAATCAGACCTAACTGATCATAGAAATACTGGTTTTATTTCATGTTTCAATGTGAATTCTTCTGTTGTTTCTGTCTACATGTGTTGGTTTGCTCCTCTATGTGCTTTTGGTGTGTGCAAACTATATTCCTTTCAGCTGTAACTAAACTGGAAGCTTACTCTTAAATGTAATTGAAGGGGGAAGGGGATGAAAGCAGGCTCTGCAGAGATGAGCTTGGAGCGGTAAGTCAGAGTTAGGGGTGAAATCAACAGCCCAGCTAAAGTGCTTGTACACTAATGCACACAGTGTGGGTAACTAACAAGAGAAGCTGGAAGCCATCAGCAGGAAAGCAGTAACATAGTCGCTAGCGTGAAAATGGGGTTGTATGACTCGCCTGACTGGAGTGCTACAGTGGATGGCTACATGCTCTTCAGAAGAGACAGGAGAGGTGTCTCTGTATTTTAGGGAGTCTCTTGATTCTATACAACTTGAGATTAGTGATGATAAGTTTGAGTCCCTTTGAGTAAAAATCAGGGGGAAGGTCAAGAAGGTTGACATCCTGGTGGGAATCTGTTATAGGCCACCCAACCAGGATGAAGAGGTGGATGAATTATTCTATAAGCAGATAGCAGATGCTTCAAGATCACCAGCCCTTGTTTTTGTGGGAGACTTTAACATGTTAAATGGCTGCTGAGAACTCAACATAGCAGAGAAGAGGCAGTCTGGGAGCTTCTTGGAATGCATTGAGGATAATTTCCTGTTGCAGCTGATAAATTAAGTTACCAGCAGTGGTGCCCTGATAGACCTGCTGTTTACAGAGAAGGTCTGATGGGGGGTATGGTGGTCAGAGGCCATCTGGAGTACAGTGACCATGAAATGATAGAGTTTTCAATACTTAGTGAAGCAAGGAGGGACACCACCAAAACCTCTTCCCTGGACTTCCAGAGGGCAGACTTCAGCCTATTCAGGATGCTGATTCAGAGAGTACCTTGGGAAACTTCCCTTAAAAACAAAGGGATCCAGGAAGGATGGACATAATTCAAGGAAAAAATCTTGAAGGAGTAGGAGTAGGCTGTCCCTATGTGCTGAAAGATGAGCCAGCAGGTAAGATGACTGGTCTGGCTGGGCAGGTAAAAAAAAAAGGGTGTATCACCTTAGATAAAGGGCAGGCAACTCATGAAATGTTTAAGGATATTGTTAGGTCATGCAAAAAGGAAATTAGAAAGGTGAAAAGCACAATTAGAACTTAATCTGGCCGATTCTGTTAAGGATAATAAAAAGTGTTTTTATAAATACATGAAAAGCAAAAGGAGGGACAAGGAAAACACCCATTCTTTATTGGATAAGTGGGGGAAATAGACACCAAAGATGAGTGAAAGGTTGAGGTACTTAACACTTTCTTCGCCTCAGTTTTCAACAGTAAGACAGTTCATCCTCAGGACAATGTGCCTCCTGAGCTTGTAGACAGAGATGGGGAGCCAAATAACCTCCCTGTAAAACAGGAGGAAGCAGTTAGTGAACTGCTGAGCCACTTAGATGCTCACAGCTCTATGGGACCAGACGGGATCCATCCTAGGGTGATGAGGGAGCTGGCAGAAGAGCTCACCAAGCCACTGTCCATCATTTATCAGCAGTCCTGACTCACCGGGGAGCTGCCAGATGACTGTAAGTTGGCAAATGTGGCACCCATCCATAAGAAGAACTGGAAGGAGAATCCAGGGAACTACAGGCCAGTCAGCCTTACCTTGGTGTCTGGCAAGATCATGGAGCAGATCATCTTGAGTGCAATCACATGGCACCTGCACAATGGACAAGGGATCAGACACAGTCAGGATGGATTTAGGAAGGGGAGGTCCTGCCTGACCAAGCTGATCTCCTTTTATGACTAGATGACCTGCCTGGCTGTGGATGAAGTCTACCTGGACTTCAGCAAAGCCTTTGGCACTGTCTCCCATAGCATACTCCTGGAAAAGCTGGCTGCCCACAGCTTGGATTAGGAGCATTCTCTTCTGGGTTAAGAGCTGGCTGGATGGCCAGGCCCAGAGAGTGCTGGTGAACGGGGCTGTGTCCAACTGGCAGCTGGTCACCAGTGGTGTCCCCTAGGGATCAGTGTTGGGCCCAGTTTGTTTAATGTCTTTACTGATAATCTGGTTGAGGGGATTGAGTCTACCATTAGCAAATTTGCAGATAACACCAAGTTGGGGGGGAGTGTCAATCTGTTGGAAGGCAGGAGGGCTCTGCAGAGGGGCTTGGACAGACTGGATACATGGGCTGAATCCAACAGGATGAGGTTCAACAAGGCCAAGTGCCGGGTCCTGCACTTTGGCCACAACAACCCCATGCAGAACTACAGGCTGGAGACAAAGTGGCTGGAGAGCAGCCAGGCAGAAAAGGACCTGGGGGTTTGGATTGACAGGACACTGAACATGAACTAGCAGTGTACCCAGGTGGCCAAGAAGGACAGTGACATTCTGGCCCGTATCAGGAGTAGTGTGGCCAGCAGGACATGGGAAGTGATTCTTCCCCTGTACTTGGCTGAGGCCACATCTTGAGTGCTGTGTCCAGTTCTGGGTCTCTCAGTTTAGGAAGGATATTGAGGTGCTAGAGCAAGTCCAGAGAAGGGCAACAAGGCTGGTGAAGGGACTGGAGCACAAGTCCTATAAGGAGTAGCTGAGGGAGCTGGAGTTTGTCAGCCTGGAGAAAAGGAGGCTCAAGGGAGACTTTATTGCTCTCTACAACTACCTAAAAGGGGCCTGTAGCCAGGTGATGATTTGCCTCTTCTCCCCGGCAACCAGCAACAGGAAGAGAGGACATAGTCTTAAGCTGCATCACAGGAGTTTTAGGTTGGACATGAGGAAGAAGTTCTTCATCAAAAGGGTAATTGAACATTGGAATGTGCTGCTCAGCGAGCTGCTGCAGTCACTGTCCATGGGGGTGTTTAAGGAAAGACTGGATGTGGCACTTGGTCTAGGGGACATGGTGGTGTTATGTCATAGGTTGGACTCAGAGATATCAGAGGTGTTTTTCAATCTAGTTGATGCTGTGATTCTATGTGATTCTGTAATTCCCTGAACCACATCATCCTGTGACTAGCTGAGGGTTGACTAAGACATGCAGATACCATCACAAGGCTCGGGAAACTTAGAGAACTCTTGTAACTACCTGACATAATTCACTTCCTATATAAAGATTCAAATCTATATGTGCCCTTTTATTTGTCCTCAGCTTCCAATCTTCTACTACTAAACTGTCATCGATCTGTTTGCTGACACTCTTCCTCTCTTTCTGCTGAAGTTCTTTCTCTGCTTTACCTGCTCTTTTGTTGTAGCCCCTTTTGATAAATCCTCTTTTTTCACTTTTTCCCTTCATTTAAGAATTCTTCAAATATTATCAGTATTTTAATTTCTTCCTTCTATCAAGCAGGAAATTCATAAAGGGTCTAGTAAGGTCCTGGCAATGTGGCCGAAAATCTTTTTTAGAAACAGTGCTAAATGTTGGCTGTCTCGGGACGTTGAAGACATCTCATGTGCTGGCAGGTATAAGTGATAAATGCCAATTAAAGTTTGAAAAGAGAAAAACCAAAAAAAAAACATGCAAAAAGAAAAAGAATGTTTTTCTAAAGGCAAGAAGTCACAAATCATAGTAAATCATAACAGCATGGCATACTATGTCTTTCATGGAGAGCTATAAGAAATTTTGTTTTGGAAGTCCCACAACAAACCCGAGCTTGTTTGAAATTTTGTTCCTTTTTTTTCTGACTTGGTGACTCAGGAGTACTCTGAGAAGCCAAGTTCCCTTCAGAGGTGTTTTTGGGGGTTCTCATTGCCTCCCACGAAAGAACTGTGTGAGGACATAACCTAGGAATCTCATTTCTCCTGCTCCACCCTGTTACTAGAGTCAAAATGTCCCTTTCTGTCATACCATACCAGCATTTCTGATGTGGCGCAGATTAGCATTTGCTTTTCTATATTTCTCTCCACTCTCATGGTGAGGGAAAGAAGAGGATGCATGTGGTTCCAGTGGAATAATGGCATTGATCTCCGAACTTGCAGAAAGCAGTGTACTTCACCATCTTAACTGCAAGAATTGCTGTACCTTTTAAAGATTCTCCTGAGGCTGTGAGCTGTGGGAGTAAACTTCCAAATAGCAACTGCCCACATCAGGAACTGCCCACCCATTCTCTGCCTTCTCTGCTATTTTAGTCATAGCCCAAGTTTATTACTTGTGCTGTGTCAGGGTAATGCAGCCCACACATTCAAAATAAGCACAATGCATGGTTCTGTCCCCTTCCTGAATGCAACAGCTTAGAGGGACAAGATGTGGTAATAGTGCCATGAACATTCAACTCATAGATTCCATTGCTACCCCACAACCACTTATATATGTGGGTTCTCACATCCCCATAACGATTTATAAGAGGAGAGTTTCTATGTAGTTTGAATGCAAGATGCTGAGGTAGTAGCAGCTATCTGCACAAGATGTTTCCATACCTATTCCCACACGCTCACCAGCATGCATTCAAAATTACACCACTCTTGCTCTGCCCCAGTCTGTGCATATACTGTGCTGTTCACACCATAAATGTCATCTGCATGGGAAAGACATTGTAAGTAATTTCTTGATTGATGAAGGTTCACCAATGAGTATCTACTGGGACAAGGAGCACAGTTCACGAGATGTTGATGATTGCAAGGCAGGAAAGGTTCAGTGACAATCTGAATTCTTTGCTGTGGTCTTAAAGAATGGGCATGCAGAAACCTTGGTCTCCAGCCACCTACAGCATACTCAAAAGTTATGATTAAACTGAGTGGCAGATGGCCTTGGAATTTTTTAATTCTCCCTTGCTCACTGTGAACTTCACCATCCCAAACTGGTTAGCCACAGGTGGGAGCTGAATGAAGACACTCCACAGGGTGATGGCAGACAGTGGGAAGGCAGTGCCTCCTCCTGCTGGCAGTGCTGCATCTCAAGATACCTAGGGACAGTGGACAAAGAAGTCAATCATCAGCAAGCTCTCCCAATGATTCCCAAAGCTTCTCCCCATGCACAAACTGAGGATTTGAGATTTACATAAGAATCTTTACAATTGAAACATGGGACTAGGTGATATTGTTTGCTCTGCTCAGGACAGATTTAAGAAACAAACAACAGTGATTTTTTCCTGGTAATTCAATTTGCACAAGATATCACAGGGATGTAATTAGCAGAGAGTTTCTAGTTCTTGACCTCTTACTGAACAAGCTCACTGGAGAATAATTTCCCCTGAGGGTGGGAATAACTAGCTAGAAAAATAGATTAACCTGGTGTTGTTAAGGCAGCATGATAGTGGATCAATAGTTAGCCTGATCTGTACTGTAGAATTGCCTAGAGGATGACAAAATCTGGCAATTAATGGCAGCTATTGACATTAATACCAACAACTCAACAGTCAAATTAAGTAAGAAAAGGGAGAAAATCAACAATAAAGCAGACTATAATTGCAGAGCAAGCTTTTCTGTCCTTTTAAGAGAGTATTATTTGCAAAGCCATTAATTTAAAATATTCTGTCACCCTCTATCTCCTTCCAGTCAGTCTCCTCTCAGTTTAGGAAGCCCATTCAAAGTCTTTGCTGTTTGAAATTAGTCACTGTATTTAATCGCTGTGTATCGACCATCTGATTAACACTGAGCACAAATTTGAAACAGGGAACAATGCAATAATCTACTAAATGTGTCCATGTGACAGAATTAATTCCTCTTATGAAATCTCCTCAAATGTTTTCTGTACTGAAGAGCTTTTCCTTGATTTGTGTTCTTTTTAAAGAAATGATGTGTGAAGTGATGCCAACGATAAATGAGGACACCCCGATGAGTCAACGGGGGTCCCAAAGCAGCGGCTCGGACTCGGATTCTCATTTTGAGCAGCTGATGGTGAATATGCTGGATGAAAGGGACCGTCTCCTTGATACTCTTCGGGAGACACAGGAAAGCTTGTCACTTGCACAGCAACGCCTACAGGATGTCATCTATGACAGAGACTCCCTCCAGCGACAGCTGAACTCCGCACTGCCTCAGGTATGAAGTTGATAAAGTTTTTTTTTTTCTTTATGTTCACCAATTTTTCACTTAATGCCACTTACGTTAACTCTAATTAGTATTTATTCCTTGAGGCCCAAATTTTGCTCCCATTGATGTTGGCTGCAGAACTTCTGCAGATTAAGTAGTACATGGTTAGATTTCCATGGGACCTGTCTTCAAAGTTAAGAGTAGAAGTAATGCTGTTGACTTCAAGGAGAGCAAGATGAAGGTCTGTATCTACTGGTTCTTTTGGCTGTTGCTCTAGCATTTACGAAAGGTGAGGGATCATTTAAATCAAGATCTAATGGTGGAAACAAAAAGAATGTTTTCCAGAGACTCTATTCAGGATAAGAGTTTCTAAAAACAAACTAACTTAGGCAAGTTAAATAAGGTGTTACACCAAACCACTAAACCAACCTATATCTTAATATTTTAATTAAATTAATTTTAGCTCATTATATAAATTCAATTATCTAAAGTTATCTTGGTGTTTTTTAGGAACTTCAAAATTAATTACTTCAGTTAAAATATTAATGTGATAGTATATTCCAATATTATATATCAAGATAATTATTTTTTAATATACTAGAATTAAAAGCCAGGAAACATCTTACTTCAGCCTGTATATGTGGCCAGAGGTTTGAAACATACCATGCTTCAAAATGCAGTTTTTCTCCATGTTGTTTTCTTTTAATCTCTCAACTGTCACTTAGAGAATTTGACTGTAACCATAAGGGCCTGGGTTTACCTGCCCCTTTCAAGGTCTATACCTGTTAGATGCTTATTAGGGAGGAATAAAGACAGTGTGTGGTTGAAATAAAGAGGTGGTAAGGATGAATGAAATGAGTGAGAAAATTTTTAAAGATAGAAAAGAAAAAAGGCATCCACTGGAATAGGAATCACAAGCAGTTGCTTAAGGGCTAACCCCAGCAGGTTATTTGAATATCTTGAGATACGACTGAACGAGAGAGAGACTGTAATAATTTCAAGAATAGCATTAGCAACTTGAGCATTAGCTCCAGAGAATGACTGCAGTTGGCTTGGGACAAACAAAAAGAAGTAGTAATGATCTTGATATACAGTAAAATCAATGTTGGTTTTTTTTAGTTTTTCTCTAATTTTTGGGCAGTTGCGCTTCTTTTCTACCAGTGTTGCTGCATAGAAGCATGTAAAAGAATAAGTGAAAGACAGCCTAAATCAAGGTTTATTGCTAGAAATTTGAAGAGAGGATATTCTGCATCTGTGTAACATTAGATTTAAGCTTGAGTTATGAGGTAATGCTTTACAGCTACAGCTCTTAATTCTGTGGTCAATGATTGTAGATGCCTGTAAGTTTTTACGCTGGTCTCTACTGCAGCAGATAATGTGTAGTTAACTATGTCTTTCAAATTTGAGTTACAGAAATACGGTTGTCTTACTCAGTGTTATCACTGAAATAAATTTTATTCCCATTAGATTAGTAGTCTTAACTTTATGAACATCTGTGTTTAACTGAACAGCTATGTGCAAGGCAGGAGGGAAACATGAGCAGGCAATTACAGATCAGATGGACAAAATGTAATAGCAAGGAATACTTTTGGAGAAAAAAAGCTAATAATAAGTAAAAAGGGTAACTTACAAATATGACAAGAGTTTATCAAAATTATCTTTATACAGAGTAATTCGACATGACTGTTTGGTACCAGAACTGTTAGATTAAGGTACTATGGTATCCCTAAAATGGGTATATTTTGAAATCACCCCATTTAAATTACCAATAGATGGGAAGTAAGTAGGAGAAAGTCATATAGTAATTAGTAAAGTAAGTAATAAAAGACAGAGAGAGGAAAAATTTTCACTTGAGTCTGAATATTTTCAATTAAATCTGTGAGAATTAAGTGATAGTACAGTTAAGCTGAGAAGTGTCTGTACGTAATAGGTCTTCTGATATTAAGCATCTAGTTCACAAGTGATCTTGTTTATTCTTTGCGAAGCTTCCTGTTGACAGCAGAAGCCTCTAAGGAAAGTCTGTTTGGATCTGCACTGCATATTCCCTTACAAAAGGAATTTATTGTATTTAGGTCATGACTTTGAGTCCAGCAAAAAAAAAAAAAAAAAAGCTAAATGCTGTACAACTCCACTGCAATGGGTAAGCATAAGATCTAAATATTTAACCGTATGTTTTTACTTTGTTGGAGTAAAATTAGGTTTTTTACTGTAGCATAGAAAAGGGCTCTACTATAAAGATTAGTAACTCTATTTAGAAACTGTAACTCCCGTTTTGATTGATAGAAAGAGGAAAATGTTCAGTTACAACTTCTTCAAGCAAATTTCCCCATAATCTTCTCTATGCTAGATTGTCTAGAAAATATCCCCTATACTATTTGCCTTGTAAAAAAACCTGAAAAAATACAAAGTATGTCATGTCAAGACTTATGATAATTCATAAGTATGAGTTATAATAATTATAAAAGGACTCTGATAAAAAATGCTGAACTAGGCTTGTTTTGTGGTTGTTTTATTGTTTGTTTTTGTTTTTCAAAAATAAGTTTCAAAGTATGTAAGATGCCAAGATGTTATTTATATGAAGGTGTTCATAAGTGTGTTTATTTTGTTCATTAATAATGTACTTGCTCAGTTGTTTACTTAGAAGTTAATATTCACAGAATCACAGAATAGTTGAGGTTGGAAGGGATCTCTGGAAGTCACCTTGTCCAGCTCGTCTGTTCCAGCAGGATTACTAAGAGCAGGCTGCCCAGGACTGTGTCCAGATGGCTTTTGAATATCTCCAAGGGTATACTCCACAGCTTCTCAGGGCAACCTGTGCCAGTGCTCAGTCACCCTTAGAGTAAAAAGTGGTTCCTGATGTTCAGGAGGAACCTTCTGTTTCCATTTGTGCTCACTGTCTCTTGAATACTGTGATATTACTGAACATTTATGTTAGCAGATATTTTTTAATGACTCTTTTCATGTTCTGACCATTGGAATCTGCTCCTATGCTATGTCTTTTATAGTACCATTCATTCTGACCAGTAAACCTGACTAGAAGTTAGGCTTTCAGCATTAATCATATAGAAACTCTTTGTAAAATATTGGACAATTAAACCTCTCAGAAAGGGTAGTTCATTCCAGAACATGAAACCTGGAAACACTCTGGATTTGTTGGGTTTTTTTTTCCTTGTCGGTATAGAATGTACCCGAGTTATAGATTCCTAAAATAGTTTGGGTTAGAAGTGACCTTAAATATCATCTAGTTCCAATTCTTCCTTCATAGGCAACAATGCCACTCACTAGATCAGGTTGCTTAGGGCCCCATCCAACGTGGCCTTGAACACTTCCAGGGATAGGATAGCCATAACTCCTCCAGACAACCTGTTCCAGTGTCTCACCACTCTTATAGTGAAGAATTTGTATTTTATATCGAATCTAAACCTATCTTCTTTCAGTGTAAAGCCATTCCTCCTTGTTCTGTTGTTATGTGGCCTTGTGTAAAGTTCCTCTCCAACTCTTGGTACTATAGGTACTATAAGGTGCCTTTTCTCCAGACTGAACAACCCCAACCCTCTCAACCTGCCTCCATAGGAGAGGTGTTCCAGCACTCTGATCATCTTCATGGCCCTCCTCTGAACTCATTCTAACAGATCCACATCCTTCTTTTGTTGGGGACCTCAGATATGGATGCAGTACTCCAGCTGGGGTCTCACAAGAGCAGAATAGGTGGGGAGATCATTTCCCTCAGCCTGCTGCCCATGCTTCTTTTGATGCAGCCCGGGATATAGTTGGTTTTCAGTGCTGCAAGCACACACTACCAGCTATATCCAGCCTCTCATCTACCAACATCCTCAAGTCCTCCTTAGGACTGCTCTTGATCCAGACTCTGCTCAGCCTGTATTTGTGCTTGGGATTGCCCCAACCCTGGTGCAGGACCTTGAACTTGGCTTTTTTCAACTTCATGAGGTTTGCATAGGCTTACTTCTCAAGCCTGTCAGGGTCCCTCTGGATGGCATCCCTCCACTATGCTGTCCACACCACACATCTTGCTGTCATCAACAAACTTGCTGAGCGTGCACTTGATCCCAATGTTCCATGTCCTCTGTGGACATAAGGAAGAAGTTCTCTAAAAGAGTGATTGGGTATTGGAATGGGCTGCCTGGGGAGCTGCTGGAGTCACTGTTCCTGGAGGTGTGTTTAAGGAAAGACTGGAAGTGGCACATAGTGCCTTGGCCTAGTTGACATGGTGGTGCTAGGTTGTACGTTGAACTTGATGATCTCAGAGGTCTTTTCCATCTTAACCGAGTCTGTGGTTTTGTGATCAAAAGTGCTCCTGGACATTCTCACTATAAAATAAGACTCATGAGAGTAACTGAGTTTGCAGTTCAAAATTCTGCTTTTGTATTTTTTTTCCTGTCATAATGACATACTGTATAGGCATTGAACACTGAGATAAATACTGCATTCAGTAAATAAATTTTCTGATCTTCTGGAATAAAAAAAGTTACTTTGGTACTATGAATACAAGTGTCATTCAGGCAAATGCATTTTGGAGATGAAATTTGGAGATTATAGTTATACAGTGTTTGTGTTTCATACTTCCTTTGCTTAATAATTTCAGATTAACAGTGGAAATAATGAATACCCAAGACACTAAGATATACTGAACATATTTGCAATGTTTTCTAAAAGGTCAAGGATGAATAGTATCTCATATAATTGGTTCATAAACACATTGTTGGTCTGGTTAAAATATGTAAAAGGCAGTACTTCTGAACTGATGAACACTGGGTAGATATAATTATATCTATTCAATTAGTTTTTCGTTGGCAGTAAAATCTCGATATCAGAACTATTCCAAGAAAAAAAAGAAATAGTTTCTTATTGTTCAGTTACTTATACACATTCATGTCCAGATACCTGACTATAATTTGTCTTGCTGTTTGTATCTACTATAAATAGCATAAACTTTGTCAGCTAAAACATATTCAAAATTCTAACTCTGTATATGTGCGGAATAAATCAGCTGACCTGTCCCATCTCTTTATCCTCTTTTATCGAATAATCAGCTATCTTATTTAATATATTTTCTTTTCCATATAACTCCACTTAGGCTCTTAGCTATAATATAAATTTAGCAGTCTCTTGTATTAAGAAAGAAATGTGTATTTATTTTTCTGTAGTCCTAGTGATTTATTTTCAGTGTGAACTATTACTATGGCTTGCCACAACCGTGCCATGCTGTTACAAGCATATAGACAACAATCTAATTGTAACTCCCCTGTATTCTATATAGTCCCTACAGAGACTCAATATTTGGATGGTATTGGGAGATTTGAGGGGGTATTGTTTACTGAAAATTGTAATTTCAAGAAATATATCATAAATTTCAAAAAATGCTTTCAAGAAGCAGCACAGTTTTTCACAGATTTAACATGTCTGAGCCTTTATAAATTCTCAGATTAAGTCTTCACAAATAGTACTGTGAATGGGCAGATGGTTTTATTTCCATGCAGACAGAAACTTCTGCATACTTTATAAGGATCAGTGAAGATTAGTTGGGAACCTACATTTAAGTCTGAAAGTTGATAATCAGAATCCCACAACAAATGGTTACACAAGATCTCAAATAACCTGAATCAGAATTGCAAAAATGTGTACTTTGCCACTAAAAATATCACTATATGTATTTCTGATTTCACTATTTCAGTTGGGTACAATTCTTCATAATTTAGTCATGCTTGAATCTGAACCACACGCTGATGCTTATTTTCTGTTAGAATAAATCTGTGCTAATTTTGCTTCTTACTTGCATATTACAGAGCTATGATAACTAGAATTACAAGAAGATCAGTAGCAATTTAAGGTAATAACAAAACCAGTTTTCTGATCTATGTTAGAAGATACAGAAAAAGAAATTCTTTGTAGCTGGTCATTATTTGTATTCTCAGATGTTAGAGAAGTGACAAGAATCACTTTTGCCCTAGACAGAATAAACCAGAAAGTACTTATCTTCTAGAATACTAGCAGATAGATATGAAACATCTAAAATGCTACTTGTCCTAATTCAGTGCTGCATTTTTTAGTCCTTCAGCATGACGTTTGTTTTTCAAAGTAACTTTCCTCTGCTACCTAATTCTCATGATGATAATGATGTAGTAAGAATCCCCTTAAAGTAGTCATAAAAGTATTTCTTTTATTCAAAGTTTTTTAAAAAAGAAAGAGTTTACACTTACAGATGTTTATAGATTTGTTTTAAAGATGACGTTCAGATGAGAGTAAAATTATTCTTTCTCACTAGTTGTTTAAACAAATAAAAATATTCATATGGCACTGAACTGAATGCAAAGCAGACTTTTTGTAGGCCTATACCTTATGAACTGTTACAGCTTTACAATTCTTTCTTTGATATTTCTGGAGATGGGAGAATTACCTCAGACGTAACATATAGGCAAGTGTTTCCAAGTTCACAATCCCATAAAGTTTGTTTCAAGAGTTATCAGCTGCTCACAAAGATTTGTTTTAATGAAGACTTAATGAGAAGAGGTCGAAAAGGACAAGCCCTGTACTGTGAGATGCCCAGAGTGCTTTCCTAGACTTCTGTCATTTGCAGATAAGGGTAGGTTTTCAACTCCAGCCTATATGCTAATCCTAAAATAAAGTGCTTGCCTTCCAAAGCTTATCTAGTTACTTTTGAGCCCTATTATGTGTTTAGTTAGGTAGGCCTAAATTTAGGCTTTAGATTTCAGACTAGGCCTGGTGCTGCTGGCTGACAAAATTAAAAAAAAAAATCATAGCTAGCATGGGCTTCCACCAACTTTGGCTTTTGGTGTTTTTTTTTGGTTTATTTTTTTCTTTTAAATTTGTCACATAGGACTTTACTGGCTGATACCCTCACCTCCATAAAGACCTATATGAAAAAGCAGCCACAACAAAAAAAGAAATTAGCTATTTGTAAACATGCCACTTTTGTACATGAATGTACTTGTCTGAATGCAAGCTATGAAATAAATATAGGAATGCATACATGATGTTAAGTAATTACAAGCTACTGATTCAGATGCACTTACAAATCTGAAAACAGATGTGACCATGTCTAGTAGCAAGTTAAATTTAGTGGACTCGTCAATTCAAGTTTCCCCCAAGTAAGAAGGAAAAGTTAAAGGTATTGATACTACTGAATACAAAATACTTTTGGAGTTCCCTTAATGACCCTGCTTCTGAGAAGAGTGAGAGCACATTAGAAATATCATCCTTGCAAAATTTTTCTGTTGTCACTATTGCACAGAATATATCCTTGAGTAAGAAAGTAACATGCCCTCCTCATCTTTTTCTGAGTCAGTTGTGACTCATGATTGTTGTACATTGTCCTCCAGAAGTGAGGTATTGTGTGAGCATAAAGTGTGCTATGTATGAAGAACTGTGACTTAAGTCAAAGTCACAGTACATATTATTAGAATATGCACATGGAAGGTTGTACATCAGCAGAATTTTAAATGGTTTGTGACATCTTCTACGTGCTGAAGATAAGTAATAAATTTCTTTTTCTGACAGGGTGGTAATTTTGTAACATAGCAGTATAAGTTATATAATTTGATTATGTTGTAACCTCAGTATCCTTCAGGATCTTTCTTTTAATTTCTTGTAGATAAATCCATATTTGTATCTCTTAGAGACTTGGGGTTCTTTTCCCATGTGTCTGACCTTTCCACCCCCGCAAAATTCTGCAGCTCATGCATTCTGAAGGCAGTTTTAGTGCTTAGAACATACACAAGTGTTGGGAGCAGTTTTCATAGGTCTTAAAAGTATGTTTACAAGGATAAAGCACTGATGGTTGAGCATGTCCAGTGTTGGAAACACTGCTATTGATGGAGCATTTCTTTTAGTAATTACATGTGTTCTGATAACTGAGAATTTGAATGCTTTTGCACAAAAGTTTCTATTGATTTTTATTTTTTAGAACTCTAAAATTAATCTGATTGCATAATCAAACTAAAAAATGTTATTTATTACCTAAACCAATATTTTTAAAATCATAGTTTGGATTTTCCATAGAAGAGAAACTCACTGAAACATTTTCAGTCTTTACTTACACCTTTTTAAAAGAGTATTTTGCAAGTATTTTATATAAATGCATCTTAATTTTTTTTTTAAAATCTGGAGTTCTTTATTAGCAGCAGAGGTTGCATTTTGGGAACAAAGAAATTATTCAGTAAAAATTACTGTTTTGACAGCCACACCTATTTTTCAGAGCATGTCATTGACTGGGTTATTGGTTTGCTAATTAAAAAAATAGCACTAGAAAAGTTAGACCTTTTTACAGACATTGAGATTTTTTTGAACACCTTAATGAAATGCTAGTAATTTCCACTTAGAAGTAGTTTTCTGTTTTGACTAATCACCTTTAGCTGGAATAAAACACTGCAGCTGAACTGAACAGCAAGTTTGGGGCATTTGTGTCTGGGTTTTGTTATCAAGGAAATAACAAAAAAAATCCCCTTTGTTGTGTAGAAGGTAAAAAGAGTCTAATAGAGATGAAATTTTTAAAACAATTATTAAACTTTAATTTCAGAACAGTGAAATGAGCATGAATATGAACTGTCACTTGCCATTGACTATTTCACTGAATTCTTTTTCCTTATGTAATTAGGATGATTTTAGAAAGAACACTAGCTAGGACTCTGGCTAGCCATTCACATCACACTTTTGCTAATGTTTACTTTAGGACAATTTTCACATATATGTGTTCTTTAAAATTTTAATGAGACATAAAACAAATCTGTGTTTCATGAAGGTGTAAAAATTCCTATCTGCCCATTTCTCTTCTGTTTTAGTAAAACAACACATGGTTGTTATTTACCTTCCACTACAATTATGTCTCTTGTTACCTTTCTTCCTGAAAAAGACTTCCTGGTCAAACATCCTGGTTTCAGTTTTATTCATCATTCAGTGGCAGAGTTAGCTGCCTTTGTTCATAGTTTGAGACAGAAAAGAAGAGAAAATACTATGGTGCAGTTTGATCTTGTTAATTCTTTTTTAAAGGCAGAGTATTTAGGAAAAAAAAAGGAGAGCATGCTTCTATTTAATTGGTTGTTGTTCTGTAGTTTAAAATCAGAAGTTTCCTTTTTTTCTTTTTTTTTTTTTAAATTGAACTCAGCCTATATATCCATATAAATTTCCAAAAGTTAAATATTTTGCACCTGGTTTATTTAAGAAACTTCCAGCGAATTATTTAAGGAACTTTCTCTGCTCCCTTATATATAAGCAGTTTGGTCTCTTAACCCTTTGTCTCCAAAATTAGTAATACACTGCATTTGACATCCGTGGCTTTATTTTTGAGTCAAATTCTGATGGTTTTTCTACAACTAACACAACATATACAAACCTTTTGGCTTGGAAATCTGATTAATGTTCTGTTTGCAGTTTCAAAGATAATTGGCCTTTAGGACCTTCTGGAACTGCATAGGACCATTTCTTAATAAGCTTTGTACAGAGAACTTTTGCAGCTTATTCTATAACATTCTGTTAATCTGCAGTTCAGTGAAGCAAAGCAATACCTTTTCCTTCTGCATTTTGGGCATAGGAGCAATGGACAACGTTATTTGTCATTTAGTAGCTATGAAATATTCATCATTACTGGGCACATGAAGATGAAAGAGAGGCTGTGGTTAAAAGGTTTGTAAATTCATCAAAGTGGTTGGAGTCCATTGAGAATAACACATAGAATGATCTCTAAATTCTTGCTTTATGGCATTTTCATAGAATTTATTTTCAACTAATTGAAGCCAGCTGCCAATTTACATTTCAAAATGTCACATGAAGTTTAGGAACATTTCATAGCTCTGCAGTGTTCTATACTGGGTTAAAAAGTTATGGAAATTAATATGGTATTTCTACAGAGTAGTTTACATGTTTTGGTTTGGTTTGTTTTTTTATCAATACAACCTTTTTGTTGGTAGTAATGCCCCTGAAATGATGATATTTTACATTTGTCTGTCTCCTGTAGAAGATGGCTCTTTTCCTTCATATTAAACCGTCTCCTCTGAAAAATTGAGAAACATAATTTTTTCTTAAACAGATAGATGTCACTTCCATGCTTACTTTCAATTAAAAATTTAAAACCATTTTTTAAAAATTAATCTGCATTTCTGCAGTAGGACTAAGGAGCAATTGCATTAAGGAGAGAGGAGACAACCCACTGTAGATAATTTCTCACTTTCTTTGTTCAGGGTCACTCAGCTGATAGAAACATTGCAGGAAAATTGAGGGTCATCTTAAAACTGCGTTCAGTGAGTGATGAACAAATTGCCTTTGTAGATTGCACATATGCTTTTCTTGTTCTAAATTGTCTCCTGTCTCCCACAAAGTGAAGCTCAAGACAGTGAGGCAGTGCATTTTTTTTAAAGGATAAAGGTCTTAAGTAGCCTAAAGCCTGTATCTCTCATGTATTATATGAGTTAAAAAATCAACCATTGTTGCATCATTTTGATTTAGTTTTTAAATTATACTAATTTTGAAAGTGTTTGTAAAAGACAGACACCTAATTAGAAAAATGTATTTCTTTTCAGAAGAAGTAAGAGTGTCTGTGTTTTGAAAGAGCAGCCTTCTTTGAAAGGTATAACTTGTGCTTACAGGATGAAGGCACACGTACAATTCTAGAAAGTTATAGGTAATGTAGCTTTGTACGTCTAACTACATGCTTATGAATTTAAATAGAGCAGTAAGGAATAGTAATGTTCAAATTTGCTTCTACTAAGCCTGCAGAAGTACTTTAAATATGAAATTAAAAAATTTGGACTATATGCTTGGGAACCTCTAAATGGGCTGTGAGTGCACAAGAAAATGAGCCTTGTGAAACAAGATACTGGTCTGTGATTGAGAAAAGCTCAGGATTACTTAGGTCTGCCTCTGATGCCCTATGAAACTATAGGTCGGTCACTGCAATTTGCTGCTCTACACATCTCTGAAATGGTTGTCTTTCAGTTTCTTTACCTTTTAATGTTTCTCAGATGTGGCCCAGGCTTCAGTCTAACTGGTCAGGCATTTCCTCTGTCACTAAAGAAAACACAAGCACTCCACACACCGTGATGTACATTATTCTAATTTCTTAACTGACCTCAAAGTAGACATTAGTCTTCCAAAGAGCACAGCAGAATGCTGAAAAAGTGTTTTAAATAAAACTTTGAGATGGTTTTGGAATAGATAGGAAATGTGGACATTCTGATAGGAGATTTAAATAGCTTTTCATGTTCAAACATAGGAGCACAGATTTATCAAGAAGCCTGTTACAATAAAGCTTTTCAGTCACTTTGGAAAGGGGAGAGGAGGAGCAAATTAGTGTTAATAAAAAAGGAAGGATAACCTGTGCAGAAACCAGGAAGGTTTAATGCCAACTCTGTGTGGCATTAAGTGAAGCTGAAAGTTCTTATTTATGCTGCAGGCAAATAAGCACTTCAGGTTTTAGGGTGTGGAAAGTACTCATGAGAGCTAAGAAAGCAAGATACTTTTCAGTTTTTTCCTTCTTTCACCAAGCTTTCTCAGAAAAAAATCACGTTTGTGTCTTTCTGCAAAACTATTTTCTTTTTGCATCTCATATCTGTTGCATTTAGATGTCTTTAATAAATTTTCTACTAAATTTTGGACCACAGCCTACACAAAAAAGGGGAACTGTTTGCTGTATTTTCTGAACATTACTTACTTTAGGTGTGTAAAATTTCTAGTTGCCTTAAAGAAATAAAAAATAACCACACAAATGGTATGCTGAAATAGTTGAATAACTATAATAATTTAGCAGCATCAGTTAATACAAAGCTGTGCAGGAAAGTGATTTGCATTGCTAGGAAATAGGTTTATTTAATGTAGCAATTAATTTTACTGATACACAATCCTGTCAGATTTCTGTGGTTGTTCACTGAGTATGCAAAACCAATGCAAAAAATACAAGATGAGCTTTTAGTTATGGCATTTATATAGCATTTTTCATATTTTAAATATTATCAGTCTTAATATTTATTGTGGTTCTGTATTGTATGTACTGTAGATTTTTATAGTTTTATGATTTTTATAAATGCAAGTAAAAAATGCAGTAGTTGTTTTTATCATATGGGCACATAGTGTCAAGGTGCAACAAGAGCTGGGGGCTCCCTGGGATCCAGGAATCCTTTGGGGCAGGCCCTGATATCAGAGTCCATCCCACAGAATCACAGAATATGTCGAGTTGGAAGGGACCTGCAAGACTCAAATCCAGCTCTTAAATTAGTGACCTGTAATGGAATCAAACCCACGACTTTGGTTTATTGGCACCATGCCGTAAACCAACTTATCTAATCTCTAGGTCAGCTTGTCTTAGTATCCCTTCCAGTCCTGTGTTCAAGTCCTTTTTGAAGATGTTGAAGAGCATAGGGCCCAGGATGGAGCCCTGTGGAACCCCACTGATGACAGGTCACCAGTCTGATGTCACTCCATTCACTATTACCCTCTGTGCTCAACCTGTGAGCCAATTGCTCACGCACCACAGTGTATTTTATTATTAATACCCAATTAGGTTATAGCTGAAGTTTGTTAGGAATAACGATTCTCATTGAGATTTTAAAACAAAAGCACTTCTCAACTAAAATGTCTTGAAATTGCCTCACATGGGATAAAATTGAGTCATTAATATACTCGTGAACATTGTCACAGATGATCTTACCAAGTGATTTCAAACTTAATGATCTGTATGAGTTCTTTCATTCTAACAGAGATACTTCATGTAATTGACTGAAGAGATATAATGTACTTAGGCTTATAAATCATCTGCGATCATGTTACATCAGGGTTTAGTGGTCTTCTAACATGCAGAAAAGAGGGCACATCATGTAATAAGGAAGGAGAAAATCCTCATGTGTAAAAATATAGTATTGTTATCCCTATAAATGATGTTTAATGTATACTTCAATCCTTTAAACCCTTCCTTTCAAAGCATTTTATTTTGGTAGGATAGAGTCTTAATGTAACAGCCCTAATTATAAAAGTGTCATTTCTGGAAATTAATAAAAAAATCCATTAAGAATTCAGTGGTTATATTTGTGAGGATTGTCTAGCTAATTTAAAGTTGCAAAGGTACAGGATGCTATTAAGTACTAATCTCATGAATTTTAATTGTGTAATTCTGAATAATTTCAAGGAGATTGTTAAAATTAATTCTATAGTACTGTTAAAGATTCCTTTAATGCAGTACATTGTTTGTACCCCATTCATTGTCAGCTTCCAAATATAAACTGGAAAACAGGTATAAGTTAAATCAATCAAGAGGCTGGGTGATTAACCTAGTTAGCAGGTTTATACAGCCTTAGCTGCTCCTCATAACAGCAGTCAGATGGGCATACATCAGGAGGCTGATTTTGTGTCCTGGTGGGACAGATTGCCAACTTTGGGGCATCTGCAGTATCCCTGTTACTTTCCCTGACTTAAAAAATGGCTCAGATCCTTAAAAGTATCTTTTTCTTAACTGCCTTTGATTCCTTAAAGATGTTAAGCTTCACATTTACTGTTAAGCACAACCAGAGTTGTTATCCAAACCTCCCTTCTTCCCTGTACCTCAATTTTCCCTTCCACTGGCTTTAGGTAAGTGCTCCTTACTGTGCCAGTAATAGCTCAGAATGGCCAGTAGCTGCAGTCTTTGCAGCCAGCAGCCTACACTGCTGCAAGTTCTTGGAAAAGGAACCATGATTTCCATTTAGTCATTGTCTATTTTGGGAGAAATTAAAAAACCTATAATTTTTTTATCATTGCTTTCATGGTAAAAAATACAAGCCTGGTATAAATGTAGGTTTCTAGAGTACCATATGTTATTTTTTATTGCCTACAGGCTGGCCAACTGAGTATTAATTGGCTGAGAACGTATGTATTTTTTGGCTTCTCAGGCTGCTCAAAACTGATACTGAATTGTGTATGAGAGGTCATGTAAAGAACACAGTGCGTGATGCTAGCTGTTCATCTCTTCTAGGCAGAGCTATGCAAATATATGTAACTTTGTACTGTATCATCTTTTAAGTGGATTTATTTCAAAAGAGTTTTTTCTGTTCTGTAATAATGACTAGGCTTGTAGTTTAGGTCACTTATCAGAGTTTCACTAAGGAAATGCAGTTGCATGTAAAGTAAATGGGGAGTAGTATCATCTGAATTTATTTTCCTGAGTTTTTTGGCTTGTAATAATAATCATATGAAACAGGAAGAACTACAAACTGAAAAAAAAAAAAAGGAAAAACAAAAGGAAAACAACAAACAAACTTATTTTACTTCATCACTAATAAAAATGTCTTCAGTAAGTCTTCCTTCTTCCTAGAGAGAGAAGTCTGTATCAGGAATATGCAAGTATGACATATATGTGTACAGTAGTCACAGAAGCACTCTAACTGGACTGTTGCCATCATAAAGCCTTATTGAAAGAATATGTTTTTCTGAAAAGCTTTTGAAGGATAGATTTAGCCTTAGAATAACTGTTAGTTGAATGCTGTAGTATATGAACAGATAATCTAATTTATGAAACACATTACGAGCTTCTTAAAGGCTGGATATGGTCACCAAAGTCAACAAAATCTTAAAATGCTGTCCCTAGTAAATCTTTTTTTTTTCCAGACTAGAATGGGGAACTAAGATTTAGTAACATGCTGATGTAAAATGTGTCAAAAATATTTTGAGATAAATTAAATTTTCTGTTTCAAAATTGGTAGTCTGTTAATAAGCTTTCTCTTAGCCTCAAAGCAATTGAAATTATCTGTATTTTAGATGCTAAAAGGATATTTTAAAAGAAAAACATAATTTCTCGGTTAAATTGAGATTGACCTTAATCTGAAAAAAATAGATACAGGGTTAATATTTCTACTATCTAATGGACTGATTAGTCTCCTAGAGACTATAAGACCTATAAGTTGATATAAGGCAAATTTACACATGAGGTAAGATTCTCTGAGTATAAGCAGTGATGATAATGCATCACTGGTGAAATGGTAAGAAAACTTGTTCAAGGAATTTGGTAGATTCCTATTTTTCTTTAAATCAAACTGCTTTTTGTTGCGAATGAAGACTTCAGCCTTTTTCTAGTTTTTCTTTGCAGTTACAATCATCTTGCTCCAAAATATCAGGAAGGTAGGAAGAGGACGTAATAACTTGAAGTTATGTCAAATGAAGGTGCAAACTGGACATATAGGTAAGAAAGCCTTAATGTAGAGAGTTTTCTTAACAATGAAAGGATGCAAAATAACACTGTGTGTTCTCAAGTACTGAAAATAAATATGTAAAGACTACAGCTGAAAAGGGATGTCTGTTTTGAAGTAACAAATGAAATTTGCAGTTGATTATGTAATATATAGTAGGAAATATGATTTTTTTAGCATTAGAAACTCTTAACTCTAGTGGGGATTCTGTGGTGTGGTAGTGTTGATAGCATTAGAAAAGGTAAACAAGGAGTGTGTTAATCTCAACTTCTTTCCAAAAGGTTGTCTTACATTTCCTCATCTGTTTAAAATCATAAAAAGCTTAACTGTAAAGTTCTGAATAAAAATCACGTGGCTTGTTCTAAAGGGAAAGGTAAGGCTTCTGTAAAAAGAGAGATTTTACAACAGTATGGCCCATCAGTTATAATTCTTGGCACAAAATCAAGCATTCAGTTGTTACGCTGTGAAGCAGAAGGGCTGTGAGAAATGCCCACAGGGCAAGGACAGTAAGAGTAGCAAGCAAACTGAAAGGAAGTCACACTGATACTTAAAGGCATAACTTCTAGCATCACAAAACATAAATAATAAAAAAACTAATGAGGAAAATGGTTCCTTTGTGGGTCAGTGGTTCTTTCTCCTGTTGCTTTGTAATCAGTTTGGTTTTAGGGCCTGAATTTATTAATATGTTTTAATGGTAATCTCCATGCAAGTTTCCCTATTCTGCTCCTTTTGTTTCTCTGTTATAAATTATGTATCATTGTTAATAAAATGAAACTTTTCTTTTGCAAGCACGTTTCTAACACAGTGTGGGGACAGGGAACCAGTAGCCTATGGCTCATGCACAAATCCTGCTCCTGCCATCCCATTGTAACTCACAAATGCTTAAACAAATCCCATGGGCCTATGTATAAACAGCAGCTTCATGAAGTGTTCAGCCTCATGTTATTTGTTTGTGGAATGAGAACCTGACCTATTCCAGAGATTCCACATTGCCTAGTTTAAAAGGCAGGATTGTGGCAATCAAGTAATTTTTGATACTTTGGTTATTTTATTAATTTTATATTATTGTCTTGGCTCTTTTGAGCAGTAAAAATGTCTCTGATTTGATATATTTTACTCATTTTAAAATTAGTACAGAAGTAGCTGTCAAGAAGTGAGCAGAGGGGATATTTGACATTACTGGTCTGTATCTCAACCTCATTGTGTGCTTTTGTTCCTCAGATTATTGATTTATTGCTTTAAGCCCATATCAACATCTGTGTGACACAGTTATCTCCGGGCTCCTTTAAATTATACATGTCTAAATGTTCTTTCATTTTATAAAAAGTGCTTCTGTCACATATGATATGGCCCAGTGCAGAAAAAATTTTGATGTTTTGCTTTGAAAGTTCTTTTGCATAAGAAAAGCAGTATCTACTAAGGTCATGAAGTATTAATTAACTAGTATTAATTAAAATAGGTGGGTGATGGAGTAAGAAACCAATGTTGGACCTGAGTTGGAATAAAATCACAAGTTCTTTTTTAATTTAATTCTTTTTTGAATTCTAGAAAACAGACTTGCATCCAACAAACACTTGTTTTGCATGTTCTGGAAAAGGGAAGAAGCACAGGGCTGGCTAGCTAAACCTTAGAGAGTTTGATGTGTCTCTGACATCAAACAGATGACACTGGCAAGTGGTTGCGCAACCAGTTGTCAAGGAGAAAACAAGGCACATGGCTCTGTGCAGTCAAAGGCTTGGTGGGCTGGCTTGGGTCAGGGAAGAAGTTGGCTTACTGAGTTACTGCTTCAGAGAGAGCGTGTTGTCAGACAGTGCCACTGTCAACTGGACATTTTTGCCCTCAATCTGCTAGAAGGTAAAGGAGCTTCAAAGTAGGATTCTGCAGCACCTGAAGTTAATTTTTCTTGAAGAAGTTACGTGAAAGTAGCAGCAGGAAGAACAGGGAGTGGTAGTAAAATGGTTGTTGCTGCTCTCATCTCAGTTGTACAGTAAACTTCCCTGCTGAATTCTATGAGAATGGTTACTGAAGTCTGCATAATACATCAGGATTGGTGTTGCTGTGAAAGCAGCAAGATGTTGCTGGAGATCTTTTGAGTTCTTTGTAATCTGCTGGGTGGTGAAGTGGTGAGGTGGTGTCCTGTTGTAGCATTGTCACACTTCTGCCTCAACAGTTAATAGTGCAGACTGTCTTCCTCAGCACTTCCCTGCATTAATGCTCATTGCTTCATCTGTAATTTGCTTTCTTGTGGCAATGCCCATGTTTTCATTAGCTTAGATTAATTTAACAGTGCTCCATGCTGATCTAACTATAGGTACTCTAATTTTTTAATAAAAGCTTCTAGGCATGATTTTCAGACATAAATTAAAAACACTGTGTTTTAAAAGCTCTTACTTTCATTCTGATCTTCCTTCCTGTAAAGCCGGAAAGAATCTATGTCTGTGTTCTGTCGACCTTTCATAGGTGACCTTCTGACTTGCAGAGAAAACTTACTATCCCCTTCCCTGGGGAAGGCAAATTAACTAAATTTCAAGTCCTTTTTGCATGAGTTGTTGATCATATACCAGTGTCTTGCCATTCTTTGTGTTAAGCTTGTGATTCAAAATCTTAATGAAGTGTTATTTCTGTTCAGAATCACTAGACCGAATAGCTTCTGTAGGACTATCTTGCTTCATGATGTTGGTCCAAAAGATGCCAGCTTGTGACACCAGGCTGTCTACTACTGCTGGTAAATTCAGAACTATGTTACTTTCTTCTACACACAAAAAGAATTTCATTAGGAAAACAAAAGTGGTATCAGGATGGGCCTGTTTCTTTCCCTGTTCTGTTGTAGAACTGTTGTTAACCTTGGCTCAAATAATAATATTGTGGATACCTGCACACTCCTGAATTTTTATTACCTTCAAAACCTGTTAGTCACTCTTTTAATTTTGCATTTCTTCAAAAAGGACATATTCAGTTGCCTTAATTCTTGTAAGTCTGGACATAACATATTTGGTTTGTGCCTAATTTTAGTCAAGCAGTGACGGCTGTCTGCTACCACTAACCTGTAGCAATACATGTATTTTTTCTAATGTCACCTCTTTAAATATTTCAAATAAATGTTTAGTATCAAATGAAGAAGTTAAAGACTTTTTTGTTTATGCTAACACTATATTTCTAAGAAAAATGAAGTACTTAGGGTTTTGCATATTGATGCATAGTTTCAAGTGTTGTTCTAGAAAAACCATTTGCTTTATATTCAATATCTAGTTCTCTGGAAATAATGCAATGAGCACTCAAATATCCTTGTGTAGTTGATGCAGATTCTACAGTTTTTTGCTGCATTCTCTATAAATATATGTCATGCCCTCTGAAGTTGTTAATTATATTCTGTGTTATCATTGAGTTATACAATCCCATTAATTAACTTTATTATGATAAGACCTTTACATGAAGTAAACTACTTTGTATTATTATGATATAGTAAATGCAGAGTAGAAATGGGAGAGAAAATTTATGTTTTAAGCTGCTGTTTGTGTTTAAGAGCACTAAATATTATTGTCTGAACTTATTACAAGAATCTAATATTAACAAGTCATATAATGTAAGAAACTTGATAAATCTAGTATGCAGACTAAGAACTCTAAACATAAATTATGGTAATTTTGTTGCATTTTATTTTATCCGTTTGTTGTAACAATGTCTTTAAGGTGGAATGTACCACCAGAACAACTTTTTCGAGTTGTTTTGTCAAAAGAGTTTTCCTTACTGTTCAGGCTATAGGTGTATAAACTTTAAGTAGTGAAGTTAGGATGATATTTCTAATAAAAAAGTAAATCGCTGTTAGTTTTCTACTAGTTCATAATGGAAATGTCGGAGCTTGGTATGAGAGACTGAAATGTTAATGGTTAATGACTCAAACAATCAGTCGTCTACAAAAGCAGCAGGTGCTTTGCTGAGACCAGGTTTGCACCCTGCAGCCAAAAGGGAGGAGGAGAGTTTTTTGTGTGTAGTGATGAAACCTCTGATTCACATAAAACAGAGGGGTGTGCACCCACCACCAGAGAATGACCATGACAAACTAACCTTTGTTTAGCAATAAGGTGGGTTTTGAGCCAAATAAGGGAGAAAGCTGATAAAGAGATACTGTGGATGTGGGATGGTGCTTTTTATCTTGCTTTCCTTAAAGTGTCCTCCCTTACACAACTGGCTCAGATGTAAAATTTCTCTCAAGGAGAGATATTGCAACATTTCCATGTAGGCCTGAAGGTATTCATCCCTTTTGATGGGGCATAACTGGCTTAACTACGCTGGTGCTGGCATGAGAAACAGCGGTCGTGTCTTAGAAAGGGTCATAAACCATCAAAGACCCCTGAGGTACCCCTAGACTCATTTATGGCACCTTCCACCAAAGGACTGCCCCTAATCACACTATTGCAACAGGCAGTGTTAAATTCTCCCCAAGGAGAAAGACCTGGGCATCCCCACCTGAACCTGAACATACAATAACCCACTGAACTTTGTGTTTCATGGCCTTCCCCCACTGCTGATGGATCAAGACTAGGACCATCATTTTGGCCAACAGACATCTAAATTGCAACAATTAAGTCTTGTCACGGGATCCATGGGTGGGGATTATCTTTCCGCTGTCTACTCTTATCGTTTCTTTCTCTCTTTTTTTCTTCCTTATCCTTATATATTTTCTTAAGTTTTATCCTTATACTTCTATATTGTTACATTGCTATAGCTAATAATAACCAGAATGGCTACATACCTCCTTTCTATACAAACCCTGCATTTATGTATTTATTTATTTATATCTGGAACACCGATTATTCAGTGTTGTTTCCCTCTAATCTGCCCCAAGGGATCTATTAGCAAGAACTGCAATTACTATCACCTTCTGGGGCAGGTCATAACAGATGAAAATTCTGATTTTTATATTGAAGTTGATTTGTGATTTGTATTTTGGCACCACCATGCATACAGTCACTGAAAGTGGTAGGTTGATGTACATCTAGTGTATTTTTACGGAGGATGAATTTCAAAAGTACAGGAGAAGAGAAATACTAAAATTGAATTGTAACAATGCTACCTAGTATGCAAGGGTCCAGTGAAAATAACCTAAAGAAATGTTGAAGAGCTCTTGGATTTGGGAACTTTTTATTTTGCTTCCTCATTGGTCTAAGTAGTTCCAAGAGTTCCCCACTTGAGCCATCGAGGTTATTTTTTTTTCTTTTTAGCCTTGTAAAACTAGACAGTTGAAGATGTTTCTGTTGACTTGCATTAGAGTCTGCAGTTCTGAAAATGAAGCTTTCTCTCTGAAAGACACGTTTGCTATCTTCCTGAAACATATGACTTCAAAGATTGTTAGTGCAAGGCAGCATGATGCAGGTGTGTTATCAGGAGGTCAGATGCCTACATATGTTTTGATTTTGCTTTCTTTGTTTAGCCTCCTTTTGGGACATGAGGCAATCCAGAAAAGGCTTTTGATTTCCCTTTAGGACTGTTTTACACTTAAAAATCTCTGTGATACCATAAGGTTTTTTGGGTTTGGGGGTGTTTTTTGTTGTTGTTTTTTGTTTGTTTTAATTAAATCAGTCTATACTTTTACCTCCAAACCTACATTAAAATATTAAAGTTTAAAGAATCACATAGTACCTTGCTGGTTGCAGTGAATGGGTACAATATGTTCAATTGTTATTAAAGCAGATAGCTTTTTGCTGAGGAGGACCATCTCCTAGAAATACCTTCCATTGTGGGGTATGGGGCAGTAAGAAGAAAACAGGAGGCTAGTGTACCTTAGGCTTAGTGGCTAAACGAAATTGTATTTTTCCCCTCTCTGTCTTAATGCACAGATTAGGTGCACTTGCACAACTGTAGACTGTGTCAGATCTCCATGATCAGGGGAATGCAAATTGTCTATTTCAGAGATAAACGCCTTCATTCTTTCCCTGTTCTGCATTGCATTAAAGCAATGAGATGTGTAGTTTGTCTAAACTACTTTTGTTTTAGTGGTGTTCTATCTACAAATCTTGTAACAGGAAGCAATTGAACCGTTTTGTCTCCAACTGTCTGTCTTTCTTACTTTAACAAGGTATTATAAAAGGAAATAACAAAGAAAAAAAACACACTGGACTTAAAGGTATGGTAATTTGTTCCTCAGCTTCTGCAAGGGAGCTTTTCTGGCACAGCAAGTTTTTTATATATCAGTGATCTGAGGACACTCAATAGTGTTCAAAATCAAAGCAAGTAGCATTTTACCCGAGGCTTTTACAAGTCTGGAGTCCTCTTGTTCTGTGTTGTGTTTTTTCTTTGACTCTGGGAGAGTTTTTTCAAGGGCCATGTATGTTTATGTCTGTTACCTGTACGCACAGTAGTATCTTAAATTCTGTCCCTGATTGAATTACTGTGGACACAGCTGTTCAGCTATGAACATATTTAATTACAGCCTGGTTTTGCCTGTCTTTTTCACTTTCATCAGGAAATGTACACTGTGTTCTTCCTCGAATATAGTAGTATTTTAGTCATCTTCTCATTCCTACTAGCACAAATTACTTATTTCCATAAGAGGATCTTTGGCTGCAAGAAAGGATAATGGTGAGCAGACTGAGCTGTGTATGCCTTGGCTTTCAATATGAAATCAAAATGTCGGTTTAATCAAAGCAAAACATATTAACATTGTTAATCTGATACTTTTGGTCTGTACTTTAAAAAACATAAAAATTTTTATTATTAGAGACTGATAATATGCCCTCAACAACTAAAAAAAAAAGTGTTTTAAATAAATAAACCATCTGGATAACGATAGTATATTGAATTGTTAAGTTATAGAATCATTTATGTTGGAACAAACTGTTAAGATCGTTGAATCCAACCACTAAAGCAGTACTGCCAAGTCCACCACTAACCCATTTCCCTAAGTGCCACATCTCCATCTCTTTTAAATACCTCAAGGGATGGTGACTTAATCACTTCCCCGGGCAGTCTGTTCCAGTGCTGGACAACACTTCTGGTAAAGAAAGTTTTCTTTTAAAATCCAACCTATGCCTCTCCTGGCACAACTTGAGGCCATTTCCTTTTTTTCTGTTGTTACTTGGGACACACTCCAGCAGTTCAGTGTCTTGTAGTGAGGGGCTCAGAACTGGATATGGGATTTGAGGTGTGGCTCCACCAGTTTACATTATTAAAGATGGAGTGGGTAGCAGTATCTATTGTTAAAATTGCCTGATAGTTTTGACCCCATAAGGCATGCTAGTTTTGATAAGTTTTTAGGCACTGGAGTGCAGCTTAATTTCATTTCTCTAACATGGAAATGGCTCTGATTATCATTCTCTTTGGCATGCAGTATAGAGTGCCCTATTTTCCTTCTTCCTGCAACTTTAAATATAGCTTGGTTTTCACTGTAGTTTCAAAACACTAATTCTGTCTGTCAACACTGAAACTTAGATTATCATGGCCAGAATATCTAAACAGATGAAATAGAAGTGTAGTTTTGTTTGTTGAAGCAACTGGTGTTTTTACACAAGGGAGGAATTCCAGGTTCCTTGCAACACTTAAATGACACAAGTTACAATATTATTCTTCTGTTACCTTCTGAAATTAGTACATTTTAACATAGTATTTGCATAGACTCTAAAGTCCTATAGAGCATAAATATTAAATATTTAACCATATTTAAGTTTGCTGTGCTGGCTGGAAGCAAAACGCTACATGAGAGATGCTCTGGAATATGCAAGTTTATAGTACTCAATGCTAAGCAGTTTCTGACAAATGCGTGAGTTTCTTCACTTCCTACTAAATTCTTTTTCTTCAACACATTCTAACTGTGTCATGAATTATCATTCATGTTGTTGCTCTGTTTAGCATTTCTTCCTATCACTAACAATTTTTATCTTGAAGGTGCAATGGCCCTAAAAATCTAATTTTCTATGTAAAAATTTGAAAGAGTGATGTACACTGACATACAGGAAAGATCACGAATGCCTAAGAGACTAAGGATACATGTTGTCATCTTACTTATGAAGTCCTGTAAAAAGGGTAAAAATTATAACTGCCAGTATATTTCACACACATAGTTACTCTCCCCCGGCAATATTTACATGCCAACCGTGGCCAGTTTTGTGCTTTAGTACAGAAGGTTATAACAGGATTATGTGTGTGGAACTCAAAACAAAGTTAGCTACAACTGGGAACTATGATGCAGATCTATTTAGATTAGAGCTACTAAACAAATAATAAAGATAAATTATTGTGATTATATCTCTTCAAGCTGAAAGAAGACAAGGTATTTTAACCATAGGAACACTATTAGTACAGTGTTGTTATGACTACTAGACAGACCTTAGAAATTCAGTCTTATGGAGGCAAGGGAGTGCTGGTGGTGGTCAGAAAAGGCCATCTAAGTATGATGCCTCCCACTTTTAGCTGTTCAAACTTGATTTCATTTAATCAAGAACTTCATGTTTCATTATAGTACTTCACTCCTGGTGAATGAGTAATGATTTGGAAGGTGACAGGTTCAGTCAATGTTTGTAATGCCATTGAGAGAAGCTCTGACCCAATAGTCCAAGTCTAGTCACACTAACTCTGAACTAATGTGTGGGTTCTTTCAGTCTTGAGTGTGTAGATTAACAATGAAAGTGCAGAATAAGCAGTGAAGCTTCATGTCTGTTGTAAGCTGAAAATAGTGCAAACTGCACTGCAGGTGAAGTAGTTAATGCAGCTCTGTCATGCTCTGGCTTTTCATTCTTCTCCGCCTGCCCCTTCTTGACTGTAAATTGTACTGAGAAATCCAGAAGCAGACATCTGAGTCACCTATATGCATCCTGGCTCATAGGTGGGAATTCAGTTTGATCCAGCGTTCTGCCTTCTTAAGGGGATGTGAGGGATGATCATATACATGTGAGAGCAGTATGTGCTGCTCTGCTGGCTTGTGCTGATTTTGATGCTGGCAGTGTGGATTTTAAAAGAAATAGCAGTCCCCATCTGCAGTGGCAAACTACAGTTGTGCAGAAATTCTTCATCTACATCTTATTCTTCAAGGAGAATATTTAATTAAGAAAGGGAAACTGCATCGATCCCTTTTATCCCTATCGATGCTTGGTAGATCCATAATTTTATCAGATGTGACTTTCTCTCCTTTTTTCCCCCCTTTTCTCTAACTGAGTTGTTCTGTGTCTTATGTTAGAAAGAGATATTGTTTATAGCATAAAATAGTATTTCATAAAGTAATATATGAGGTAAGCAAAGGTAAATAAGCTTGAACTTTTGTGTGTACAGTAAAGATTTGCTAAACAATGGGAGACTCTTAAGATTCTTTCCTAGCTATATAAAGTTTAATGTTTTGGGGTTGTTTTGGTTTGCTTTTTTCATAGAAATAAACTCACCTTATGCCTTTGTTGCCGACCAGGCTCTAGTGAGATCGCACACACCAATATGATGTTCAAGCAAATCCCAAGTTTATTCAAAAACACAGGTATATATGACCTTAAGTGACCCCGCCCTAGGTGTGGTGGTCTGACTCCAATTGATTGAGGCTGGAAACATGTCCTTTTAAGGTGAAAATGAAACTTGTAAGGTGGTCATTCAGACCCACCAAAATCAAGGGCTGCAACATGCCTTTTTTTTGTAATTTAGAACTCTACTTGTTGATTAAAGTTTTCTGGATCAACTCACTCAGCCTTAACAGAGTCTCAGCTGTTACCCTTTTTTCTCTTATTTTTGAGTGGGGGAATGACAACATGTTGGGTTAAGAGCTTTGAATAACTTTTTATTCTTCAAGTTGCTTTCTTTCCAATAGATCTGTTCTAAGATTTATCCCCTAATCATGATTGTTGCGAAATGGCATATAAATTGGGAATTGGAAAGAGTGGATGTTCTTCTGTTCTATGCCTGATCTAAGAATTCTCACTAGGAATCCACTCTTCATTTGAAGGCCAGGAAAATCCTGAGAATTTATTTTCAGTTCAGGCAAGCAACTAGTATGGGGTAAGGAGCTGGAAAAGCTGCATCATTCTGATGTTCTATGTGAGCTCACCCATATTAAAAAGAAAGGAAAAAAAGCAGCAAGTAGCCCATTACTGAGAGACTGCTCAGGAAGATTTCATTTTTTTAAGATTTTGCTGATGCTAGTCTAATCCCTAGTCACAGCTGCAACTCTGTAATGTGACTGTAGCATTTTTCTATGCCTATGCTGATTTTGTTCACTATTAGCAGACCTAGAACTGTTTTTTATAAATTCATACTTCATTGTGATGAGCCAGACAGCACTGTAAATTGTTCCATTTATGGGAGAATAGTGTGGCAATTTTGTCAATTGTTGTCTCCACTATGGTTTGAGTAATTTTTGTGTATTGGTGTAATTCTCCTAGTGATAAATAAAATGGATTTGCTGCAGTAATTCTTTCATACTTAAAGTAGACCATAACATTTGAAGGTGAGTTTTACCCACTTCAGTATAAAATTATGCCTGTATTTGCCTATCCTAGATCTGTTTCACTACCAAAAGGCCTGTAGAAAGCCGCAGCATCTATAAAATCAATGATTTTTGCTTTTTTGTAATACTCAGTATTTGATTTTTGAAGACGCGGGTTCAACATTTTGTGAACACTTGTGTTTGATTCCTAGAGATTTTTTTTTTAATAGAACTAAGGACTGATCATGGTAAAAAGGATTCACTTTGAACTTAATATCAAAAAGCGTGGAATGGGTTGAAGACGGAAGGACCTCTGACAACAGTCTACTCCAATTACTCTGCTCAAAGCAGAGTCAGAGTAGGTTACTCAGGGCCATGCCCAGTTCAGTTTTGAGTAACATCAGGGTCAGATGCTGCTTAACTGCTCTCCACAAATTGTTCCAGTGTTTCATCACCACTGCAGTAAAAAAAGCTTTTTTTTCCTTACATTTAAACAGAATTTTTTCTATTCCACTTTGTGCCCCTTGCCTCTTGTCCATTAACTGTGCATCACTGAGAACAGTCTGGTTCTACCTCTGTTTTTCACTCTCCTTCAGTATTTACACACATTGGTGAGAATTCTTCAGAGCTTTCTCTTCTCAAGACTAAACAATCACTTTGAGCTCTAAACAACTGAGATGACACCGTTCATGTGCGTACCGTAGAATTTGCTGGAAAGTAGCAATTTCAGTGAACACGTGATGTTTTCATCTGTTTGGTAATTTTCTGTTTGGCATGGTTCGTGTACATAGTGGCTGGTGTTTGCACAGCTGTTAGGAATTGCTCACAAAGAGACTTGCAGTAGGAAATGTCGTTCATAATGTGACCTACAGAAAAAGTTGTCTTTTTAAAATTACAAATTTTAAAGCAAAAATATAAGAAGAAAATGTCTTTAAAGTATTTTAAAGCCCATCCTTAGTAAAGTTAGTTCATTGTGCCCTATGAAGTTTTTTTAAAACACAATCATGTTTGCTGTCATATTTAGAGATGCTACTAACATCTGCTAATGCTTTTCAGTGAACAAGGAGATGATTTCTACAACAAAGATGTGGTATTGAGATGGAACAGTGGGTCAGGATAGTAAGAGGAATTTCATTTGCCAGTGTTGATTTGCAGAAGACAGTATTGATCACAACAGTAGTTCATGAGTACCCACTTCAACCCTTATGCAAGTTTTTATTGTTACTGCAACAAACCAGAATTTAATTAGTAGATTTGAAGGGAAGTAGTAAAATCACAGAAATTTATGGACAATTCCTTTCAAAATTGAGAAATAATTTCAGATGAAAATCAAATATGTGGATTATAGAATGTCACAAGTACACAGAGTTTTGTATCATGGTATGTTTCATGGTGAGCTCCCACCAAACCCATTCCTGGAGCTCTGTTTAATAATTCGGGTCGCTATATTTCTAGTACTGTAGTTTGAGAGAAAGAAGTCAAGAAATGTAATTCCTTCTGGAAGACAAATGCATCATGAATCAAGCAACTACTTTTCACACCTAGATGTACAAGAGAAATGATGAGGGGGTTTGGTTGATAGGTTGTTAACCAGTCTTGCATTGCTGTACCCCTGTGTGAGGGATTGTCTTCTGTTGCATTCAGTCTTCAGCTCAATATCTGGGATTATTAGCCTGCAGCTTTGTTTACTGGAAGGTAACTGGGCTGTGTGTTTAAGACACTTTCCATGAATAAACATTATAAAAGTGAGTGTGCTTGGGAAGACATATCTGAAAACTATCTGAATATGCTTGTCATGTGTACAGAAATGTTTGTAGAGAGTTTTGGGAAGAAGTGTTTTTTCTCATTTTGGATCACTTAACTTTTTTTTTCCACTTTGATAGCTGAATTGTTTTCAACCAAATGGTGAAGGCTCACTTCCAGTCTTTGTTTCTTTGTCTTTCTTGTGGATACTCAAAACAGGAAGAGAAATTTGAACATAACAGTTTGTTTCCTGATACATAGCTCAAAGCAAACCTAGAACTAAGTTTCTGGTTCCCCACTCTGATGGAAGTATGTGGTCATATCTTTTACATCCTTAAATTGCAGCTCAAAGTTAAGGAAAAATACAGTGTAAGTACAATCCATCAAATGGATAGCAATATTCATTTTTATAGAAGGAAGGAGAATTTCTGTTCACAAACCTGTTTCTAATGCCATTGTATGGTTGTGAGAGAGAAATGATTAAGCAGAGCAAGAAAGAGAAATAAACATTAAAGGCTGCTTGGGTGTTCTGTTTCTGTAAACACTTCTGTATTCTGAACTAAATAACATGCAGCTTTTCAAAGTCAAACTGTTCTAACTTCTGGGACAGGTGAAGATGAAATTTACTGAGATTTAGATGTCATATTTGATACCAAGTTCAGTTATATTGCATTTGTAATGATCTGCTTTAGGGTCTGATCCAAGACCTCTTTGAGCATTTCTGAGATGTCCTGGCAAGAGCAGCCAGATTGAATGAGCACAGATTACAGTCTATTGGAGAACATTGTAATTAGTATTTCTACAGTTTGGCCACAGATTTGAATTAAGACCTCACTATCTTTCTGTTATTTTTAGTGCCACACTTATCTTTGTTCTGTCCTCTAGACTTGTAAAATGCTCTTAACCACAGAGAGAGCTCAGTGGAATATTCTTTTGCCTTAGCAAGTTTGGCACTAACGTAGGAAAGTGCATCAGGACCAGAAGTGGAGTTCCAAACTCTTCAGCGCTGGATAGCCCCACTACTTAGGGGAGCCCGGTATTTCCTGCTCCGCCTTAGATGTGCCAAACCCCATTATGAGCATTGGGATAGCACAAACTTAGGAACATGCAATGACCTTGGCGCTTACCTCCCTCAGGCCTCTCAGAAACAGCAGTAGTACCATACAGTGAGATTGCCTTGTATTTCTGGTGCAATACAGTCACCAGATGACCGCAGTGAGAGCTAGTGTTGCTCAGGATGCAGATCTGAGGCGGGGAACTAAGTGCTATGACTTGTTTTCTCTCCATCCTCTTGCTTAATATCTTAATCTATTCAAATGCCGTCAAATGCAAAAATTGATATATTCACTGAAGTTCTTAATTATGCTGCTATGTCTGTAAGGTATGTTCATTTGATTAAAGTAATACAGGCCAAACACAAATGAGTATTATGGGAATTTCCTCATCAACATTCTGTTGTCCAGAGGAATGAAAATTCAGACACGTTCTAAGTGGCGATTATGAAATGGCGTCTTTAAACAGGCAATGATCAGTTTGTGTATTTTCCTTGCAAACAAATAAAAAATCTCAAAAGAACAAGGGAAAACCCTTGAACTAACTCCAAGTTTAATTAGAGTGTAATTAGCCAGAGTATGTGAATGATCACTCATCTGCATTTTGTACATTTTTCAGGTTTCTTTGTTTTTTCATGTCAAATCAGAATAGATTCTCTCCAGTTTTATTTGTCCAAAAACGTGAGTAATAAAAACTGGATAGACATAGTGCACTGAAATATCTCAGTATAGATGTTCACACCCACTTTATATTAGAAAAGCAAACAACCATGAATAATAAAACAAAACTCTCCATGTATATTGGGCCTTAAGCATAGTAGGAGAAAAAAAATCATTAGCAGAAAAGCTGACAGAAACACGTTTATTCTTTATGTCTTAAGAGATATACAGCTTTCTTATTGCAAAATTTAAATTGATACTGTAATTTGTAATGAAAACAGTTCATGTAGCTTGATAGAATGACAGTAAATTTTTTACAGTTCTTCAGGACAATCATATCTATTACTAACAATTATTAAAAGCCACATAGCAACAATTGCATGTGGAATCTTTGAGATACTTTGTTTTAAAGGAAAATCTGGAATAAACATACTTCTGTACACATCTGAAGCAAGATGGTGTAGGGACACAAATAGTTTTTCTCACAGCTTAGTGTTATAACCCTAGTCATAGTTTCCTTAACCTTTTCCACTTTAGTTATAACCCCTCCTTGAAAGAAAACTGCAGAATATGCTAAGATTGTGATTTTATTTCAATTCTGAGGATCTGTGAACTAATTTTTGTAAATAGTCTTCAACAGAAAATCAGTTGATCATTGTGAATTGAAGGATCATTTGCAACACACAGTCTGTGCAGTGTCTGAAGGGTGTTTCCCATTAAAATATAAGATGATAGATCCTTTCTCTTCCTGTTCCTCCTTATCCTTTTGTAGATACATAAAATATAGTTGAAAATGCTATTAAAATGAGGGGCTTACTCACTGTAAGTTCTGGCATGTGCCCCCAAGATTGAAAATCACGCTTGTATGGATAAAGCGTTTATCAAGAATTTATGATCCGGGGGTGCAACTTGATCATTATGCCTCCTCAATATAAAATATGTTCTTGACTACAAGATGATTTTGTTATAAAGATTATTATTTTAGAACAAAAAACCTCCCAAGAGCTGTACTACATGACTGAGAATCCCCAAGTGGACTTGCTTCCTCTGCCCCACACCAGCATCTGTTTTGCCTATTGCATTCTGCCTGTTAGTGTCAGTACAGCTTAAAATTACCAAAGAAGTTGAGAAATCTAGTCACAAAAGTATGATAAGCTTAGGGACCTTAGAAAAGAAGTGATTTTACGTTCTGAGCAGTGTTCAACTGAAGCACTGACATGAAGAAAATGTGACACAAAGCTCAGAAACATTAAGCTGTCTCATCATTGCTGAGTTGAAGAGTAAACTGTAAATTATATCAGAGAATATATATGTTTAAAGGCAAAGGTAGTTTTTATTTTAAAAAAGATGGCTGCTTTTGAATACGTTTACTTTGTCATATGAAATGTCTCTCCATAGGTCACTATTTTCTCTGTAAATGAAAGGTATTTACAAGAAGAAGGTAGATATGGAATAGATATGTAGGACTTGATCTTATTTTTGGGGAAGAAACAGTATAATCCTAAAAATTAAAGATTCTTACTCCTGTCTGTGTTATTTAAAAGATTACATTTGGAAGTGATCAGTCTTTGGAAGGTGCTGTCTCTGTGAGAGGAGTAGAGATCTATAGTGATTGCACTTGAAGTCCAGTCAGGATTACTGTCTCAATTGGCTCCACCTCCCTTACATGCCTGCAAAAAGGGACATACATACCTCCAGGATATGCAAAATTACATACATTTACACTAAATTGGACAACTTTGCTTCAAATAAAACACATGCCCACCCCCCCGCTTTAAACTCTTCTTCTCACTTTGTTTTTGCAAGGGTTAATATTTTTTCTTCAGTTTAGAATATTTTTGCATTTCTTTCAGTTTTTATGTGTTAAATGCCAGCTTTCAATCATATTTAAAATGTTTTGATGAGACAACTGAAACAAGAAGTCATGCGTGAGAAGCAATTTGGAGTAAAATAATACTTAAAAATGGGGTTAAATGTTCTATAGGTCTTTGAGGGGACCTAGGCCATAATCACTTTGCAAAGGACATAATCATATTTTTCTACCATATTACTGTAAAAGAAAATATATGAAACCCTTCAAAATAATTGGATGTATCTTGGTCGATTGCTTCCTATTGGTGATACTTGAAAGGGAGGATGATGCTTAGCAAAGATTCATTTAACAAACTTTTGGCTCTTGCTGAGGCAGCGGGTGTATAACTGCATATAACTCCAACCATTTGATGTGAGTTTGTTTATTGATGGGAAGCAATATAATTATCCCCTTATGTCCTGTTATCCTTTGGAACTATTGACTCAAAATTTTCTGAAGGGATTTTCAGCACATACTTTGAAAACAAAACATTCTGGTGAAAGTGACAATATGGAAACAAGTAACTGCAGATAGTAATTACTCCCAAAGTTATGAAGATGGGAGAGGGTGAAAGAGCACTATGCTTAGAGATGGTTGACTTTTTGACTATTTCGATAGCTCATTGGAGAGAGTTCTCAAATATTTAGTGAGTAAGAATTATGTAAATGGAATAGTCAGGCTTTTTTTTTTCATTAAAAAAAAAGTTAAAAAAACCCCACTTACATCCTTATATATCAGGTGCTACCAGGGCTCATTTGAAATACATACAACTAGAAGTGCTTTATATCACCAAACCATGTTGTGAGTGAAGACTAATAAGGACTGATTTTGCTATGGCAATCATTTAGTTATTCTGATTGTTAAAGCAGAAGAAATGAAAGGGTGAATCCTTCCAAAGACACATAACTGAAGGCCTACATCCATGCAGTAATTGTTGCTTTTAAAAGAGATCTTTAATGAAAGGCAGAGTTTTTTCAAATACAACCTTTACTTGGAAATCCTGTGACTTTCTGCCTAGGGTAAGCACTGTGTTACTTCCGCTGATTTCAAATGTTGCACAATGTAAACAAATATTACTCACAACTACTTTCATATAATATGCATGAAAAGTCAATAGGCTAGAATGGGATGGATGCATATGAATCACTGAGTCACTTAAAATGATTGCTCCTGTAAGTGAAGACTTTACCAAGACTGCTGTGTTACAGTCCATTCTTCATCTGTGCTTTTGGTCTTGTCAAGTTTCCTTGTGACTACGAGCCCCACTAGTAGTCTGCTGCTGTGCTGTGCTTGTCTTGTGTTGGATGATTTATTTTTTATTTCTCTGGAGGAAGGTAAAATTTGGTACTTGATGGAAATTTGCCCTGGTGATTGGACAGTCCTTTCCTGGAAAAGGCTGATTGCATAATTTCCCATGCAGATTTCCATCAAACTGAGCTCTTGGTCAAGAGTAGTTAGGCTGTGCCAGGAGCTGCAGGCCAGAGAGCCTGCTTCATACTTCCCTGCTGTATAAGCACTCAGGTGGATCCTTGGGAAAGGTACTGGGTCCTTCCCTGGAAGTTACCAGGAACTTTTTTTCTACTCAAAGAGTTCTGTTCATAGCTTGGAAGTTCCTTTATTACAAGAAGAATATATTTTTCTTCAACAGCTGGGATCCGTTGTGGGAATTGACAGCTCCTAAAGGGAAGGTTTTAGAGCTCTCCATGAGTATTTTAAGTCCAGCCAATGTACCAGTCAGGTATTTCACTGGATTGTGTGAAACAACTGCAATGAGTGAGTATGCCATTATGGCACAAGCCAGTTGTCGGGTACCAAAGTATGGTGATTTAGATTCGTCTCTTTTCAACATTTTGTTGTCAGCAGATGTCTCTGAGATGCTGTGAGTCATTGCCTCACAGTTCCCAGAGCAGGATTGCTGGGTTTCCATCACAAGTGATTAGACAGAAATTACTGGTAGTGACCTGCAGGTTTCCTTTGTATCTACCATCATGGAGTGGAAGGACATCATTCTTGTCATGTAGGTAGAGATGTTCCTTCTAAAGAAATTTTTCTTCCTAACAGGCTAGGTGAAATTTGTGACTGTGCCAAAACAGCCTTCCTTTCTCTTAGTCAAAGACTTGCCAAGACAGTATACTCAAGAGTGGCATTTCATTGGAGTTAAAGTTTTGGTTTAGTTTCCAGACTGAGATGAATTTGTCTTTAACATTGTGCTTCTAGTGATATGCTGTTTTTTCCTTTCAAATAAACATGTGATGGTTGATCATAACTAATAAATCATAACTAATAAATACCTAGCTAAATTATTGGGAGACATTATTAAGAATTGCACATGGTTAAGAATTTTAGAATGCTGTATTCTTCATAGAAATCATTACTTCATTAAAAGCATTATTTCAGGATGTGATCACTCTATGCCTTTTTATACAATTTGAGTTCAGGAAAATATACCTGCAATTGTGTAATTGTGGGTAACTTTGACATACTATTTTTACTAAGACACGCTAATATTTTCACTGTTTTTATTACTTTGGTGTGTCCTATGTTCAGTTGCAGCATGAGACATTCATTGCTAGTATTTCTTGAAATGCAAATGAAAAAAAAGCACTTCTAAAAGAATTCTAATTTTAGTTGCTGCTTTACTACATGGTACTACATGGAGTCATCTGCTGTGTTGTATTCTAATGAAAAGAAACATGAATTTGTCTTGGTAGTCTGCTTGCATTCACTTTGCTTTCACTTAGACAAGAAAATTAACTATTGGTTTACATGTGTCTTTAACAGCAACTTTAATAGTGTTGTCAGAACAACCAGCCCATTACCACAAGTCCAGTCATAATCTAGTTTATTTTTAATACGTGTTGGTGTGTATTTTAAGAGTGATTTTTTTTTCTAAATTCTCCCCTTTGCTTTTATGTATCTTTTCTTGTCTTCTTTTTAGTATTATAACTGTTTTTTCAGCAGTCTCGAGGGGTCAGAGGGGCACATGTGAGACTACCACCTTTCATAGCTGTTTATGTGTATAAATGCAAGGTACCTCTAAAGTACATATTGAGTAATTACTGTAGTATTTAACTAAGTACTTACATGGAAGGCATCAGAAAGGCATCATACCTGATGTATGTGTCTCTTAATAGGAAATTGTTGTTATTATGTGTCTTCATTTGGGGGAAGATGTGAAACATTCATCCTATTGGTATTGCATGTCATCATATATTGGGGTAAGGAATTGGATGAGTAAGAGAAGGAATTTTTTCCTACTTTTATTTAAAATCAAATTGATAGTTCATTCTAGAATTACAGAGAATAGTTTTTTCTCAGAGAAATTTTTTGCTCTTTACAAAACTTAATGTTTGGCTGAAGTTATCTTAAAAACCCCCCTAAGTAGGTACTCATGCATAAACTGCAAAATCCCAGTATCTTTTGCAGTGTAGTACCTCTGTGTGTGACACTTGTATTTAGAAAATTAAAAAATCCATATGCCCTGATTACATATGGAAACATATTTTTAAATAATTATAGACTAATAAGTATGTACATTATAATGGCAGTATGTTGGGGTTTTCTTTCTTTTTGATTGTGTTAGGAAACCTCAGTATCTATACTACACTTGTTTATATTTTTCATCAGTATTCAGGATCTTTTAAAATCATGCATATTTAGGTGAAGTACATCTATAATCATGTTTCTATTGTCCTTTGAAGAAGATGCTCTAGCATGATACTGTAATTGCTGAATTTTAAGGATTATTAAACTAATTGTGAGCTTAAGTTGTTTTCTGTAGTTTTTTGTGATTTCCTATATATGTTTCTGTATGTATATGGATGTCATATCAAAACAGTATTACAAATGGTCTTCCCTTATGTTTTATTTTATCAACATTCCTTGTTTGTCTGCTGTAAAGACATGTTAAAACAGCTATTCATACAAGATTTTTTTTTGCCTTGTGCTTATAAAATTCTTTTTTTCTTTTTCCCCTTCAAAAATGTTCAGCATCACAACTACTTTTCTCAGTTACCCATCCCTGTGGTATATGAAACCTTGCCATGTAATTCTCAGAGATCAGTTTTTTAAGTATGAACATTATAAAAAGACACTAGTTGTCCCAATATTAATGTTTAGTATTAAAAATACTTGTGTAAATGGCTAAACTAAAAAATAGAGTTTATACTTATAACAAAAACCTAATGTAAGACCATTTTCATCAAGTGCCTGCCTTTATTGTGGTTGATATGACTACACATAAATGAGAAAAATTTTTAGGCAGTACTGATAAATACTTGTTACTAAGCCCTCATTCTTTTTTGTAAGAAATCCTATTATAAAAAATAAAAATTAAGGAAAATAATTCTCATATGCCAGTCTTGCATTTGCATTAAATTTCAGCACTTGTGAGTCTGAATGTATCAATTCATCCAAATTACCTATCTAGTAAAAAAATATGCTGGCTAGCACTGTTAGGAAAAAATAAAGAAAATACTAAACCAATCAGGATATTCATTGTTAAAATTGTTCTTCTGTGAAAACAGAAGGTATGGGATGTTCCTGGAGATCACATACCTAATACATTGATACAGGGAGAGAACTGTTTGGGTAAAAATAAACTTCAAGGCATCATCCTGTAGAGCTCATTAAATATTGAATTTCTATTGTGTTTCTATACAGTGAATATGGTGGATAGAAGGATGTTTAGCTCAGACTATATTGAAACTAATCTGGAAGGTTTTTTCATCACAAAATTCTAATTTTGGTATTTCACCTTTAATGGATTAAAAATATGGATCCAAAACAAAAACTTGTTTAAAAAAAGAAATATATTTTTTGTTTTTGCTTCCCTCTCCTCTCCCTTCACAATTTCAGGTGATTTGAGGCTAATGCTGATTAGGAATGGACTGGCAGATGACTATTTCCATCCTTTATTTAATGAGTGTTAATTACAAGAACAACATTAACTGTGATTCTCACTTCACTTAAATTTTGTTACATTGCCATTTTGAAACAGCATATACTCACCATACCTCATTCAGAATGCAAGCATGTGAGAATACTAATTAATGTTTCTGGAGTTAAGATATTAAATGGGGGAGCTAACTATAGTTGGCATTTTAGAGTAGTTAATTTTAAAGATTCTCACATGTTCGTAATGAAACCAAGTGGATTGGCTTGGCCTCTCTGATGTGTGAGTGCTTATTCCTCTGGACAAGTATACCTGGAGCTCTCCTCACACCAGTGTGAGATAAAGCTGTTTCAATGTAGGACAAGTGGGTGTTGTTTTAGCAGGAAAGAAGGCATAAGATGAGGCCTAGGCTTCTAATTAACCTTAATTAGGAGCAATTTGTTTTAATCAGAAGTTTTATAGCCTATTCTTAGTACTGCATTTCTCTCTGTGGCAGGTCTTTTCACGAATTCCAACAGATGAACCATGTATAATGCTTTGAACGTATGTTGTATCTGAATGTCTGTGGCATCTCGACCTGTATAGAGTACATAAAAGGACAACTGTATTTTTGGTAGCAGTAACTGCTGCTACACTGCAATTTTTGGTGTGTTCTCTGTTAGCAAGTTGACATCAGCACTGTATAGATATTTGAGAGGCAGAACTGAACTTGCTGCATGCTGATGCTTTCCAGTTAAAAAAAAATGGGTATTTTGCAAGAGGTATAACCAAGTCAATTTCAAAATACTTGAGTAAGATCTCCTGGTGTTTTACAAGGTCTGAGGTCTAGACTTTTATTTTGCCTCTGGTGGTGGTCATAATGTTGCACCTGCTACTTGTGAGATTTGTAGCTGTGTCTTCTTAGAGGTGTTGGAAACCTTTTGGAAGAACAGTACCTAACACAGAAATAGTAGAAAACAAAGATGCAAAAACACTTAGGGGGATTTTGGAGCTACCTAAATATGGCATATTTAATATCCAGATATAGTACTTACCATACCAAAAAATGTTCCCGAAGGGATTGAGAAAGCTATGCTTGTATAGAAATAGTTTCTCAAAAGTGGAGGACTGGGATAAATATTTTAAAATACCATATTTGAGATCCAGTAGGTGCAGGAAAATGAAGGGGCGTGTAAAGATTGGACTCAATGATCTCAGAGGTCTTTTCTGATGTAAAGGATTCTGTGAAATAATTCCATAAACTGTAGAAAAAAAAAAGGTGGAAAATAAATACAATATTTTGCATTATGTCAGAGACATGAGACCTGAAGCAGCTGTTGCATTTAAAGGATCATTTTTTCTTTTCATTGATATCTTAGTTATCATTCTGAAATGGAAGGAAAACCAGTAACAGCTTTATAGCACTTAAGTTGCATTTTTAAATGAAAAAATTAACTGGGCAAGTAAGATTCTTAATATGCTTTTCATGGTGAAAGCAAACATAGTCACAAAAATGCATATATAAATGTAATATATATGTGTATATAATGCTTTCATTTGAGATGGCAGGCTGTATTGGTCTTACCTGATGTACAGTAAAAAACACTGAAATGTCTCACAAAAGAAAAAAAATAGACTGAGGCTGAGGACTGGAAAAAGTTGTACTGCCATTCATATTGCTGCTTCTTTTTTTAAATTTTTCCTAGTTGCCATACTTTAAGATCCTGGGATTTCATCATAGTATGTTTTTCTGTGTGAAGGTGAAAGAAAAGGAGTTAAGGCTTCAGAAGCTGAGACCTTCTGATGACAGATTTGATCTTGCTCACCCTATTTGAGCTGGATCAATCCCACCTGGTAGAGAGTTCATGCCCTGTGATTCCAGGCAAAGGAACTGAACTGTAAGCTGCTGCCCTTGATGTCATTGTCCTCTAGAGAAAGGATCATTCTCGTACTCAGATCAAAACACTGCCACCAAATCACAGTAGTCAGTAAGCACAAGCTACAATGCTGCATTGAGGGAAAAGAGGTGCTTCCTCTGCCAGGGGATGATTTGCATATTGAGTGCCTGGCTTGATGAACCTCAGAACAGAAACATCACTTGAGGAGCAGTCCTTTATCTTTTCTTGAATCCTAGTTGGACAAACCTGGAGAGTGAACAGCTTTCAAGCAGATAATGTTTTTGTTACAGTACACTTAACATCCACTGAGATGAACAATGTGCAGCTCCAGACTTTCTCACAGTGATGTGTGTCAATCTCTCCCTTCATACTGACTCACCTTTCCATAGACTTATTCATATGGATTGTTGTCACGTGATTGAAAATTAAGTCAAGGATCAAAGGAAGCAGCTAGTACAGCCACAAGTTGAGGGGGAAAGTACAACTGCAAATTTGAGCCAGCAGGTTTGTTCTAATGGGAAGAGAATTGTCCATTACAGGGTTTGCAGGTAAACAAGTAGAACAAGATGGCTTTATGGCATTTACCCATCCTGTTGTGCTCTCAAACCCTCCAAGTGCCCTTTATGCTGTTGAGAAATCAGTTTATTTCACAGCATGGTTTAGGCTCCTCTGTTTCCTTTAAAGAAGATAGAGTATTATATTGACATAAAGACCGTAAAATATTTCAGTTCTTTATGTGATCTATGGTGTCATCATAGTACATAGTAGTGAGACGTGGCTTATGTCTTCCCACTGCATATTCAAGGGAATTGCTTTCTACATTTTTAGGTGTATGACTTCCATTAGTTTGTTACTTGCTGCTACAAGACTGCAGGGTTTCCATTGCTAATTCATCCCTACTGCTTCCTCCACTCAAAATTCCTTTCTGTCACATCCCCATTCAAAATGCAGAGCTGTATGTGAAGATACTGGTCCATTGCTGCTGATGGCCCTTTCCTTCTGTTATCTTGCTGTTCATGCAGTTAAGTCTCTCCTCAGGCAACCTTCTGACATAATAAATGGTTGCTATACAATAAAGTATTTTAAAAAAACAACTTCCTTACTCTCCTCTTTAGTCTGAAAAAGTCTATGGGAGTTCTAATTTCCTTGACTGTGTCATCATGGCTAGGCTTTGTGAACAAAGGTTTGGGACTTGATTGTGTAAACCCATGCATTATTATCCATTGGAGATCATCATCTGTTAAGAATTACTTATTCTTTTCCTTCTATAATACCTTACATGTAACAGGATCCACAGGCAAACGTGACACTTCTTGACCAAAGCCAAAAAGAGGAAAAAGCAATTAGGAAATGATGCAACATTAGCCTGCCTCTGGAATACCCCACTTAACAGAGGAATGCTTCAAAAATAGAATTCTCTTCTATTTTATCTGTCTAACAACAGAAACCAGAAACATAAACATTTGCTTACCGAGTGAAGAGATTGCAAAGAAATCTTATGAACCTTGTCAGCAATAGTGCTGAATTAAATGCCATGACTTGAATTACTCAAGTTATCAACAAACTCACAGTCAGACAAGGCTAAAAATGTGGTAGTCTAGAGAGCATTTCCTTGCCATCCTTTGACTGAATAGATCACACATGGTCTAGTGGGAGGTGAAGGAGTACTCTCCAGTGAAAGTCCTTCATATCCTGATGATAATTTCTAAATATGCTGAATTTTAATAGAATTAGAACATACAGAATATTTTTGTTGAGTAATTTTTTTAAATTGAATGAAAACTAATGACAGAAGGCTTAATCTGCTTTTACTGAATTATGTTGATATTAATGATCTGTCACTCAACTTGCAATTTAACCTCAAACATTAGGGGAGGGTGTTTTTATTTAATGTTCTGGAGTGACAGTTTCAGGCATTGGCAAAATACTGTCAGAAATTCATGTCATATGTAGGATCAGGAGACTGACTGTCAGGAATACCATTTGATGGATATATAGATATGGAATATTGACTGAGGACTTAAAACTCTGGGTATCATATACATTACAAAGGCTTTTGTTAAAGATAGGCAGGTGTTTTGGTAGCTTTGGGGGAAAGAAGAAAAAACTTCCATTTTTTAATTTGATATAACAATTTCATTCTTTCCATTTGACTCCAGAAATTAGTCCCAGATTCAACAACTAAGTCTTAGAAAATAATTTTGTCCTTTAAAAAAGTTTAAATTATGTCAAAATTGATGTTTTGCTATTTTTCTTCTTCATTTTTTATGTCTGTATTTTCCACATGGAATTTTGCTGTAGTAGCAAATTTCTAACATTGTTGCTTTTCAAATCAATGTTTACTTTTAGCAAGACTTAAGGGGTACTTAAAAAGATGAAACAGGGCAATTTCTAAGTAAAATCTCCAAACACACTTTCTCTTGCTAATGGGAGAAAATAGATACATGCTTCAACTTAAATGAGAAATGGAAAAGATAAGTTTTTAATAGACCATAGTACTACAGCATATGATGTAAAGGGGTTGGAGTGATATGATATTATGTTGGACAAAGAAATAGGAATTTACATTAGGCAGGAAGGTTGTGATGGGGAACAAAATACCAAATGAAATAACTGCTGTTCTTAGCACAGTTAAAAAGTGTAATTGAAGAAATAAGGTCTCTTCCACTTCCTAGTAAGTCTGAGAGTATTAAGAGTGCAGTGAGAAGGGGGTGGGAAATGTCGCACAGAACTTGGTCACTTTATGAGAAAGGTTCTATAAAGTGTTTGTCTTATTGGCACTAGGAGATGGGATTGGAACAATAAAATTCCAGATAATTAAACAGACAATTTGGATAAAAGGCAGAATGTTGAATTCTGTGGTTATTGCAGTGAACATGTTGCACTGTTGAAACAATGTTAAAAAGCAGTCAAAACACAGAATAAAATCTTTTGTCTCATTTTTACACTGCTTCTTTTTGCTGTTGAAAAACTGAAGCCCAAATATCAAAGAGCAGACAAAGGAGAATAAAAATCTAAGAACTGCATCTAAGGAACAAAAGAAATGACTGTGATTACAGGAAAAAAGTTATTCTTCTTGTTATGCTGTGCCTTCAATGAAATTGCTATAGTCATTTTAAACTTGTGGCTTTATCAAAGGTGAGCAAAAACAAGATGGTGCTTTATGATCTTGAATTGGTTGCATTTACACCCAGAAAATGGTCAAATTAGGCTTTCATATAGAAATCCACATTATGGTAGTTTAACCATTGTTTAAAGTATATTCCACAAAGATTCTATTAATGTATTTGGGCTTTTTGATTTGAAAGGTTTATAATTTTTGCTGTGATATGTCAGAAATTGAGAAACTACTGGTGTAACTTTCCAGGGGAAAGAGGCGTGTGAGAGCTGTATGTTTCACCACAGACTTTCTTGCAAAGCACAGGGTATTTTGCCCCAAGGGATGTAACAGTTTGGCTGCTTTTTGTTTGTTTGTTTAGCCAAATGAAAGAAATGTTTATGTATTTGGCATATGTATATCATAAATGAACATTTCCATCAGAACATAGTCGTTTTCATTGCCACCCTTAATCTCTGTGAATTTCTAAATACGCACTGAGATCTGAAATGTGCACTCCCTAAGTAAATAGTCTATTTTGCAAAGACACAAGTGGTAATTTAGTTGCTTGAAATAATTTATATCAGGTGTAAGAGTTATATGGATTATACACACACAACAAGCCTTTTAAAGAAAATAAATCTGTGTCTTGTACAGCAGGTGATGTTTACATGTTTACTGTGACATAAAGATGATTAATTTTTAAAGAAAGGCATCATCTGTTACTTATTTGCATGCTTTTTTTCTCTTTTCTGGAAGTGTTAAAATTATTACCACACCAGATATCACTCTTGTTAGCCTTATGATTGCAATAATCACATAGAGAACTGGAAAGCTGCAAAGACCATGTGATACACATTTATAGGAAACTGTGAAAACAAGATGACTTTATCTCACAATGTGGTATAACTTAAGCATTTAGTAAAAAGACTGTCAGAGATTTTCTCCTCTTCTCCCTGGTTTTTGTGTCTATAATTAGGAAGCAATGATGAAATGCAAATTATAAGTTAATAAGAGATATCTTAGGTCAGTTCTAGCATATCTCAAAATCCACTAGCAGTTAACTACTTGTTCATTTCCTCAGCTCTATCTGTTCTCAAATACAGTATTTGGAGTCAATGTAAGGATGGATAAATGCCAAGTGCTAACTTAGTAATACATACAAGAATGATCAAACCTCATGTTCCAGCACAATTATTTGAATTTGTCTTTTAAGAAGCATAAAAGTAAGAATACCACCTATAGATTTTCCATGCTGCATGAAGATAGATCAAATGTTCTTTCTGTGCTGACAAATAATGGAACTTGTCTGGTTTAGCTTTTGTAACTTCTAAGGTATTCATTAGGTTTTTTCCTCTTATTAACAATTTAAATACTCAAGATCAACTTTAACTACCGTTGTCTGGAAAAAGAATTCATTTTCACTCACTGCTGTAATATGGATGTGTATTACTTATTCATTTACATAGCATTACAAGCGGCATGGAGTACTAAAGCGATTCCAAGTGGGTTACTTTTCCTTGGACTTCTTGTTTAAACATTCTACTGCTCCCAGAAAGATCTCTGAGATTGGTTTAAGGAAGTTAAATTAAATAGAAAAGAAATACTTTTTCTTCCCATTTCCTGAGTTCAAAATTGAAATTTATACTTGAACACACCTTTACTCTTGCATTTAGTAGCCTTGTGTTTTGAAAGGAAAATCCTAAAGAGCAGACTTTTACAGGAAGTAAAACATCACTGATAGACAGAAAAGTTTGTGGTCTGAACAACCTTGTGAGTTGAACATTTTAGGGATCAAAATCTTAACCTTCCTTGAAAATCTTACACCTGGAGAAGTACTTCAGTCTTGGTCAATTAATATGATCAATTTTCTTACTAAAATATTTTAATTTATCACACATGCCTTTTTGCTGTATGTTTTGAATTTGAGTGCATAAATCCAAAATGTTTAGTTTGGAAGAATGTTAGTGGAGGATTTCAGTGATAAGTTCTCGTGTGACATTTTTGCTCAAAATTCAAGTGAAGTAAAAGTTGAAAATCTACATTCCTATAAAATGGTTTTGTTTTCATAAACCAACATTTTTTGACAGAAGTATGTACCCCAGAAACTCTTATTAAAAACCCCTTTTATTTTAATGAAGAATGAAAAAAACCCCACCATTTTTCACTTCCTGGAGCAGTACTTTGTTCTTCTATCTGTGGAAGGACATGTCCCATACATTCACATTTTATCTTCCTCACTTCATCAAACAAACTGTTTGTATTTTTCTCCACTGAAATTATTTATTTTCACTTGAGTAATCAACAGTTGGATTCTAATTTTATAGTAGTCTCACTTGTAAATCGGTGGTTTGCTTATACAGCTTTGTATGTAATACTATTTACACATGTAGCACATGGTTCTTGAAACTATCAAGTCTGAGGTTATACTTTGTGCTGTTGATCTGCAAACACGACTCTAAGTCCTATTTCTTTGGCCTTGATTATTCTGCTGTACCAATGTGCATTTTGATGGTATAGAAAAGTCCTCTCACTTTTCACTGTCTGTCTTCGTCTGTGCCCACTCTGTGCATTGTGAGTGGTAGATTTACCTGTAAACTAAACTTACCAGAAGTCATAGCTGCATTTGAAACACAGATAAAAACTGACTTGGGTTTTTACCAAAGGAGAGAGACTAGTGTAGGTACACTGATGTACATTGTCTCTCTTTTAAGCTCTCAATATGAGAGGATCTCTCCCAAATAATCACAGGACACTGAAACTACATGAAGTTTGTGAAATGCCAGATAAATCTGCTCAAGTTAAGGAACTATGTAGATTATTTTAGATAGTACTGGAGATTCTGCTGTTACTGCTACCTGGAGTTTCTGTGAGACATATGCAAATGTAAATGCTGGATGAAGTAAGTACCTAAAATGAGTCTGTAAAATGATTAGGATGTGTCTCTGACTGAGTGGCCAGTCTGGAAAAGGATTAGGACATATCTCCGAGTGGCCAACTAGAGAAGGCTATGCAGAGAAAACAGTCTGCAGACAAAGAGGAAAAATAGATTTTTTTGCTGTGATTCTAACACAAGAAGCTGATGAGCTGCTCTGTGCTCATCCATCTATTTCCTTATGTGAACCAATGTCCAAAGAAATAATGGTTATTTCTGCCGTGTGAAATTCTCCCATTCTTCCTGATTATCCTTGCACCACTGATTCAATCATCTGACATTCTCTTACAGATTAATTCCCCCCTCATGACTTTTTGGTGTTTGGGGTGTTTTGTTTGTTTCTTTGGTTTTTGTTTGTTTAGGGTGTTTGTTTTGGTGTTTGTTTGGTTTTTGTTTTGTTTTTTAAATTTGGTTTGGTTGGGGGTTTTGTTGGTTTGGGTGGGTGGGGGGGGGTTGTTTGTTTTGGTTTTGGAGGGTTTTTTTGGTTTTGTTTTGTGGAGTCTTTCTCTTATTATTTTTAAGGAGGCAGAGTATGGCTTCAATACAGAAATAAATGCTATAATTTTAAGAGGTCCCTTTATGGCCAAATGCTTTCCTATCAGCATAAGGGAAAGGTAACTCGGATGAAGACAAATGAAAGAAGGTGAGTAGGAATGGAGGCTATAGTGGAGAAGCTATGTTCTGGATAAAGTGTCAAGAGGATAGGGATTTGGAAAGTTGCATTCGTTGTGTCACTCCCAGGAGATTCCATGAAAGGATTATGTCACCTGCAAATAATGAGTGATCTGTCTCTGAGAAAGAAGGAAACAAAAACATTGAATTTTTCCAGTTTTATGTTTAATTTCTCATTTTCCTGTTATCAATCAAAGATGAATAATATGAATTACAAAGTAGGCAATAATACAGCTTAAAACCCCACAACAATTCACTGGTACTAATCACTAAACAAAGTAAGGCACAAAGAAGAAGCTAAAGCATGCATCTTTATGTTCTTCTCTCCAGTAGTATCCAAAAAGCTGAGAGAGACTTTTGAGGTGTATGAAAACTAAAGATGGCCTGAGAAACTGCATAGCCTCATCGGTTTCTGAGAGAACTGAAGTTGCTCAGCCCTGAAGAAGGCTCCAGGAAGCCTATAAAGGAGGGGTTAAAAGAAAGGTGGAGAGACACTTTTTACTGTGGACTGTGGTAATAGGACAAGGGACAGTGGTTTTAAACTGAAAGAGGGTAGATTTAGATTGAATAGATGAAAGTAATTTTTTATGGTGAGGAACAGGCTGTTTGGAGAATAAGTGCCTCATCCCTATGACTGTTTAACATCAGGTTACACAGATCTTTGAGCAATCTGATATAGTGAAAGATGTCCCCTTCTTTGATTCTGTTATTCTATGATTCTGTGGTGATTTGAATGCTATACAGTATTTAGCTATAACAATACAGCTAAATTATTCTAGTTATGTCTAGCACTCATAATAATCACAGAATCATAAAGCAATGAGCAGGGATATCTTCTACTAGATCAGGTTGCTCAGAGCTCCATTCAATCCGGCTTTCAGTGTGTCAAGATTTCCAGCATAGGTGATGCAACCATGTTTCAAGACTTCCAGCACAGCAGAAATCAAATGGAAAATGCGATGCCCTTTGAAGGCATTAGCTATAATAGGAAGTAACTGCATATTTTTCTTTCATATTGATAGTATCTAATGTGGAAAATACCAGATGTGTTAGTAGACTGTCTCCTGATCACCCAAATTTTTAAAAATTCATTGTGTAAAATCTTCACTCTGTGTAACAAAATTTTTCACCATTTAGAGGAATTCAAGAGTAAATATTGATTAGACAATTAAGGATCAATAGGTGTTGGTCTCATAAACTTCAGACAGAAATTAAGCCTGCAGACCACCTTTTGAACTTTGAACTCTTTCCTTTTGTAGGGAAATAGTTTAATTCCAATCAGAACTTTTTTAAAACATTATGTATTTTAGTCTTTCTTAGGAAACATTCTTTAGACACATTAGAGGAGAAACAGCTGTTCATTTTACAGTGTCTTTAGTGAAGATACTATTTGATGTATCTTAACAAAAAGTCAAAGTTGATTTTATTTAAAAGTTTAATACCATAAGCTATCATCTCACTAAAAGAAGATTTTGCAAACATGTTACATACAGCTTTCATCTGAAAATAATTAAGAAGAATACACAACATCACCAGAGGGTGATAGGACTGTTCACTTGCAATATACAGTAGAGGAGATTAAGATAGTGAATGTATTTGTATGAAAATGCAAAATTTATGGCAAAGTTTAATGCCTCACACAGGAAACGTTTAACAGTTATGAAAATCTTGATGTTTGCATAGGCCATCCACATTTTGGAATCCTTTTATAAACCATAATGCTTTTCCGTAATCATCCCAGGCCAGCCACATGCACCATGGCTTGTCAGCTAAGTCATGCACAGTATTGGGAGTGGGAATATTTAAGTTATTAAACTGTCTGAAATAAAATATTCTGTATATTGGAAGCCTGTGCTTTGTCACAGTGAAACAGTCCTGAAGCGAATGCAAGGGGCAGTGTGAGATACCTCGTGTGGGAGATCCTCTAAGGACACAGACTATAATAATTCTTGCAGTAAATCGGGGATGTCAGCTCCTGTCAGCAACAGCCACGTGCTGGCAGTTTTAGAAAATCTCTAAGGCAGTCTATCGTAATAGGCCCAGAAAAAATGGTAAGGGAGGAGGCCCTTTTCAGGTTTTTTGGGTGTATTGGAATTTCATATCTTCTTCAGTTTAACATGGAAAGTTGAGTTCATGTGCTTCAGCTATGATTCTTAATGGTTAAAAAATAATTACAGGGGTTTTATTGTGGGGTTTATTCCATTTCTTAGAGATTTGCTCTCAAAAGTGATGAGCCAATGCCATGCTCCCTATGAAGCTTTGATCATGATAAAAGTGACATGCTTGCTTCAAGCTAGTGATTTGACTGACATTTCTCTTAAAAATAAAATAAATTTATTTTAATGTACATTTAGAAAGGAATATAAATACATTTTATGTTATGCATGAAGAACAGTTTCAGTAATCTTCACTTTTCCAGTTATCCCACTTCCCAGTGGGAGCTGGCTATGTATTTCTTTCTGAACAGAAATGAAAAATATTCCTACTTATGTATGATCTTACTGAATCTGAATATGTCTGTAAATACATACTGATAAGGGGAATTTACACAGTAGTCACAAAGGCACATAATTTATAAAAATCAATTTATTATTATTTATGAAATTTAGGAAGAGATTGAAGCCTCCTGTCATTACTGATTGTATTACATAAATACAGAATAGGGCAATGTTTCAATGTTAGAAACAATAATCAAAAGATAAAATGTGCCCAACTTGAAATTTTGAGTACATCCTTTACATGCTCCTGTCTCTTGCTTTTCTTCTTGCAAAGGACTCACATGATCACTGCATTACTTCCTAGATCAATAACTAATCATCTCAGAAGAATGGAAATGGTAAAATCCAAATAAAAATATAAAATGCATAAAAAATAAATGCATAGAAATTTAAAATATAAAAAAATAGTAACATGAAGTAAAAGCAAAATGTGAGTAAAATGAAAATAGTAAAATAGTTGCATTCATACTGCTTAATTGGACTTAGGTACAAAGATACAGCAAGGCTGTGCCTATAAGAGCAAAACCATGAGAAGCACAACCACGTCACCTCGAGGAAAATGCAGAGGGGCATTTTGTGCCGCGGCGAGGGAGAAACAAAAATAGCAACTCATTCAACAGGAAATGTGCTTAGAGCAATGCTCTGAGAAAGATGTCATCTGCTGCTGAAGGTGATGTGGGATAGCAATAGTTTGCCGCCTCTAATGGTTTGTGTTGTTTGCAAGGCTGCATTCCTATTTGTGCTACAACTGAGTGATCTTCTGAGAGCTCCATTTGTTGCAGCTATGCTTCTCCTTGTGTACCTTGCTTTTAATGATGCCCTAAGAATGACTCCTGACTATACAAATTACACTGAAAAGATCATGGCATGCCCTCCATATTGGACCTCCTCTGACATCAACAGTGAAATGTAAGAGTATAACAGTGGTGGTTATTATTTGGGGAAAATTCACGGTATGACTGATTAGATTTTCCTTTGACATTTTAATCATCATAAAGGCTCACTGCTGCTTTGTTGCGCTGAAACCTTTGTGAATTGGATAATAAATACATGTCATATATTTGAAAGATGACTTTGCCTGAAATTAGTTGAGCTTGACTAAACGCTGAACATGCTACAATGCCATCAGTTGGAAAATAGGTTGATTTCTTAGAAATGGTCTTAGAGAGTATGGCACATTCATTTTAAAATATTCAACAGCACTTATTTTAAAATCAAGACTGTATATTGGCTAAAAACTTAGCTGCTAATGGACAGTTTACTTGAACAGGTATTTTATTATTATGATAACTAATTTAACATATCATAGTTTTTCTGATAACTGCTTTTGGGAACTGATTTCAGAACAACTTGCTGTGGATTTGGATAATATCCTTTCCGTCAGCATCTAATCAGAAGGAAACAAGATTGTAGTACATGAGGAGTTCTTCAAAAAGTTGCTTGCTTGTAAGTGCTCTAAAATACCTGACTAACTAACTGTATGGCATGACACAGTGACTACTGAGTAGAGAGTCCCATTTGAGCTACTGAGATTGGTGAACCAAGTAGATGCAACTTTCAGACATTGCTAACAAAACTACTTTACGAAAGTTACACAGGAAAAGGTTCTGCCTCGTGTATCATTAGATACTTTTTTGAAATTCAGGCTTAGGTCTTACTTTGTAGGTAGTCTTGGCTTATAAGTTGTTTGTCTACAAGCACTGATGAAGAAAGTTGGACTTTGTATCCCAATAACAACCTAGATATCATTTCTGAAAGTTGACATTTGCTATGAGCATTTAGGACCCATTTTAATATACCCAACTGTTTCTGTATGTTACATATATTTTATATCCTGCTTAGTATGTGTCTGGTTTGCAAAAATATGTACATAACATATGTCTTTTCTATTTGCTTATTTTCCTAAACAGTTTTAGCACAGAATAATACATAAATAGTGACTATTATTAATGTTGGCATTAGTCTGGAATAATTCGTTATACCCACTCATCTTTATTTCACATACTAATCATGTTCAAAATCAATGAAGCATGTGAAATTGCAAATGACAAAGTGGAAGCATTTGCAATTCTGTCCACTTCTGCTTCCAAATAAACTGTTTTAATTTTCAGAAAATAAAATCTGCATGATACTGAAGCTAACAGTCTGAGGTCTAGCCATGTGAAATTTGTCATGCTCTCAAGCAGAGATTTGCACTTGTGGTACCAAAACTTCTCATAAGGGGGTTCACATGATAAAGCAGCTGTAGTGATGTGTACCCATTTATGTTGTAGATGTTCCGCATGCATTGATTTATACCTATAATGTTGCTCTTATAGTATTTTGTGTTGGTAAAACAAGAGAAGCAGAAACAAAGCAGTGGAGCTGAATTGCTCAAAGTCACTTACGATGTTAGTAGCAGAGGCGGGACTAGAATTCAAACATTTTTGTATTTGTGCAGCAGACCTATCATTCCCAGAATCCTATGGAAGTGATAATATCCACCTTACATTGCAGTGCCTTTCCTAAAGGGCACTGAACTCCAAGCTTGATTAATGGTGACACATTACTTTCTGTGACAGGAGCATAAGCTCTGAATGAACAATTATTTAAATGTTCTCAGCTGAGAATCATGCCCTCATCATCCATGCCTGATGTACAAACATGGTCTCCTGACTGTCTATGCTTCTGCCCATCTGTTTGGATGGCATAATGCCTGTTCTCAAGTAGGTCAAAACCTTGCCGTAGGACGTGTATGCCAGGCAACAATGGCAACAGTGGAAGACTGCATAACCCTGAAAGTCTTCGCTTCTGCAGGAAGTCCTTCCTTTGGTGTAGGATTCCATTGTTAGCTCCTCAGGTTTATGTACTTATCCTCAGATAATTGAACAATAGCAGGGGAAAGAAGGGAATGGAGTAATAGGATGTAAATGAGGCAAGGAATGATCTCTCTTTATCTCCTATGAATTCTGAGAAAAACAGTATGATTTTAAAGTGTCGAACAGGCCAGGCCAAGGGGAGAATGTGGTATAGTGTCCGTTTTGTTAGGTTTCTTTGTCTACTTCTATCCACATAGTCAGTACCGTGACTGAATATGCGGGGGGCCTAAAAACCCCAATTATGTCCCCAAAACCAGGGGACATTGACCAGTGCCTGGACCTCTGATTTCTCAAAAACCCCACTAACTGTAGGAGGTACTTCATAGAGAGCAAACTGTCTTAAAATAATTCTCATTTGAGAAATGAGTGAGTATATGTACATAGTTTTAATTAGTCTGACCTAAATACTTGCTTTGTTTATATCTGGTGCATAAAAAAGCAGCGTATGAAATGTAGTAATGGAATTGCCATGTGGTATGACTTACTCATTGTTTGAAGACTTGTAGACAGCAACATGTATACCTCTTTGCAGGAGGTAGTAAAATATCTTGAATATGTTTGTCAGTGTTGGTCTTCTCTCAACAGAATGACAGGAGTCAATCTTCTGAGCCCAATGACCACTGTATTCTGCAAAATATAAGCCAAGCTCTTTTAGGTTCTATTAAATAATGATCTAAATTTTCCACTAACAACCATTTGAGAAGCTATAATGTATATTTCATTTTTAGCCAGTATATACAATCTTAGCAATATAAGCACAAAACCAGTTAGAACTATGGTTCAGCTTCAGTGGCTTCAGTACCCTGAAATTCATTGAAAGGATTAAAACTGGGTATTTTCCAGTTTTCTGCCACTATGATTTAAGATCTTCAGGATTATCTCAGATAGGTATTGCCTGAAATTGCTATTTATATTCATGTACTTATAAAAAAAAAACCCAAACCAAACAATCTACATACTAAACATTTCTGGAATTCAAATACTGCATCAAACTCCATACAGACTATAGTACATTAATTCCATGAAATATAAGGGAATAAGCAAAGTGCCCTCTAGTGTAAAAAGCTTGTCAATGCTATTATAGAGTGTGTATTTCATACATATAGATACATAATCATCCACTCTGTTTTTGGCCTAGTAAGGGCATGGATAAAACTGAACATTTTTAATTTTGCTGCTGATTTATAACTGATTTTTTTACTAGCACATTGGTCTGATTTATTGATGTTAAAAGCACATTTAGGCCCCCCACCAGGAGAAATCAAATAAGAGTAAACAGCTCAAAAGTAGTATTAGGCACATGCTGTCCTAAAGATATGTTAGTTTACATTATGAAATACTGTTGGTCTTTCTTTGAACAGTGTCAGCCATGGTGGTCTCTGCTAATCTGTTGTGTTTCTTCCTCTCCTTCATGCTTGCTCCATGCCCCAAAGTTTGAGCTGAAGTTGCCATATCATTTCCTGTCTAGAACAGAGAGAAAAAAATTGAGAAGGGCCACCATCATCAAGCTTTGTACCTAAGCTTCCTCATATATACCTTATGATTGGTCAGCTCTTCCCTTCTAGGTATAATCCAATGCAGACTTTTAGTTAAATTGTCCTAGTTTTCAATATGAACAATCAATGCATATTTGTATGTATCTTCAGGTGGGCAGTCCAAAGAGCTTAAACCAGGAGGAAAAGTCTCAAGATTAGTTTCACAAGTGGTCTTGTTCTGTCTAGTGATTCAATACATCCACGTGCTGTCCTGGAAGTCTGAAGACAGCTGGTAGGAAATGTTAACACAGATAACCTCTGTGCACACTTGTGACTCAGTGCTTCTCCGAATTATTCAGGACTCGGTTATCTTCTGAGATGTCAGGCTATTGTTTAGTAGTGTAAAGGTTAGAATAGGACATTTGGCATCTTGGTTCTTCTCAGCTTGGAACTGTGACTCTGTCACCCTAAATGAATGACCTAGAGACCCAGTCATAGGCCAGCAGATGACAGTGGAGCTACTCAGCATCCTGCCCAGGGAAGCTGTGTTACTCTGCAACCACAACCTCTCAGACAGAACAAGGGTGAGCTGGAATGCAGCACAGATCAGGTGAGACCAGCCAGCTGGGAAGAGATAGCTTGACAAGAGATAGCTTGGACTGCTGGAATCACATAGAAAACTACGGAACTAACTTTCTTTCAACCAAGTCCCCAAATTCTTAGACGGCTTTTGTAGCAAGGTTCATCTTGCTGGCCTTGCTTTTGGAGCCTTGCATTGTTTTGCAAGTTACAGCATCAACAAGAGCTGTAGCAGGAGCTGTCACACAGGATAGGCATTTGGCTGGAAGTTAAGGCTGTCTTCTTGAATTGGAAGCTCTGGTTCACAGCCTTCTAGGCTGTGTGTTTTTACCATTAGGACATGACTTGAATTCAGTAGTGTAATGTTATCATAGAATCAGAATCAGAAAATGGTTTGGGTTGGAAAGGACCTTAAAGGTCATCTAACTCCAACTCCCCTGCCATGGGTGGGGAACCTTCTACTTGATAAGTTACTCAAAGTCCTCTTCAGCCTGGTCTTGAACACCTCAAAGGATGGGGAGTCCACAGCCACTCTGGGCAATCTGTTGTAGTGTCTCATGGCCATCACAGTTAAGAATTTCTTCCTAATACCTGATCAAAACCTACCCTCCTTCTTTTTTAGGGCCATTACCCTTTGTCCTATCACTATATACCCTTGTAAAAAGTCCTGCTCCAACATTCTTGTAGGCCTCCTTTAGGTACTGGAAGACTGCTATGAGATCTTACCAAGCCTTCTCTTCCCAAGGCTGAACAACCCCAAATCTCTCAGCCTGTCTTCATAAGACAGGTGTTCCAGCTCTGTAATCAACTTAGTGGCCCTCCTCTGGACCTCTTCCAACCAGATGTAGCCTTTCATCTATGATAAACGTGAAAAAGCTTTTTTGTTTGACCTTGATGTTCTTGGTCAGATTTATTTCTGCCAGTGCTTTAGCGTTCCTAAGCAATTCCCTGGCTGTTTGGACAATTTATTTGTATTTCTCCAAGACTACCTTTCCCTGCTTCCACCCTCTGTTTGCAACCTGCTCAGTTTTAAGTTTTCCCATGAGCTTCTTGTTCATCCTCGCAGGTATCATGGTATTCTTCCTGATTTCCTCTTTGTAGGGATGCATTGCTTTTGAGCCTGGAGTAGACAATCCTTGAGTATCATCATTATGATAGTGTATTGTTGGTCTGTATACCTCAGATACATGTAAACATTCTTCAGGGACTTGCCTTTAAATAACGAAAAAAAAGGACTAAAGTGCTGAGTCCTTGGAATGCATCATAATATACCTCCATGAAAGAGCAAACTGCCAAATAATCAACACCAATTCAGAGTTATATAAACAATCTCCGTGATAGTTCTTCAGAGATGCTTCAAAACCACTTTTCAGTCTTGAAGATACATGCAGGGGTTTGAATATTATTAGAGCAATTTAGAAGGACTTTACAAATTTCCTTTTGTCTGTTTTCTCTTGCCATATCCCAGAAATAACAGGCAACTTCCAGAAAAGCCAAACAGTTGTGCTCCAAACATTAGACCAAATCTTTCTTGATGAAATTCATGAATGTGCACTGCAGATGTCTCAGGGATCATTAGCAATGATGACCTCTTGCTGCCCAGAGAATTGTTATGATACACCATAGGAAATGAAACTACTCTGAAGTACTAAAGGAGAGCTGTTTTCCCCCTCCACTGACCTAATAAATGGTGGCCTGCAACATATTTCTCGGTTTCATCAGAACTTTCTCTAGGCTCATCTCCCTACAACTTTAGACCACCCTCCTTTAAGCATATGATTCATTTAAGTTACATAGTCTGGAGGTGTCATGGACTGAATATTATTAATGTATTAAACATTGTCAAAATCATAGAAAGGCCTTTGTCAAACTGCAAGGAAGCAACTGCCTGTCTGCAGCCACTGAAGCACCCCCCTCCCAATGCCTCCTGACCGGAATTTGGACTGACTGGGAACTTGAGATAGGACTATTGTCTAATCATCGCAGGTCTGAGCAGAGGTAAACAAGGCTCAGAGAAGAATCTCTGTGTAAAGAATCAGACCTAGCTGAGCTAACTGGGTGGCAGGAGAGAAGGGTTTTGAATGTGCAATGGCAAAATCTCTCCACACCAAAACAATGAAGTAACCTTAGAAAAATCACATACATACACATGGGACATTCACATGAGATGTAGATGAGAAGATGTGGTAGTTTTGGGTTTAGTTTTAGCTAGGCCTCAGTTTAGCAGGCCCAAAAAGTCTGATGTAGATTAGGGGGGACAAGCATCACCCGACTTAAGCAACCAGAGAGATATATCATTTTGATGTCAAATCAAGTATAAAAGAAGAGGTAGGAGGTGCCTAGTTCTTTTTCCCCTTCATGGCCAGGTGTTGGGCAGACCTACTTTCACCATTGCAAAAAGTGTTAAGCCTTTTCATCATTTCAGAGCTGTTTGGTTTGGAAAGTACACATTTTTTTTGTCACTGTTTTTCTCCTCTCTTGCCAGGTGTCCTTTGGGGGAAGTCTGTTGGGGTGTTTTTGTGGTCTGGATGGTTGGAATCTGTTGTTGGATGGGTAACTCTGTGGTTGTTGTTTTTTCCCACATTTGTATATATATGTGTTATATAATATTCTGTTCTTATTTGTCTCTCTTTTGTATAAATATAAGAAGCTTACCATTTTGGGGTTTGGTTTGGTTTTTTTTCCTCCCTCTTTGTTTTTTTTTTTCCTCCCTCCTTTTCCCTTTGGCGGGGGTGGGGGGGGATACTCTTTGTGTTGGGTCGTTGGCATTTTGCCAGCTCAGCCTAGCACAGAAGGGTCATAAACCATCAAAGACCCCCAAAATGTCCCCCTGACTCATTCCTGAGGCCTTCTACCACCAGAGAACTGCACATGATCTAAGTGAGGTTAACAAATCCATAGCTTGTCGCAAGAGACTACAAAGCTTACCCCCCACCCCAGGGGAGGTGCCTGGCAATCTCCTGAACATATATTAATCCATTGGATTCTGAGTTCTGTGGGACCATCACCACTAAGAAAACCAGAAGAACACGGGGACACTGCCAGGTTGCACAGTGGTGACACATTTTCTATTTTAATCTCTTTCTCTGTCACTTTCTTGCCCCCCTTCTTTTCCTTATTTCTTTCTATCTCTCTTTCTCTGCCTCACATTACCATTAAATAAAACCCATACTATTTGTACCTTATTTCAGGCAGAGGCGAGGCATTTCTAATAGTTTTTATAACCCAGTCATAGCAGGAGGTCATCCTGCAGAGGATCTATAGAGCAAGCTCTAGGAAAACTAACTGGCTAAATGTTAAGGTTAGGGACTGTGAATAATCCCCTATTATTTTCTTCCTACATTTAATCCTTTCAGTGGCAGCATTATAATAAGGGGCACTTACGGTTTGTCTTGAATTCCTGTTATTAATACTAAGAAGGACACAGTCTTTTTACGGATCTTACAACTTCCAGTCAGCAGGTCTGTATTTATGGATGCTATTCTGAGATACCTAATTTCCTGTGCACTCTGTGAAGCTTTTGGTGCCTTAATACAGGGTTTTGGATTTCACCCCAGTGACCAGATGTCTCCAAGTTACTTGTAAAAGATCTTGACACTTTTTTTATGTCTAGCCATTAAAGTAGCGAATTAATCACTGTTGAACTTTAAAGGTGTTACGTGCAGTGACATGAGGTAGCTGGATGTTAAGAAACAATAGAGTGAAGAAGTCCCTGATCAGAGACAAATTAGACAAATATTACATAAGTAAGCAAAAAATCCATAAGTAAATTTATTTTCCTTTATAAATTCAGAATTGTAAAAACCAGAGGAGATAGGTCAAATCTGCACAACTATGTATATGTCGACTTTCATTTAAATACATTGTTAAAGAGCTTTAATAAATGTAACATAACAGAAGCTTGAATTCAAGAATGAGTCCCTTTGAATTAAAAGTAGCTGACAGAATCTTGAAATTGTGCATAGAAATTTGATCTGAAGGTATACAGTACAGGTTTTGGTTAACATCATGTGAAACATCTGAAATTAATCACTATTAATAATACTTGTAGATAATAACAAAACTGTTGTTTGTACCACAGGAAAATCAGTCAGACTCCTGAAACGTTTATGACTGTCAGGCTTAATAATTTCTGGATTCATTGGGTATGTGATAGATCTGATAAAATGTGATTTAGTCTCATGAAATTTTTTCAGGCCAGGTTGCTTGTACTGAAAATCCAATATATTTGATCTGTGGCAAAACGAGCTCTTTACAATAAAGGTGAGGTATCACTTTTTCTGAAAACTCGCCTACTAAGTGGAACAACTCTTTTTGTTAGTATTCAGTACCTCTGTATGGCATGGGGTTGGGGAGGAATCATGCTGTGGTTATCAATAATCAGTGGCACAGACAAAAGCATCTTAAAAATAAAGGTTAAATAAAAACTTGGAGAAAGAAAGATCTTTTTGGTCTTCCCTCTACCATCCCTGCTAGTTCTATTGCATGTTCCCTTCTGTCCTAGAAGTGGTAAACATTAAAAGATGAATCCCAATGTGATGCATTTTTGATTGCAATTTTATTATGTGCGTCCCATTTTCGGCATACTTTTTCCTTGTTGTTTATCTCAGCTAAATTTGGAAAGCTCTCTGAAGGCTGGTGTGCTGTTGAATGAGCTGACTGCCTGAATAGATAAGTGGCGTGATTTTGCACAAGTTAGGGACTGTAAAGGAAGAGCACTGTTCTCTGTCTTGCCAAAGATCTACTTGCATATTTTAAATCTTGTCTACTCATGTTATGTGAAAAGGCAAAACTAAACCAATAATCCATTCTCTGATTATTTCTCAGATTCAGCACATTAATCATTTAGAGTAAGGGAGGAAGGGGAGATGCCTTATGCTATAAAATAACAAGTTCAGGACATTGTTAGCAAGTCTAGAAAGAGACCAGTAAGATCAACTACACAGATCTGCCCATAGAATTCCTCCTAGGTACTGCCATATGTTGTGTCGCAAGTGGCTGAAACCTCTTAATTTTAGAGACTCAGACTGAATGTGCCAAATTTTGTAGTATGTTACTTCGGATTTTAATTTCTAAACAGAGATAGAGATGTTCTTCCATCGTAATTCTAATCTCATATGTATATACTACAGTGCCAGAGACAAGAGCAAAGCAAATGTATATCTTGTATCCAAAATCTTCAGATTTTGCTCTTTTTTTCCAATAAAATTTAACAAAATTCTTATTTAAATTTCATGTACATTTTCAAAGTTGTCCAGGCTTGAGTTCACAAGGACATTATTTCACCAGCTTTTGGCACAAAACTGCTTCTGCATAAGAAGATAAAACTAAACAAAATGCAAAGCTAGAGAAAAGATGATGAACATGAGGAAATGATAGAGAAGACAGAAGCAGGGCAGAGCTCTGAGGCACTTCAACTCTGAGGATCTTGCCTGTGATACAAAAGAAATTCTGAGATGTCTTTGCCTGCCTCTCTGGCTAAGTTTAAAGAGCTATACTTTGAAGTCTGTACCTGACTGTAATGGAGGTGCTTTGGGAATCCTCTAATCTTTTCCTTTTTGGTCATACATCAACTCAACCACCCTGCAGGAATACCTTCATTTCTAGTCATCTTATTTTGAGAACTACATAATATAATGCTTTTCCAGTATCTTGTTTTAGCTATTATTACTATCATGTTTCCTTTTGTTAAGTGAAGTATCTACCATATAAATATCACAACTTTATATAATGTTTTTGCAACTCTATAGTACAATAGGAACAAAATGAAAACTTGCTAAAGGCATCAGTTATGACTACCACTGGCAGATGCCCAAAAATTCTGTAAAAGAAACTGCTACATGCTGCTATCAGCTCATAACCAGCACACTCAAATCTTTACATAATGTTTCCACTTTGAATATGTGGCTTTTAATATCTGGAAGTACTACTGAAATAACTTTTCTCTGATTTTTTGCTGGATAATATATATAAATTTCTTAGGCCATGCTTGCTTTTAATAGATGAGTTTATTAACAGGAATGTTCAGTGATATGTGGAATTTTATTAGATATGCAAAGTCAATTTTGTAATGATAATTGTGAATGATGAAATCAGAATTTTCTTAATATTATGTAAAGATGCAAATGAGTCCATTTAAGGGACAAGGGTTGTCAGATGAGAATACTCATACATTTCCAGAAAAAGTAACAATCAAGCTTTGTTAAATAAAATAATTAATAAATAATTATTAATAAAAATTAAAATCAGTTAATAAAATTTTTAACCCACCACTATATTAAATAAATACTACAAACCCCCCCCCCCCCCATTTTCTATAGATTTCAAAAACAGCAGTAGAGATATAGTAAGTGAGTGATGATTCATTGTTTATTAGTCAATCTGCTGCAGTAATTACTATTGCTAATAATAGCTGTTTGGACCCTGAATTTGGATTCACTTTTCTATCTGCTCATCAAATAAAAATTCTTAATTAGACAGACTTGGAAAGAATCATTAAGAACCATTGACTAAACATAGTGAGGACTTTGTGGAGATGTGAACCATATCTTTTTACTATCTCTTCAAGGGCAACCCCAAAGTCACAGGATATGTGTTGTCATTTTCTCTGTATGGTAATTGTAGGATTTGTAAAATTGATACTAGTAGTATGAGACTTGTAAGGATCCAGCTCATCACACTGCCTTGGGACATCTTCTAAGCAACCATCATGGTTAGGAGCAGTGTACCTTCTCATTGCGTCATATTCAAACCAGAATCCCAGATGATGTTTAAGGATTGAAATTTTCTTGTTCATCATGACGTTCAGCAATGCACACATTCTCTGCCAGCGCTGGAGGAACAGACCTATCCAATTATCCAATTACTTTATCCTTGTAAGAGGCACGTCCAGACTGAGAAGGAATGAAAGTGAGAAGATGTATGAGTGAAGAAGAATGGTTCATGGAACTTTCAGTTGTAGAAAAGTAACAACTTTTTAGTTTTGCTTGCTTGTTTTCCAAGCCTCCAGAAAACAATACATAAAATTGGACTCTTAGTTTTAACTATTAACCTGCATTTGATTTTGAGAGTATAGTTTGCTGATAAAAAGCATTTCGAATTTGTGGTATAGCTTCAAACTATGTTTCTGCAACTAAAAAAATAAAAACTGTTTCCACTGTTCACCAAGATGAGAAAAAAAATGGGTTTTTTTGCTAGCTTGTAGCTTCCAACTTCTCTCTACTCCCTGTTTAATTGGTTTCCTCTTCTCCCCAGCTGCTTAAGAGATTGTTCTGTCCTTGTGGCTTTGCTCTCTGAGACTTCACACTCCTGACTTACTCTCTGCAGTTGTCTCCTCTGCATATGAGCCACAGCAAACTGCCATCGACAAATCTCTAAGAACATTAAGAGCTGTGAATTTTGTTTTTTCCCCTTGCTGTACCTACATGTGGAAAAGCAAGAAAGCAGGGATGGAGGAGTGTATCTGGTTCATGCTTATTCTGTCTAAATGATGATACATACTGTGCTTCTATATGCCTAAAGCATACCACAACCAGGGTACAGACCAGTAACATTGTACTGAAAGTAAATAAATGAAACAAGAGTTTCTCTCAAAACCTTGTCAGTGATTTCCTTTAAAAGATTGCCATAAATCCCTATTAGCTTCATCAAAATAACTTCTTCTGTGTATCTGCAGCAAAGTTATAGAAAGACTGTCTTAATATATTGCCAGAGGGTTTTTCTGACTGAACCAAACCATGTTCATAGAAGAGAATTGAAACTCTAATTATATTGGAAGATTCTGTGATCCAAGCTAGAAGAAATTCCATTTAAAATGTAGCATCTATGTTAGACAAAGTGATTTCCACTATCAAAATTTTTATCAATAGTGTATTTAAAGAGAAATTTACTTAATTTCCTATAATATGTTTGCTTGAATTTATTGAGAAGCAAAAAAAGTTCTGTGTGCTTGTGTAAAGCTCTCATATTTCTAGTATATTTAATTTAAAATTAAAAAAGACCACAAACCTACCTATAAAATAGCATTCCAACTTCATGATTTTGCTTGTTGGTAAACATATTTCTCAGACATCAGCAATGCTCATTCCAGGCAGTATCATAATCTTAGGGGAAAACTGGTTATCAGCATACTGGAAAAACGTAACTATATAAACTGTCATAGAGCAGGAAATGACAGCTAAATATTATTTCTGGAATTAACCTTTGCAATTCAGTACTGCAAAATGTCTCAAATCCACTGCACTGCTAGAACCATAGCACAAGTGGTGTTGCCTAGGGCTCAGTTTGGGGACTATTCCTGTTTAATACTTTTATTAATGATCTGGATGAGGGGATTGACTGCACTTTCTGCAAGTTTGCAGGCAACACCAAGTTGAGTGGGAGTGTTGATTTGCAGGGGTGGGCAGGCTGGATCAATAGGCCAAGCCAACTGCATGAGGTTCAACAAGGTGAAGTGCCAGGTCCTGCACTTGGGTCACAACAACCCAGGCAGTGCTATGAGCTGGAAAGCTGCCAGAGGGCAAAAGAACCTGTGGGTGCTGGCCATCAGCTGGCTGAACATGAGCCAGCAGTGTGCCCAGGTGGCCAGGAGAAGGCCAATGCCATCCTGGCCTGTATCAGAAATAGTGCAGACAGCAGGACCAGGGAAGTGATTGTCCCTCTGTACTCGGCGCTGGTGAGGCTGCATATCAAATCCTGTGTCCAGTTCTGGGTCTCTCACTGAAAAAAAAAGACATTGAAGTGCTGGAGCATGTCCACAGAAGGGCAACAAAGCTGGTGAAGGGTCTAGAGAGTAAGTCCTATGAGAAGTGACTGAGGGAGCTGGGATTTAGCCTGAAGAAAAGGTGACTCAGGGGAAACCTTATGACTCTCTACAATTACCTGAAAAGAGGTTATGGTGAGATGGGGATTGGCCTCTTCTCCCAGGCAACCAGCCACAGGACAAGAGAAAACAGCCTCAAGTTGCACCAAGGGAGGTTCAATTTGGACATTAGGAAAATTTCTTCATCAAAAGAGTGGTCAAGCTTTGCAACAGACTGACCAAGGAAGCAGTTGATTCATCATCCCTGGAAGTGTTAAAAAAGAAATGAGTAGATGTGGCACTTTGTGATATGGTTTACTGATCATGGTGTTACTCATTTGAAGGTTGGACTTGATGATCATGAAGGTCTTTTCTAACCCTAATGATTCTATGATTCTGTGATTCTGTATGTTAGATGAAAATGAGACTAAAAATGAAGTCTGAATCTCTCCATCTCAGACTGTAACTTTGAAATCTTATTTAGAAGTGTTAATAATTTATCCATTTATTAATTCCCATTTTATTGCTTATGCCTACTATGAATCATAGAATCAAAGAATCATAGAATTGATTGGGTTGGAAAAGACCTCCAAGATCATCGAGTCCAACCCTTGGTCCAACTCTAGTCCATTTACTAGATCATGGCACTCAGCGCCACGTCCAATTTGTGTTTAAAAATCTCTAGGGATGTTGAATCCACCACCTCTCTGGGCAGCCCATTCCAATGCCTGATTACTCTCTCTGCAAAGAATTTTTTTCTGATCTCCAACTTAAATTTCCCCTGGCAGAGCTTAAGCCCGTGCCCCCTTGTCCTATTGCTGAGTGCCTGGGAGAAGAGACCAGCCCCCACCTGGCTAGAACTTCCCTTCAGGTAGTTCTAGACAGTGATGAGGTCACCTCTGAGCCTCCTCTTCTCCAGGCTAAACAACCCCAACTCCCTCAGCCTCTCCCCATAGGGCTTGTGCTCCAGTCCCTTCACCAGCCTTGTTGCTCTTCTCTGGACTCGCTCCAGCACCTCAATATCCTTTCTGAACTGAGGGGCCCAGAACTGAACACAGTACTCAAGGTGTGGCCTCACCAACGCAGAGTACAGCCCTGGTCCTGCTGGCCACGCTGTTTTTGATACAGGCCAGGATCCCCTTGGCCTTCTTGGCCACCTGGGCACACTGTTGGCTCCTGTTGAGCTTCCTGCCAATTAGTACTCCAAGGTCCCTTTCTGCCTGGCTGCTCTCCAGCCACTCTGTGCCCAGCCTGTAGCGCTGCAGGGGGTTGTTGTGGCCAAAGTGCAGGACCCGGCACTTGGCCTTATTGAACTTCATGCCGTTGGAATCAGCCCATCTGTCAAGTCTATCCAGATCCCTCTGCAGAGTCCTCCTGCCGTCCAGCAGATCGACACTCCCTCCCAGCTTGGTGTCATCAGCAAATTTGCTGATGATGGACTCAAGCCCCTCATCTAAATCATCAATAAAGATGTTAAACAGAACTGGACCCAATACAGACCCCTGGGGAACACCACTGGTGACTGGCCGCCAGCTGGATGCAGCTCCGTTCACCAGCACTCTCTGGGTCCGACCCTCCAGCCAGCTCTTAATCCAGGAGAGGGTACACTTGTCCAGGCCATGGGCTACCAGCTTTTCCAGGAGTATATTATGGGAGACAGTGTCAAAGGCCTTGCTGAAGTCCAGATAGACCACGTCCACAGCCTTCCCCTCATCCACCAGGTGGGTCACCTGATCGTAGAAAGAGATCAGGTTGGTCAGACAGGACCTGCCCCTTCTAAACCCATGCTGGCTGGGTCTAATCCCTTGTCAGGCTGCCAGGTCTGTAGTTGCCAGGGTCCTGCTTGCAGCCCTTTTTGTGGATTGGGGTGACATTCGCCAACCTCCAATCTTCTAGGACCTCCCCAGAGAGCCAGGACTGTTGGAAGATGATGGAGAGCGGTTTGGCAAGCTCTTCTGCCAGCTCCTTCATCACCATGGGATGGATCCCGTCTGGTCCCATAGACTCATTAGAATCCAGCTGGCTCAGTAAGTCCGTAACTATATCCTCCTGGAATACAGGAGGGCTATTGAGCTCCCTCTCCCTGTCTACTAGCTCCAGAGGCCAGTTGTCTTGAGGGCCACCTGTCTTACTGGTGAAAACTGAGGCAAAGTAGGTATTAAGTACCTCAGCCTTCTCCTCATCTTCCTTAACTATATTTCCCTTCAAGTCCAACAGAGAATGGAGGTTTTCCTTGCCCCTCCTTTTGTTATTAATGTATTTATAAAAGGACTTTTTGTTATGCCTAACTGAAATAGCCAAATTTACTTCAAATTTCACTTTTCTTTCCCTAATTTTTTTCCTGTATGACCTAGCTCTATCTGTAAATTCTTCATAAGTAGCCAGCCCTTTTTTCCATAGTCTGTAAACTTTCTTTTTATCCCTGATTTCTTGCAGAATCTCCCTATTTAAGCAAGCTGGCCGTCTTCCCCTCTGACTGGCCTTTTGGCACACTGGGACAGCCTGTTGCTATGCATTCAAAATTTCCTTCTTAAACATGTCCATCCCTCCTGGACCCCCTTGCCTTTAAGGGTTGTTTCCCAGGGGATGCTCTGAATCAGTTTTTTGAATAGGCCAAAATCTGCCCTCCGGAAGTCCAAGGTAGAGGTTTTAATGGTGGCTCTCCTTACTTCCCTGAGGACTGAAAATTCTATTATTTCATGGTCACTATGCTCAAGGCGGCCTCCAACCACTACATCATCCACCAGCCCCTCTCTGTTTGTAAACAGTAGGTCTAGCAGGGCCTTACCCCTGGTAGGCTCATTTACCAGTTCATGAAGGAAATTGTCCTCTATACACTCCAGGAACCTCCTTGACTGCCTCTTCTCTGCAGTATGAAGCTCCCAGCAGATATCTGGCAGGTTAAAGTCACCCACAAGAACAAGGGCTGGAGATTTTGAGACATCCGCCAGCTGCTTGTAGAACAATTCATCTCCTTCATCATCCTGGTTGGGCAGTCTGTAACAGACTCCCACAAGGGTGTCAGCCTTGTTGGCCTTGCCCCTGATTCTGGCCCACAGGCACTCAACCTTGTCACTGCTGACCTCAACTTCAACAGAGTCAAGAGACTCTCTAACATATAAAGCCACCCCTCCACCTCTCCTTCCCTGCCTGTCCTTTCTGAAGAGCTTGTAGCCCCCCATAGCAGCACTCCAGTCATGTGAGTCATCCCACCACGTTTCTGTGACAGCAACTATGTCATAGTTTTCCTGCTGCACTATGGCTTCCAGCTCCTCTTGTTTGTTTCCCATACTGCGTGCATTGGTGTACATGCACTTCAGCTGGGCCATTGATTTCATTCTCAACTTGGGCTCTATGCCCTTAGGCCTATCTCTGGAGAGCCCAGTTGCTGTCCCTTCCCCTTCAAACCTAGTTTAAAGCCCTCCTAACCAACCCTGCCAACTTATGGGCTACAGTTCTTTTGCCCTTCCTAGATAAATGAAGCCCATCTACTTTGAAGAGACTGGGCAACACGGAGTTTGCCCCATGATCAAAAAACCCAAAATTTTGATGATAGCACCATCCCCTAAGCCACCTATTGGTAAGCTGGGCTTTCCTAAACCTCTCCTCATTCATCCCAGCTAGCACAGGAACTGAGGCAATTACTACCTGTGCTCCTGTCCCATGAAGAGATCGGGTCAGTGCCTTGAAATCTTTTTTAATTACTCTGGTACTCCTTTTATTAATGTCATCCCTTCCAACCTGGACAACCAACAGAGGGTAATAGTCTGAGGGTTGGAAAAGTTTAGGAAGTCTTTTGGTAATATCCCTCACCCTGGCCCCGGGAAGGCAGCAAACTTCCCTGTGGGACGGGTCTGGCCAACATATAGGGCCCTCAGTTCCCTCAGAAGAGAGTCACCGATTACAACAACCCTTCTCTTTTTCCTCTTACCTGTAGTTGTAACCCGTCCGGTAGACTGGGGGTAACCAGAAGACCTTGTAGACAGATCCTCCTCCTGACTGTCCTCCAACAGACTGTTCGAGTCCAGGGCCATATACCTGTTTTTTAAGGGCATCCTGGCAGGTGAAAGGGGTTGAGAGGGGGTAGTTTTGCCTCTATGACCAGGCACCTGTTTCCATTCGTCCCCATCCCTATGGTCTGTTCTGTCAGCCTGATGACAGGAGGGGCTGGGCTTCACCACCTACTGCTGGGCTTCCTCAGGAGTAGAAAGGGTGTGACTCCACCAGTCAATTTTCCTTTCACTCTCCCTTATGTTTCTGAGCCTATCCACCTCTTCCTTTAGCTCTGCCACCAGACCCAGCAAATCGTTCACCTGCTCACATCATATGCAGGTGCTTCTCATACTGTCCTCTGGTAGTAGGTCAAGGCTCAAACAGAATCAGAATTAACTGAAATTAAAGTCTCAGCCTGCATTTAGATGCTGACTCCCTGTAGGTGGACTTGGACAAACCTCTGTTTGAATGGGGAAAATGAGCATTAGACTTTGTGGTAGGCATGGCCCTTCAGTATGAGACTTCAGTTTGAATCAAATTCCTCTCCTAATTCCTGTAACGTGGTCTCACTGAGCTGGCAGCACTCTAGTTTACAAGAGGGTTTTTTGATTTCTTTGTATCTTAGTAAGTCTGGAATTCAGGTCGAAGCAGCTGGAGAAACTTGCAGGATTTGCACAGCATAAGGGATTTAATGGGGGTGACAGGGACATGAATTCCCATTTCTCTCCCCCCATATTTCTGCACAATGTAGCTACAGTGCTGGAAAGTGTCCTACCAGTTGAGTTCTCTTGATACTGGAATTGAGAGCTAAAGGAAACCATCCACCTCCAGCATTAATTATTGAGACATTTACAGCTACTTGGAAAACTTCCTTAGCTTCCTGGCCCATGTCAGTGCTGCAGTTTCAAAGAATTATTGGGTCATTCTGTTCACTGAACCAGGCATCTTAGAAATACTGAAGATTTGAAGTTATCTGAAATTTGAGTCGCTGCAACTCATTAGTCATCCTGAACATTATTGGTCAGAAAAAGATGTTGTAGTAAGCTTCCCTGACATCTGATTTCTTTCAAAAAGAAAGGCTGAGCCACTTAAGCCTCATTCCCTCACTAGCAGGAGGGAGAGAGAGAGAGAAACTGCCAATAGCACCCTGTGTCATCTGAGGCATTTAACAACTCTTGGGGACTGACAGATGCTTGGGGCAAAACTGCTTTCCTGAGGGCATGGAGGTTGTGCTCCATGTTCAAGTAGGCATTTTTAAGGCTGGTAACAGGTGACAATGCTCTCACATACTGGGATCTCTTGGATATTTTCTTTGAAGAGAGAAAGGATATGTAAAGAAAAGCAGTGTGCACAATGGATAGTGCATCCTGGAGCAGTTTCCTGCAAAATGAACTTAATCTGTGTTTCTCCCCTAGCTAGGTCCACTGATACAAGGATTAGATTGCATATTTTCTGTGAGCTGATGCAAGTTACAGCCATCACAATAAAAAAGAAGTAGAAAAAGGCTTTCCTCTTTTATCTTTGCTCTTGATTACTTAGCCCATGGATGCAAGTGAATCTCTATCACTTTATTTTTTTTGAGTATGAGGAGACCAAAGAGAATAGTACATGTCTGGTTAGAGGAAACTGTTTCCCCAGCCTGTGCCTGTTTGTTTCAGCAAACTGTACACATTCCTACTGTTCTTGGCACTGAAGATGCTATGAAGAATTGTAGACAATTCTCAGCAGCATCAGAAAGGGAAGATGTTATCTCTGGATTCCTGCCCACCAATCTCTGTCCTTGGAGGTGCTCATAAGCCATAGGAGAGGGAGATGGTCCTGTGTTGAACCCTTCCTGTCAGCCCAAGGGAAGAAATTGAGAGCCTTGTGTTAGTAAGGAAAGAGGATTACATGGAGGAAGGTGGAGGAGGTAGAGGAGTGTTTTTCAGATGGAAATTGCACCTATAAGTGCACTTGTCTCCCAGTCTCCGTAGCTTCCCCACTACCTATCTGGCATACTTCTACTTCTCACTCATATAATACTTCTCACTCATATAGCAGTATTTTACCCAGTATTTAAGAGTCTTAAAATATATTTTAATTATTCCCAGTACCTACTTTCAATGTCATGCAATATTATTCACTGTTTAACCTGCTTTTTCATAGCACTTGAACAAAATGTAAACTCTTGGTTAAGATATTATTGCTACAGTATCTCTGTTGCCAATTACAGTTCATATTTATTTGTTGATAAAACAATTTTTTGTATGACTAAGGGCAAGGGGAATTTTTTTTTCAGGGAAAATACATGTCAACATTTGCAAACGTTGCTAATGAAAATGGGGTAAGATCAATAAATACAATATTACATAAGCCTCATTGGACCAGAGGTTTGGGTTTCAGAGGCATTGGCACAATTCCCACCAAAGTTTGTCTTTTTCATCAAAAGCTGAACTTTATTAATATTTTACTTCACTATGTGTGTTTTTGTTATTTATCTGTCTCTATGAGTAACTCACAACTTTATTGGATTTGTGCTAACCTAATTCCCACAGGACTCAGACATGTAATCATCTTATATTTCCCAAGTGATGAAACAAAATCAAGAGAGATCAGAAACCTGGGTTTGACAATTCTGCTTATCCTGTAGAGTTCCTGACTCTGGGAATAACCCTATGTATTGGGTTTGTGTGGCCAGGTTTTGGTAGCAGAGGGTGCATACAGGGGTAGCTTCTGAGAGAAGCTGCCAAAAGCTTCCCCTATGTCCCGTATAGCCAATGCCAGCCAGCTCCAGGGTGGACCCACCACAGCTAAGGCTGAACCAATCAGGAATGACAGTAACACCTCTGTGATAACATATTTAAGAAGGAAAAAAAAAGTTATTGCACTGATTAATTTTCCTCCAGAGAAGAGTGGAGTAATGCAAACAATTCTGCAGACACCAGGGTCAGTGCAGAGGGAGGGGAACACTGAAGCTGAGGGTCCCCTGCATCTTGTGGTGCAGCCCATGGTGAGAACAGGCTGTGCCCCTCCAGCCCATGAAGGTTAACAGGGGTGCAGAGATCCACCTGCAGCCCATGGAGGAAACCTACGGTAAGGCAGGTGGATACCTTAAGGAGGCTGTGTGACCCTGTGGGAGGCCAGGGCTGGAGCAGGGTCCTGGGGCCTGGCAGGGACCTGCTGACCTATGGAGGGAGGAGCCCATGCTGGAGCAGGTTTTCCTGGTAGGACTTGTGACCCTGTGGGGTACCCACACTGGAGCAGCCTGTGCCTGAAGAACTCTACCCTGTGGAAGAGTGACCCACGTGGAAGCAGTTAATGAAGAATTGTTTCCTGTGGGAAGGACCCCCAAGGTGGAGCAGGGGAAGGATTCCCCTCTGAGCAGCAGCCAAAACAACCTGTGATGAACTGACCATAACCCCTTCCCATTTTGCTGCACTGCTGGGATGAAAGAGGAAGAACTTTGGAAGGAGAGAGGGATGGGGGGGAAGGTGTTTTTAATATTTATTTTACTTCTCATTATCCTGCTCTGATTTTGTTGATAATAAATTTATTTAGTATCCCCACTTGGAGTGATCTCTCCCAGTCCTTACCTCAACTCATGAACCCTTCTTTATATTTTCTCTCCCCTATTCAGTGGCAGAGGGGAGTTATACAGTGGCTTTGGTGGGTACCTGGAATTCAGCTATTGCTGTCACTGAAGCTTTTACATGAAGCAAATCCCAACTGTTACAGACTTGAAGGACATGTCTAAGTCTGTCTGGAACCCATGTGAGCCAATTCCTCAGCGATGGTTTCAAAGTAAGCATAGGAAATGAATGCCAGGCTCCCCACATCTAGTCCAACACTTTGAAACCTACAGTTTACATCACTCAGTTCTGCAGGTAACCCTTGTAGCTCATGAAACTTGTAGGGTGAAGCTCCCCAGGATGCACCAGAGCTGTGGAACTCAGTCTCCTCACCAGGACAGGCAGCCACAGCTCCACACCCAGCACCCTGACACCCACTGCAACTGCTGCAGAACCAGTGTTGCGCTCCCTTGGCTTCCCATAACTTGGCCAACGTGAACATTATCTTGGGAAACAAGGCACAAGACACCTTTTATGTGACCTTGGCTGGATTGCCAGTAGGTTAGTGGCCAGAGACTACAGTTTAAAATCCCATGTTCCCTGGCTAATTAGTATCTTTTTTTAAAGTGTTTTTCTTCATTGTTTACTGTTCAAAACATTTTATTATGTAGGCTTTGGCATTGTATCATTGAAAATACTTGCACAGCTAAAATGGAGTTGAGCCTCATAGTTTCTTGACGTTTTCGCATTAGGCACACTAAAGTTGGATTTTTTAATAAAGAGCACCATCTTGTGGAAGTACATGTTGCACTGTGCAGAACTGCCAAAATCGTGTTGAAAGCTGCACAGTTACACTTGGGCACGGCAAGTGTAGTCAGCAGCTGCAGTCTCGATAGTTACAGTTTTACCTCTGAAAATTAAGGAAACAAGAAAAAAAAAGATAAGGTAACATATTTCTTTTCTATTATAAGGATTCATGAGGACTGAGCTTATTGAAGTAGGTAAACATTAAGTAAGGTGAGATACTTCTGTACGTACTCCAAGATAAAAGAGTGATAAAAGTGGATCTGAGGTTTATTCCTGAGAACATGAACTTGAAGTTTGTGATTTCTGCAGAAACTATTTTAGACAGTATGTTTAGCTATACAGTTTCATATAATTGTTTACTGGACCCAGACAATGGCCTTTAAACGGAAGACATAGTACTGTCCTTGCAGGAGAGACAGCTACTACAGTCTGGTTTTAAGCCTATAGTGCATTTGTTGTGCTGCAGTCACTTCTGCACTAGATGTTATTGTGATGTAGGTGAATTTCAGTTTTTTAGGCTTTCTGTTAGGTCTGGTATTTTTCTGTACCTGTCTGTACTGACTGGATAGTTTCATGCTTGGTTTTCCAGAATCATTAAGTATAAAAATGTCAAATAGAGCTGCTTCATTAAATGGAAAATGAGATGATAAATTGAATCTATTTATTTGAACTAATCAATTTACTCAAGCTATTACTTATTTCCATAAAGTCCAAATAAATCAGTACTCAAAATTCACCAGTTTTACTGCACTTTATACATATATATATATATATATATATATGATGTATGTGACACTCTCAGACCCTCCAGTTTAGTTGCTATAGCTCTTAACACAGAGCTGTTAACCTAGAGTACCTGTTGAAATCAGGCCTGGTATTGCATGTCCATGACTAAGAGTGCACAACTGTGCCAGCAAGAATACCATTATCCATCGGGCAGCTGCATCACACTGACATTGATTGTTTGGTATGTCAGAAATAAAGCCTTTGCGTAGGAGCAAAGAGTGGCTTGCTTCAAGACTTAATACAGGATTTGTTTAGTCTTCCCTTAGCAGCAGGAGAGATTTTCCTATGACAAATATTCTGTTGCACTAATATTAACATTATATATATATATAATAAATGCATACATAAAGATTTATAATACAGATGTATATTTTCAATTTTATACATATATATATACATCTCTGCAGAATAATTCCAAAAAGTTGATTCAATGAATAAGTGAACATATTTTTACGTTTCTTTTCAATATGTAACAACTTTGCAATAACTGTTTGTTGGTGGGAATGCAGTTCAAAATGGATATAACTTAATGACTTACAAAAGTACATAAAAATACTTTGTATTACCAGAGTGGATTTCATAACCATGAAAATTATTTTTATATTTCCATTAAATGTCCTAGCCATCCTATATAGCCATTGATTGTTACTATTATTTCATCTCAAATGGTGTGTGTTGAAAGTAAGCACTGAATCAGACTGAAACCTGCTTTGATAGGTGAATTGGTCTTTAAAAAGGAAAATTTCCTGAAAGGTTCCCTTTAAGCTTTGAAGGAGTCAGATTATTTCTGATGGCTTCCTGAAAAACTTCAAACTGTAGTTTTCTTTTTAGAAAGTAGCTTGCTCTTGCTATTGTTGAAAGGTAGGCTAACATGACCGATCACAGTGGCACCTTTGTTCCTACCCTCATAAGTGCATTTTATCTGTGCTCTACTAATGTCTGTGTATTTAGGCTAAAAGTATACACTAAAGCCTTAAAGTTCAATGTGTCTACCTCCAGTGAATGCAGATCAAAATGAGCACAAGCTATATATTACATTCTCATCTGAAAGGTCAGTAAGTGACACCTGTCAACCTAATACAAGTGTTGCTAAGTAGAGAAGACTGGAACATCTAACAGTCTGGTATACCTTTTAACTATACTTAGAGATATGTATTTACACACAAAAGGCAAGAAATTTTGAAGGATTTTTTTACCATGCATTTACAATAGAAATTGCCTTTTTGGTGGTGGCTTTTGTTTTTGCAGGGGTATTGTTGTGTTTTAAAACTTTGAAGTAAAGATAGAGATTAGTATCTTGCACTTGGGTAAGCTGTGATTTTTTGCAGAATTTTTAAACATTTATTTTATCTTGCAATGCTAAATGTTCTTTGCATGAAAGTAAAATATTCTTTAACTTGAAACTTATGGAGTGCTGGAAGTGCAAACTCACAGAAGTAGGCTGTGCATATTCCAAATTCTGTGGCTTTGAATGACTGTTCTAATGGATTTGACGTTTTTTTCCTTTTCCCTCTTTAGCTGCTGCTGCTTTGCAGTCTTGCGGAGAAGGTTTTATCTTTTATGTTGCTCAAAAAGCTATCAGATGATGTTCTGATACAAATGCTTTAGCAGCTTCAGAAATTGTGACCCCTCTAATAGGTGAGAGATGTGTACCCTTGGTTTGGGTCAACTCACGTTTTGACAGAAAGAGAGTCCAATGCAGCAGTGGAAATAATTTTTATTAGTAATTTGAACTAGTATTGCAGCCTATGAAGTGTAATGTATGAGACTGCATTTCTGTTTGTGAAAAAGGCAGAGTACTATATATGGGTATACATACCACTTTGTATAGTTTAAGAAAGTCATTGCCTTTACTCAACGTCTGTTCATGTTTAAGATGTGTGAAAGGTTTTTTAGTGTTAGGAACAGCTTTTCCTCTTTTGGTATGTGTGATGGGTGCCTGCTTGTGAGATCACACATAGAAATACATCTGCCTGGAATCTAGGAGCTATAGCTCTACTGGAGATGGAAGGAAAGTGTTGTAATTTTATCTTTGTTTTGTCTGAGGGCTTTTTCTCCTATGCATCATTATTTCTTATTTAAAAGACTGCTTGAAGTTTTGTTCTGTTGTGCTCTTCCTTTTCTGCAGTTACAGCATAATATTCAGATTTCAATGTGCAGAGCAAATACATTAAAGTGAAATAATAAGAGACCCCCAAACCTCCTTGTTCCTCTCCTTGCTTCCCCAAATATAAACAATTCTGGGTTCTGTAATGATCCTGGCTTTGTCAATTTACTCAAACTTGTGAAAGACTGTGGGATGTGTACTCCTACCACGAGTAGTTGTTATCTTTCCTTTTTAATATGTACATCAAAATAATTTCAAGAATCTGGCACTATATTATGTAATTTGTCAGGATTCATACTCATCCAAAGAGGTCGTTAAAACAATTACATACAAGCTGACAGGAAAGCTATGTTTAAATGTTCTCCATGAAGCACTTGATTTTATATACACTCATGAGGAATTGTTTCCTTGGCAAAAGCTGGATGAAACTTTCCACCATGTTTTGCTGAGGTGAATGTTAAGGTGTTGTCTGTTATCTGGTGAACAAAAAAAATTGCAGCCATCAACTACTTAAATTTAAGAAATAATATTTGGGTGGACAAGAAAATACAATCTCCCTATTGTACTGTGTATTATCTTTGATAAATTTCTGTAGATTTGTTCCAGCCCCAGCAAGTGCAGTCCTTGGGGCTGCTGCCTGCTGCTTGTCCTCCTGAAAACCCTGAGTCAATAATCTTCAGCGTGCCTGAGTTTGCTTTGGTATAGAGCAATTTTTGCCCAATTTTAAAAAAACCACAGTTAACTCTGAGATCCATTGGCTTTCCAGTGGTTCCCACGAGTTCTTTTCCTTGACTGCACTTCTGCAGGCAGGCTATGTTTGCAGGTGGGCATTTGACAGCTTGAAGCATATGTGTGGAATACAACATATTTATGCAGGTGTTACACATAAGTTGAGTTCTGGGCAGAAGTCTAGAGAATCTCGGAACCTGACACAAATTTCCCAATTTCAGAGATCCAATTTCTTTTTTTTTTTTTTTTCATTCTTGAGTGAGGATTTGGAGATTTCTTTCTAGTTGCTGTAAGTGTGCTCAGTTCTGTTTGGCCTGATGGGGTGCTGTGGTGGATAAATCTGCGCTGAGCTGGTGGTGTTTTGTGTGATCCCATGACTCAGAGAAGGGGTGACTCCCACCAGTGTTTGCTCTCCTTGTCATGCACTTCTCTTTGTATTTTGCCACCCACTTGCAGAGGAGAAAACTTGTTCTCCCAGATCATCAGTCCATTGTTTTGCATACCACGTATCAAGAAGTCTGGGAACAAATGGCCAATTTTGCATGTTTTGATACTCTATGATTGATGAATTTCACATTAATAAATTCAACAACAAATGATAGTACTGGCTTTTCCTGCAGATTTAAAAAATATTGAAACATACTCCTAATACAGGGACAATTCTGATAAAGTTTCAGCCTCATTGCACTTCATAATAGTGTTCCTACAAATGTCATAAAGACAGTAATGACTCTCGAGGAAGATGTGATTATGTGTCTTGTACAGTTTAGCTTGCATAAAACAGAAGGACATACAATTCTGTACAAACTTTTCACAAGGCATACGATTACTTGTCCCACTCATTTCAGTAAGACTGTATTGGTTATTCTAATGAGTTCAGTAGTCTAATAACAAACAGAAAATTTTCATGAGAAGTACTTAGTACTCCTATCTATCAGTGATTTTGAAAGCTTATTTTTACCTGAAATATGTACTACAGATTAGTTCTGACTAAAGTTGTTCATAAGCAAATGGTTTTCCCAAGACTGAAACTCTTAAGACTTACCATAAGTTAATGTCTGGCCTTCTTGACAAGTGTAAAATATTCAGAAATTAAGAAAACAATAATCCAAAATCTTGTCTCATATTTTTTTAGATGAAACAATTTATGCATGTATTAAAAATAGCTTACAATTCACCTGAATGCCTTTTCTTTTGAATGAGGCAACAAATCTATTTAATTTTTATAACAGCTATAGTAACACTTCAAAGGACCACCAATTTACTTCCTCTGTAATTGCCTTCTGCTTCCATTAGAACTATTTATCACTAATTTTAAGCAATACATAACACAAAGGGTTTCTAAAATTATAACTGTGTGTTAGGTATGGAAGGACTATAATGTGAATAAACTTTGAATTCACTATATAATGTGAATTAACTAAACTTCTGACAAGAAGAAATGAAGATATGGTTTGCAGAAAAGTTTGCTTTTGTATGTAGTTTATATTTATTGCCTTTCTTTTAAAGCAAAAATGAAACAATAATGGACCAGTGACTGAGTCGAAATTTTAATAATTGAATTGTTTGAATTTAAAATTTAATATTTAATAGTTTTAATAATTTTTAATATAAAGCTGGAATGCTGATACCACTGTCAGAGGGACGTATTCCAAACACCTTCCTGTTCTTCTTTGATCTGTACCAACAATTATGGATTGAGAAGTCTGTGCTGTAAAGTGAGCACCCATCTCTCAGCTGTTCCTGGATTTCTTTTCCTGAAGCAGGTACTGTGTGAGGGGGAATGACAACCGGGGGAGAAGCCCAGCAGACATAATTTTTTCCAAGGCGTTGCATTTCCGCAGAATTATTGATCCTTTTCACCTACAGATGACCTGGAAGAACATCTTTAAAGGCTTCCCCACTGCTGTGGCAGAGGCTTTCCGGGCAGACGCCGCTCGGCCTGACGGCAGGTGGCGGTCGGGGGAAGGGGAAGGGAACGCTGCGCTCCCGGCGCCGGCTCCCTGCGCTGCTGGGGCTTGGGGATGATACACACACCGGGAACGGACGGGAGAAGAGCTCGGCTGGTGTGGAGAATCTGTCTTTTGGCTTCTCAGACCTGAAAACGAATTGTCGGCTTTCATCCTTCAACATCATAACTAACTATAAACAATGCCTGATCATGTCTTATAATGCCTAATATCATATAGGCTGTCAGTGGCTGCTTCAGGTTGAAGTCCTGCATGAGATGTTATATTTTGCTTGGAAGATGTTGTTTTTTCTCATGTCATGTAACAAATAACTTTTCTGAGGAATAAAATGAATTGTGCATATAAATCTTCCCTTCCACTTCCATTAGAATGCAAATAGGCCTCTAACGCATGTTTCAACTTGACTGTTCTCTAGCGATTTAGTTCCTGAGTCCACAACTAACTTTTGACATACATCACTGTACATTTAAGAAATCATCAGATTCACATGCATTGCTGAGTGTTTGTGTAGTTGTCCACTAACTGCATCTTACTTGATGGAGATTAGAAAGTGTGCCCTTATGTTTTAAATGGGATATGCATATACTTAAAGAAAAGCCTACTTAGTGACTGAGGGGCCACTTCCTATCTCAGATACATAGAATGCTCTGTCTGTTTGCTGTATGTGGAGAACCATGCTACTGAGCAGAGATTAGCGTGGACTGAAGCTGTGCATGCTGAAGTAAATTACCAGTAAGCTCTTAAATATTCTAAAATAATTTCTTGAACCATATAAGTGGGGTTTTTTCTTCTCTTTAAGTATATCGGCAACTTTCCTAAGCATTTTTCTAAAGCCTCTATTTAAAAGCCAGTATGCAACTTTGATGTGACCTTTGGTAGAATGATTCACAAATTATTTTGGCATGAATAGTTTCATACCCACATTTGTTCTCTTTGTATCTGCAATTCCAAGTCATATGGGGATAATTAGTTTTGTATTAGGAGCAACTACAACTCAGTGGGAATGCTACAACTTTCAGATAAAGGTGAATTCCTTTAAAGGATCTTCCTATTTAATTGAGTTTGTCTTTGTTTTCCTTTCTTCCTGAAGAAATGTCCTAATCTTTCTGAAGGTGAAGCTTTGTTTTCTTAAGACTTTATAATCATCAGGCATAAAATGCCTTAATTGAAAGAAACCCAATGCAAGATGCAGTGGACAGAGTAATAGTTAAGTATTTGTAAGTCTCTTCCAGTTATCTAATCTTTCAGCAATAAGAAGTCAAAAAGTATTGTTTTCTGCTGTTCACCTTGACCAGTGTTGGTGTACTCACATGCTGCTCACAGAACTGTCCCTCTGCTGATTGGATTGTATAGAAAAAAGACTACCTCTGCTTTTTTATTAGCTGAAGTAGAAAAATATAAAGCTTCTTACAATTAATTGTGTTAGATGTTTCCTTTGAGCACCTCACTGTACATTAAGATGCTTGTATGCTGAATTGTAGGGAAAACCCAATGCAAGAGGGTTAAGTCCTCACCTGGATGGTAGATGAAGTCTATTTTTGTTGGTAACCACTCAAGTGTTATTCCCTCATCCTTTTATTTATGTAGCCTAGTTTCATGGGGAAAGTTCCTTATCTTCCAGTCTAAAGTGTTTTTTCCCTTATGTCATCTTTGCAATATCTATGCAGCAATATTCTGTGTCAGCAGAAAACTGTTCTCTCAGGCAGCCTTCGCTTTGTAGCAGTTTTGAACCCTACTCATATAACATGTTTTAAGTTACATAGTAGTTCATTGTAAGTTACTAGGGGACGTGTTTGGAAGTTGTAGTATTCATTGTGTGTCTGTTTCAGGGTTTAGGTTGGTGGTATTTTCTGTATCAGCTGGAGGAAAGGAGTAAAAGTATTTTCTTTTTTCTGTGTATTTTTCCAGGGCTAATGCATCAGTGAATAGAACAAAAAGGACTGTACAGAGCTGTACTACTCTGAACCTTTCTGTGTGTAGTTACCATGTCTGAATAGCCATAGACAAAACTCCTGTGTTCTGCCATCTTCACAACAAAACATCTAAAGGTCTAAGCCAACTAGATTTTAATGAAAGTAACTTTAATAGTTTCTATAAAACTAGTTCACCAAATTCTTGAAGCAGCTGGTAAACAAGAGAAACAAGACAGTAAAACAGACAAACTCTGTGTTTATCAATGCCTAAACCAGAACATTTTCTTTATATAACCTACCAAATCCATAGAACAAAACCAATGTTGAAAGCAACTCTTCTGATGGAAAAGGTCTAGTGTAGTTTTGACAGCACCGTTTTATAGGCGTTCTAGTTAACCACTTTTCTTAAAGGAATGAATGAGCAACAACATTCAGTGATCTAAATTTAGCAATATAATCCTAGCTCAAACTTAGGTAATAAATCCCCAATCAATCGTGGAGTAAATTATCATGAATGCATATATATATTATGGCTTTAAGACTTGATTTAGGAAGCATTAAAACCTGTTAAATCATGAATATCCTGTCAAAAGTTATTTACCCCTATAACTGACACAACCTTTTGTTCTGTACTTCTAGATTTTTAGGGCAGTGTTATTGACTAATGAAAGCAATTTCTTTTCATGAAGAACTAATTAAAAAAGAGAACTTATCAGTGGAGACTTTTCATTTAGCACAGCTCAGCTGCCAGAAGAATATCTCTGTCCTCCCACTTACCACAGATGCCGAATACCCATCATTTCTATGGAAGGTGGTAGGATGTAAGGATGCTCAGAAGATATTGAAAAGGGCCTGTGATTAGCAACACCTCCTGGCAATTATTAAGTGAAACAAGGAGGAGAAACAGGTTTTAATTAAAAATTGCTTCTCCATAGTCAGGTGCTTGTAGCAACGTATTGCTGAAAGGTGAAATAATTTGTGAAGCAAGCAGACTGAAAAAAGAAATTAAGTTTCTAAACCCTCAGTTTTTACAAGCAGAAGTGCCTATAGTTTTATGCAGTACTTCTGTCTGCAGTATTCAATATGATCTGTAATTTGGTGATCACATCAGAAACACTTCCTGGAGAAAGATACTGTCTTTTGAACTCTGCTGTGCCACTGATTACAGCTCTTAAGATGCTGGAGTGTGGCAAGAGAACAGAATAAGAAAAATCCTGCACTCTGGTCATAGCAGTTGAATGTTTCTCTGAAGCACACTGTGCTGCCTCTGTTATAGACTATTTGTGTGGCTTTGATCAAGTCACATAATTATAAATATTAACAGACAATCAAGAACTGATCTTGACACATGGTCTCCTTTCTTAATACTTGAGACTATCTAGGTTTGCAGTTCTCAAGAACTACCAGTAAGAATGACAAAATTTCTTTAGTCGTGTAGTATAGAGTTAGCTGAAAAAAGTAGTGTAAGGTATTTCATACTCCATGCTGGATGTAAAATTAATGGTTTTGGCTGCAGTTTGCCAGTGTCTGAATTACTGATATATACTGAAAAGTAAAAACCAACCTCATCTCAAGTTGCACATAAGAGTCTTTGAGTCACTGTAATGCACTGACAATATAGAGAAATACAGATTCTTCTGGGTGGCTGTTAGTAAGATTAAGTTAATTATATGACCAGGTGTTACACATTCGGTACCTTCTTATTCAGAAAACAACATCAGAATGTCAAAAATATTTTTAAAAACCTGTAAGGAGAGAATGAAAGATATCAGGTCACAGATAGTGTCATCATCCAGTGTATCTGATTTACATTTAGGAAATGTAGAATAAGTCAAGAAATATAAATTTATTTAGCAGTATTTTAAAATTATAAATTTTGAAAATTTTAAACTGTCCTGACAAATCAGGAAAACAAGCTAACTTAGAAGTGCTATGCAACTACTGCTTCCTTTTTCCATAAGATAAGAAGCACTACCATATAACACATTTAATGCTTAGAATAGAATACATCTATTGATAAAAATTATCAAAAGGAAAACATGGACAGGCTGGATCAATGGACTGAGGACAATTACTTGAACTTCAATAAAGTGAAGTGCTGAGTCCTGCACTTACGTCACTACAACCCACTGCAGCACTATGGGTTTGGGAAAGAGTGTCTGGAAAGCTGCTTGGTGGAAAAAAAAAACCTGTGAGTGTTGGTCGTCAGCTGGCTGAACATGAGCCAGCAGTGTGCCCAGGTGGCCAAGAAGGCCAGTGACATCCTGGCCCGTGTCAGAAATAGTATGGCCATCAGGACCAGGGAAGTGATTGTCCCTCTGTACTTGACACTGGTGAGGCTGCACATTATGTACTGTGTCCAGTTCAGGGCCCCTCACTGAAAAAAGACTGAGGTGCTGGAGCATATCCAAAGAATGGCAACTAAGCTGGTGAAGGGTCTGGAGAACAGGTCAGATGAGGAGCAGCTGAGGGAGCTGGGGTTGGTTAACCTGGTGAAAATTCGAGGGAGACCTTTTCACTGTCTACAATTAGCTGAAAGGAAATCATAGCCAGGTGAGGGTTGGGCTCTTCTCCCTGGCAACAAAGGATAGGATCAGAGGAAATGACCACTAGGGCAGCTTTCAATTGGATATTAGGAAAACTTCCCCCACTGAAAAGTTAGTCAAGCACTGGAACAGCCTGTTTCACCACCGCTGGAGGTATTTAAAAGTTGTGTAGACATGGCACTTAGTTTAGACATGATTCAGTGGTGGACTTGGAAGTGTTAGGTTTGCCCTTTGTCTTCTCTAATCTAAATGATTCTATATAGAATTATTATGGGAGAGGGTAGCAAAACTTGGAATTCAATTGTTACATTGTGGTTCCTTTGTATGTTTCCTTCTGCAAGCATCTCCCAGGGACTGAGATAGAATTTTGCTTCTGCAAGGCTATTTATACTGCCTAGGAGGCTGCAAAAAGTGCTATTTCTTGATCCAAACACATTCTGAAGAAATTGTGAGTTGTCGAAGGAAGCTTGTAATAGGAACATCTTTTACCTTCTTATCCTGAGAAAACACATTAGGTGGTTTGATCACATCTAGTCTCCTCACATTTCTCTCCTGTATTCCAAGAAAACTCTCATTCCTTAAGAATCAGGTCAAGTGTTTTAAAACTGAGCCCAGCACCTTAGAGATAGAACAAAACACCACCACCAGCCCAATAAATCTTCTATGTTGGTCTTTGGTTTGCCTTTTATATCATCCAAATGTTGTCTTCCACTGACACATTTTTCCGGCATTTCTTTAATACCTATCATTCTTTTGTAACTATCATGGAATAGTTTTAATATGGCTTTTAGTATTGCTAAGAGTTACACTTCTCTGTGAATATCTGCTTACGTTGTGATCCCTCTTGGCTGGACTATACACGTTGTATAAATTGCACATAATTGTCAGTACAAAATTTTAACATTCTCCAAGATGAACTGAACTGAACATTGAACTGCTGTCCTCCTATTCTAGGCCTGAAATTTGCATCTAATTTCAAGATACTTTTAAGTTCTAAACTTCCTTTGGCCAACAGTGTGTGCTTGCAGCTCAGAAAGCTATCTGTATCCTGTCCTGAATCAAAAGAAGTGTGGCCAGCAGGTTGAGTGAGGTGATTCTGACCCCCTGCTCTGCCCACTTGGAATACTGCATCCAGCTCTGGGGTCCTCAGCACAAGAAGGATGTGGACTTGCTGGAACAAGTCCAGAGGAGGGCCACAAAGATGATAAAAGGAATGGAGCATCTCTTCTGTGAAGACAGGCTGAGAGAGGGGGTTATTCAACCTGGAGAAGAGGAGGCTCTGGGGAGACCTTATAGCATCTTCCAGTACCTACAGGGGGCTTCTTAAAAAAGAGAGAGAGCAACTTTTCACATGGGCAAATAGTGATAGGACAAGGAGAGATGGTTTTAAACTACAAGAGAAGAGATTTAGATTACATGTAGGGAAGAAATCCTTGACTCAGTGGGTGCTAAGACAGTGGAACAGGTTGCCCAGAGAAGTTGTGAATGCGCCATCCCTTGAGGTATTCAAAATCAGGCTGGATGGGGCTTAGAAAAACCTGATATAGTGTATGTCATCACTGCCCATGACAGAGAGGTTGCAATTAAATGATTTTTAAGTTTTCTTCCAACCCAAAATATTCAATAAGTCTACGATTCTATGAATTCTATTTCTGTATCATTAACTGTGTTGACCTGAGTTCTGACATCTGATTACAAGACACATGTAAACCCTTTGCAATATTTTGCTGGTGTATTTTTACATTTGGCTTTTCTTGTGTCTTCTTTACAAACATGTTTTCTCTTTAATAGGAAAAAATCTTCTATTATATTTTTAATTTTTTCACTTTTTCCACTTGATATTCTCATTTTTTAAGATTGGTAGGATATATTAGTTTCTAAGTATTTGCTTGAAATACAAAATATTTTCTCTGGTCTTGACAGCTCCCATATAACTTGCATTGTATTGATTTGGTTTGGTATTTTGTTCTGCCTGTCTGATGGGTTTTGTCCCTTTGCATTCTTTCATGTTTCTGTTCTGTTTCCCATGTGTTTTTTTTAACTGTGCTATACACATTTTGTGTTTTGTCCTTTAGTTTGACACCTGTGTGTTTCTCCCTGTTTGCTGCTTGTGATAAACCTGTGCCTGAATCTTGAGTCACCTTTCACATTCTGTTTCATGATTGTCCTAGTTCAGCAGGAGGGACCAGCTAACCCTGTGTGGGGGTGATCAAAGCTGTGTATTCTACCCCCTCTATTCATTCCCCAAGGTCAATGGGCCATTAGCAGCAGCTGCCCAGGAAGTCATTATCACCTTCACACCCAGCCTGAGGGGGACAGAGCTGCTAATGGGCCATCAACAGTTCAACACCCCCTGGCTCCCAGAGTTAATCACCCATTGTGTGAGTCCCCGCCTAGGGGGAGGGACTGAGTGCTCCCTGAGGGTACATAAGTGGTGGGTAAGAAGACCTCGGGAACTTCTCATCGGATCCAGAGCAGCAGCAGGACCTCGACAGTAGGAGATCACCACTCTCGCTCAGACCACAGCCCTCACCTGCACCAACAGGTTTTTCATTTCCTTTTGCTCTGGACTTGGGGGAACCACAGGGGTCTCAGCACAAGGGCAAACAAACCCCCTTGGGTTTGTGCCCCAGGACACTGGGTTATACTGCTGGGGTATTGTGAGTTGAAAGCAATTTCCCTTGTGTGTCAGTGTTGTTATTGTAATATTATTATTAAATTTTAGCTCTGACTTATAATCTCTCTCGTGGTGAGTTCATTTCCCCTGCTGGTTCACCTTCAAACCAGCACAATGATTAACTGTAAAGAGTCTTCCAAATATTCTACATGGATAAGCATATCAAAATTTGTAATGTTTTCACAACTGACGTCTCCCAGTTCTCTCGGGCCTTATTTCAGACTGCATGCATTCTATGTTCAGGAAGCACTATTGCAATACATCTAGATAATATAATTTGTTCCAACTTTGGTCTAGATGACTTGCATGTTAAGGAGCCCTGAAGACTTGGAAGCACACCTGCCAGGAATCGGCAGCGATCTTCTACCGACAATACAGGCAGAGCATATGCTGTTTCACATCAAGAGCTAGGGATAACTGAGTGAAATTCATGAAAAGCATCTGTTATCTATATGGTACCAGTCTGCATTTCTTCCCAGTTACAACATTGCATTCTTCAGTCAAAAATGCAACTACTATACTGCATCCAATATGATTTATCCTGATTGAAATTTGAGGAATAATTTGTTAATATTGATTATTGATGTCCTATCTTTCATTATCCTAAACACCAAATGATTTTCAACAGCAAGACTGAAAATGTGCAAAATCTTTTACTATGTGCTATAACTTGAAACCTTCTGGAAAGGCTTAGCATGTTTATGTGCAAATAAATCACACAGTACTGGGAAATGTTCCTGGATGGTCAAACACAATCATCTGTACTAGTAATCTGTTGGCCCAGACCCTGGCACACTTTTCATTCACACTAATTTTATACTTTTTCCAGGCAATTACTAATTATGGTGTGGGAATAGGACTGTTGCAGGGACCATTCCCAATAAGCAGTTTGCTTGCAGGCTCTTAAGACACTTGAGTGTTGACTAGCATATTTGTGTACTCTTCTCTGCCAGTTGGCCACAATGATTGGGAACTTTCCCAAGCACGTTTAGTTTACTCCTATAAATACAGCTTTCCATTTCCCTCTAATGGTGTCACAGCCTCCATTCCAACTCCGCTACCTCTTCCGTTTTAGCTTTGATACATTATGCCTATCTCCTTCTTGTTCCATTAATAGCAACTCTGGAAATGGGCAGTAACAGTGCAACACAGTAATGTTTGACATGGGATTGCTTGGGAAGATGATCTTTGTTTAAACTGAAACAAGAAACAACTGAGCTGAAGCAAAGTCTTTGAAAAGGTATCCAGAAATGAAGTTTGACTGTGGCTTAAAATAGTAAAGCTTATTTTTAACTCTCATGAGAAGAGATTTTTTTTAACCATGGAACTCGATCAAATATGTCATTTTTAATTTAATAGCATAATTTAACAGCATTCATTGTTCCAAAATGAATATTCTGTACTTTAATAACTTTTAACCATTATTCATTTTAAATGCATTAATTGCAAAAATAAAATTGCACAAATTAGGAAAAATTTTTGAAGGTTCTTGTAAAGCAAAGACTACACTGGTTAATTTAATATGTGAACAGTTCAAAGACATATAAAGCAATAAAATATCTTTGTTAGCTTGCACATAAGCCAAGTTCATCTGTTCAGATATTGAGGCGGAGTATATGTAATGGAAAATTATGGGGAGATAATCGTGAATGAGTCATTAGCAATTTTTTAACAATAAAATCACAAGTTTTATTTAAATTGTTGACTCATCTGTGATTTATTTTCCCAAATGTTCTGTCTTGCTTGTCTGTCAAACCACATCCATGGTCATTTTAATCTTTTCAGTTCAACAGGCTTTAAATGTAGAAAACTGCTCTGCCATTTAATGAAATACCTTTCTTGGTCAGCATCTGAGTACTCCGAGTTAGAACTGTATTTCTGCTGGTCTAAATTGGTTGGTATGTCACCTTTTTATTAAAGGTGTACTGTCGTTCAGTCTTAGCAAACCACAGTTAAGCACAATCTACGTGCTGTTTTCCATGAGCTATCTCATGGATAGGTTGGGGGTCTTGGTAAATAGGAGTAGGAGGAAGATAAAATGTTTCCTTTTGATTTCCATCTGGTTGTGCAGAGAAGGAGCAAGATATATTCTATCATGGTAAACTACTATCTGGAGATGTAGGGACAGATAGTTTAAATGATTAGGGGTAAGAAGGAATTTTTAAGTGAAGAGAGGCTGTCAGGATTAGCACTGTTTAGTTAAAGATGAAATAAACTACGATATATTTATGTAAAATGTCACTTCTATAGAGGGGCTACACCAAATGTATATATGTGTTCTCTTAACAGAAGAGAGGCTGGTGGGTGAAGAAAAAAAAAGCTGATGAAGTCAAACAAATTATATTCTGTGTATAATTTTTCTATGGGTGTCTTTCCCACAAGGTATTGCTGAGAATACATACTACATCAGACTCAGGAAAGGACTAAACTTTTACATGGATGATGCAGATTAATTCTGTAGTTGTCTTGTGCCATTTCTTTTTTCAAAAGAAAATTCTTCTTAAAGCACTACAGTTAGGAAAATCTTCTACACATGACAGATACTCTGATTTTATGATACCATTAGCCACAGATGTATATATTTTATATATATTTTAAGCTTGTTGCTCTGCAGTTTCTAAAGGATTTTCTATGCCACCTTAATAACATACTAATTAACATTGCTACTGCTTGATGCTAATCAAAATTTAAGGCTGCAGTATGAAATTATATGAAACTAAACAAAATTCTGTCTTTGAACTGCAATAAATGTCTGTCATGTTTATTTAATGTATGTAAGAGATGTGTTCATGCTGCAGTGAACATAAAATAAGCACAAACACAGTGCTAAGAGTTAGGAACTGCCTGGCCTGAGGTTGCTATATTATTTAACCTTGCAGATGTGATTTGACTTGTTCGTGTCAACTATGTCCTTTCATAAAACATGAATAATTTTGCAGTCAATTTTGCCATGCTTGATATTGCTCTGTACTTTAGTCTGGGGTGTTAATATTGGATGTGATTATAACAGCAAAGTTAATCTGAATGTGACTGTGATTTTGTTGCTGAGGATGTTGCTTTTCACATAATTTATGAAAGTAGAAAATTTCATAATTGAGATTTGTGTGAGTGTGGTTTTGTTTCACGTCATTATAGAAATAATTATTTCTAATAGTAATTTTCCTTTAGATGAACTTAATCAGTTGTGGGTTTTTTGTCATTGATTATAATATCTTCTTGTCATGTTTTGATAAGTTGTTTAACATTCAGTTCAGGCTCCCAGGGTAGGATTCACTGCACTTAACTTCAGATATCTAGAGTGTAGGCATTTCTGTCTTTACTGCCTCCCACCTCTGTGGTATGATTCATCTCAGATTAAAATAGACATCTAAAATAGGTCGGAAGCAGTGCCCCTTGAAAGCGCTTGTCTTTACTGACTGTAAAGGGAACCTGTGGTAGCACACAAGAGACACTGACACTTACACTGCAAATAAAGCCCACCCCCAAGACACTAGTGTTCATTTGTTCCGTTGCTTCATGAAAAAAAAAAGGAAAAGCTACCTTTCCTTAGCAAGGAGCTTTCAATGGGTCCTTGCTCAATAGCAGCCACATAATTCTCAAGCTTTACATCTGCCATCATTCCACCTGAGACTCTCCACGGACAATGTTCTTCTTTTGATCTAGTATCTTTACAGTCTTACCACTAAACTTTCAGCTTTATTCAAAATGAGTTGTGAGTGCAGAACACCAGGCAGTAGTCATTTGCTACCATGCAGATGGGCCAAGGTTTTGTTTAAAGATGAGAGTGGTACTCTGTCAGTATCACAGTGTTTAATTTAGATTTCACTACCTCTTGATGCTTTTGTCAAGTAGCTATTTTTCCTGACCCAACTATAGGTTTTTAGACCATCATCTTTAATAATAACTGTTCGTTCTTTATTTATATTGGCACGCATTTTTAAATTATCAATCCATCTTCATCTCTATTTTATAGGTAAATATATAGATTAAGCCCTAAGAATGATAAGAACATGATATATATTACACTGCTTACAAGTTCATGGTACCTTTTAGATTCATGGCAAGATAAATTGTGAATAATGCTGCTTAGTCATTTGCATGATGAATATTGAAGTCATCCTGACTGAATGCAAACAGGAAATACTTTGGTTTTTCCTATGTCCTAGAAATAAAACCTCACTTACCTAATATCCTATCCCACCTTTTTTTGTTTGGTTGGGTTGGGGGGGGGTGTGTGTGTGCTTGGTTTTGTTTTAAAAATATGTTCAATAAAGAATAAGGGTGGCTATTGTGAAAATTAAGTGTTAGAAAGTCCATTTGGGGGATTTAGCGAGTTTTGAAGCCATACAACCCCATGATTGGAAAAATAGTGGATATATATTTTTGCCTTTTAGCTTTTCTTTCAGAATTTTCAGAAAGATAAATAGGATGATTTAAAATGAACCTTAAATCAGCATTAATCAACACAGTCTATTCTATGATTACCCAAGTCTGAATTATGAAGTAAAAAATTAAAAATATTTAATTTTATTGGAATTCACATTTTCTAGCACTGGAAAATTATCTTGCAACTGCATTTGTATATCATGATTTTCTTCCCAGGGAAAAGCAACATTTGCTTCTACTTAATACACAGTTACTGGATCATTCTATATTTTTATATTAGATTTTAAGGGGAAATGAAACTCTGCTGAGTCAAGAGCTGGAATAGCCATTTGCCCTCAGGATGGTATTGACTGTTTCGTTCTATAATCCGATATCTTCTCTGTTGGAAAGAGGATTTTAGACAGTATCAGTACACAAACACTGCCACTGCACTTTTAAAAGGGAAAATGGTATCAAGAGGTTAAGGACAAGCACAGAAGGAAAAGGATACATTTTTTAAGAGGTTGTTTCTGCTTTCTACCATGACTACTTACAAGGCTGTATATATGACAATGAAGACATGTGCACTATAATGAAGCATTGAAAGTCTTTTCAAGCTAATATATTATTACTAACTTGTGAGCTGTACTTAAATAATAATTTTTAAAAAACAGTAGAAGGTTTGATTGCTTGTCTCTGGCTATAAATGGGAATCTGTAGAGGATTACATTTTGCAAATAGAGTCAGAGCAACAGGTCTGACATACCCAAACTTGCTCAGTCACTCCAAGTGCTTGGCCCTTTGTGTGTACAACAGTGAGGCTCAAAACAGCATCAGCAGGGCTGATGTGACTTAAGAGACCCTATTCAAAGACTGAGAAGCCTTGAAAATTAGATGAAAGATATCTTTATTTAAACAACTGAATTAATGACTGGTTTTGGAAGTATGACTGTAAATATTGTTCCCTTGAATAGTCCTTTAGCAGGTTCCAATTCCAAGGAATCAATAATATTTCAAATATTTCAAATATTACACAATATGAAAGAAGTCATGATTATGCAGTTTTTTGGGTTTGTTCTGTTTATTCATTTTTTTCAGTTTGTGTTCATTTCATTCAGAAATATATTCACTGACACTATGGAAAAATTTTTCAATTGTAATAGAGAAAGAAAACAGACCTCTTTTTGTGAAGGCCCTGATCTCCACAAACTTTATTCAAGTGAGTATATCCAGTTCCCATGTAAAGTAGGGGACTAATTAGTCAGGATTTTTAGCTTTTTATTCAGTTCTATAACTTCTTGCTCAAAGGACAAGTTTAGCAACTTGCATCACTCATTAAGAGAAAAGACACTTTCCAGATGGAGCAGAAATAGATATAATGACAATGACAATTGCCTTGGCACAAGCTTTCTTTCTACATAAAATTTTGCTACTCATTTTCATTAATAGTTTACTCTCTGAACATGTTTTATATTTGCAACAAGATATCTCAGTGTATGCAAAGACTGAAGATTAATTGCCGTATAAAATAAATGAGTAGAATGAAACTTAATAAAAAATACTGTTAGGAAGAAAAAACATTCTTTGAAGGAACAATAGGTTAGAGATGGTACCTATTCATAATGAACTGTGCTAAGTTGTAGTGCTTGAACACGTTATCTCATGTTTGTATCTCCTTTTGTCTTTCCATCATAGGCTCTTATCCTATTTTTATCCTCATGATGGGGAACATAATGTAAGATGTTCACTTAAAAAGAGAAAGCTGCTCTGCTGAGGATGATACATAGACAATGATTATCATCTCTTGTGTTCTTTCATACTTTCTCTCATCCTTAATGTACTGTGATTCTTTCAGTAATGTACATGGTCTGGATTCTGAATTTACTGGTATGAAATGTCTCCTATTTTGACCTGGGGTAAAGGTTTATCATCTTTTTCAGTCATTGATAGTTGGAGACCAGAACACTTTAAACATTAACAGTTTTCAATTTAAAGCAAAATCAGGGTATTTTAAGCCAGAGGAGTAGTGTGTCATATGATACTCCCTCTATATTGATGTCTACAACAGCAGATAATAAACATCAATTTAAGTACAGTGTTGTCAATTTTGGAAGCTTACTAGGGTTTCTGTGAGTCTGTGATAAGGTCTAGAGGTTTATTTTGAAAGCTCTCTTAATGTTCTGAAAATCACGCTCACACCACTCCTGGAGAAAGGTATGTTTCTTTAACATGGTTTTTCCTGATAGAGACAGAAATGAGAACAATATGTGATATAAAGTCCATGTTTCTGGATAATTACTTTCATAATTCCATAAGAGCTAGTGATTTAAATCTTAACTCGAAACACCTGTTTTCTACTGTACTACATACTCTGAAGAGAAACTGTTTCTCAGAAGCACTAGCATATTAAAAAGCTAAGTGTGTTGGTCAATTTTAAAAAGTGCATCTTGTCTCTGCAGTCAGAGAGAGAAGGTTTTGTATTAACGTCCCTGAATTTTCAAAATACTCACATAATTTTCTGAAATATGCATGTATGTATCTCTATATGCCTTCTGTTTTGATGTGTAACTTACTGGGTTCTTTAATACATATACCTCTACATATCTCAACATATATCATGAGTTTTGTACCTACTGTAAAAAATTGTAGGGTACACATAAAAACCCAAACAAATAAAAAGTTAAATAAATTATCAAAGTGAAAATTTTGAGGAGTGGTGTCTAATTAAAATGCAAAGTCAACATAATGCATATGATACCGATTCAGAGCTTGATAACTCATATGTTTGAAGGTAATTGGAACTAAATCCATCTCAGAAGCATTGCCACAACTCATACCTTTTAAACATGCAGAATTTTTTCCTTTTCATGTAGGAGATGGTTTTTTTGCTCCACTACAATTCTCACTTCATGGAATAATTCAATCATTTCTTGAAAGATTCATTTTTGAATGGGGATTACATTCTCTACAAGCCTTTCTACCACTGAGCTGCAGTTACGGTCTTTAGGTCTGTTTCTCCATTTGTCCTGTTGGGCCTGTTCAGTTACCTTTATTCTGTTCTGTTTTCTGCCTGCTTTCAGTACATGTTGCTTTATACCCTGCTTAGTGGATGTTGCATTCAATTAGACATGGGAGACCTGGTTTCAGCTCTTTGTTCTAAGGAGATTGCTGAATCCCAGCTTTGAGGCTGCTGGCTTTTCTGAAATATGACTCTCTTTAATTGTGAACATGCATTCTGCCATCTATCAGTTCATGCTTTACTGAATTTACCTATACTCTAACTGATTCCTGACAGGAAGCTAGCTTCACATTTTTCAGAAAAATGCTTCTTTAAACAAAGATCTTCAGCCTGTTTTGAGTGTTGCATCAAAATGATACTCTGATTGCATGAGGATCCTGCAAGAGCATGGTGTTGGTCTGTTTTGCCTTGAGGTTAAGGAAAATTTATAGTCATAACTGGGAGCATTTTCTTTTAAGATAAAGGTTAGTGGAGAGATAGAACAACAGTTATGAACTATCCCATGCCTTCTGTCCAGATCTGTACTGATTAGTTAGGGAGGTGTTGTGCCGGTTTAAAGGTAAACCGGCAGGAGAAATGAACCCAACACAAAAGAGATTATAAGTCAGAGTTACAATATAACAACAATATTACAATAAATGCAATGGCACAAATAGAAATTGGTTTTAACTCACAAAACCCAGAAGTATGACCCAGCACCCTGGGGCACAAACACAATGGTGTTTGTTAGCCCCTGTGCTGAACCCCACGTGGTTCCTCTAAGTCCAAAGTAAAAGGAAGTGAAAAACCTGTTGGTGCAGCTGACGGTTGCAGTCTGGTGAAGAGTGGTGGTCACAGTTTGGTGAAAGTGGTGGTCTCCTCCTGTCAAGGTTCTGGTCCTCCTCTGGGTCTGATGAGTAGTTCCTAAAGTCCCCAAACCCCCAAAATTGTAACCCCTCAGGTCCAAGTGAGATTGTCCAGTACCTCCCTCAGGGTGGGGAGTTACACAATGAAGAATCTCACTCTGTGAGTCGTAGGATATTTGGAATCACTGATGGCCTATTAGCAGACATGACACCTCAGGCTGGGTGTGGAGGTGTAAACAACTTGCTGGAAGGGAGCTATCACAGCTCTTCTCTCACAGGTGTCTTTCACATCCAGCTCACACCCTGAGGGGTCGGGTGTGCCCTGGGCAGCTGCTGCAAATGGTCCATTGTTAACAGTTCATGGGAAATGAATAGAGAGTGTAGAATACATAGCTTTTGTCACACCCACACAGTGAGAAACTGATTCCAGTTGTTGAACTAGGGCAGGTGTGTTTATTGAAACTTTAGTTCAGGGGTAGGGAATGGTTGGGGTTTTTTGGTGGTCGATTTTTTAAGTGCAGATTCCTGTACCTAGGCAGGAAAGCCAAAACAGATGAAAGATCAGAAAGCAGTATTTTAAAAAGCATCCCTGGTAGAAATGAGGATTAAAAGTTGTGAAAGTTGTAGCAAAAGAAGTTCAAATTAATAGATATGGTTATTTAGTAGTGAAAGTACTTGTCTATGGGAGGAATGTATGCGGGATTTTGCACATGAATTCTTCAAATTGTGAATTTCGTGAGGAGACTCCAAGGCACATTTCTATAACCTTTCAGGGCAAACCATTTTAAGTACCCAAAAAAGAAACTTTGTTTGTTGCACTGTGGAGAAAAAACACCTGCTTGGTGGGCATTGTAAAGAAGAAAATAACTGCTCATAGTAAAAGCTTCTGTACTCAGATTATCAACAATCTGGTATCTTTCATTTGACCAGTTGAGGGGCTTTGCAAATACAAGCATCTAGATTTTCTGGAAGAGAACTCAGAAGAGGGGAGAATAAACTGTAATCTGAAATGTATGTCTTAAGAAAATGTTTCAGGAAGTAGTTTTGCTTTGATTCGGTAAATATTATAGAAGCCACATCATGGTAATTATAAGAAAATGTTAGATATGTCTAGGACCTAAGAGGATTTTTTCTCTTTGACTTACAAAATTTGATTATTGCAGTATGCACCACTCTGACATACACATTTAAACAGACAGACATCTCTACATCTTTTCCAACTCCTTTCATAGCCATTTTACTTTAGAAGCTGCATTATCTTCAGTTGCTAAAAGCCTTAAGATGAAACAGAATGAAAAACAGAGGCAGCCTGGCAACTCACCAAGCTTTTAGAATTTTGACAAGTTTCCCTTTGAAAGTACCCTTTCTTAAGTGGTTTCTCTGTCTGTCTTTTAAACATAATGAATAAAATACAAAGTGCTCAATACAACATGTAAAGTTAACTTTACCCTTTACTGAAATGCTACTTTTCAATTTTTGTAAATGGAACACTTATTTTTTGTTGCTAAAAGATGTCAAGTTCTTGGAATATTATGTTCCTTAATATCTTCATGTAGTGAAAATGATCCGTGTGTGAAGAAAAGATGCAATGAATGCTTTTTAGATGTTCAGTGCAGGTCTTCACAAGTATTATCAGCCTTTAAAAAGTAACTTTGAAAACATCTTATGTATAGCTAATAAATTAAGCTGTAGGTCTGTATCTTTGCAAGTCTGTAGCATAATAACTCTCAAAATAAAATTCCAGCCTTTCCTAAAGAGAGATTCAGACTGAAGATAAGAATATAAGAATTAGAAAATAATGAGAAAATAGAAGCTTATATTTTGTATCGTGTTTAAGCTGACTATAACTGTAAACAACCTCACAATTATTTATTTCTCCCTATTGTTGTCAGTATCAGCGCAAAATAAAGGAAATATAAAAACCTACAAATTTAGAGAGCATAGTTTCTTTTTTTTCTAGACAAGACAGTCAAAACAAAAAAAACCCCCACCTGTGTGTTATTTAAAGCGAGTTGGTATGTGTTAACATAGCTGTCAGCAACTGAAGTGATAAAATTATCATTGTTAACAAATACAGCTATAAACTGAACACAAGACATGCTTCACGTTAGACAGAAGAGGTCCTCTGTTTTTCACTGTGCATGCTTGCTCAAAATGAAACTGTGTGTTATTGGTTAACTGGGATGCTTAGCATAATCACTTTGCAAGGCTGTGGTGGAGGGAGGTGATTATCACTGAGAACAGATGGGCAGGTCCAAAGCATTGCCAGATTCTGCACAAGCTCCATGTACTGTAGGTTCTAGCTCTCTTTTCTTTGGCATTTCTAATTTTTATTCATTGTGCATATTACAACGGGCTAGCTCAGCTTGAGGTCAGGGAGCAATGACCTTACAGTTTAGCTCACAGATATAGGAGTGAAGAATTGAAAGTGCTGTCACTGTACATCTGAACGGGTGGGATAGACTGAATTCTGTCCGATTGCCTCCCTAAATGTATAAAAGGATCTGTCTCTGAGCTTAGCACTCCACTCTGCATCTGTAGCTCTCTGTGGATTGTATTGTGTGTGACCAGAAATGATATTCTCGGATATGAACACTGTCTCTGCCTCTCCCAAAGTGCATCCTCCTAATGGGACCCGGTTTTATACTTTTCAGGTAAGTGAACTTTGATAAAACTGAAAGGTTATTAAACAATAGACAAACTATGAGTAAGAGTAGCTAATATGTTATGAAGCTTAGGTGTTCATTAGTTTTGTATAGGTAGGAGAAAATATGTAAGAAATCAATATTATCACAGTGAGTTTGCTGCCTTAAAAAATCAGCATGTAATTTCTCCTGTACTAACACAAAATTACAGTCATTATGATTTTGGTATTGATTGTTTTTCCCAATAATATTAACATCTTACAATTAATTAGATTTATGGTTCTTTACGTAGACCCACACTGTCTTTCTGTTTAATTCAGATAAGCACTCTTTTGGCATTATCAGAAATTACAAACTCATATTATGCAAAATAAATTTTTTAAACTTTCTTTGTGTACCTGTCTGGATTCTTTTATACTAATCCTGAATGTAATTTCATGCTAGCTGATGCTTAATTCGATTCATATGAATAGTAATGCTGCATGTGCAGTTGATAGAGCAGCAGTCTATTGTTAGGATTATATAGGTTCTCAGTTTTAAGTCAAGTTTTGCCTCAGGTAAATAAGCTTGTATGCTTGCTTAGCTAAAGGTAACAATGCATTATATGTTCTCTGTCTAAATTGCAAACCAGTCTAATCACAAACATCTTTCATTATCATTTAATTTTAAGAAATTTTCAGTGCCTTGGCTCCAAAAAACTATGTAATCCTACTTCAAGATTGAACAGTAATAAGAAAACCCTCACACACACCCCTGCCCCAGATGGTCTTTACAGCACTTTGGCCCTGCAGGGCAATTCAAACACTCCACTACTTAAAGTGGCAACAGCTTTTTCAGCTCAGTCTCTGATACAGTTAGGATTTAAATAACCTCCCTATTCCTGGTTGTTTAACAGTTTTGTTTTCATTACTTTATGCTATTGTAAGAGTGATGTCTTTAATATGTAATAAAGCCTGTTTATACTAACAGAGCAAGCAATCTCAAGCAATTAAAAGTTGATCATAAAATGCATAGCAAACTTTTTTCACAAAATAACTGCATTTCATTCTTGCCTTCTTTTAAATCCATTGTTTTAATTGTACTTGCCTTGCCCTTCTTACAGTGATGTCAAATGATAGTTGAGAGCTATGCAGAAAGAGTGGCATCCTCCTAACAGTGATGATCTGCTGATCCTGGCAGTGATTCAGAGACATGAATGCCCCAGGCCTGTTCCTCTACAGCATGACTACTTTTTCCACACACTGAATCTAAATATTCTGTGCAGCATTCTCTAGCTATACCTGATGTCAGGTATTCTTTCTGAGTGTGTCGAGTTGAAAAAGTCACAAAAATTAGGATGTTTGATTGTGATACCAAATTGAATATTTTATTCCATGGTACTTTATAAAAGTGCTAATTAAGTATATATATATTTTTTACAATATGTATTATTGCTACTAGCAGCCTCTGTGATTACAGTAGACATTGTCCCACATACAAAAAATTCTCTTTTAAAAATTTTTTCTTCAGCTGATTTTTGTGCTGAGGGGTCATTAAATAAAAAGGAAATCACAGCTGAATTTTGTGTTGCAACCTGAATACTTTAATTAAAAATGTAGATTTAAATGACCTTAGAATGTAAAGCTACTAACTCTGGACAGTATGTGTTTGTGTTCTAGAACAGCTTGGTGTTATCTGTGCTAAAAGAATTCCTGATTTTTTTTTAAAGAAATCAACTAAAGAAAGCCTGTATTGTTCTGTGATGTCCTTTTTCAAATTTTTTTCCTATTTATTTATTTATTTACATATGTGCAGTATAAAGAGTTGTGCAACAACTTTCCAGTTCTTGCCTTGGCTTCATTGTCCTTTGCTCCCTAGGTTTTGAACACCATGTTTGTGATAAGTTCTCTTTTCCTCTTGAGTTCCTTCAGTCTTCGCTTACAAATGTAGTAATTGCTGAATAGGACTTCATGTGTCTCTTGTTAATTATTTAATATGTTTTAAGTACTTTCACCTTCCTCTTTCATACCTATGTTATTGTTTCTATGGGTTATGTTGACTCTCCTTGAGACAGAGAAACCCTTTCCTTTAAATAACTTGCAAAGTTACAGCGCAGCATAATTGTTCTTAATTTGAAATACGTATGCTGGTATTTAACTTAAATGTGTGAAAATAATCTTAGCAAAAACAATGTCTGGGATATTTAAAACTTGAAAAAAATACAAAAATTGTGAGATGGGGGCCTGAACGCTGACTGATGGAGGGTAATGGGTGATTAGGCTACTGAATTAATTAAACAGTTGAATTAATTGTACATTGATTCCATAACACATTACTTCTTTCAGCAACAGAAATGGCACTGAAAGAAGCACAAAGCATGCATGCAAGTTTTAACTTTATTACCATCGTTTCACTAATGTTCTCAGGAAATAAGAGCAGTTGGATTCTAATGGCCAAGGAATCAAACAGGCCATACAGGGATGCATTTATCAGAGTGCTTGGGTGGAAGATAGCCATAGTTAGTATTTGCCAGATTGAGCTTCTGAAGATTCTAGGTTCTCCAATATCTGCCACTAGTTACATCAGTATCTGCAACTGTATAGAAGATACGTCATTCCTAGTACCTTCATTCTGCTTAGGAAATTTTTCCTGAAATTCCTCAAATGTAAAAAGCATGATTTGGTTCAGTATGTTTCCTGAACCCCCTGCTATAATTCAAAGAAGCTTAAGCTTTGATCCCTACACTGTGCTTGATTAAAGTAATTAAAATAGAAATCTGTATGAGAGGAGCTCATATAAAGAAGTTATATATTGTATGAAAGGAATGAGTTATAATGCTGTTATGAACAAGGTTTAATTTCATAATAACCAGGGCAATACCAAAGTTTAGTCCTTTGTATTTCAGTATCTCCCAGTTTCATCTGAATTTGCTTGTGCCAACCTTGGCAGACTTCTGCAGCTATATAACAAAAAGTAGTGATTTTATTTATTTTTGTATTCAGGCTTCATAGTAATTCTGATATTTGAGGTGGATAATTTAGTTTGCCAGCAGTCCCACAGTGAGCATATATCTTTCATGAACATTGTAAGCAGCAAAATCCAAGTAGTAACATTCCTTGTTCTCTGTTGGTCATGTATTTCACTGTATGTATTGGTTAGTTGCATAAAATAATGATATAGGTGGAAAATTTTGGATTAAAAAGGAGATATTTTTAACTTGATTTTTGGTTATGAAATGGGAAACATTAATTCACTACATAAGATTTTTATTAAAGCTGGTTTTGTTGGCACCTTGAGGGTTGGGCGTTTTGGTTTCTTTTTATGAAAGCATAGCACAAACAAATTTAGTTTTGAAATTTTAGATTTTGTTTTTGAAAGTTGCGTAATACTGCTTTGGTCATTTAAAAGCAACTTAAGTTTGCATTGGTATTTATCACATCCAGTAAATATTTTTTGTTTCCTTAAATTGGTTGTCTACAGTAAAACATGTGAACACTAACTTGCACAACTGAACATTCAAAATAACTTCATATTGTACATGATGTTTATTTCAACAGAATTTGAATTGAAAAAGCCTTTTTTCTGTCTTTCAGAACCTTTGCAAAAGGAAAAAAACCTGAAATATTTCTATGGACAGTATTTTTAGCTCTTATAACTTTCAGTTACTAAGCTAAACACATATCTACAGCAGAGATCTAAGCACAGACCTAAATGAGGACTAAAGGAGTTGCCCATAGGCAGAGCACAGGAGCTAAGCACATGCAGTAGAGAGAGAAAAACACGCTTGAATTGCCGTGGTACACAAGGTCTCATGGTTCTGGCTGAACCTTTAACTTTGGCATTAGCAGTATGTAGTAAGAGTTTCCATACATGTTGAACGCAAACTTTCAAAGACTTGGAAGCACTGCTAGCCCATTTTATAGTCAGATGACATTTGTGGTTTATAAATGCAGTCTTAGGACAATTAGAGTGTACTCTTTTTTGCTAACAAGTAGTGAGGTAAGGGGTGGTCTTTCCTGAAATCTTGGGAGATTAAAGCAATTTTTAAAAGTTGTCTAATGATCAAGTTTATAAAGAAGTAAAATAAGGTCTATAAAGAAGTAAAATTACTTTCTTACAAAACCTGCGGAGAGATCCTGAAATATTCATATGACATAAAATTGTAAATATACTATGAAATACTGTAAAAGTGCATTGCTGATCAAAGGTTTGAAAGGGGGTTACTGGGAAACTGGGAAACATTTCTATACATAATACATGGCTACTACCTTGATACTGATTCCTACTGGTTTTCATTTCTTAGCAACTAAATGTTACACTCCAATAAGAGTGAACTAACAGAATGCAAGCAAAAAATGTTACTTTCTGGTACACAATGTGCTTAGAACTCTGTGGGAAAAACACCATATTCTGTAAAAAATGCTAGATGCACTCATTAATTTTCCTTTTAATTTCTATATTAATAGTTTAAATCATTAGCATACCTACCCAGAACTTAGTTTATGTTGTCTATTTTGGTAATCCTGTTTTATTTTGTATATCTTATAGGAAAATAGTAAGTGAAACAAAAAGCCTCTCCCATAAGAGAAAGTATCTTGTTAGAATTTGTAATTGTAGTTACACATTTGTCATTAGATTATGCTTCGGGCAGGTATGCCATGCTACTCTTCTTTAGTAAGCCATAATTTTTCAACTATTTTCTTGCTTCACATATTTCAATGCAATATAATTTAATATCAAAGAAAACAGTTTTTAAGTTTCTTTCCGGAAATATCCAGTGCTATGAAAAAAGTATTTCTGGTGATGGAGATGGATTATTAGTCACCTTTTATCTGATGTGGTCACTTATATCACCACAAAATTCTTGTAAAATTCAATGACTTTGTTTCTACTCTATGCAGATTTAACTGCACATGTAGGAAATATGACGTATATAACATGCAGAATAGAGCCAAACATTTGTATACTTTCAGAGCTGTGTCACCTGATCTGTGGAAGAACTGTGGAATCTGATCTTACCTTGAACTCTTTAGCTGGCTGAGCATGTGGGCAGCTTCTTCCAGCAACCCTGTGCCAGGCGTGGGATTTCTCCTAGTTTTCCCTGCATAAAGATTTTTCCCTTCTTAGTTATCACACTGACACAGTACATTTTTTCACAAACATTATACAAAAGTACTAGAGGTATGTTCTTTGTGAAAGCTGCCAAGTCCATAGCCAGTTGGTAACTTGTATCAGCAATGATGGTAAACACTGTTGAGAGACCCCCTTTAGCAGAAGTCCACTGAAGAACTGTGTTTGTGTGCAGATCATGTGAGTTGCTGTAGACTTCAGAAGCTTTGAAAGCTGTGTTAGTGAATAATAACAGTGGCAGAAAGGCTGACAGTGAGCTAGTTTTTAAAGAATTCTGACATGTTTACTGTGACAGAACATAGTAATGCTGGACCAGTGCTTTACTATGTAGCCCTCGCAAAAAAAAAAACCTTAAAAAAAATCTGAGCAGTATCAAAGACAGGAGACAACAATAAAGTGATTTTCATTGCATGTACCTGGAATATTTGGAATTATTTATAGCTGGATAAGCAGGTTTTATATAATTTTGGAATTTAGGTATTTCAAGAAATAGTGTGAGAAATATGCATACTTAGAAAAAAATGACAAATGGCAATAAAGCCTGGTCTTATATTACAGGTGAGTGTTATTTACTATTATTATTCTGTGATAAGTACTTTTGTTGACTGTTTTATGCACTAAAACTGTGTTACTGTGATTTCTTTAGTGTGCCTTTGATATCTAGAGAAATAATTTTGTTTGCACAAGTGTTGGGGGGTTTTTTTGCCTAATTCTGTTATACCAGAGAATTGTGAGTTGTGGCCATCAGAGCTCATGAAAGACAATGTCCTAACCACAATCCACATCCATGTCACACAGAGTGTCTCTGAAAAGCTACTTGGTTTTTTGCTTGGCATCTGAGTTTTAGCTAGAATTGGGCTGTGTGGCTGCCCCACCACCTACCCTCTTTCTGCTTACAAGTCAATAGCACTGCATGGCCCCATATTTTCCAGTTTGTTTTTTCCAGCCAGTCAATAAAATGGTCTGATAGTTTTTATGAATATGCTGTTCTGCATGCAATGAACTGAGAAGGCTGACTTGACTGAATATTAACTGACTGTTTTCATCTATATATACATTTGCATTCTTCTCTTGGTGGAAACAAAGGTTGGTTAAGGAAGAAATGAGAAATATTATGGTTCTAAGATTAGCCTAATTGCCATGAATTCAGTGGTGGAAAACAGGAAAACTAATCCTTCTCACCAAAAGCCACAAGTCAAAACTGTATGTATGCACATGCACATACACATGCTTTCAAAAACCCCCACCACAATTAATAAAATAATTGAGGACAGAACTGTCTGTGGTATTATTCACTTTTGAAGATTTTGTAATTTCAAAAAAAATGGTAATTAGACTAAGCAAAGAATACAGTATCTTCAAATACACATTTACAACAAAATAGAAAGAGATCAAAGTCCTTCTGTCTTAAGGTAAATATTCGTGAAGATCTTTCTGTCATAAAAAATATTTTGTCCACATAGTAGCATTATTTCATGTGTTGAAACTGAACAGTAAGCCAGCAGATCTGTCAATGCACCTTTCCTATGCAGAATTCCTGTCATGCAGAGTGTGGCCAATTCTGCTTTGCAGTATAATGAGGTAGAGTTAGAAAGTACCTCTCCTTTTTCTTCCAGAAGCACCAGGGCTAAACCAGAGCTGCTGTTTCTTTTGCAGCTGAGTGGATATGACCAATAAAAGCAGGGGACCAGTAGGAGGAATAGCAATAGGAGTGCTTTCCTCCTATTCCAGAAATAGAACCGTGGTATGGTTTCTGAATCATAGCTAAAAACCATGTTTCTGTCTCTATTTCAGAAGTGCTTTCAGCATTGGATTCTTTTACCATAATTTTCATAGAAAATAAAACTAGACAAAGAAATGTACTGGTATTTTCCAGACTAGTAAGGATACTAAGGATTATTAGACATTAATGGTATTGTTTTGATACTTGTTGGTCCATATGCTTAACTAAATAAAAGCTGTATAGAATTTCAGAAAATAAGCTTTCCTTATAGGAAAAAAAGAAACCAGAACAATACAGGCATAGCCTGTTCTGAGAGCCTAGACTGTGTCCCTGTAGGTGAATGTCCCAGACATCCTGTATAAATTGTAATGATAATCCATTGGAAATGGCATGGGTTTTCCCCTCAATGAATACTACCAATCTTGCTATGCAGCACTGCAGAAGCTTTCCCATCCCTGTCTGTGAGGAGAGTGTAAGGAATTTGCTGATTTATTTGTGCATTTGAAATACGCCCCTAGTAGTTGTCTCAGTTCTAGATCATACTTCTTTCTTCCTCTTGATTGGCTACACATTGGACATGTATAGAACACTATCATCTTAGCACAGTATTAACTTTATTTTCTATAAAGCATTTTGTCCTCAAGGTAATTTTGTACATTGTTCAGCAATTTGTAAGGTGAGAGGATCTGTTGCCTGCCTGATATTCATGTAGCATTTACTCATGGTGTAAAGGTTGGTGACCTACCTGAAAATGTCTTCTTTTTCTTACATCACTTAAAGCAAGGAAAAAAAGCCAGTGAAGGTAGAAAATGGAAAATATTTGACATGTTGAATTGTTCTATGATTGAAGGCAAGCAGTAAAGTATATTGTTTTAATGGTTTGAAATATGCTGAGATGTGAATAAAGTTTTTGCTGAGGAAGTTATGAGGAATCATGCCTATAGATATATCTGTTTGGGGGAAATTACTGTGATAGAAGCAATAAGGTATTAATCTAATTCTACCTTTATTCATAGGTTGTATTTTCATTTTGAATGAAGCAGAGTTAATATATATCAAAAGATTTTTAATACTAAATATCTTAATAGTGATTTCAGTAAATAGATTGCATTTTGCCTCGTCTGTTCCTGTCTAGTTCAACATTTAGTTGGCAGTTATGCTTAGCATAACATATATGGAGGACTCTGAGGCTATTTTAAATGACAGATCACATAATTCAGTTGTTAATGTCATTCATTCAAATATGTAAATGAGAAGAATATGAATTCAGTATTTCCATTGAAAGAATTAGAATTACTGACTCATGGAAGTGATCTGTTCTTATTTTTTCACTAGGAACAGATCCCACATATGAGTGCTTGTTTGTATGAAATGTGTTATTCCTAGTGATAGGTCTAACAAAGTATGAATTGATTTTTTTCTTTTTAATTAGGTATTTTGCATGCATAGTGGTGCACAGTGTGAGGAATGATTTTGTCTACACCATCAGCTATGACAGAGGAAATGCCAATAGCACTGAAAATGCATTGAAGCTGCAGTTACACATAGAGATATACTTGTACTATAAGCCTAACCAAGGTGTAAGGAAGGTACTTGATCTTGATTCCTGTGTTTATGTTTCCATTTATAAGTACTGTGGCAGGATAAAAGTAAATCTGTAGAGCAGAAGAGGAGGGTCTGATCTGTGTCATCCACATTTAGAGGCCAACTGAATAGGTCTAGTCAGGTCTCATTGTCTGAACATCCAGAAATGGAGGGAAAGCATGAGATTCACTCTCACAGAACGTCATTCATTTCATCATGGAAGCAGGCACTCAGAGATCACGATGCCAACCAAGGTTAGTTGAGACAATGACAAAATTTGCTTCAGGTGGCCATACTGATTTCAGATGAATCTGTTCAATTCATACTATTTGTAGTGTATTTTACTATTTTCTTCTATTATTAAAATAATATTATATTGAGAAAATTATTAGTAGGATCCTATATATCTGAGCCAATAACAGCTATTCATGTATAGTTTTAATGAAGCAAAGAAAAAGATTTTTTTCATCTTTATGGAAACTTCTTACCATAGTTTTATTTTAGTAGTAGACAGGCAGAAAATTTTTTCAAGTTAGTCAGAGAGTCTCTGTTTCATCTAGTTGGCAACCTGAGTTCCAGATTGGCTCAGTGAATGGCTTTGATGTATCTCATAAGGTTTGAAAACATAACATGACCTCTGTTGGCCTGAAGCCTTGAATGGCTTGTCCAGCACTGTAATGAACAATGAAGCATAAAGCTAAATAACCGCTAAACTGTGCTCTGCAAAAGAATGAAATTAGTAACTTAAACTAAACACATGTATGCAGGCATTTATTGGCTTGAAGTAAAGCTGTCAACACCAACCTTTTTATCTGGAATAAAGCACATCAGTGCCTCTGATGACAGTAGTGCATGCTCATCTCCTTAGGCTGGGAACATAGCAGCTTGCTTGAGATGGTCTGGGAATTTTCAGCTGGTCAGTTAAAGACACAAAAGGATTTTGAAGTTTGAATAAACAAAGGGGTTGTTATTAGAACTGAATTTGAAATTCTTCTTCAGCTTCCACTTTAGTACCAGAACAATACCCTCTTCTTTCAGTAGACTTAACAGTCACTATCATGTTTCTCACACACATAAAACTAACATAGCTCACATACAAATCTAACTGAATAAATAAAGGATGAGCAGTTTTGGAACAATCTCAGATAGACATTCAGCAACAGTTTGTTTTGTTTTATTTTGCTTTAATTTCAGAAAATGGTATAAATCTCAATGCATTTAACCAAACTATTAGTTAAGAAGCCAAGGAACTAAATCAGGTTAGTAGGGAGCACAAACACCAAACTAAAAGCTACCCATTTGACTAAACATTCTGTCAATTCTACATAGATAATTCCTCAAGAAACATTACTTTCTGCCTCTATTTTTTAAATATCATTTCAAGCACACACAAAGATTTTCTACAGATATAATTTGTAATAATTTTATGAGAATTCCTAGAGATATGATGGGAAGCTGTAAGGGGTTCATTATGGAGCAGTAATGCTTTGAATGCTTTCTTGGTGTTGTATTGCTGACAAGCAGTTGAATAGCTATTGTCTTTTAGTCGAGTTAATTTTGGAAGCATCAGTCATGGTTTTTAGTTAAATCTTAATTGAATCTTACATTTGCCATAATATAATCATGTTTAGAACTCAATATGGCTTCTTTTTATTTCTCTCTCTCAAAAGTAACTGTTGTTTCATCTTTTTGAATAGTAAGAAAACAAAATGGAGAAGTTAAATTACTTTTTTTTCTAAGGGTGATTCAGTGAATAGTGCGCAGAATACAGCTGCTAATGAATGCAATAAAAATAAGTATATTTTCTTCCAATACTGTGCTCTACCACAGTACAGCACATCTTTGATGACGAGAAAGGAGACAATACTTACCTTAACAAATATGAAAGCCTGTCCCAGTTTGTATGTACTCTCACTTTCTCGGAGCTCTGCCACTAAAGTCAATAATGAGTCTCAGATTTGTCAGTATTCACTATTCACTGGCACACATTCCACTTTTCCAGTCAAAGGAAGTTAAGAAAAATTATTTTACCTTTCAGTGTCTCTCTAACATAAATAGATGCAAACTGACAAAAAAACTGCTTTGATCAAGGAAAACAATCCATTCAGGTTTTGTGTGGCAAGTCCGGTAGTATGTGTTTTCTCCTAGCAAGGCAATGTTCATATTTTAGTTTGCATTTTGCTTTTACCCTCTCCCTACCAGCATTTCAGACACAACAGGACACTGTGTAATGCACAGCACCTTTGGCATTTCTGGATTTGAAGCTCTTGAGGGTTATGTCTCAGGTGGACTAGAATTGCAATGTATTTTGGCTTTTTGCATATTAAAAGAACAGATATACTTTTTACATTTAGCCCAGTATTAAAAAACTCTTAGTCTGTTTTTGCTGCCTGTTAAAGATACTTTTAATTGGATTCTTTATGTAGTTATTATTCATCTTCAACACGTTTATTATGTGATTTTTCTAAAAACACCAAGCTTTGTAGTGAAGTTCCCTGATAATTGTAACTTTTAGCCCTCTATCTTACAGGGCATTTTGTTGTCATATATTTTTATTAATTTGAAGTTACAGTTTAAAGCTACACACTTTTGGTTAGGTATTAGTATGTAGTGGTTGTCAAGTATCCTTTTGGGAGTTAGATAGCAGATAGACTAAATAAATTAAAGAAATTATGCAGACTTACATTGTTAAGCTCAGAGTAAATCAGCAGGGACCATGAGGAAAAAAACCCTACAAATGAAACAAAAAACCCCTCAATAACAAAACTACTGATGGTAGTTTCTCACAGTTCCCTACATCCTTTCTTACTCTTCCAGGAACATCAATATGCCAACACTTTACAGAATTCATCTTAGTTCCTTATTCTGAGCAGCCCAACTCCATTGCAGGCTTGAGGTTCAGGCCAAGTTTCAGCCTTTCTCACACATTTGGCTTGTGAGAACATTCATAACAGGTCTCTGAAACCAGCTCTCCTTCCATTACTCATGATTTTTTATTATTCAAAGGCTATTTATAGAAGGAAGCTTCATTTTCTGGAAGGATGAAAGTGTCAGTAATGTATTAGTGTAAAAGCAAATCTCTAAACTTTGTAAAACAATTGAAAGACCATTCAATGTTTTATTCAACAAGTGGAGGATTTATTTGGATTATCTAGTTTGAAATGCCCTTCTCTCTTCATATGGGCATCTTCTACTTAAATGCAGTGTTTCTCTCTAAGAATTTTCATATGTGATTTCTAGAAGTGGAAAATAAAGGAAAAAGATATATTCTATATTTTGCTTCAATTTGCATCAACTCTTTGCTTTCCTGTATAAACAGAGAAGTCTGATGTGCATTAAAGTCTCTAACACCTGCTTCTGGTCCTGCTTGTGTTTGGTGTTCGTTGGTATATACTGAGAACTTTTCAAAATACCCTAATTTATGAGTATGGGTATCTTTAATTTTAAAATTACATTAAGGAAATGTGGTGACATGACCCTTAAAGTGGGCAGTATTAGATCTCACAGTTACACCTTTAGGTTAATTCTTATGTCTAAGCTAAAATTACTGTGATTTTCTCTCTTCAAAAACTTTCTGGAGAAAGAGCGGTTTTTACTCTTGTTGTCAACCAGAATTACTAAATGAAATCACCATCATGGCTCTGGTATGGCCTGGGACTCTGCTTCTAGAGTAACAGTGATAGGATTTACTAGAACAGTAGTATCCCTAGTGTTTTTTAAGCATTTAAGGAGAAAAGGAAAGTCACAAGTTCAAAAAAGGTGCTCATGGGAAAATCCTTGTTCTTATTTATCACTTTTAAAATAAAGCTAGCTGACCATTTCTGGAATAAAATAATGTGTTTTACTAACTTGGTAAAGATCCTAACTCTGAAAAGATTATAAAAGGATATAGATCTCCCCTCTCTGTATGAGAGGTCGTTGATTTTCATGTAGGTATTCCTAATCCATTACTATAAGCATCTCTATGTCTTCACAGGACTAATGTCTGAATGTATATTTTATATCTATCCACTTTATGCTAAAAAATATATGTCAAGTTCTGAGAAATCAGTAAAATTGTTATTTCACCAGCTGTGAGTTAGTTTTTTTGAGAAGTGTCCGCTTGCAGTGTACTTGTAGCTCCCTTTGCATGGTCACTAACCTTAGCAGCATAGTGAATCATTGCTGCTCTCAAATATTTTCTGCCTTTGTTGCAAAACTTGTCTATTATTTTAATTGATTGCTGGCTTTTTTTCCCCTGAAGTTCCATAATGATGTTGTGAATCTTCAAAAGAAGTGTTCCAGAGCAGTTTCTGGGTGTATGGTAAATTAATCCATTTATGCTTTCAAGAGCACTGACTTTTAAAATAAAACCTATCTGTTGTATTTTAAGGTAAACCATATGAAGCAGTTTCAGTACTTCCAGCACATTTGTGAGTTGATACTATAGAAGGGGTTTTTTTCTGACATTAATTTTGAAATGCCTTGATAAAGCATTACCCTGCAAAATTTGAGAAATAAACTTGAGAAACCTTTCACACAGTACCTATGCAGTCACTTTTTCACTGGATTATTTTGCACCCAATAATTATATATAAGCCAAATATATAGACATGAATTTGAACATGTGCATATGTGCATATACATATATTTGACTATGAAAAAAATAGCACTTTGGAATCTTTTATAAATGGCAGGACATCAGAAATCTTTGGAGCACTGAAAGGATTTTTAAGAGTAGCATTTTTTGTACTTTTCAGGGATTTCAGCAGCCAGGGCTTAAAAATATCTCTGAGAAAGCTGAGCTCTTACAGCTATGCAGCTGTCATTAGCTGTCACAGAACATTTAATATGGTGTTGAGAATTATTTAATTACACTATTTATAAAACATTTTGTGTTTTTCCAGACAAGTTTGATGTTATGGCAATCTAGTGTTGCTTTGCATATATATACTGTGAGCTAAAGGCTGATTATTTTGTGGTGTCTCAGTAATATAATACACTAATGAAATTGTAAAGCCTTGGTGGAACTACAGCTGAAGTGTCTGGTATGTCACTGGAATAGAGTCCAGAAGGGGGTCCAGCCTTCTGTGCTGGACTCTATGACACCCCTAATCCTGTAAGTAGTAATATGATATATGTGAAACACTTGCGTATTTCAGGATCTGTTCTCCAAGCTGTGTGATTAGTTGGGAACTCTGTAAATAGAACTTTTTTATTCATCAGTGTTTTTACTGCTTTTAGAATATCACTGAGTAAGGCTGTATAGAAAATTGATGGAGAGGGAGAGAGCTTACCTTCCATTTCTGCATAAAAGAATGAACTGTCCAGGCAGTTGTTTCTCATCATTTTCATTTATTATCCAAGTGAAGCAAATTTCACCTAAAAACTTTCACCTCTTGGAAACTTCTGACCTTAAGGAAGCTGGGGAAAGTCATCATATATTAAGAGCTGATAGTTCATGTTTGCATGTTTTCTCTCTATGATTCATTCAAATTATGCCAGATTTCAGGAAATTGCTTTTGAATACTTCATTTCAGTTTCAGGGAAAAAAAACTATTGGCTGATCGCACACCAATGAAGAATGATTTTAGAGCTGTGAGGTGAAAAGCCAAGGGCAGATACACAGGGAGATATTGGCATGACTCTCATTTTGGCTCACAGCTTTCACTAGAAAGGTAGGAATGCCACTGTATGTGAGCCTAAATCCTCAAGTAAGCAACAAAGAAAATTTGGGTGAAATACGCAGTTAAGCACATGTGAGACTTGAAAATCACATTGACCTTATCCTTTTCTCCCAAAGTAGCCAGAACAAGAGAATGAGGTATGGTGACTAACACAGTTCCCTCCACAGGTAATGCAAGACCAAATGCATTAAGCTTTTGGCAAGTCAGCATTTATGAAAGAATTTCTGATAATTCCCTGTTCAGTGAACAAAAACTTACAATTCTCCTAGATCTCTGTTAGGCTTGTTAGTTAGGCTGGAGTTAGGTCTTTTGAAGATCCTTCTTGTAAGAGGAAGAGTTCAGGAGACAGGAATTGTTTTCACTGAAGAGAGGCTTTTACCAAGGCAATGAAAATTCATTTTTATCTTGAGAAACTAAAGTGAGACAGAGTAGTGTGGTTGAAGAATATGCTGGAAGCTTTCCTATGGCAGCTGCAGCATCTGAGATCCAAATCACAAACTGGATTGCATTTCTCTCACACACAAAAAAGGATATGGATGTTTTCAAATTTAAGTCCCACTCATTTTGTGTACCAGCTGCTTTATCACCATTTAGTCTGCTGTTATTCTCTTACAGTTCTGATATAGTTACAGTTCTTATATCATCTCATTGAACATGATACAAATATACATTCAGATAGCAGATGAATATACAGTATGGTATGACTGGATTGTATAATCTACTAAAGAAATAATATGAACATTTTCATTCCATATGTTCTGCATATTTGGGAAAACCAGGCATGTTAGCTCTGATCTTTTACTTCACATTTGCACAAAACCAGTGTAAGAATGGAGATGCAAACCCATTATTTGCTTCTACTTAATTTCTTTCAAATAATAGTATTATATTCCTTCCTGACAGGGTTTAATTAATAGCTGTAAAGATCTTTGGTAAACTAATGACTTCCAGAGGTACAGAAAATGTAGCTCAGTGTCAAAGGGCTTCTGTGGAATTTATCCTTCCAAATATCAGTGTTGTCTTCTAGGGTTTTTTCCAAGCTAGCAGGTAAAATTGTTTCTTTAATGTAGTTTTGAAAACATTTAAAGAAGTTGTTTAAAGAGTGCTTCCAAAACAAAATAATCATTGGTTCTTGCAAAACAGTAGAATGAATCTGTTTGTAGACCCACAATTCCATGAAGCAGTATTTATGGCAGCTGCTAGCAGAACATATGGAACTCCATGTGTCTCCTCTTGCTAATTAAATAAAACTTAAATCTTGTTTCCTATTAGCTATTGTTTGTCTTTCTTTGTTCAGAGCAGTGACAGGAAGGCATATAATTCTCTATTTCCCTCTCCTCTTTTCTTGCTTCTGGCTACCTTAAGAAAAGCTAAAATTTTGCTTGTAATTTTGGGTTTTTTTAAGAGATAAAAGGGTAAAATTCTTTAAGAGATTTAATCTTCCTTCTCAGCATAAAAAAATTTGACATTCTTGTGCTTTATAGTGTAGAAAGAACGCTTCCATTTTAAATCCTGCTGAAGTAATAATAATCAGAGTTTTACCACCTACAGTGTGAGGGTAGCTCTGTTACAAGTGTTCGGTCTCTCAAAGGAAGAATTAATGATAAAAGATGGCATGTCTTGTTCAGATTGTCAGTGTTTTCACACTCTGGGCCCCTCAAAGCTTTGTCACTGTGTAAATGACATGTTACACAAAAAATACTGCTCTGTCGGAAAACTGGTGAAAATATATAAGATTAATTACTGCCTGCTTTTGATTATTTGAAATATAAAATGTTATGTGAAATCATATCAATATATATTCCATGATTTAGTATCCTATGAATTGTTACTGAATTTTAATCAAATATATCTTAAAGTCTAAAGTATTGTGAAAATAAAAGTTATATTATGATGTCATTTTTCTAATTTAAAATTATAAAGCCTTAAGGTTTAACTTGTGTCAGTCTTAGAAATGCTGGAATTTAATAACAGTATTGTATCTAATATAAAATGTATGATATACCTTGACAGGTATTGACCATACCTGAAAAGGCCACAAATACATCAGTCTGTTAATTCATTTCTATCATAAATTTCCTTTAAAAAAGCTCTGTTGTTCTGCTACTAATAGTTGTTGGAAATTAGCAATAGTAAAGGTACTATATTAAAAACAAAAATAATGGTTCTCTAAATTGCCCATAATCATGCAGAACCTCTACTTCCAAAGTTCTTACAGCACTGAATGCATACTTAGTTGGAAGTATTGGAATTTACTTGCCTTTGCCATGGTGCATTTTTTCCAGTATCAGATTAAATATCTGATATGTTCCATCATTCTAGATGGAAAAATTACAGCTGACTTTAAGTGGTTCTTTAAGAGCTCCAAAAGATAGGCAGGATAATAAATTTTGTGTCTGTTACCAAAGAGCAAAGCCATGACAATATACAGGCAGTTATGACCTGTATTTAATTTTCAGTATTGTTGGAAGCCTACTAGTAATTAGAGTGCTAGAACTGTTAAGCAAAACCGCTAGTTTTCTTCTTCCGGGGCAGGGAGAATAAATGCAGGCTAGTGTCAAGAAAAAGACAGAAAAGTAGTCATCGTGGATCTGTGGTTTATTGACTTTCTTAGCTACCTTTTTTGACTTTCACTTTCACTCTGCCAAAAGATATCTATGGATAGGGGAAAAAAAACCCCACACAAAACTCATGGTCAGATATTCTGCCGCAACTAATATTGCATAAACAACAGCATACACAGAAAGATGAAGAATTTACAAACCTCTGTCATCTTTTATTAGAAATTAAAAACATCTTCAGTGATTTCAGCTGTCAGTTTTTTCCCTTCTTTGAAACTTGACTTAAGGATAGACTAGGTTGCTTCTCCTTAGGGGCCTTTGAGATGCAGGAGCAATGAGAGGGTTTTGTTGTTTTGTATGACATAAATACAAACCAGAATATTAAATGAAAAGCTGTAGTCTTTTCCATCTCTCCTGACCCCCCCAAAAAAAGTCCAGGGTCCCAATTTCTTTTCATAATGTTTTTAATAAAGATATAGGACTAGGGAACAAATCCATGAAATTTTTCTTGTTATGGAATATCTCTCAGGCTATTTTTTCCTGCTCAGAACTCATGTCCACTTTCCTTCAGCACTTACTATGAGAAGTATTTTAGATGAATGACGTAAAAAGATCAAATATTTTTTTCTTTCTCTCTAAATGTCTTGTGCACATTTTGTGTCTGTATACCATATTTCCCTTATTCTAGTGGGTTTTCAAAGTATATTTCTCCAACTGTACAGTTAAACTTCTTTTTTATATTAAATATAACTGCACACAGAAGATATGTCTTAGTCATGGCCTAATATGCCTGACTTTAAAGATTGGACCAGCTTTAAGAATGTAGCATTAGTAAAGTAATGAAATACTATAAACCTTTTTTTTGGTAGATGGTTTAAATATTCTACACTGTGTGAACAGGCACTTTTATTTAAACGGTAGAAAGCTTTCCAGCATTTACATGGAAAGTTTGCAAGCATACCTTCAAGCATGTAGTTTTGACATAATTCAGCACATGAAACAAAACTATCCAGAAAAATCAATAAGGATTTTTATCTCACTTTTGATCACTCTCTTGTATTTTAATTTAGGCTTGAAAGTCATCATATTGTCAGACTACTAATTCAAAAGTAAAAAATCTACCAGAAAAAATAAACACTTTGATCTGTGAGAGTCCTTTGAATCTTTTTGGAAGAAAAACAGTGCACCAGTTCTTCTCAAACCTTTTCACTATTTTAATTTGAATAAAGTTTGTGTTGATGGAATAGTACAGAGGATCCAGATCTCCTCTAACTTTATTCATCTTAACAATTCTTTCCACTGCACTACTTACATGCTCTCTTGAGAACATATTTTGCAAAGGACATTATCTTTAGACTTGTCTAGTGAAAATTCTTCAGTCCCAGCATGAAAGGGCATGGAAATGTTAGAAGTTATTAGACATGGAATATTCTGGCACCATATGCTTAGCAGAACGTTTTATTGCCAGACACTGATGCTACAGCTAAATTAGAGTTAAGCTGTCATGAGACTGATGAGACAGAGATAATGGTTTGAAGAAACTGAAGTTATTTTATATTTGAAGACTTGCTCTAGGTAGGAAGCATTTTCTTGTCTTAGATTAGATAAACAAGCAATTAAAAAAATTTCCTACTTCTAATAACTTTTCCTTTTTCTTAGTTTAGATCACAGTGCAATTTTTCTTGTGTTTCTTTTGTTCAAAATTTTAACTATACAGCCTTTTTTGGAAGAAAGTAGCATAGATCAGATGCATAGTTGTTCCACTCTTTCCCATGCTTTCCTCCCTACTCCAGATTCTTCCCCTTTTAGAAGCAGAAATCTGATACAGACAAATTACTGTACTTTTATGCTTCTCTCATGTGCATGGGCAGACCTGTCTTGTTACCAGCAGGTTGGGAAGTATAGAAAGCCCTGTGGTTCTCTGCACTTCTTCTGTATCGTTTAATTATGTGAATAAGGGACTTGCAGAAAACAGGAGGAATTTCAGAAAGATGTGTGGTGCAGTGTGCAGTGTGGACCTCTGAATTACACATGTTATGATTGAAGTCTTAAGACTTGCAGGAAGAAACCTCCATGGTGTAGGAATTAGCCTGTGTATACTAGACAAAATATAGATATATGTACAACATCCCTCTGAACTCTGCCAGCTGTGTCTTCATTCACACTATTTTGTATTCTTAGACCCGAAGAATGTCCAAGACAAGATAGCTGTGTTACCTTAGAAACATCCAGCTCCCCATGGATAATCTGCTCAGCACTTTTGCTATTTTTCAGAGCTTTTAGCCACTGGATTTTTGATTCCGCCTCAGCAGCCTGACTAGAAAATAGGAGTTTGTTATGCAAGTGCAGGACTTGCTGTTTATCCAAAGCCTGAATGTTTCTCTTTATTTTTTCTTCCATCTCACTGTTCACTCACAGAAACTGCTGTTATTGCAATAGTTTGAAAAAACAGCCTATTATGCTTCTTGAGGGTGGCCTCAAAGTGGGGCACCATTTTGCTGGGACAAGGATAAGGCACTCCTATTAATATTTCAGGTGAATACTTATTCTCAACTTACTCTTGAGATCTAGGTGTTTCAATGCTAATACAATAAAGAACACAAAGCTTCTGGCAGCTGTCGATCTCAGTTGTAATATGCATACAAACTGAGGGATATCAGGCAGTAGCTTGTTCTATATTTTTGAGGAAGTGTCAAATGTATCTAAAGTAAAGGGTCAAACCATGTTTTACTTAAACAGGCTGACTTCTTGAGTCAGTTAAATGGAATCACTGAGGTGTGATAGTGAAAAACTGTTACAAACTGCTCATACAAACTCTGGAAATTTACTTGACCTTTTTCCTTCATTCTACAGAGGTATAATGAGATTAAAATGCCCTTTTACCCATCCTTTGATGTTCTAATGTGTTTAGATTGAAGATGTGAGGGGAAGGGAGCAAATCTATTGACTACATGACTTTCTCTATTCCTTTAAATGTCACAATTTTCATTTAGAAACAACTTGTGCTTAGTCTCCTGAGACGTTTTCCTGCCATGTACTAGCACCAAAGATGCAAGTAGCAGAGCTGCTGCAACTAGATACCCATCAAGATGAGAAATAGAGGGAGGGAGTTACTGATGACAGATGACCCCAAATCATTATCCCAAATAGTCTCGTTTGGTGTTTTCCGTCTTTGGTCACTTCTGGGACATTCTTTTAACATGGAGTCAAGAAAATGATGGGTGGGTTGGCTGTTGAGCAAGTATTGTTCTTCATGATCAATGAGGCTTTACACTGAAATACCTGTAGACTTGGAATTTGCAAATGAAGTGTGCTTTCTCCTTACAAATCTACCAGGTAGCCTGGACTGCATTAGGAAGAGCACTGCCAGCAGATCAAAAAGGGTGATCCTGTCCCTCTGCTCAGCCCTAGTGAAGCCAAATCTGGAGTATTGTGTTCAGTTCTGGACTCCTCAGTACAGCAGAAATGTGGAGCCCCTGGAGCAGGTCCAGTGGAGGGTGACAGAGACAGCTGAGGGACCGAAGCATCTCTGCCTGAGGGAGCTGGTCCTGTTCAGCCTTGAGAAGAGATGACTGAGAAGGAGCCTCATCAATGTGTGTAAGGGAGAGTGTCAAGAGGATGTAACCGTGCTCTTCTCCATGGTGCCAAGCAGTAGGACAAGAGACAACAGGCAGAAACAGATGCACAGGAAGTTCCACCTGAATAAGGAAGAACTTCTTTGCTGCATGGGTGACCCAGAGAGGTTGTGGAGTCTCTCTTGCTGGAGATACTAAGGAACAATCTGGACGCAGTCCTGTGCTGTGTGCTCTAGGATGACCTTATTTGAGCAGGGAGATTGAACCACTTGACCCACTGTGGTTCTTTCCAACCTTACCTATTCTATAACTCTGTGAACTTACTTCAATGCAACTAAGAAAACTAGGTCTTTAAACTCATAGTTAGCCTGTAAGCACCTTCATAATTATTGATAGTAGAAGTCTGCCCATAACTAAACACATGTGTAAAAAGAAATTGTGAACTTGTCCTGTGTTGGATTTTTTAGAAAAAAAGCCTTTACATTCAAAAGCCATTCTTGGCTTTTTAAAGGCTACTCACTTAAATTTTAAGATACTCCCCTTTTGACACTTTTTTTGACATAGTTTTCCATATTATATATGCATTTTAAAGATGACTACATGAACAATAGTATTAGGTTTTGCATTTCTTGAGACTGTATTTCTTTTGAAACATATGTAACAGAAACCAAAAATAAAGGTTCAGTATTTAACCAGAGGTGATTTGACATATGAAATGGTATTTCTTACCATCTCAGGATGAGAAAATGTAAAGAGGATCAGTCTATTGAAACTCCTTAGGATGCTTTGTGATTTTGAGGATAATGGAGGGATTGGGCAAATTTCCCCTGGAAAGGCAAAGCTTGTCACCTGCCTAAGGATCCTATAAAATCTACTTCCCAGATAAATTGTAGGGGAGGTGTGGCTTAGATGAAGAAATGTCTAATCACCAAGTTTGATCAAATTCTACAGAACAGGCTGCCTAAGGAGACTTTCTAATTTGGATTGCAAATGCAGTTATTTTAAAACACGCTTCATAGGAAACAGTAAAGGAAATCCAAGGAAGACTGAGATTGTAGATCATGTCTTTGCTCATTGCTATGTGACTTTATCGTGTTTCAACATAATTATGCTTAGTTCATTGGATATCTCTGGGCACATCTCATCTGATATATTTAATTCAGAACATGTCATATTGTGAAGTATCTTAGCAGGTTTGATCAATAAAATTTAAGGGAGATTTTTTGATTAATTTTTTAGAAGATATTCTATGTCTAAAAAGATACAAAAGCTATGATCCCACACGATACAATTCTTTTTTTTTTTTTTTTAATTTCTATTTGTTTTCTTTGTGTCATGGCCATTGTGAGTGTAAGGTTTAAGAATGCAATAGAGGATGAACAGAATAAACATGGATTATTCTTCAGTAATTAATCCTTAAGGGAACTATTTACTTTCTTCCTGTCTTAATAGAGGTGCAGTTCTTAAACACTATATTTTATATATATATAAATATATATATATATATATCTCACATGTATCAAGTGATACCATATATCAAGTGATATATATCACTTGAAGTGTTGGGGTTTTTTTGGCTGGGTTTGGTTTTGAGAGGTTTTTTAGTAATATTTTATATTAAAGATTAACTGTTGTGTAAGCATGGTAGCAGTAATGTACCGTCTGAAACTGAAGTATCACCTGTCTGGTTACAACAGTAGTGCTATTTATTATTAATGGCTGCTTGTAAAGTCAGGGATATAAAGTCAGTGTAATTGAGACTACCAAAAGGACACTATGAATCCTTTAAGTCTATAAAACCATTTTATAAAATGTGATCCTCAATCTGTGTTACATTTAAAACTGATAACCTTGTTGTCCTTTTGAAGTTTTATGCAAAAGTAATCCCACTGAATGGGACTGCCTTTTCTCATTCTTTGCTCTGGCAAATTCCTTAGGAAATGCCACCAAGAAACATTAATTTAAATTTGTGACATCTTGGTTATTTAGAGACAAGGCATTTTTCTTGTAGAAATACTTAGAGGAAAAGATCTGAAATAAAATACTCATCCATAGAGGCTTTTCTGGGGATATGAGACAGAATGGCAAAACCCAGCACATGAAAAAGAACTGCAGCAGTCTTATTTTTGAAGTGACTCTCCAGCTTCCTGGAAAGAAGAGACATTTTTGTTGATGGTTTTCAGACTGAAGAACACAAAGACATATCAAAGAAAATGTTCTCATTCTCTGGATGGACTTGAAGATAAGTTTCACATTGCTCTCAGTATCAAGAGATGCTGAGAAAAGTACACTAGCCTCTAGAGCCTGGACTTTAGAAATGCAATCAAAAAGATGTATCTAGGGAATAGTCAATTCTATGGCACATTAGAGAGATGGTAAAGGCATCTAAATGCAGAGAAACAGAGGGACACAGGGATATGGGATAATCAGGCACCATGGAGTGATACCCAATATGTGATACCTAATAGTTATTTCAAAACATCTAACAAAATGCAAGGAAATTTGAATGCAAATAGGTAAAGCCAGACTGAATCTTGTTCATATAGAGAATGTTCCTATTTCTAAAGCTACCTGTTGGAGCAGATTGCAGATACAATTACTGTTTGTCTCCAAAAAAATTTTACTGTGTTTTAGCCCATAATTAGATTTTTAAAAGTCTGAAAAGATAAAATAAAAAATTCTTTTCCCTTGTGTGATTTTATTGAACTCTGTCAGTCTTGGTGCTGCGACCATTTCCCTGGGGAGCCTATCCCAGTGCCCAACCATCCTCTGGGTGAGGAACCTTTTCCTAATATCTGACCTAAACCTCTCCTGACACTTCAGGCCATTCCCTTGGGTCCTGTCACTGGTCACCATACCTCATTATAAGTAGCTCATTAAAAAAAAATTCATAAAGAAAGTGCTATTGATCAGATTCTGAAGTATGATGAACTATGTTGTCAGCATTTAAAGATGTCTCAGAGTGTAATGTTCAGGTACATGTATATAGTCAAACAGCTGAGTAGATCAAGAGACATCAAGCTTGTTTGGCATGTCATGTATGCTGATCATACCTTGTAAGTTTTTTATAATTAAGGTGTGTGACTCTTTTGAATGGTAGAAATACATGAATAAATCTAATTGTGTTGCTGTCACAAGAATTGAATTCAAAGTCCACTGTAGACCTAAAGTAATTGCAGTGTCCAATTAAATGCAAAGCATGTCTAATACTAAGTGGCTAACAGAAACATAATTGCCATAGATAACTAGAAATAATAGGATTAGAAATGAAAAATTGCACATTATTATTCTGATCCTGAATTTATTGGGCATTAATTCAGTAGTGAATCCATGAATATTTGATCCAACTATACTAATAAAGAAGACTGAAGTGAAAAGGGAAAAGTAGCAAAAGAAAAAAAAAAGATGCTGGGAGAAGGGAGATAGTTAATATAAATATATATTATTTCCATGATGCTTGTATTGGTGATTTTTAATCTTAAAATACCTGCATAAATAATGTTCAATTTTTTTAAAGCTAATTAATAACATAACGAAGCTACATTTACAATTTATCTATCCCTACATGGTTTTGATAAGACAAATGAAGCCACTGTTTTGATCGAAGCTTCAGGTTCATCAAAGTGCATGAGACATCATTAACGTACTTGGATGTGATGACTTAAAGCTGATGAGATCCCTTGTGCTTAAAATTAAGCACATGCTCTAGTAATTTGCAAGGTCAGAGACCTCTAAGGTTGACACCCATAAAAGTGAAAGAGGATTAATTCTAGTGTGTCAAGAAGTTGTTAAAAGTATTCCATGTTTAGCAATAATACTTTTGATAAGCCCAGAATATCCTAAATAAATATGAGAAATTTATCTAGCTGAGTTCACATAATGTATGTAAAGTCTATCCAATTTAAACTCATTGTAAGTGTTCAAAACAGTTAATTAAAAAATATAAATACTGGCTATAAAAAGAAAGGCAGAGAAAAGCATGAGAAGTCTTGAACAGGTCTTTAAGAAAGCTCTACTAGAGAATGAAATTGACCTTTCAAAAGAATAAAACCAAAACAAACAAGAAAAGATTTTAATCCAGGTATCATAGTGGTTTTTTACTTTAATAAAATACCAAAGCAAAAGCAATGAAAGTATCTTCTAGTTGAAAAAAATTAAATCAAAATTACTTCAGTATAATCTCTTTTAAAAATTCCCTTACTATTATTAATATTCTCATCAATTATTTACATAACTCTTTTGTAGCTGGTACTTGCAAATATTTTCTCTCAGATTTCTCAAGAAAACAGATTACTCAGTTTCTTCCATATGTTATTGCTTACTGAGTAACACCTACATAGTTATGCCACGATGCTATAGACTTCAAGAATGCTCAGTGTCAAAGACAGCTGGTTTAACTCAAAAAGAGGAAAGAAGTACTTTAAAGAGCAAGCCTGAATACTTTTTCTTTCCTCCCATGCGGTCATTTTCTGGGTGGTTTGGAAGAGATTTTGAGTTTGTTAACTGACTATTCGCTTTGCACAGGAGGGATGTTTGACTTGCTTGAAGAAAAGATTGAGAGTCTTCCATGTTGACTCTTTCAGGGAACACTGTGCCATGTTTGTCTTTTGTAGGTACGATAAGCACTTCTCCTTTCTTGACTGATGCACATGGCATAGATTTTCACTCTGCTCTGCAATGGCTCAGTAGTTTAGATTTGGGTGGGGTTTTTTCCTACTTGCTAGTGTTCAAGTACAGATCAATAACTCGTGTCACTTTCTTTCTTCTAAAGTGTCTGTCTTGTCAAGATGAAATTAGGCTTCTGGGTGCCTCTGAACAGTAAGAAATCAGTGTTCTGAAAATTGAAGTGCTCCCACCTGTTGGTCAGTGTGAGATTTGACTGGTTCAAGACCAATGCTGCCCCAGCTCTTCATTGCACTGGGGAGAGGAGTGAGATTTTATTTCCTGGCCAGTTCCAATGTTACAGGGATCAGTGATCAGGAGGCTGAAGTCATGGTATGGAATAAACAGTTCCTTTGATAGTAAAAACTAAAAAAAAACCAACCCAAAAAAACAACTTTAAAAGCTGACGGAATGTCACGTGTCTCGGATATTTTTTCATTGGGCTTTTTTTTTTCCATTCTTGTTGGTGTGAAAAAAATCATAGTACATTGTACTGCTCCAACCATGTTGTAGCCTCCAGGGCAGGCCATTTGGAGTCTCAAAAGCTGCCAAGCTCTTGTGCAGTCACATGAAAAAATAGCAACAGACAAAGTTAAAAGTTAACTAGTGGACCATGAGCGTAGAAAACAAGATTAAGGAATTTTAGGTCCAACAAATTAGACCTCTTAGAGCTAGTGTGATCCCTGAGGGAATAGATGTTTTTTGCTTACATGTTTATGCAATACAAATGGTGCTTTTATTACCAGGATCTGGATACACACACCCTTTGCCTGGTTGTTATTATTTCATGTGTGTATTCCAGAGAGCTGTGAGCCTGTCATTTAAGCCTGTATTTGTATCATACTGCTCTTGTGCATCTAGGCAAGTTTGGTGTTTTGAAAGTCCTTATGTATTCAGCCGAAATCTCAGTAAAGCCCTCTGGGACTGTTATTTATGGGTTTGTTTTGGTGTTCAGTCATTGTTCTGTGCATGTTTGTTTAGCTGTGTGAAATGCAAAACTCTTTGTTTACTTTCTGACAAGGGATTAGTTTCATCTAGAGTAAAAGAGTACTTTGAATGAGCTTCTGCTGCTAACAGTGATGAGGATCCTGAGCTCCAAGTCCTTAAACCTTTTATCTGAAGGGATCAGTGGGGGATCTTTAAGTTGACTAAACTGATGGAGATTACTGTATGGAACAACACTCAAACAGCTGAAAAGGTTAGACATATGTTTCAGGCAAATGTACTTCAGCAGAGTAATTGGAAAGCAATGAAGTGTCAAAGTACTACATAATATGAAGAAGAAAATTACAGCAAAAATCACATAGGACTTTTGCATACAATTTTATCTGGAATTTAATGTGCTAAGTACAACATTTTTCCTAATTTCTATGGAATGCCACTACTTAATTATAAATAATATAAAGATGTTACCCAGCAGATAATTAGAAGCTGTAATTAAAAGAAAAAGAAATTATGCTAAATCGTCTAGGTACCTAAAATAAATATCAAGATAATGTTATGTGTTCATATAGTAAAACCAATCTCAGATTGATTCAAGAAAGGCTGTTGTTCTGGAATCCAAATTTACCTCTTTTTGTAGCACATTCACATGGAAGTTACTGTGATCAAGTACTACGGCAGGACATACTGAGCTGCCAGTGATGTTTTATTCAGACTTTAAAGTACAATGACAAAAGGAAATTTTTAATAATGAAGAAGGTTAATAATGAAAGGTACCTAAAGACCTTTAAAAATTATAATCTAATCCTGCCCATAGATTACAAATTTGCTTGAACAATACTAAGTTTATTTTTTTTCCTCACAGAATGCAAAATATGTACTGGAAAGTTTGTAGTGCATTTTAAGAAGATGAAATGAGTTTTGCTCTATACCATCCGAAATCCCAGATCTACTGGGATACTCACGTTGGCATATAGATTTACATGGAAATCCAAGGCTGCCCTCTAATGGCACCTTCTCCAGGAATCCACTGTAGCTCAGCTCACCAAAACTACACTGCAGTGCGGCTAACTAACACTACCTGGTACTTACCATACCGTAGGTTACATAAACCAGTTGCAGTTATTATAGTTCTTCTTTGTTTCTACAGAACACCTGTATGTACTTTTTCTCAAAAAAAAAAAAAAAACCACCAAAAAAACCTGTTGTAAACGTCCGCGGCATTTTCAATATTGTAGAGTTCACAGAGGTAGAATGGTTTTCACTCTTCATAAATCACTTTTGTATGAAAAATAGAAGAAAAAGACAATGGTACCTAATTTATAAAGCAGTAGGCTCTGCTCTTTGCTGAAATGAATTCCATTTTGTTAGCACACTGCAATTAGAGATTATTAGGAGAGTGATTATGACTGTGCCTTTTTAGGTGTCTTGATGTATGCTAGAGCTGTTCACTTCTATCAGCTGGATATCATCTCAAATAAAAGAAAGAGCATATTCTGGCAGGACTCCAGGCAAGCTACTGCCAACTGGTACACACCTGTGTGCTGGGTGTGAGCTTTACAAGGTCCAGAAAGCAAAAGAGAACATAATTCACTGTAATTCTGCTGGGTTTGGGGTTTTTTCTTTGGCTTTTTTTTTTTTGGTTACCTTTTGTTTTGGTTGGTTGATTTTTGGAGCTTATTTGATCCTTCTGAGCAACAAATCGACTTTAGATGGGAAATGTCTGTGCCAGATGAAACAAGAGGGCTGCATTTTCCTTCAAAATGAGCAAAACGGTCTTATTGTGCATTATCACTCAGAATAGATAAAAAAGGAGATGGGATTACACAGAGCATTCTCTTTGCTTTGGAGTACTTAAATAACGTATTTTATACTCACTTTTTTTTTTAGGTCCTGTTGTTTGAGAAGTAATTTCTGCTAGTAGAATATACAGAAATAAATTTTCCCATGCTTTTAAATGTCTATGTCTTTGCAAATATGACTTGTAAAAGGATCACAGGGATGCTGGGCAATAACAGAGGTTTTCTTACTTTCACTTTTACCTCTGAAAATTTTCAAGTATATTACTCTCACCAAAGCCATCTGTTGGTCTGGAGGAGACATGGTAGATTGAGCCAAAACTGAGACTTGGGAGCAGATGTAAAATGTCTATAGTCCCTTGGAGAATTGGCAGTATTTCTTATGAAAAGCTGCACTAGTGTTTAGTTAATTCACCTTTTCATTCTTTCATAAGAACAAGGGGTGCACAGTAATGGAGTGGTAAGAGCTGTGTTTATGCTTATGCCTACTGCAGAAGCAGAAAGATGACACAAAGTATATAGCTCAGAAATGTAGAGCCTTTCTTGAGTAACCCTAAAATTTTGTAGGTTTAACAGAACCTTTCCTATAAGTACTTAATCCTGGGAGGGGGTGGTGGTGGTGTTTGTGCTTTTTCCATGCAGCATCTGAGAGATAGTAAACGTTATATTTATTAGGAGAGAGAAAACTGAAAACTCTCTAAACTCAAAATCATGATCTGTGAGTAATTCCCAAAAGTTTACCTGCGTGAGGATATGACCTAAGTGTTGCTAATAGAGAGGAGGATAGGTAGAAGGTAGATAGATGCACAGATAAGAAAATAAAGTGTGTTGATGGATACTGAGATGGTAGTTCTCTCTTGGATGTCTCTGTTTTCCTATGTTCTCCAGTCCATTTCGAAAGACAAAATTATTTCAGAGGATTTTTCACTGTACAACCTTTTCTCAAATAAATAATTCTCTTAAAGGAGAAGCTATGTAAATTTCTAATTTGTGTCACACCAGCTGGACACACAGGGTGCTAGAAGTTAGAAACTTTCATTTATGTTTTAAAAAATATTTTAGTTTGTTAAATTAAGAACAAAAAAGAATTTACTGAAACAAGGATATAACAGTGAGAACTTTGGAAGATCATAAGCTGAAATTTATTTCTCATTGGAAAAATAATTTTACTAAAATATTACCAAAATCGGGGCTATTTCTGAGTTCATGGAGGCACAATCTGGCCATGAATCTGTCAAGGGCATTAGAACTGAGTTAGAAACTCATTATGAATATTTTCTGTGAAAATCGGGTACCCAAGTTGATTTTAAGTTTGATTTCTATAGATACTAGACAACTGTAAGAATCACCAGTTTTGGTGGTGGTGGAGCTTAGGTTTGAGTCACTCAGGGTTTCATGTTGATAGTGTTTCAACGAGATAGCAGGAAAGTATTTATACTGCTTATGCTGGGTGTTTAAGGTAGCTTTCCTGATCGGGGAGAGGCAGTCCTGCACAAGACCATACTTACGAGTTTCCCTGCCCTCAAGCTGTGATTATGTAGACCACTAACCTGACAATACCAACTGCCTGCTGTCCGCGAGGCCCTCAAGGACCCGTGTTCTCTCCTTCTATTACCGGATTGTGGCCTCAAGGTTCTGGCCTCCTCTGTGCATTGCCAAGACATTTGCTGGATGATTTAAATCACCCCCACAAGAATTGTGGGGGTTTGTTGTTTGGTTGTTTGGTTATTGTTGTTTGGTTGGTTGAGGTTTTTGTCTCTGAAAATTTCTGGTTTTATTAGGCTATATGATCTCACAGGGGAGTCAAGTATGCTGCAGAGGTCAGCATATGGAAATGGGACCCACCTTTAGGAAGCTACAAACTGTTACGTCAGCTTGTTATATCTTCTGAAGTGTACTACGAATCACCCTGTCAGAATTCCACTCTGCCTGCCTTCTGCTGGGGATGTGGCTAAGGCTGTTTGGTTTCCAATCTTCATGCCTTAGTTAGACAGCATTAGTATTCCTACCCTCTTTTCCCAAAAAATCAGCAAACAAGTTGTTTTTATTTTCCCTTTCACAGTCCTGCACTCTGTCACTCTCTGGAGCTGATAACCTCTTTCTAATCTACATAAAGTCTTGAAACACTAAACTTGTGTAATTTATCATGTCATTGCAGTTGCCCTCTGGGATGTTGTACAGGAATTTTGATTATTTTAATCATACCATTTTAATTGTCTTTATGAATGATACTCTTGAAAACTGAAAATAATTAGAGAGTGTAATTTACATTTAGAAAGAACACACAGCTTTTAATAGTGAATGAATAATAGATTTACTTGACCTGAAGCTCTTTCAGTGATGGTTCGCTGATATTGACAGTTTCTAATGTTTTATACTCTTCATTCTTAGAACAGTGGGCTTTCAGGTTTTTGGGATTTTGATTTTTTTTCCAATGCTAAGCCTCCCTAGAAAGTAAAGATTAAAAGACAAGACTCTTTGAGGTACCTTTCTGTAAAATAATGAAATTATCTCCTTGCTTAATGCGTCTAGACCCACAGGTCTGCAGTTAATATGATAAGGTAACTATTCTGTTGGTCTTCCCCATATATGCGCTGATTTATTAATTCCTTTCTGTTTATCAGTATTTTCTAGTAGAAGTTAAGCTGCTCAGACATTTTTACTTTGCAACTTAACTCAAATAGATATATTTTAGTATCAAGCCGAATCATGAATGCTGCCTCCTAAATTAAAAATATAATTGGAAATCTTCAATCATAGGAAAATAAAAGTCTAAGAAAACCTTTCTATGACTAAATAGTATGCTTTTCTGTTGACAGTTTATATGTAACAAAACAAAAGAAAATCAGTAACTTCTCTTCCCAAATAAAAACAGATACTCCTTAATTATCTCTTCCTAGTGACTCAAATCTGCATATGTATACATGCTTCTGGTTATTGCACCTTACAAAGCCTGGACGGCCTGTATTCTCATTTTCATTATTTAAAAAATAGATTATTCTAAATTTTATTTAGCCTGCTAGAAGTCAGTTACACTTACGTATAGAATCTAATAAATTATTTATAACTATGACTTAATTTTATGCCTAAAGTATTGTAAATATTGGTTTTGGTGATACTTCAGGGACACAGGGAAATGTTCAATTAATCCAAGCAATTTTTTAAATGTCAAAATAACAAATAATTTTTTAATATGAATTTTTGTATTGAATGAACATGTAGAATGATTTTTTTCTGTGCATTTCTCTTAAATTGGTTTTGGAATAATTAATTCCACGGCAGTGTTTTTAAGGGAAACATAATTGATAAGCATAAAGTCAGACTTTATTTTCTTTTGCAATATAAATTCTGTCCTAAACTATTAATATATGGAGTATTTATATAGTTGCATAATAACCTGCCCCTCTTAAAAAATTGTTTTGAGGTAAGGACACAGGTCTATGAGATATATATGGTTAAATTTTAGGTCAAATTGTATTTCAGGAGAAAGCTGAGGGGCAGATATTTTTCTGTCCATCACTTCATAAAAGTGATAATTTTTTTGCTTGTTTTCTGTGTGCAATAAGTGTCTGTCAGAGATGAGGCATGCTCACTGTACCTGCACAGCATATTGACACAGTTGTACTAAGCTACTATTAGACTCAGAGACTACGTTAGAGATACTATGTAGTTACAATGCAAGCTGCTATCCAGCAAGCTTCCTTATATTTCAAAGTCATAGTATTTTTTGACTAAAAAAAAGCTTACTGATCTCTGAAAAATCAGATCTGGGGCAACTGGACTGAAATAAAAGCTAACTTTTTATATACTAACTAAATTGACTTATGTGGTGAAGTTACACTCTTGTAAATCCTGCTCTAGAACAACGCAGAGCTTCTGTGCTAAGCAACTAGTGTTCAGTTTTCATTACTCTAATTCCATTTTTTTCCTAATATGAAGTTGTATTTGGGGTATTTTTAGTTCTTAATCATTAGATGCAGCCTCCTTTCCTGATAACAACCTCCACTCCTACCCCCAAGCATCTTCATATTCTGTAGTTGTATTTTTTGATGTGTTGGTAAAAAGAGCTAGTAGGAAGTAGGTGTTGCTGTCAAGACAATGGAAGGACAGACATAAAATTAAATAATAACTTTTTTCCTGATGCTATTATATAATTAAAGATTAGGCTAGTAATTCTGACATTTCCTCTGTTGCAATGTCTTCAACACTAATATACTATTGGCCCTGCTATTAACTACACATGTTCTAATAAGAAAACAATAGGTAGGAACAGGTGCATTAAAATAGCATATGAAAGCAAATAAATGTTGGGGTTTTTTTTAAATTAATCATCTCTTTAGCATTGTTTTATTTGTGGATAAAGTGAGAACAAACTACTTCCTCATAGAAAGCCTAAGGTAGACCATAGTCATTATTAACTTTAGTAGGCAGAGTTTGGCCATCATGTTCTTTACATCATTACCACCTTGTTCAAACCTACCAGAACAAAAATTGATTTATAATAATGGCTCTGGCTGCATATAGTGATGGACTAGGACTTGGCTATTAAGACTGAACTAGACCAGTGTACCATGAGAACGCTAATAGGTCTGTTATAACACTTTTCCCATTAGAGTGGTATTGTCTCTATTTATAGGTTATATCTCCCAGGTGGATATATCTGTTTCAAGACAGATGGGAGAGTGGGCACTCTTTACCAGCCGCAGGGAGACTGGCATTAAGCAGCCACAACTTGGCTCCGCTGTTATTTACACTTCTTGTCTGCTCTTAGAAGTCACCTTAAACACATATTTACAGTTGCTAGCTGTGGCATATAGTTGTTTTTCTGAAAACCACTTTTATACTTTTGTTGTTAAGCATTTCCCATAAAAGACAATTGTTCATGCAAGTTCACAGCAATAAGAATTAGTAGGTATTAAAAGTAATGTATTGAATGAGGTTAAAAGTTCCATAGATAATTCAGTAATGCCTATGCACAAAGCTACAGCATGATACAGGATGATTTTAGAGCATGATATAAGTGCATACCATTCATAAGATGCATAAAGTGCCAGTTCTTCTGATTATATTTAGTTACTGTTGTTAATATCCTTACAATGTATATTTATTCAGCATCAACACAGTGTTACTTGAAGAACACATAGGTAGTCCCTATGGTAGTGACTTCTGTTCAAAGAGTTTTTTATTTCTTTTCCACTGGGGAGGTGGACATAGTACCAAACAGTGTGAGTTTACCAAAACGCCCCTTTGCAATTCTAAGAGTGTGAGCATGCTATAAATTAAGTACTCTGTCTCCAAACTTCCCATCCATGTACTTGATCAGGTAGCCTACAAAATGTTCTGCTAAATCCATTGCTATGTCACATATATTCTACTGCTTCCCTGGGAAGCAAGTAAACTGTGCGTAGGAAAGGGATATGTATATGCATTCACAGTGCATACATTAAGTCAACAATATTTCACTTGAGGTATTTGTTTTACTGCAAGAAAAACTGTGGAATACTAGCTGTTTCCTTGGACACAGTAGTGGATACTGTAATAGTGGTAGAATTTCTTCCTTAACACATTTCTTAAATGAGGCATCTCAAAATTTTCTGCCCAAACACATCCTATTTCTTGCACAGCATGTACTTAAGGCTAAATTTAGGAAATTGATGTTCAGTATAACTATCAGCTTTGCTATAGTGTATTTGAGTATCATCTGCTTAAAGATGCCTCTGCTAAGCACAATGTAGGAATGTGTTTAGAACTTGGGCTGTCAGAGTCCCTGATGAATACAGGTGCCAACCTCTTTTGTAAAGAACAGGTTGTTTTAGTTTTAATAATCACAAAGAGTGCCTTAAAGTGTAATAATGTTTGTGGAAAGCAAAAAAGTAATAACTAAGAGGAAAGGAATGGTTCCACTAATCCAGATATGTCCTAAATTTCGTGGGAAGACCTTTGCCAATGGTATTCCTGCCCTCATCGCTGTCAGTAGCAAATTATGGTTTCAGTCAAAGTCTTTCTTTGATAAGGGAACCAGAGCATAAATCATCTTCATTTTGAAATTTACTTTAGCTGGTCTTATGGTTCAGTGAAAGTCAAGGACAGATTAAAAACTTTGTGATGGGTTTTTGGGAGCTTTTTCATGCACTTCTGCAACCCAGTTTAAATATCATGTGCTGGGTATGGTGCTCCAGTTAATAGAACCTTTCTGGGCTGAGGCACTTGCTCTTGAACAAAGTTTTCTCTCTTGTCAAAGAAAATGTAATAGCTAGAAGCAGGTAAAAAACTGCCTTAGGAGTTCATTTGCAATAGTAAAAATGGCAACACTGGTAAGGAAGAAAAGAACAGATATGAAAAATTAATAAAATAACTAAGTGCTGAGCTGTAGCTCCTAATCATACCTAAACATGCTCCCTGACATCCAATCCTGTCAGATCTCGGAAGCTCAGCAGGGTCATCCCTGGTTAGTGCTTGGATGGGAGACCTGCTGGCAATACTAGGGGCTGTAGGTTCTAGTTCTGAGGACTTCACTGGCACCGTCCAAGCTCGCCTGACCGTGGCAGATGAACCGTAGGAGTTAAAGGGTGGGGCCAGTTTTGCGCAGGCTGTGCCTCACCTAAAAAATCCACTGCAGAGGCTTGAAGGGCACACCCACGTGGGGAGAGCCCTTCCCAAATCTTCGTTTGCGAAGCTGAGCCATGCATACATGTTTCCCCCCCATCATATAATGTTTACTAGGTAGTTAACAGCTTAGCAACTTTAGAATTCTCTAACATTCCTAGTAATCTTAGAATTCCTCTGAGACTGCAGAAAATTGATCAGTTCTTCAATCCAGCTTGAGTTGGCAAGTTCTGGCCAACTTAAATGATGGTTAGAAAACCAAATAAATTTGATACTGCATGCACTTACTGCATATTTGAAGGCAAAAATAGAACTCAGAGCACCTTAGATGCACCAAAGAACAGTGTTCCGCCCACTTTGTAATCCATGAGAGTTTTCACTGTTGTAGGCTGATCTGGGCTTGCAGAACAAGGAGACTATAAATGTGCAACATTTGTCTGATTGTAAAATTACCTGAGGAAGGAACAAGGTCCCTTTTTTTGCTCCTCCCTGTTGTGTTTGTGCATGAAATTTTGCAGAAACTACTACATAAATATTGCAGACTTTCTGTTTGCCAGCTATGACTTTTTCACGAAGGTCAACAGCCAGGCTTTCTCGGCCACAACATCTCTATTACTACAGTAGTTTGCTCTCCCTGGTAGTAAAAATCTGCAGATGGAATGCAAAGTTTAAGTCTGGATACTACTGTGGAGCACATCCAGTGGGAAAACTAGTACAAATTACATGTGTTCTGTTTCAAGAGCTGGTGATAGGTGCTGTAGCAATGTCAACAGATGATAGATAAGTGCTCAAGAGGGAGAATTATGAGGTTTGAAATTTGATCTCATGTTGAATATATCAAATCAAATGTTCTTTAGTGCTCAAATTAGTCTGTTTAGTACAGGTCAAATGATAAAAACTCAGAAAACCAAAAAGGCAAATAATACCAGTGAAGAAAATAGTATAACTTAAGACTTGTAATAGCAAATAAAGCCCTTATAGCTTCACAGTTTATATACAACAGAGTTCATAGACATCAACATTATGTCCCAATGAATACACCTGAAATAAAAGCAATTAATATCAAAAAGACAAAATAATTGATTGTAATCTGCTATTAAATAAAAATTGCTTACTCAATGCCCTTTTGAACATTAGTCTATGATGGTTATTTTGTCTTTTCCTCTGTTGGTACTTCTAATTACCTGTATCTTGTTGATAGAATAGCGTGCATCTAAAACTAATTACTGATTGAAAGAATAACTTATGCTCTCAATGAAACAAGAGAAAGCATTCAGTCTGAGAAGAAATTCTACAAACAGTGCAAAAAAAAATTAGCTAATTTTTCACCAGTCTTTCCTCCAGTTCTCCAAGGTATTAGTTTCAAGGATCTTCCACACAAAGGTGGGAACAAGAAGAATACAGTATAGCTCCCTCAAGTGAAAATATTATGGCCAAACTAATGCAGAGGGAATAGTGGAATTATAGATTCAGCCTTACAATGAATTCCCTGTTACCATGATAAGTTTCCAACTATGTTGTAAGGCACCTGATACTGAGACATCAAGAGATCAGACCAAAAGCTGTGTATGTTAAAAACACACAAGTTGCACTGAATGCTTGCACATTTATAGTTTGGGAGTATTACTGCATGTTCCTGAAGAAGGAAGCTCACACCTTCTTGAATACACACCTACTTGAGTAGAAAAAATAAGGGGAATCATTAGCTGAATTTGGCTCTTGTTCTCACAGTATTACAGTCATCTTTTTATATTATATATAAAATAATAGTTATACTTGAAAATAATCTTGAAACATCTCTTCTGTGTAAAGGAGTTAAGTATAAACAGCACCTTCACATTTCACTGGTCTGTCTCTTGCACACATTCTGAATCACACACATGTACTTCAAGGACAACTATTTTTTCTCTGTTTTTCTCTCCTCTGTAGAATTCTGCTATCAACAACACAGGTGCAGTATGTTTCACCTGCCATATCTTTGCCATTAGGAGTGGCTCCATTCTGATTCCAAAATGTTAATTGTTCTTAGTGATCAAGATAAACACAGACATTTCCAGCTTTCAGATTCTGATTTTAACCAGCATATAGTGGATTTCTCTATGCCTTTTAACCGAAGGGTGATTTTCAAATTAGGATTACTTTTTTTTTGTAATTTTTAATAGTAATCTCAATATCTGTTGCAGTACCCGTAGAAGCATTTTTTCTGTTACTTTGTATTTTTCAAAAGCTGTGCAAAGCAAAAGTCCCAATATATAATTTATTTTCAAGAGATTAGGATTTTGAGTACCTTTCGTCATCTTTCCTTTTTTATTGAAAAATTTATTTAGAATTTGTTCTTTAAGCAGTTTTCATAAGCAATGAATGAGATATATCAAGCTCTTAAGGTTTGTAGCCCCATATATGTACATACTCTTTATAGTTTAATTGATCTGACCAGTTTTCAATATATATGAAGTTTCACGCAGGGTTTGAATTATTTTCAATAGGGTTGATAGTAGTGTTGATACAGTTCCATGTTGTTAGACATCAGATATTCTAAAGATATGCTATTGGAGAAGTTTCATATTCAAACACAATTCAAAAGCAGTCACCAACCTGAAAATATTTGTGTTTATTTTCAAGCTGCATGCTGTTTTACTAGAGTATCGGAATTAGAATTGACTATGAAGCTTGTTTCTTATTTTGATACTTTGATGCTATCTGCATTAATCCTAAAATAAAAACAGAGTATAAATTAAACCACAGAAATATTTTCCTTGGGAATTCCTGTAACTATATTCCTATTTACTTACTTATTTATGTGTTTAAATTAAATAGATATAAAACTGTATTCATTAGTAGCTTATCCATTCAAAATCTGATGGAATTGAAAGACTTAAATGGTTACAAAGGAGGATGATTGGGAGATAAATTGTTATTAAATACAAAAACTAAATCTATGTCATTTTGGTCTAAACATAAGAGGGTTAAGTAGGCTGCCAGTAGCAATTTTCAATTAAAAATGGCTTATATGCCATAGTTCTGCTATTCAAGTCTGCTGTTTGACTTAATTCCACAATAAAATTGTTCTGTTAAAAATTCTTGTAACACCATATGGACAGGTTTTTATGTTAGTCAAGCAGATGTGCACAGAATTCCAATATGTATTTAAGGAGATACTGTTTTAACACTGTAAAGACTTAACCTATATTATTAACAGCTGGGATTTGCATGAGCGTTTATTCACTGAGGCCATGATCATGCTACACATGCAAGTATTTTTGTGAGTATATTCAAATAAGAAAAACTCACATAAGCCCAATGAAGATAATTTTTTATTTCAATTTATGTATCTATATGTGTGTGTGTGTGTGTGTGTGTGTGTGTGTGTGTGTGTGTGTGTGTGTGTGTGTGTGTATGTATATAAAACCCTAAATCAAACATGGGCTGTGAACATGCAGTAGGAGTGCTTTCTGACTAATTCAGCACACTGTCAGCTGTCAAAAATTCTACTCTGAAGTACATTTCTGAGAACTGCACTAAAAAAAAATCTAAATAATGAATGATGTGGTTTTTGAAAGTGGCTGAGATGCCTAAACTTTTTATAGCATAACATTGTCAAACAGGGTGACATTCCTGAAGCTTGTGAGAAGGGGACGCAGAAGTAGTCATAGAACATGTGACATCAGTATGTTGACTTTTCTTGACTTGAGTGTTCCTATGGGCCTCAGTCAAGTGATGATGTGCTATGTGTTGTACACAAAGTGTGTACAATGCAAGCATATGCAGGTTAGATTAGACAATTTATTGTGGGTTTGGTTAGCACTAAGTCCTTAGGAAAAGCAAGAGACAGTAAGAACAGCGTAATGGAAAATGGTCAGGATACAGTATCTTTCATGCCACTGGTAGATGACTTTTAAGGTTACAAGAGAATATGAAGTGGAAGGAGTACCAATGCATAAAGGCTATGAATCTAATTGAGAGGCCTCTCAGGTATTTAAGTTGTTCTTGGGCAAAATGATTTACTGTATTTGAGGAAAAGGTAGGCTGTTGCATGACAGAATGGCAACTGCTGGCAGATTAGAAATCAAAAAAAAAAAAAAGGTTGAGTATTTCAAGCAAAAAATGTGCACTGAAACAAAGATATAGCTGCCTACCCCTCCCCTACCTGAGTAAAATAAAATTACCATTTTGATGATAACTCTCTGTTCATGTAGATAAACCTGGTATAGAAATTTGGCACATATCTTTGGTTTAATTTACAAAATAAAAGAGAATGAAAGCTTTAGTTTACATTGTGTTTGAGGTTTTAGTTTAGATTGAGTTCCTCTGAGCTTTGTATGTGAGCCCAGAGAAGGTACAGGGTATGATGGATATAGTACAGGCATAATATATATAACAAAGTGGATACTTTTATTCATGTACTTGAGAAATCAAGAAGCACTGCTAGAACCATTGCTTTTCACAATGATTTGGTGATTTGGTTTTGGTTAATTTTTTTTTTTGTAAAAGTTGTGTATTGCTCTGTGAAGTAAAATTACATCATTCAGTCTATATTTCCAGACTTAACTGTGCAAAGGTTGCAGTTCAATGCATTTTGATTTTCAGTGTCAGAAACTCTTATTTCCAAGATGAACACCTAGAAAAAGGACTCTTCCTATTTTTGCACATGTCCAAGCTTATTCTTCAGCCTTGTAGTTTAACTCCTGCAGAAAGACAGAAGTGAAGCTCTCTAAAATGGGTGGCTGGCCAACAGTAATCAGGCCTGTTCAGAAATGCTGCCTGCTGCTCTGCTTCTGCCTCATGATTTTACAGATCCCTAATCCCTGGGATCCTTCTTAATCCTTCCCTGCCAGCTTTCATTTTTAAGGTTTTATTATAAGGTTATACCTCATGCAAAGACCTTGAACTGACTATAATATTTGCGAACAACTTTTTCATACTTTCATCATTGTGACCTACAACATTTGTTCTCTTCAGACATATTGGGTCTGTTGTTAACATTGAAACTGTTTGTGACTCTGTGTAGTGTATACTTTCTTCAGTATTGGTGATACCACTGAGAAAAAATTGTTAAGTCTGAGGTCCCATTGTTGCAGGCAGGATATAAAAGGAGTCCTGGCTACAAAGAGTGTACTGTGTAAAATTTGACACCTGAAAATGAGGGAAGACTGGAACAGAGGTGGAAAAGCAGAAAAGAATACATTACTGGGTGAGACATGGAGTGCCTATTGTACTTGTTAAAAATGGTTGAAACTTCCAGGTTTTTAAGGCATTTTATGTGTTTCAAAATTGAGTTTGTCAGCAGTGGATGTCTTGTTTCTAAAACTATGATTTGTACTCTGAAATCTCAACACTGAAAAGCAATTTATGAAAGACAAAATTCTATTTGACAGCAGTGACAGAAGCATGTAGTTCAGAAGATAAAGAATAATGAAAGACTTGAGTATTCAAAACCATAATAAAACATGAGCTGGTGAAGATAGGATACTTCATTCCCATTCAGCAAATATCACTCTATCTTGCTTTCAAAGTGTAAGTAGATCTTTCCATGCCAGTTCTTTTATATAGTGTCAGGAAGTGACTAAAGTACAGGAAGGTAAAAAGGACATATACAAATTTTTGGATATCACAAAGAGATGACAGAGCATTTATTTTTTTTTCAGTTCACTTGTAAGAAAGTGAATTAGTTGGTTTAAACTATCCCATTCTCATGAATGTGGTTTCAGAATGCTGGTACACCAAGTACAGCACAGTATTCTTGTGTGTTTGGAAAGTTATCAATCCAAATGTAGCATGGATTTTTTTTTATCGTCACCTCATACTTTGAAAGTTTCAGAGGTCTATAAATGGTAGTGTATTAACTCCACAGAGGGATATATGTTGGTTACAATTCTTGGGTTGACACTCACCTCTCTTAAAAATAATGAAGTGATATGGCAGTTGTGCTGATTCTTCTGACAAGATATTTGCCTTTTAAATAATTTCAAAGACTATGAAATCAACCATTTGGAAGGTATTTGTTAACAGATTTTCCTCAGCATCTGTGGAATAGCAGCACTGAATATATTTATTCTATCTCCATTTAGTGGCAATAATATGTTGAGCATAAGTATGCATTTCTGATGGCTTAAACTGTTAGGGGTTACTCTGTTATCCACCAAGGTTTTACGGAAGGTTCATAAAGCTCTATTTTGGAAATTTTGGAGAAAGGTTAAGTATTTTTTAGTCTGAAATTCCCTTAAAATTATGCTGAGATACTGAAAGATTTTAAGAACATCTCGTGTAATTTATGTTGCCCTAAAGCTGGAAATCAGGTTTCAGAACAGATTTATAACAGTTATCTGAAACGATACTTACCAAGAAATAAAAATTGCATTTGTCTGTCTCTTACATGATGATAAATAGGTATAAAAACAAGGAAGAAGCTGTTATAATTCATAAGTTCATTCATAATATTCCTGAAGTTATTAAATTTCTTGTTTCACTTCTTCAGAACAGATGAAGTTGATTCTTCTGATCTTGAAAGGGAAAAATGAGTGAGCTTCATTCATGTTTTTCCATTTATTTTGCATTTCTGTTGGTATATCAGAAAAATCTGTAAGATTGGGTTGTTCTTTTGGTTTCTCAATATGCATCCAATCATACAAAAAGAAAGATTTTGGAAGCCCCAAAGCCATTTCTTGTGTATGTTCAAAGTGTTACGGGAAACTCTTCATCCATAATGGCATGGTTTTGAGAAGTTGCAGTCTGCATCTTCTTCTTGACTGAAGTCTGAGTATTCAAATCACATACTTTGAAGGAGTTAGCTTGATTGTCTTACATGAATTTTGAATTTAGCACATTTGGAGGGACTTTCTCATGTGGGTGGTATGGTTTTGTTGTACACAGCACATCAGGGTTTAGTGTTGATATTACTAATAACTTAAAATACCACAGAACTGCTTCAGAGCAGTGGATTCTTTTATTCTTCTTCTGACAGCTGAAGGTATATTTTTTTTATCTGGACCACTATTTGGAAACAGAACATTTGCAACATGTGATGCTATCATTCTTGAAATGACATGGTTAAAAGTGAAGCCCTGCACTTAAAAACAAATATAACCTATATACATGGGTGAAAATTACCATTGCATTTGAGTTCTCATTGGATTAGTCGGTAACATTTATACTAAAAATCTAAATCATAATATGACTTTATATCGCATTTTCTGATACAGTGTAAGATATACAACCCTAAGAAGCAATGCTGAAAACCTGATAAAGCAGACGTTCAAAATATACGGGCTTTGTGTACTGTGTTCACAGTGCTGACATATTTTTTTTAAATCTTTACTTAAGAATCTCTGTCTACATTTTTTAAATGCAAGTTTCTGTCTTCTTAAGTTTGAAAGGTTATGGTAAGAATCATTTGAGACATTGGAGATCTTAGAAACAACTAATATGAAATGTGAGTCATTTCTTCTCTTTTGGAGTCCCATGAGTTGACAGAGCTGACTGCAACCCAAGGAAGCTAACACCTCAGCAGATCATGATGCAGAGCAGTGTAGAAATTCCTGCTTTGCATACAAAATCAGGTGATTTTGTGGTTGTTATTAGGTTACTGAGCGCTCCTTCTTTGTAGGCATTATATGCCACTTGTACAGCTATGCTGCTTCCCATTCTGCGATTAGGTAATTCAGAATAAATTCAGTGTTCTTCTGTGGATAGCATATTTTGTTTAGTTTCTGTGTCTGATTGGTACAGTCTAGGCTGGGCTTCCTTTTACTCTTTGCCTGCCTATACTTATAAGGAATGTCACAAAATGTACTTTTTGTTCTGTGTGCAGATTGCACATACACACAGAGAGCAGGAGGCTCCAGAGGGACACACCGAAGAAATGTATTTGGCCTAGAGACCTGAGCAGCCCCTGAAGCTTGGGGGCTGCTGGCACTGGCTGCAGATACATATCTTTACCAGCACATTGTATTAAAAGGCTACCTAGCAATAAAACCAGATCAGAACTTAGCAATTTCCTGTTTAAAGCCTGCTGATGATTACTGCTGTATGTGAGCAGGGTATTCTTGTTTTTCTGCTGTGAGAGTTCACAAAATTTCATCATTGTGTAAACACTGTGAAAGAAAAATTAGCTGTCCCATCTGCTTTCCTCTGACTAAGAATTTCTTCCATCACATGTTTAACACTAAGCCTCTCTGATGGCATTAAAAATAGATGGCTACAGAGGAGCCCACATTTATTAATTGACACTCAGTCTTTGAAATTTACAACCATAAAATCGCTAGAGTAGCAGACCCAACCAGGCATATACATGAGAGTCAGATTTTCATTAAAGGCACCAGCTGCATTGCTTCTCTGTCTTGTCCTTTTGACAAACTTCTGCTGGGAAGTTCAAATATGAAGATAAATTGATGAGTCTTACATAAACTAGAAAGGGGGAAAGATTTAATTTTAATTCCTCAGGACAGTGAAAAACAGAAGGTTTCATTTATTCTGAGTCTCATACCAGCGCATCACTGCAGTATCCTTAGGACCGCTATTATAGTGACAGTGAATAACTGATCTTTTGTTTGGCAGCATAATACAAAATTGAAGAGGAAAACCATTCCATGCTGAGCTTGTCACAGCCTAAAGGGTTATCTGGCCTGTGGATGTGTAGAGATAACAACCATGAGTTTGTAGGACATGGAGACTTTATCCTTTAAGTCTTGATTTTATTAGAGGTTAGCACTAATGTCGCAAAAGTAAACCTTAACAAGTGTATCTCTTATTAATAACAAAAATATGTGTCAAGCTATTAAAAATTATCAGCAATCAATACTATACCAGTCATTAATAATAGCAATAATCATAGCAGCAAGTATATGTATAAAATAGTATGTATTGCTAAAAAACTTAGAACTGCTGAAGCAAACAAAAATAATATAACAGAAAATATACTCATGACAGATTACTAATATGTGTATATTAGATAGATAGATAGATAGATAGATAGATAGATAGATAGATAGATAGAGATATAGATATATATGTCGTACTGAGTACATTAAGCAGATTCCAGGAGGGGCCAAACCATCCCAGAGTGGAGGAACAACCCATCCCAGAAGGAGATCCAAACCATCCCAGAAGTGGAAAGACAAAAGGAACTGACCCAAATATTTTTTTCCAGACTGTTTGCCTGTTCTTGCAGTAGGAGTAGCCAGTGGCAGTTCCTGATTTTTACTTTCTCAGAATATTTTCACCTTTTCCCAGACTACTTTTCATGCTTTCAGACGTTAAGCTGCCATTGCACCTCACTGGCTTTGTGCCTATCAATGGTATCTCAGGATGTCTCTGTTCTCTGTGTACACAGCTGTGCTTCAAAGATGCCAGCTGCTCTTCTCAGGGATGCTTCTGGTTCAAAGGCCTAGTTCCCAGGTTAACAGTTCCCAGCCTGCTAGGCATGTTCTCTCTCAGTAGTTCAGCAGACATTTACTTTTATTCAGTAAATTTCCCTTCTAACCAAGTCACTTTTCTGGCTCCTTACATCAGAGCTGTAAGTATGTGTTTTAATTGTTCTATTAATAAGAACTTTATCAGGAAAAAAGTGAGACAATTTGTTTCAAAACTGATAATTTATGTAGGCAATTTAAGTAAACCATGTGGTGTGATCCTCTCTTTTATCTATTGTTTAGTGGCTGTGACTTTGATCCAGGATCAGGCATTACATCCAGGCAGTCTTTAGATTCCATCTGTGCTTGGGAACATTTGCCATCTTCTGGAAGAGGGTACGGCAGCCAGGCTATCCTGTGTCTTGTGCTGATCTCCTGCTTGCACCAAGCCAGCACATGTAACAACTGAGCAGGACAAGGATGAAAAACCAAGCAAGCCATTACTGCAGGAAGTGTCCCAACCAGTTTGAAAATCAGTTCCTCTTCTGGAGAAGATAGCCACATGTAAAGGAGAATAATTCTAACAGGAATTATTAAAGTTCAGAAATACTTTATGATCTTAATTCTGTGGACATTCATCTGAGTGGCAGCAGACTTTTCTTCCTATCTGCATTTTGGAAATGGTAGAGACATGACTGTGCTCCCTATCATGTGAATACTTCACGTGTTCTGTGCATGGACATAGTCTTGTGTTGGGAATGCTCTTAGTAGTTAAGACAGAAGTAAAAGAGAGATGCTCCTGCAGTGTCACAGTGGAGGACAGGAGACAGACAGATTTAGTGTTTGAGTGCTAACTAAACTCATCCTGGAATGTCAGATACATATATTTTCTTTTTTTTTTTTTTTTTGTTAATAACAGTTCAGTTGTTTCTAACAAGATTTCAAGTGTATCAAAACTACTGAACAGCAAACCCAAACTCTGGGCATAGTTCTATGATTTTATGGAACTGAAGAAGCTGCATAACCACATAAGCTCTCATAAACTAATTTGGATGTAAAATGTTTTATTTTAGGTTTTACTGAGATGATGGCTGGTACAGAGTATGTTTTCAAAACAAACTGACATGAAATCATAACTATTATTTCCTTAAAATTCCAGTCTTCTTGTATCTCACTGTGCACTATTGAATTACTCAGTATCACATAGGGTTCCAAATGTATTGAGCTGTTTTTTTTCCTTATAGATGCTTATCATTAGTCCCATCATTGTACTGAGTCAGCTGGATGAGTAAAACAATAAAGCTGTTAAAATTGCATCAAAAGAGTTTACTAAAAGAGTGAGATTCTGAATTAGGAAAGACTACTGTTAAGTGTGGTTACATGACACTCATAAGACTATCAAAGCAATGCATGTGTTGATATAATGCATGTATGTTTGTTCCACAACTAATGTCATGTTAATAATTAAAACAACTACACTTCTGACTCATACATTACTAAGCATGTCTTCTGCCAGTGTTAATCATGTATTCCTTTGATGCACAGAGGTACATATGTCAAGCCGTTGTTTCAAGAAAGTGTTAGTTCATACACATATGGTGAAATTCTTCATATCTTTTCTTTTTCATATTGTTGAAAAATAATATACTGTATTTCAAATGCTATTTAATCAATTGCTATATTAAGTTGAAATATAAAGTATTGACTAAGTGCCGTCTTTTTGGTAGTCACTATTTCCTGAGGTTATTTCTGTGTCTACTGCTACAATTTTAAGTAATGTTTCTAACTCCAAAACCTGTACTGTCCCATTTTCATTAATGTCATAAACCAAAATTCAAGCAATAAATGGGAAAAAAGTCAAGAATTAATCATTCTTTGAAATCTTGTGGATGGATGGATGGATGGATGGGTGGATGGATGGATGGATGGATGGATAAATGTGAGAAAAAATTCACAGTGCCTCCTAACAAAAAACCTTTTCCATATATACAAAAATTATAATCATTAGAGAAATATACTTTAAAATCAGTTTAGTCATTACTAACTGAAGTAATTTTTAGTTACAAAAGCTGCTTCTTTGCACTACACTCTTCATGGTGATACCAGTTAAGACAAACTTCAGCTCTTCAGGTGTATAGAGAACTGTCACCTTTAGAGAAACGTTCTTACAGTCAGAGTCAGCTCACTAGGAAGACATTTGCATTTGCATATTTCGGAATGGGACTGCACTGTGTGTACTTCTGGCTTTTCACTTTTGGGAGCATCATGTTATGGGTCTCCTCAAGGTGTGGACTTGGCAACTGTGCATCTGTTTCCCACAGGAACTGAAAGAATATATTACCTCTGTTTCCCATCCTCCTTCCTCCTATCAAGTGCATGAGCTGTCTTCACTACTTTTAATATTCTTTTTCAGACGTTCTTGTGAGTTAGCTTAAAACCAGGATGACTATTTATGGACACAGCTAACTGCTGGTATGTGCAAGCTGACATAACTTAGTTTAGACCACACTGAAATAAAAAGTTAATTGAATTATTTCAAGTTCTATGAAGTTGAATTACTTTGTGGTTGTCCATAGGCTAAGAGCTTGCAGTCAATCTGCAATACTTCTTTTGGTAAATTTACTGTCATCTGCATATTTGCATTTATAATACTTTCTGTAGTATTTAATACCTACGAGACATACTTTTGTGTTTTATGTGGAATTGTGATATTGCAGGTTACACTGAAGTTAGCCTTTTAACTCCATTTGCAACTGAAATATAGAATATCTTGGTGGAAGGTTTTATTATTCAGAGGAATTATGAGGGGGTTGACTGTTTCCAAGCTGGAATAAATTTGCTACAGTTAAAACCTCAAATATATTCCTTATACACTGAAGAGAAAATATTGATTGTCTTGACATTCTCTTTTCTTTGAGTGTTAGCAACTCATTTGCATTTTGAAATGGAAACTCAGCTCAGCTTCCCTCCAAATGAAATGTAGTTGGTCCACAGCACAGAAAGGACATTTATTCACTGAAGCAAGTTCAGAGGAGGACCACCAAGATGATTAGAGAGATGGAGTACCTCTCCTATGAGGAAAATTTAAGAGAGTTGTGATTGTTCATCCTGGAAAAGAGAAGGCTTCAAGGTGACCTAGTTGGCAGCCCTTCAGTAGGATGCACTGTTTAACTACCTATGTGTTCTGAGTTGTAAGGGACCCACAAAGATCATCGAAGCCATACAGGGATCAAACGCACAACCTTCGGTGTTGTTAGTATCATGCTCCAACCAACTTAGCTAATCTCAGTTCCTGAAAGGAGCCTACAAGATGGCTGGAGAGACACTATTTACAAGGCCTTGTAATGACAGGACAAGGGGGAATGGTGTCAAACTATACAGAGTAGGTATAAATCAGATATGAGGAAGAATTTCTTTACTGTGAGGGTGAGGAGACACTGAAAGAGGTTGCTGAGAAGTTGTGGCTGCCCCGTCCCTGTGATTGTTCAAGTCCAGGTTAAATGGGGCTATGAGTGATGTGGGTTAGTGGAAGGTGCCCCTGTTGAGAACAGGTAGTTTGGAACCAGGTGATCTTTAATGTCTCTTCCAACCCAAGCCATTCTATGATTCTATGATCTTCACCACAAACCAGAAAATCCTCTGTATTTGGCACTTGTTAAAGTTTTCCTTCCCTGTGCTTGCCAGTGAGCAGTTACAATAATGCAATGGTGAGGAAACAACTTTTCAAAGCAAAGTGTTGTGTTTTGCCAAGAAAAATGCAATTAAGTAAGAAAATGCCTCATCTATACTTGCCATTTCTTAGGAAGCAAAGCTCCTGGCTTTTTGGCTAAGAGAAAGGACAGTGCTATATTAAAATCATCTCTTCAAACTCAGATGTTGAGTCACCTCTGAAGGTACCTGTTTTTCTCCCTTGAAGGTCATGAGTCTTGAGCGTCTAACTTCAAGTTCTCTAAATTACATTTGAATTAGTTAATATGTACAAATAATTCAATTTCTACTTTCAAAATAGTTTCAATTCTTCCCTTTACAATTAGAATTTCATTTCATTTTTGAACATCCTCTTCTTAATAATGTTTTTCATTAAAGCTTTTGTGTAAAGGCTAGCTAGTTTCCCACTCAGCCAAATTATCAAATGTAGAAATCTACATTTGAACTATATTTTCTGAAGAGGAACACCCATTTTTATGTGCATCTCATCCTAAGATAGTGTTGAGGAATACATTCAGTGCAAGTAGCTTGTTGTGCAGCTGCAGTGTGAGGTCCAGGCTGAGCTCTGGGTGGTGAGAGCTCCAGGCAAGGGGCTATGAACTGCTGACCCCCTGCATAAGGGCACAGGGACCTGTGGCCATACTAGGGGACCGTACACTCAGAGACACGGCAGGAGCCAGGGACTCAGGAGGAAGAGCGATTTTCACACACTTGGACTGTGAGGTATAAAAGCCCAGGGTTTTCTTTGTTCAGGGTCCCTCCTCAGAGGCACCCAGCTCAGGCTGTTATTTTGTTATTATTTATTACACCAAGACTAAATAATGTTAAGGATCTGGACATCTGAGACTGTGCTATGGCAAATCTGTGGTTGAGCTGGTAAGGAAACCTGGTCTGACTGTTTTCATATGGGGAGTGTATCCGTGAAGGAGTGTTGGTCTGAGCTCAGGTGGTTCAAGTGGGGTGCAGAATGGCTCCTGGCTGGTCAGACAGGGAAGTTTCCTTAACAATAGATAAGCTTTTGTTTTGTATTTTAATTGTGTAGATTTTTTGGTTTGGGGTTTTTTAAATCCTTGGGCTCCATGAACAAACACATGGTTTCCCTGCCCTGGTGCAATACAAAGAGGTGTAACTATATCTAAGGTCTAATGCAAATAATACTTTTCAACCCCATAGATACTAATTTTCAGATATTTTCAGGAGATAGTAAAAGAGAAGCTTTTGGTTTGCCTCTTCCTCACTTACAGCTTTTCCTTTATTTGTGGTGTAATTTCATCCACCTCCTCTCTACTGATGTCCTCCACTTTTAGGCTGTATTTCCAAGGTGTAGTTTCACTGCTTGCATCTGCCACTGCTCATTTTTAAAATGACATTAATGTGAAGCTGAACTGATTTCTGGCATCTGGCTGTTGCCCAAAGCATTATGAAGAGACAAGAAAACTATGAAAATCTTGTTAATTTGTCTTTGCTGCTGCTTGGCAGTATCACAAGCAGCCCCAGCTCCTGAAAATGGGTGTAAATCATGACTATATCACTGCATTGCTGTACGTTGGGTGTTTGGGTGTCTTGTACTACCTTCAGTAACTGGAGGAGCTAGGGGGCATTTTGTAATGCAAAGAAAAATAGTGCTCCTGAAGTCTGTGAATTAGACCTCTATACATACACAGAAAAGAAAATAAAGCAAAACCAGAAAAGTGCCAGCAAACAATGTATGTGTTTTCCGAGCATACCTTGTTCATACACACATAAATTGTTCCCTTCTCCCTTTGTTAATAGAAGAAATATTCTCAGACCTATCTTGCATAGTGCCTAGCAAATATAGTAGCTAGTTATAACATAAATTATTTAAAATAATAATTGCTGTAAGACAGCAGAAGTGCATATGATGGCCCTGACCTATTCAGGACCTGCAAACGCTGTACAGTGAGACAGTTTGCTTGGAAGCTGGCCCAACAGAGTAGCATTAAATCCACAAGGAATTAACACTATCGTGTTCCTGTCCCACTTTTATCTTCAAGAGCAAGCTGAATTTTTCAGTAATGTCTTCTCTAGAAGAATAAAGGTTTAAAAGAAAGAACCAAATTAAGAACAGTTCTACCAAAACACTTTGCAGACTGCAAGTATCTATGTATATGTACATGTTTTTCTCTGAGGGGACAGACTATTGGAAAACTGTGTGTTACAGTGTTAGCCATATTTAACGGGCTTGTAGAATGAGGTTATAGTTATAAAAATGGTGCCAATTGCTCCTTTTTGTTTGCTTCCACTCACACAGAATAACTGTGTCCCAGAGTCCTCTCCAGCCTAGGCAGGGCAGAATGTCTCTCAGGAGTGTAAGAAGGTGCTGCATTCTGCACTCACCCAGGTGCACTTTGCCTTCTGTCTCATCCTCCCTCTGCAGGAGACAACATTCTGGCACATGCCTTCAGGGAAATGAGGGAAATATGCATTACTACAAAATAAAACTGTGATTTGCTGTCCTGTTTTTTTTTCCCTATGTAGAAATCTGAGTATTAGAACAGGAACAAAATTTTTAATAGGCTTGATTGGACTTTTATGGGGCAATCAGAGTTGTATGCTGCTGTAGAAAACTATTCAGGCATGGTGTTATGCAGTAAGAATGCGAGTACAAGATGCAAAGTTTTCAAATTAGAGCAAGTATGATTCCTTGAATGTTTTCAGAATTTTATCTTAGTTTTGCCTTTAACAAAATTCTGACAGTTGCTGTAGTCCATGTCCTGTTTTTCATATTTGTCTGTGTCACAAGATCTATGAGATTTCTAGAACCTATATAGGTTCCTCAGGTATACTCCGGCTCTATTAGTACTGTAGGATGGAGGCAAGACTGGCAGCTGCTTGATCATAGGAGCAGGATTTCAGGGAGTGCAGGAAAAAACTGTAGGTGTCTTTGGTTCTTTTTTCCCTTTCGTTCTTCATTCTCTTTAACTTCCTTCCTTCCTTCCTTCCTTCCTTCCTTCCTTCCTTCCTTCCTTCCTTCCTTCCTTCCTTCCTTCCTACCTGCCCGCCGGCCTGCCTTTTTTCAACTCTAGTCATCAATAAAATACTTGGAACTGAGCCTGGAACATGAATATCAGAATGTTCACACTTTGTTAGACAGAACAAGAGTAGCCAGCATTATTTCCACAGTCTTAGTTTGAATAACATGCTGTATAACATGCTGACATGTTCATATAGTTTCTTATCTTTACACAATATCAAATGTCAAAAAGGACATTAAGGTGCTGGAGCATTTCCCAAGAAGCACAACATGGCTGGGTCTGGAGCACAAGTCTGTTGAGGGAGCTGAGGTTGTTCAGCCTGGAGAAAAGGAGGCTCAAGGAGTACTTTATTGCTCTCTCCAACTACCTGAAAGGAGGTTATAGCTTGGTGAGGGTCAGTCTCTTCTGCCATGTCTCAAGTGAATGAACAAGAAGAAATGGCCATTCCTGAAGAGGTTCAGATTAGATATTAAAATAATTTTTTTTCACTGAAAGAGTGGTTAGACTTTGGAACAAGTTGCCCAGGAAGGTAGTAGAGTCACTATCTCTGGAAGTGCTTAAGAAGCATCTGGGTGTGGCATTTGGGTATATGATTTAGGGGTGATTGTGGTGGGGCTGGGCTGATGGTTGGACCAAATGTTCTTGAAGGTCTCTTCAAAACTTGATGATTCTATGCTTCTGTGAAATGAGAATGTCCTTTGTTTTTTGTACATGTAATAAAAATAACTAACCTGTAGTCTGAAATTATTTATGTGGAGGAAATTTGAACAATTATGCAAGAAAACATTTTTGTTTTTTGACTAAGCACTGTGCAGACAAATCCTTTCTAGATTCTTTTTACGAACTAAATTTGTAATGATGGAGTGCATGCCTGAATTATTCCAGTGCCATGATACAGCACAAAGGCATGATCTTGAGTTGTTTTAATGGCTATATGAACTCTAACTGTGCTTCTGTGATCACTGTTCTGAATCTTAATTTGCTATAATAAATTTCTCCTATGAAAATAATGTACATATTTTATAGTGTAAATATAAGATTTTATTTTAGCTGTGGTGATTTGTGCATGAAAGAATAATTAGAAAGTTCAGTCAGTGTGATACAGTTAAACAAATAAATACGAATCTTATTTTCTCTTTAAAATGCTCACTTAATGAGGTATTACCTTACCTTGTTTAGTCATACACCAGTACTGTGATGAATCTACTATATAGACTGCAAGGTGTGTCTTTCTACATATTAAGTTTTAAGGAATAGATTTTGCCAATTCTTACATGTAGATTTAACTCTGCAGTGATAAGTAGTTCCCTGTACACACATGAGAGTGGGAGAACTCCCATGGACAAACTTAAGTATGTACAGGTCAATGTACATACCAGAGAGCTACTATTGATATAGATGGCTGTAGAGAGTGGTCTTTGTTACTTCATTTTACTTATTTTTCTGCAGACTATCATCATCAAGCATACAATAATTATTAGTTTATATATGGCGTATGTGTATATATGTGTACTAATACTGCTCTGAGGGAGATTTTTTTTATTCTGAGAACAGGGTTATCAGTATTTTACAGCAAGTAGGCTCCACTTGTCAGAAACCTACATTATAGAAGTCAAAAAGAAATGGGGAAGATTCTACCCTGGTTTCTTCAGTCTATCAACAAATTAAACTTATTCAGTGAATAACTCTGAATTTTCAGTAGCTTTGAATGCAACTTTTTATAAAATCTGACTTGCTTTTTTCATTCCATGTCCTTATTTTGGACATAGCCTTGAAATTAGAACTGTACTGCTCAAATTATAACTGAGTGCAAGAGTGTCTGCTTTACCAGAGATTTGACTAGGGACTTTGTGAAAAGGTTGGGATTATAATGATGTTGGTATTTAGGAAAATATGGTTTGTTTCATGTGATCTGGACAGCAAGATCACTTGAAAGCCCAGTGTAACTAACCATTTAAAATTGCAGTTGCTACATGTTGTAAGCTAAGGAATATCCGTGTCAGGCTTTCATGAATTTTCACCTATTTCTCATAGATTCATTGACAGAATTAGCTAAAACTTTTAGTGCTTCCAGAGAAACCTGAAATTATAGTCTCATATATCCTTTGTCACTATTTCCACGTGCTTGTAAAATATAGGCCAGTTTGGTGCATATATGGGCCATTATTTGTAATTGTTTTCTGATGCAGGGTTGGGAACTCCAGGAGATCTAGCTTGGCTGTGTGTGCACTTAGAGGGCATTTCATAGGTGATGCATTTTCTGAAACTGTTTTCAGATGCATAACAGCCTCACACAAGGTTTTTCCATGTGGAAACCCAAAAGAGAGACAAGAAGGAGACTGGAAACATTTCTATCATTAAATTACAGATTGAGGATCTCTTCCCCTGCATGTGGCTTATAGTAAATAGTAGCAGGAATATATGCATGTTCTAGAGATTTATTTTCAGAATTTTCTCTCCCTGTTAACCCTGTCTTCTCCTCTGATAAATTTTCATACATACGCATTTTCTAAAGGAAAAGTCCAAAGTGCAATAAAAAGTTTAATTATTATTAATTATAATAGATTATAGTTAATCAGGTACAAAGTACTAAGTTGATGCTACACTATTAAGTGTATTCCTGAATGGAATAAATATTTTATCAAACTGCATGAGGTGGGAAATGCTGCATTACTTACACTGCATAACTCTCATAGATTTGGCACCTCAAATGATTGCTAGTAAATCTTCATGACACTATGATGTATTTGCCTCAACATACGTAGTTTGAAGACAAACTATTTTAGAATTAATGCACAAATTTTATACTTTTTGTGGAATATTGTTCTTTCATTTGTCTTCTCTTACACTTGACACTTGAGGTATTGTAAGTCCACTTGAATAGGAAAATATAGCTATAAGAAAATAGCCTTACAGCATTGAAACATCAGGGATCACTCATCTCCAAATATGTTAACGTTTCCCATAGGAGACTTGAAGAGTCAAAATACTGGATTTTAAACCTATGAGCTGCTAGAATTGAATTAATTAGAATTCAGTAGAATTGAATTCAATAGGATTCATGTTACACCTTTGTCACTAAGTCTTTAATCAGTTTTACAGGGGGAAAGAGGAGGAAAATTGTTTGCAAGATAATTTGAAAAATTAGGCTGAAGTTATTCTGAGAATATTGCTGTTAATAGTGATGGACACTAAAGATGAATTAGTTAATAGAGCTCAGATGCAGCAGTCAAAAGTATACAGTAGATCTTCATTTTTACACAGAAGTGCAAAATCATCAGAAAACATCATATATGAAACATACTTAAATTAAAATGTGCAAAAATTTTTGATTTATTTACACATTAATCCAAATGTATCTGTTTCAACATGTTTTATTGGTTTTGTGAGTGTGTATATATAGGAATGAGATTAAATTTAAGAAGCATTAAACCACTATCAAATGAAGATGCATGAGACTGAATGGATCAAGTTTATAGTGTTTATAGTTTTTTCTTGTGTTGAATTATTGTTTATTTAAAACAGTGCCATACTGACACTATACAAGCGGTGTTTTCCTTACAAAATTCTGGAGCAAGAGTGGTATTAGAGATTCATCAAACATGATACATGAACTGAATATGAAGTTGCTTTACATGGAAACCTTCTTTTCAAAGTGAAGTGAAATGAAATCTCATTTAAAGGGAAAAAAAGGCATTATAGAAATGTTTTCAAATTTATAAGTGTAAATCTAAGGGGAAATCTGACAGAAGCAAGATAAGCATTTGTGAACATACATGGAGAATTTTGCTTAAAATTCAAGATTTACTCTTTTTTATATATAATTGTTTACATAATTCTCCTTTAAAACATTGAAAGTTTAAAACAATTTCAAATATTTAAAAACAGTTATAAATCGCAATGTGAAGATCATGGAAAATATTTGGTTTGTAGATGGATGGACATGTATACATGCCTGTGGCTGTTGTTAAATGTATTAATAATGCATACATTTTTGTTTACTGCAAAAGTAAGCTGTTCTCTACAGTCAGGCTTAACTTCTTCATAAATTATAACAGGAAATTAATTTAAAAACACATCTTGCAATAGGTTACATTTTTCATGTTATGTGGTACTGTTAAAAATACTTAAATCCAAAAGTACTGGGTTTTGTCTGCTCTAAATATCAGGTTTACTCTACTGATTTAGTAAACAGTCACAGAAATAAGTCTTAGGTAAAAATATACTTTGAGAAATGATGAAGCTCAACTATAATTAGCATGAACATTTTATGTATTGTTACATATGCTCTCAACAATGGAAAGAAAGTGTTTAAAGGTTTAGTCTAGAACTGTTTGGTGTTTTACATCTGGAACTTTTTGAAAATTTCTGCTGTTAATTTCTTCTGAAGTAAATCTTGAAATCTGAAGAAATATCATCTGTCAGATTGCTTACTAGTCAAGGTCCTTCTAAAGAATAATGTTATATATGCTGGGCTCTGAAAAAATAAATGAAAAAGTCATAAAAAAAAGAGGAAAAATAGCATTCAATGCAGAAATACATTCTTCAGATAGCTGAAAGGACTTCAAGATTTTAAAATTAATGTAGCTTCTTTCTGGTACTTTCCCACTCTTATGACTGTTTAGCACAATGAAGAAGTCTGAGACAGCATGAAAAAATTGTCAATTTAATAGGTAATTAATACCTAATAATGTAATAGGTCAATTTCTTTTGATGTCTTTCCATAAGATGTTTTAATTTGGACAAGAAGATCCTACTTTCTTCAAACTTCCTAAACAGAAAGACCTGTTTTTTGTAGAGACCTCAGATTAAAGTCAGGCATGGAGTTATGATTATTTCTCCATAATTACCTGACTATTTGACAGTGTTTCAGAGTCCGTTTCTGTCAATGCAATGCAGAACACCAGAGCAAGTTACTGTTTGGTTGTTCTCAGTACTTCACAAGCCAGGAGATGTAACAATACTTCCAATTTCTTTATGTAAATTTCGGTTGAGCCACATTAGTGTTCTCTTATATCAGCTTGTTTGAATGATAATAATTTCATCTGTTGGTATGGTGTAATTTAAGTGTACTGTAGCACTGTACAAAATTTTGTTCCATTCAGCAGACTCTCTGTTGCCCCCTTTTTCAGATGACGGTTGCTGCTGGTACGAGCATTGAGAATAACATTCAAAGGACCATATCCTGCCCTAATGTATGTTCAAAGTATCTTGGTTTTTTGCCTAATTTAAATGTGAAGCCTCCTTACGTGAATTTGATATTTTGTTGCCCACAGAAACTTGTGCATCTTGAGGTTACTTCACGTTATATATTTCAGTGTTAATGATTATTGTACTACAAGTGAGGTCTCAGCCTATCAGAATTATAAAATCACTCTAATTTCTTTTTACATGCTTTGATGGTGCAGCTAAATAAAGACAATGGTAATATATTCATAGTGCTCTCTTCATTTACCTTGTTTCCCAGCCAGCTCAATGCTCCTGTCAGTTGAAATCAGTAGAACAGCAACAGACAAAATGAGGAAAGCAATCAGAGGCTATATTTATTCTACTTAACCTTGTTCTAAATTGGGTTCTGATATAAAGATGTGCAATAGTAAATCTGGAAGGAAGGTAATTTCATTATTCTTGCTTAGACAAATATGTACCATGACTTAAAACAGAAGGAGGGATGAGTTACTATTGCTTATGTAAGGAAGAAAAAGAATTGTATCTTGTTAAGAAAAGAAACAAATTATTCACTTGTAGTATAATAGGTCATTTATCTTTTTTTTCCCAAACTATTCAGATAATGGAAATTTGTTGGGTAAAAATTGAACTCTTATGCCTTAATGGGGAAACATTAATGAAAATTGGGATGTAGTTCAGAGAAAATGTGTTTAATAATTTAATGTGTTTAATAATTTATTTTTCAGCTATAGATTATCATGTTTATAGGGGAACTAGCAGAAGGAATTCTGGATAAACACTTTCATCACATTAAGTTCTTTGAAGATATAGCAAATAATCAAAGTACAAGCACAATCCAGTTACAGTAACTAATAGCTAAACTAAATAATACTGTGATTTATTATTGGCAAGAAATGAATTTGTCCTCCCCATCTGTGAAAAAAATCAACATCTTAAACCATTTTTTGGTGAAAGTTTGTGCTCTTAAGGGAATGCAGAGAAATTCTTTATGCTGCATTCTTGGAAGATACTGCATCTAACTATCTGAATCATTGTGAATTGAATCTGAATAAATTCCTTCAATAGCCCAATATTAAAATTCCTTGGCTATGATGTGTAATGTGTGATTCCAGTTTCAGACTCACTTCTATGCAAAGGAAAAACACTTCCTCAATACATAATGTATGACTAATGTCCAACCTCTTCTGGATTTTCAACAGTACTTTAACTTCTCCAAAACAATTTTAGTATTCCAGTCTGCAAATAGTACTGTTTTTAAAGGAAGATAGTAATATGAAAGATATGACATAATTGCTAAGCATGGAAAAATGCACTATTTCCAATTTAGCTATAGAAGTCCATGCTATTGCTTCAAAATTTGAGGGGATTTTTAATTTTGTTTTTTGGAAAAGTACATTAAAACAGACTATAAATACATGCTTTCTTCCAAGAATGGAATAAAATTTCCTTGGAAAGAAATATATCTCAGCAAGAAAAGGGATAAACCTTAGAATTCATTAAATGCTCTTCTAACTCTATCCATATATTTTCCTGCCTTAATGTTGAATTTAATGTTTTTGTCTCTGGTCTAGAGACGGTGTAGTCTAGAGTCTGTCTCCTCATGGCTCTCTGAAGGTATCAGTTTTCTCTGTTGACTTAAAAGATGACCTAAAAGGCCATCTTGGCTTAGATACCTTACTTGCAGGTGATTAAAATTGTCATAAAAACTCTTTTCCCAATTTTAAATGTTTTTTGGACAAGACTTACCTCACCTGATTGTAGCCTCCTAAAAATTCAGCTATGCTGCAGCCACTTTCAATGAAGAAGAAAATCATTCTTCATTTGAAGAATCATCCCCTCTTGAGATGGTTTGGATGGATTGTTGCTGAGGGATCTTTTTGTCTTACCTTTAGCACTAGGTTAGGTGAATATTCTTAGCCTAGACATTAAAGACAATTCTCAAACATGAAACTTGCAAAAAAAATATAATTCCTGTGTAGGTAACAGTGGAAAATCTTGCAATTCAGTTAAAAGACTAGGCTTTCATATTTCCCTCTGAAATCTGTCCTTGGACTAAAAAGAATTCTTAGTCTTTAATAAAAAATGTTAGTTCTCACTTGTAGCGTAAATGCATTAAAAATAAAAACTTTCCTGTTTAAAACTACTGTTTATTTCCTTCCAAAGGAGAAAATAGCACAGTTCAGTTATAAATCATATAAAGCAAGCTCTTGCCATCATTACTTACTTACACCCGAAGTCATTGTAAGGTGGTTATGAGGCCTTCAGTTTAGATGCTCTCTTTATTAATAGATGCAAACAACCAAATTCGTAATTCTGAAGACTCTCAGTAAGGAGATACAGTATTTCTTCTGTTTTGGGCTTCCAAACAATTTTCAATGGAAGTTTTCATATGCAGGTGATTTTTTTATACTTCAATTCCTCAAGTTTCTTTTCAGTTTTATCAAGTTGTTGTAGCACTGGAACAGGTTGCCTGGAGAAGATGTGGATGCCCCTTCCGTGGAAGTGTTCAAGGCCAGGTTGGATGGGGCTTCGAGCAACCTGGTCTGGTGTCAGAGGGTGGGAACTGGATGACCTTTAAGATCCTTTCCAACCCAAACCATTCCATTATTCTATGATTTTTGAATTTATAATTAATAATGACCAAAAGTTTTGTTAGTTTCAAAAGAATCCTGTTCAGAGATAGAATATAATCCCTATCAACATGTACATGTCATCCAAATGCACAAAGCCTTGAGCAAGAGCAAGAAGTGGAAATCTACGCTCAGCCTTTCACCCAGCATATTGCAGGGAGGACAGGAGAGGAAGGTAGTTCTGCTTTGCACAACTTCTCTTGACACAAGGTCTTCCTGGGGCACTGTAACAATTGCAAAAGACCCAGCTTCAGTTTATAAAGAGACAGTGCAACTGAAAAGAGTCCTCCAAAACTTGATGAATAATTGCAAAGTGTTTTACCCATTCCTGAACTCCCTAGTTTCCTGATGATTTGAAACGGTCTATGTAGCTATTTGTTACCAAGTAAAAGCCACCTCCTTAGATTTGTTCCTTAGTACGCTTCTATATTATGACCAATTGTACTTATGCTAATTAGAAAAATATTGCTAAAGGAGCAACTTAATACAATTTGTCACAGATGAGAAACAAAACTAATTAAATAATTAATTTTATTCCATTGAGTTCCAACCCTAAAATTACCTGTGTGAACCATGGTTTTAATAATGGGCTTTAAGAATGTCAAATCTACAGCTGAAACTGTTTGAATGCATGGTAAATTTTCAATTATTGGGCTACATTATTCTGCAATATTTTCTAGTTTCTTGTAATTCCTATGAATTGCACAACTTTGTACTTCCACCTGTTGTAAAAGGAATAAGCCCAGAGGATGACCTCAGGAAATTTTCAGTCAATATCTATTGCACTGGTTCAGCATTTTAATTACATGGCATTAATTATACAATTGTAATCAATTATAAAACTTGGTTATTTAGTTAAAAAGGCACAATACATGTGATTTGGCGTTTCTGGCTCTTAATCTCAGACCTAAAATATATTTCTAGAAGTACTCACCTAGAAGTAGTATTTGAAATGCTAATACTGTAAAGAAAACATAAAGTAGATTGCTCATGAGACATATATTCTCAAATATTAAAAAATGCTTTATTAAATCTGAGTAACATTTCTTAATGTTACTATCAGCAAATGTAAGCAGTTTTTAAATATAAAGGATGTATAGTATGTCATTTTGCTTTATAAAAATGCACTACAAGGTTTACAATAAAGCTGAAACTCAAGAAGAAACTGTTGTATATTCAAAACTGAGAATTCAGGTGTTATGGTAATTTTAAAGGTAAAATTTTGTCGACAGTTTTCCACGTATGAAAAAATTTAATTTGTATGTTGTTGCTCTGTGAAGTTTTCACCTTCACTATTAGAGGCTTCAATTTACCTTTATTCTCACATAAAATTTCTGTTTCCTATTTATCATAATTATAAACTGTTTGCACAGGAGACGCTGAGTGGAGAAATTGATATTACATACAATAATAATATCCTATCATAGTTTGTCTGTATTTTTTATTGGGATAATAACTCCTTTATTTGCTGTCTTTCTTGCAAGATCCCCCAAATCATGACTCACTCTATCTATCTATCTATCTATCTATCTATCTATCTATCTATCTATCTATCATCTATCTATCTACCTACCTATATGTATTTTTAATAGACTGGTCTTTAAACAACCACTACAATTGCTGTGTGCTTTGTAAACAGTTTCTTGATAAGAAGAGTACCTTCAGATATATTCTTAAAGTATACATGCATTATAATATGCCTGGATGAACATTACCGATGAATATAGAGTCACTTAGAACAGTCCATAATACTTTGATATCTCAATACCGTTGATTGCTGATGGGGAATAGTACAAGCTAATGGTTAGAACAAAGACAGGACACTTTGTCTGCAGATCCAGTTGCTGTGGCTGCATGACCTTGAGCTTCTGCAAAATGGCAGCATTAATACTCCTTTCCTTTACAGCTCTTAAAGATCCACAGTGAAAATGTAAACAGCAAAATACAAAAGAAAATGGTAGCAGATATTAGAAATACTGTGTTTCTTCATTCAAAACAGAACTTTAGTCTGCATTTTTGTAAAACAAAATTGTGCTGTATAATAAATAAAAACATACTTCGCAGCATATAACTGAAAACTAATTATTTAATTTTAATCAAGTGCAAACACATTGCATATTTTTATTGCACCATGAGCTGTAATACTCATCTTTCATGAATAAGTCATATTTGTTCTGTCTAAAGAGATATCTTCAGGAATTCTTCATTGAGCCAGTCAGAAGTTTTAGAGTAAGTACTTTGAAAGGCAAAGTTTTTTGAATGTCAGCATATGTGATTCAGACTGTTTTCTTTGGGTAGATGCTTTTATTAATTACAAAGCTTCAAGTACTTCATTTTTATAATTATTTTATGGTTTTAGATAAGATATAGAACATATCTATAGACATTTTCTGCAGGAGCTCTGTAGGAAAACAGCAATTTTGTTAAATTCAGCAGTTGTGCAACATCTGATAAAATTCTTGCTTTCATTCATCATCAGTCTTAATTCTTTGAACTATTTCAAAAAGTATTTTGGGAGGGTTACATTTAAGTAGAGAGAGAGATTGAGAGAGAGAGAAAGAGAAAGCATTGGTAATATACAGATGCCTTAAAGTATCATCATTTATACTTTTCTCCTATGAGAATGCAGCTGTACTTCCAGTGCTTTCTAGATATTTCTTTTCATCAGAGATTAAATCCTGCATGTTTGTTCATGTGAATAGCTGACCATGTCTTTTCCTTAAATTTCAGCCAAATGCCTTTTTTCTGAAGCAGAAACAATTTCTTCTATGCTGGGAACATTTCACTACACATAGGAAGAAAAAGCCAAAAACCTAAACATAATTACAAGCCTCCAACCTTTCTCAGTTTGCTACAGATGCCTGAACTTTCAACTCAACTTCTACAGCTCTTTTTCAAGCTTCATTGGAAGCAGGGATTTACCAGTGACCTACTGCTTTAAGCGACATGATCACCTGACCCTTTCAAGCATCAGACCCTCTTGATGCATATGTATCTTATTACATCCATGAAAGGAAAAAATTGCAGGGAGGTTTTCTTTCTCAAGCTTTTACCCAAACTCCGTAGTTCAAAGTTTTCAGAAGCTACTTCATTCACAAGTAAACTTGCAAAGAGAAAAGCAATTTGGATTTGTTCTCAATGCCAGTAACTATGCAGCCGTGTATTTTCAGCGTGACACTAATCTTCTGGCCCTCATCTCCCATCTCCCTGCCACAGGGCCAGCAGATCTCACTGTGCAGCTCAATATTTGTGCCTCTGCTTGAGACAGGCAATGAGCCGGCAGATCTGCTGCCTGGTCAGCCGTGCCAAGTGTGTTCAATCACGAGGTAGAAAGAGATAGCAGCAATGCTTTGCAGCTGGGGAGATGTATCAGTGGCAAATGTATGCCTTGGCAACAGTGCGGTGTCTGGGTCCTCAAGTGTGTAGCTGCTCACACATGGTAATGCTGTTACGTGCACAGCATCAGTGTCCTGGCATAGCTTTGCAAGCATTCCACCACTTTCCCATGGCATTTGGATTGACACAGGCCCATTGCGTGTATTTGACACATTGAAAATTGCAAAATAGAAATCAGGAATCTGGAGTTGTAGCAGTGCTTGCAAGGATTTGCAAGAAACTGCTCAGATGATATTTAATTTTGGTTTGTACGTATGCCCTGGGCATGGACACTATTGCGTATAGTTATCTCTGCAGTCAATGACAACAGGTCCTTATCTGTTGCATCCTGGGGAGGAAACAATGTTAAAATCAGTACGTCATTATCCTGACAAAAGGTATTAATTAAAAAAAAATCTAGATTGCGTTTCCTAGGTGGTACTAGGCAGCTTTACTGAGCAGACCCACTGGAGTGAAACACACTGGACCCTGAAGCTAGACATTCCTCTCTCATTGACCCAGTGAGAGACTTAATCATTCCTGTGGGCTACCCTTGGCCAGCAGCCGTATGTCCACCCAGCAGCTTCCTCACCACCCCTCTTTACCAGGACAGGGGGAGAAAACAGGAGGAGAAAGCTCATAGGTGAAGATAGAGATGTAGAGATCACACGTCAGTTACCACACAGGCAAAACAGACTTGACTTGGAGAAAATGAGTTTAATTTATTCTCAATTAAAATAGATTTGGGTGGTGAGAAAAAAAAAAAAAGATAAAGAAAATAAATTAAAATAACACCCACAAACTTTTTCCAGCGCTCAACTTGACTCCTTCACTCTCAGCTCCTCCAGCCCCCCCACCCCAACTGGCACCAGGGACTGGGGAATGTGTGTTGGGGTCAGTCCATAAGAGCTCCTCTCCACTGCTTCTTCTTCCTCATATGTTTCTCTGCTGTGGTGTGGAGTCTTTTATGGACTGATGTGCAGACAGCTGCTCCCATGTCTGGAGCACTGCCTCCTCCTCCTCCTTTTTCTTCTCTGACTTTGATGTCCACACTGTGTTTTCTCACTCTCTTTTCCTTTCCCTCCTTTGCCTGTTTGTGGGCCTGTGCAGCCCCCATCTCTAGACCTGTGCAGCAGTGCCCAGGACACCTGTGCAGCTGTGCTCTGAGCATGCCTCACACACACAGGTGTACAAACAGGACTGAGTGCTGCCGATACCCATCTAGTAACTGAGATGAAAATGTCTGGCTTTCACACTGTGTGCTCTGTGAGCCACCATCTGCAAGACCGAATGAAGAACAGTTTGCCACCAGTGGCTTTCTCCCTCTTCTGCTTATGCCACATCTAAAAAGAGTTCCATGTTCTTTCAAGAAAGGAGCTGAGAAGAAGAAGCTGTTTGTTTTGTTTCCCCCCTGCTTCTGAGACAGATCTTCAGTAGGGAGGCTTTCAAGCCACAGGAGGAAGATGTAGATTTGCAAAGAATTATGCTCTGCACAGAAGAGCAGATTTTCCTTGGGTTTTCTCTCTATTATTACTGAGAAAAATCTTAGACTTATCACCAGAAAACATGTGGGAAAAAATCCTTCTATGTCAGGCATTGAATTCATAGGTCTAGAGAGAGCAATGGGGCTTCTAAATATTTTTCTTTACTACTCTTCTGGAATTTGCTTTTGTCTCGGAAAACAGGGGTACAGAATAGCCACCAGCTCTTAATGACTAGGAAATAACTCATTTGGCAAAAGACAGTTGGTAAATTCCTTTGAAAGAATAAAAGGACGTCATCCATCCCAGGATGTTTGAAAAATAAATTGGCCTATATTCAATTTATTTCTGTTTAGAAATATGCTGTTTATGGTAAACAGCTTTTGCTTAGTGAAGCTGGGAGTCTTCCTTTCTTGCTGTTGTCAGACCTTTGCTGGAACCAAGTGGTGGCATAGGAGAAAGCTCTCCTCATGCAAAGGGGAAAAGTTCCTGGGCTAGAACAAACTAACAAATTGAAAAGGGCAGGCAGGGACTTGAAAGGCAGCAATTAATGATTAGTCATTATCATGGAGATTGGAAGCAGGTGGATGTTCAGGGACATCAGTGGAAACAGGTGCTGATGGCTGTGGGGGAAGGATATGAACTGAGATGGGTGAGAAGTAAGAGAGGAGAAGGAAGTTTCAATGGCAGAGTTCTCCCAACTGAAAAGGGAGATATTTTCATGGAAGTGTGAAGTTTTATAGGAAAGGTGTCTGAGAGGGGATGATAGTGGGACAGTGGTGCCTGCACAGAAGTTATCCTGAGTTTCAACAGACAAAACTATGAATGATGGTGTAATAGGTGGCACTTGTGATGTGGTCTGGATATTTCTACCTCTAATTCTATGTTTAGCCCGGATTTGATGCTCTGTATAAGGTATATCTAACATGTTAATGAGGAAACTATTCATTCCACTTTGGGACTTAGTACAGGATGTATTGCCAAATACATCCTTGAACTCCTTAGTCTTATGGATTAGTTCAAAGTCAGTAAAATAATGTCACACCAAGCTATAGATTGCAGTTAAGTAGTTTAAGAGAAAGAACCCTAACTGATAGTTTAAACACTCAACTTTGTAAGAGTTTAGTTTGTAGACAACAATAATTCTGGTACTGGCACCTAAGTTTACTCTTGCACTCTTTTAATATAGCCCTTTTATAATCATATGTATTTGCGAATACATTGCATTTTGAGTGGTGGGTAGAAATTTTGTTGTAATTGTTTCTCCAGCCAGTAGTTCTGGTTTATTAAATTGCTAACAGTTCTCTACTAGAAAAAGAAACAAACATGCCCCGAGAAAGAAAAGGAATTATTTTAAAGGTCAGTATTACTTAAGCACTTGTTTCACGCTTACAGCAGATTGGAGTTAAAAATAATTGGAAAAACATACTGATATTGCAAGTGACAGAGCAGACGAGAAAGCTTACACCAAAGGTTACGTTCTGATTTCCTCAGTGCCTCAAGGAAGTCACTGGCTTGAAAATGCATAAATGTTTTATAAAATGAAAATGGGATATAATACTAAGGCAAGTTAAACTTGATTTCAGTTTCTTAACAGAAATACTTGGAAAAAAATCAATATTCTGAGAACTCTAAACAGTTTATCTAAAATACGCTGTATTTATTTTCTTTGAGTCATAATGACAGCCCATTGAAAGAAATTAATTATGAGAAACTCTCTTTTCAGTGTTACGTTTACATTCTCATTTTGCTGCAGTATAAATTAGTTTATGTTTGCAAAAAGACCAAAGTATGAGTATCATCATTCTGTAGAGTTTGAATTTCACCTGACCTTTGAACAGCACACTTGCTCCTACATTCATAATATAGTAAACTTATTAAAGATTACCTAAGTAGTGATACAATGAATTTTGCAAATCTCTCCTTTTTCCGATTAAATTGTAGATGCCTTTTAATCTAGGTGAATAAAACAAGCACAAAAATTACTCCCAAAAAACAAACCAAAAGAAAACCAAAAACCCTTTAGGAAAGTTTGTCATTCATCAGGCTTTTTTGTCTGTCCGTTCCTATGTCTACTTATTGTATGTATGGAAAATAGTTATTTTTTATCTAGATATGTCTGTCTTTCAGATTAAATGTTTTAGAGACCCAAGAGTATCAAATTATTATCATCAACTGGCTTCTTACTCCATTACTCCTTGTCTTGTATTTTATGCAGTAAAAAGCATAATTACACAGTGAGGCATAATTATAGGGTAAGGAAGAAATGTGAAGAGGCAGATGATAGGAAGAAAGATAAATATTTAAAAATTAAACATAAAGAACAAAAAGAAACATATTTTGGGACAAGTGAACAGAAAGAAACCTTATGAAGATACTTCGAGCAAGGTATCCTGTGATCTGCTAAACATATGAAACTTTCTCTTAATATGTACTTTTCTTTATTAATAGATTATTACCCAAACAAATAATGAATAAATTTTACTACCATGACTTCTTGATTTTGATGCATATTGAGCTACTTCATATTGAGCTACTGGTGAATTCTAGAAGTACTTTAGTATTGATTTCAATATATTTTTCTTATTTTCATCAGATGAAAATTTGGTCCTGAGTATCTTTGATCTGCTATTTTTCTGCAAAATAATTAGAAAATTAATGAAATGTTATTAGCTGAAGCTTGAGATCTTCTTGCAGTTGTGCAAAAAGACTTTTTGCATTTCCATTTAGTGTCAGAAGTATTTTAAATTTTTTTTTCCTGGCAAGTATCATTACTGAAGCTTTTTTAGGAACTGCAACCTTTGAAATAGTTTTCCTTTTTAAATATCATCTTCAAGTTTCATAATACATTTTTATTTACTACATAAATCATGGTTTTGAGTATTCTATTAAAGCAGATCAAAACAGATACAGAACTAGTCTCTTCTTTAACTCAATTGATTTTAAAATATTGGCTAAGCATCAATATCTTGGAAAGGAATCAATTTTGATTGATAACTATATGTTTAGACAACATCTTTGAGAAGATGTATTTTTTGCCATTAGATCCAGTTAATCAATATGTGTATTACCCACCTGACTATTTAAAAGAATAAGAGTTTGTCATAAATTTCATGGACTGTAGCTGGAAAGTGTCACAGTGCTATGCAATCGCACTAGTAACCTTTTCTCATTTTTATTGTCACACATTTACAGCTGTTTTAATTCAGAAGCCAAATCCAAATGAAGTTGATAAAATTAGGACTAAGAGCTCAAAATCTGTTTAGTATTTCTAAACTGATATTTAAAATGTGATCTCTGTGGCATAGTCCATCAGTCTGGTCTTATGATCTTCTGCCCAAAACCAGCATAATATCTTTGCTAATTTTCTTGTACTTACATCCCCTTTGAGGACAAGACCAAGCTACTACAGAAGATCTCATTTAACCTCCAACTCCAGGACCAGCTGTCCAGAGGGCATACACCTGAGGGCAGTTTTAGCACACCATAGATTCAGTTACTTCTCCAAAGAAAATATGCCTTTCAGGGTAAGGAGACAAGTTTTTAGGAATTATCTTGTGACATAATTCCTTTTAAGTAACTAGAAATGTGGGAATTTTATTTTTATTTTTTAGCTAGTCCAAAGTCCTCCAAAGGTATCTCCTTTTCTTGAAATATTATATTCTCACATGACAAAAATTATGATATTTTTGTGGTTGTTTATTTAACAGTGTGTCTAAAGAACAGTAAAGGTTTATACAGAGTCCTATGGAAAATTACATTTTTATGAAGATCTGGCTTCTACCAAACTGCTTTTATTCTTCACTCTAGAGATGACCCTAAGGATGAGGTCTTTAGACTGTCTCTGTCACAGCTTGTGATATCATGCTCTCGCCAGCCGTAAATAGAGCAGGTAAGCTTGTTCTGATTGTATAAAGAAATTTATTTGGCCTGAACTCAAGCATTGGCCCAAGATTGGGATGAGCAAGGAAAATGAAGCTGCAATGCTATGGCAAACACTGAGGAATTCCTAGCACAGTCAGGAAGCAAGGAACTGAAAGCTGCTGCAGGACAACTTGAGTCTTAAATATCAGCCAGTTGTTACAACAGCCATATGTAGATTAGTTTTTTTTCTTCTGCCTATCTTTTATTCTGCCATGGACAGCTCCCACTGCAACTTGGGAATTACAGACTGTGGAGACAAACACCTCTGTAGCTGGCATCATTGTACACAGCTGGTTATCCTGGAAAGCTCCAAAGAGAAGGGAAGTGCAGAACAATTTCTTCTTCTTGATCTATCCTTGAATGCAGGAATCTCCTAGTCTTTGTTAAATCTGTCTCCAGGATCATTGCAATAGGGAAGGAGAGTCCTGACTCTTGAGCTACTGCTACACCATGGAGGTTCCCTGTGACTGGAGGTGATCGTCTATAGCTGTAAACTATTAGAATGGTTCCAGCACAGTTTATTCCCAGGACAACTAGTTCTCACCTCAAACAACTCCCAGGTTTAGATTTGGAGTTGTCATGAGCCAGAGATAGCAATTGAGGTATCTATTTATTGAGATAGCAATACTTAGCAATTTACCAGTAGTTACCCTGTTTTGAAGGCTGAAGAAGTGTAATTAACGTAGGTTTGGTGAGAGTATGTGATTTTGCCCTTACCCTAGAAATGTACCAAGTTTCCACTTGCAGCTCTTGGTGGGCTATAGAAGAATGTGCCACAGTTGCCCAGGTCTCCATAAACACTAACAGACATGGCTAATTCTCTTGTCAGTCAGAAAGTCCATGTGCTTTGCAATAATATATTTGTTCTTATATTCTTCACTGCTATTTTAAAATACTATTCTTTTACTTAAATGTTACACATATTTTTAATTAATTGATATGCCATTCCATTGTAGAAGATTACTGAAATCTGGAGGTTACTTCTATCTTGTTAAATTTCTTATTCTGGGATTCATTTGGATTTGGTTTTCTGGTTGGTTGGGTTTTTGTTGTTTTTATTTATTTATTTATAACCCTACTAGCTACTCTTTGCATATTTTAGTTTAATTCCCATCAATTTCAGTGACTGTTCCTATCTCTGCCATTATTTTGTTCATTTGCTTTCCTGCTTGCAGTTTAATGCACTTTTCAATGCTGCTTTATTTTGCTGAAAAGAAAACCTTACTTGTAATAAGGAAAAAGAGGAATGTATTGTGCTTATACTCACAATGTTATTTTGACATAAAGTTGAGCATGGGCCATGTTGCTCTGCAAAGGAAGAGGCAGAAATCAAAGCTCTGTTGGAGAGCACACACAATACAGAACACAGACCCAACAAGCTCTTGATTCTACTGTATGAAAGTGTATCATTCAGCTCTCCCCTGGGACTGCTATTTTATTGTCAACCCAGGGGGCTGTGATGTCTGTCTTTTCCCATTCCAGTTGATTTATCAGGAAAATTGATTATGCTTTATGTAGCTGAAGCCAATTATCAGTCATGTTGTCATGTTGTCTCTGACTCATCCCTCTCAATTTACTGACTGTTTTTTATACTTAGCTTGTAAGTTCATTTTGAGAGCAAACATATCTTTCTCTGCTTTCATACCACACAGTAGGATGAAACACTAGGTGTTGAGGTAGGGTTTCTAGTGCAAATTTATAAAAATTATTTAATACAAAATAAATTTTTTGTTTGCATGAAATGTTATAGCATAAGAACTGAAAGGAATGTTACATTACTTTCACATAGATCAACCAGAAATGACGTTCAATATATTGGAACTCAATGAGAAAGTGTTTCCAAGTATTGTACTGCTCATGGCAAAACTTTCCAAAACTCTATGGATGGGCTGGTATATCTGGGTTTCTTAACATAAAAGTGCCTACTGTCTAGGTCAAGTTTTGTTAGTTTAGTTCTTTTGCTTCCAAAAGATGTTTCCTGGTTTGGACTTATAAGCCTGACTGATTTTTGAGATGGACATCTGAAGTCAGACTCCAAAGTCAGGATAGAGGAATTCCAGGTACATTGATTGATAGTTCCATCCTGGAGGAGGAATCTCCTTGGATCTAGGTACCAAGATGCAGATTACTTACTGGAATTCAAGGTTCCTAAAATTGTAGGATTCTTGGGATCTAGTGTAGCAAAATTTACAGTGAGGGGATAACTTTCCAACATGGTTAGCCTTGCCACATTAACAGGTCTGATGAAAAGTGTGATGGATGATGCACATTTCTTATCTGGGTCCCAGTGTGAATTTTTTTCTGGATTGATAGTGCAGTAGGTGTTAGAGACGTTGCCACCTGGCACTTTTAAGCTATGGCGAATAATTTATGACATTACTGCTACTATAGAAGGGTATATCAACTCAACAGAAATTCAGTTCAGTTCATCAAAAAGGGTTTTGAGTCTGAGTCATTCATATGTTGTTACTCCTAGGAGGTTTGTCAATGCAGTTGAGACTTCTGGGAACATTTTGCAGTCCCTTCTTGCCTAAAGCCTAATTCCTGTGGAAATAGACACTCAAGAACAATATTAATGAAGAAAGATAGATGGTATGCCTTTATTGAAAGCTTTCAAGGTGCACACCTGAGGTCTGTGCACACACATGCACAGGCCCACACCTGCACACAGACATGCACCCATGTACACATGCATACAGATATGCACACCCTTGACCAGGGATGTCATGGCTTTTATAACTTCTCCCACAATTAACATATAAGATATCTATAACCAAATATGATTCTTATTTCCCTCTGTGCCCCACCCATAGGCATCTTCAGAACTGGCCTTTGGAGAAGTTCCAGAACCTCCAGGCTTTATTCTTGTGTTTTGTCTTCACGCTATCTACAGGTGGTTTCTCACAAACACCATGGCCTTGGCAGGGCATGAGAAAGCCCACGAATCTGTGAGAAAGAGCTTTAGTAACTCACATAAGATGTGAACAACCTAGGAGAATCCATGTAAGTTACATAATCCCAAAAATCTACAAAATATACTAAAATCCTTAGGCATCACCCTCACAGCAGTAGTTTTATTCAAATGCTTTGAAACTCTGACCAGTTCCATAGTGTGGTTTCGTGGACATGTGATTTTAGTACAGCCACAACATAAACTACCATCCTCCACTCATGCCTACATAATATCATCAGTTTCTAAAGAAGTGAAGAAGTCTGAGCACTATTGAATTTCAACTGCTGATTTTTCAGAATACCGGAGTCAGGTTCTTTTAGATGTTACATATGGGGAAGGTTTAATGTTTAGTACCAAATTTACTTGTTTGAAGATATTTGACATTATCTGGAATTTTAATTTAGAAAAGGGATAGAGCAATATACTGAAATCACAATGCAAGAAGAATATAGCAACTGCACTGGAATCACATAACAAACACTATTCCCATTACAATTCTCTATATGATGTTATGGCACTGGGCATTCCTGGTTGCTGGAAGGGAATACATAGGTTGAAGTCAGCTCAAAGCTGTTTATCTCTTCAGCGTCACTTTTGCTATTTGCACAGTATTTGTAATTATTGAGTTGAGCCACATACACAGCTCTCCTATGCTGATTTGTCTGGCTCAGGAAAATAATGTTTTCTATTGATTGCTTTAGAGAAGTCCATTTACATAACCAGATGACCCTCAACTGATACAGCCAGTTATCTACAATAAAGGCCACGCATTAGTCCCCTTGGTGTTGAGGTAAGCTCAGCTTTCTGTATGGTAGCTATGACTACTTCCAGAATTCTTTCCTGAGCTTCTTGGGTTCATCATGCTTGTCTGTCTTCTCTGAGCTTTATTTCATGGCAGAGGTTCATTGATCAATCACACAGAATTGACAATATTGCAAATTACAGTGAATATTCTTGGAAGAACAAGAACAAAACATTTAGCAATTTATAATAAAAGGAGTACCAGAGTAATTAAAAAAGATTTCAAGGCACTGACCCGATCTCTTCAGGGGACAGGAACACAGGTAGTAATTGCCTCAGTTCCTGTGCTAGCTGGGATGAATGAGGAGAGGTTTAGGAAAGCCCAGCTTACCAATAGGTGGCTTAGGGGATGGTGCTATTGTCAAAATTTTGGGTTTTTTGATCATGGCGCAAACTCTGTGTTGCCCAGTCTCGTCAAAGCAGATGGGCTTCATTTATCTAGGAAGGGCAAAAGAACTGTAGCCCATAAGTTGGCAGGGTTGGTTAGGAGGGCTTTAAACTAGGTTTGAAGGGGGAGGGGATGGCAACTGGGCTCTCCAGAGATAGGCCTAAGGGCATAGAGCCCAAGTTGAGAATGAAATCAATGGCCCAGCTGAAGTGCATGTACACCAATGCACGCAGTATGGGAAACAAACAAGAGGAGCTGGAAGCCATAGTGCAGCAGGAAAACTATGACATAGTTGCTGTCACAGAAACATGGTGGGATGACTCACATGACTGGAGTGCTGCTATGGGGGGCTACAAGCTCTTCAGAAAGGACAGGCAGGGAAGGAGAGGTGGAGGGGTGGCTTTATATGTTAGAGAGTCTCTTCTGTTGAAGTTGAGGTCAGCAGTGACAAGGTTGAGTGCCTGTGGGCCAGAATCAGGGGCAAGGCCAACAAGGCTGACACCCTTGTGGGAGTCTGTTACAGACTGCCCAACCAGGATGATGAAGGAGATGAATTGTTCTACAAGCAGCTGGTGGATGTCTCAAAATCTTCAGCCCTTGTTCTTGTGGGTGACTTTAACCTGCCAGATATCTGCTGGGAGCTTCATACTGCAGAGAAGAGGCAGTCAAGGAGGTTCCTGGAGTGTATAGAGGACAATTTCCTTCATGAACTGGTAAATGAGCCTATCAGGGGTAAGGCCCCAGTAGACCTACTGTTTACAAACAGAGAGGGGCTGGTAGATGATGTAGTGGTTGGAGGCCGCCTGGGGCATAGTGACCATGAAATAATAGAATTTTCAGTCCTCAGGGATGTAAGGAGAGCCACCATTAAAACCTCTACTTTGGACTTCCGGAGAGCAGATTTTGGCCTATTCAAAAAACTGATTCAGAGTATCCCCTGGGAAACAACCCTTAAAGGCAAGGGGGTCCAGGAGGATTGGACATGTTTTAAGAAGGAAATTTTGAATGCACAGCAACAGGCTGTCCCAGTGTGCCGAAAGGCCAGCCAGAGGGGAAGACGGCCAGCTTGGTTAAATAGGGAGATTCTGCAAGAAATCAGGGATAAAAAGAAAGTTTACAGACTATGGAAGAAAGGGCTGGCTACTTATGAAGAATATACAGATAGAGCTAGGTCATACAGGAAAAAAATTAGGGAAAGAAAAGTGAAATTTGAAGTAAATTTGGCTATTTCAGTTAGGGATAACAAAAAGTCCTTTTATAAATACATTAATAACAAAAGGAGGGGCAAGGAAAACCTCCATTCTCTGTTGGACTTGAAGGGAAATATAGCTAAGGAAGATGAGGAGAAGGCTGAGGTACTTAACACCTACTTTGCCTCACTTTTCACCAGTTGGACAGGTGGCCCTCAAGACAACTGGCCTCTGGAGCTGGTAGACAGGGAGAGGGAGCTGAATAGCCCTCCTGTATTCCAGGAGGAAATAGTTACTGACTTAAATAGTTACTCTCAGCATTTGATTTATCTCTCCACGGGAGATCTTATGACTACATTGCAACTAGAGGCATGACTGAAGCAACTATAACTATACTTAAACTTACCTTCATACAGCTAGCTGAAGTTATCATTCTACAAAAGTCATACCTATAGTTAGGTTTCTGAAAGTATGTTCTCATAGGTCCATATGGAAACCTGAGCTGATAACTTTTGACTGCTTTACCCTGCTAAATTTAGTCTATATTAGGTATACATTTTAGGGTGCACCCGTGCATCTCTTGTCAAGAGTCAGCATGGCCCTCAAGACAACTGGCCTCTGGAGCTGGTAGACAGGGAGAGGGAGCTGAATAGCCCTTCTGTATTCCAGGAGGATATAGTTACTGACTTACTGAGCCAGCTGGATCCTAACAAGTCTATGGGACCAGATGGGATCCATCCCAGGGTGATGAAGGAGCTGGCAGAAGAGCTTGCCAAACCGCTCTCCATCATCTTCCAACAGTCCTGGCTCTCTGGGGAGGTCCCAGATGACTGGAGGTTGGCGAATGTCACCCCAATCCACAAAAAGGGCTGCAAGCAGGACCCTGGCAACTACAGGCCTGTCAGCCTGACCTCCGTGCCTGGCAGGGTTATGGAGCAGTTCATCCTGAGTGCAATCACACAGCACCTTCAGGGTGGACAAGGGATTAGACCCAGCCAGCATGGGTTTAGGAGGGGCAGGTCCTGTCTGACCAACCTGATCTCTTTTTACGATCAGATGACCCACCTGGTGGATGAGGGGAAGACTGTGGACGTGGTTTATCTGGACTTCAGCAAGGCCTTTGACACTGTCTCCCATAATATACTCCTGGAAAAGCTGGTAGCCCATGGCCTGGACAAGTGTACCCTCTCCTGGATTAAGAGCTGGCTGGAGGGTCGGACCCAGAGAGTGCTGGTGAACGGAGCTGCATCCAGCTGGCGGCCGGTCACTAGTGGTGTTCCCCAGGGGTCTGTATTGGGTCCAGTCCTGTTTAACATCTTTATTGATGATTTAGATGAGGGGATTGACTCCACCATCAGCAAATTTGCTGATGACACCAAGCTGGGAGGGAGTGTCGATCTGCTGGAAGGCAGGAGGACTCTGCAGAGGGATCTGGATAGACTTGAGAGATGGGCTGATTCCAATGGGATGAAGTTCAACAAGGCCAAGTGCCGGGTCCTGCAGTTTGGCCACAACAACCCCCTGCAGTGCTACAGGCTGGGCACAGAGTGGCTGGAGAGCAGCCAGGCAGAAAGGGACCTTGGAGTATTAATTGACAGGAAGCTCAACATGAGCCAACAGTGTGCCCAGGTGGCCAAGAAGGCCAGTGGGATCCTGTCCTGTATCAAAAATAGCGTGGCCAGCAGGACCAGGGAAGTGATCCTTCCCCTGTACTTTGCGTTGGTGAGGCCACACCTTGAGTACTGTGTTCAGTTCAGAAAGGATATTGAGGTGCTGGAGCGAGTTCAGAGAAGAGCAACAAGGCTGGTGAAGGGACTGGAGCACAAGCCCTATGGGGAGAGGCTGAAGGAGCTGGGGTTGTTTAGCCTGGAGAAGAGGAGGCTCAGAGGTGACCTTATCACTGTGTATAACTACCTGAAGGGAAGTTCTAGCCAGGTGGGGGCTGGTCTCTTCTCCCAGGCACTCAGCAATAGGACAAGGGGGCAAGGGCTTAAGCTCTGCCAGGGGAAATTTAAGTTGGATATCAGAAAAAAATTCTTTCCAGAGAGAGTAATCAGGCATTGGAATGGGCTGCCCAGAGAGGTGGTGGATTCACCATCCCTAGAGATTTTTAAACGCAGATTGGACGTGGTGCTGAGTGCCATGATCTAGTAAATGGACTAGAGTTGGACCAAGAGTTGGACTCGATGTTCTTGGAGGTCTTTTCCAATCCAATCGATTCTATGATTCTATATGTGCATCTCTCCCCTTTTCCTTAACAAGTCCAGATGACCACATTCAGATAACAAAGCTGAAGTTTGTAAAATTCACCCTTTTGGTCAAGTCTTCAGGAATACAGAAGTCCTAATATGGAAATTTCATCAGTAGATAAACAAAAATATGATGCTTCACAGGGGAAAGGTGAAGAAGATGTCAGTCATATAAATAATTCCTTCTATTACATCATTAATTCTCTGATAAAATAAAGATTTGATTTTAAAAATACTATCCAATTATTACAGAGTTAGAGAATAGCTTAACAGAAATGAAACTTGTCATTTATATTTAAAATCTAAGATGTGTATCTGAAGACCTGGTTACGACTGCATGCACATATCTTCATACCATTGTACATAAGCTACCAAATAACAGGCAAATACAATTTTTTAACTCTCCGCATAATTTGTATGAAAATGCAAATCAGGCTGACTGGCTTCCTGAGGCAAAGCAAAAGGTAAAACTTTATGCAAAGCTCAACATGATCAGAGGGCAAGGATATTTTCAAGTACTTCTATTTCAGCAGTTATAGGTTTGCTTGTCTATGTATATAAAGTGAAAAAAAAAAAAGGATAGCTTTTTTATCCCCTGTATTTTTGTAAGGTGTGCTCATGTGGTTCTCATACTTGACATTTTCTGGCTGAGGAAGTGTTTTGATGCCAGTGCTATGCTTGAGGTTTATTTCTGGTTTGGAGTGTTTCTTTTTTTGTGTGTTTCATAAAAGACCTAAAAGGGGGTAATGAACATTGAAATGTTGTCACTGTATTTTAATTAATTTAATCTTTTTTCCCCCACTGCATGCTGTTGGAAAGTAACTCAAAAATTTTAAGAAACTGTACTTTTCTTAGCTATCCAATTACTCTCTCCCACATTAGAATACATTGCTTTCTTAGTAAATAAGTCATAGATATTTCACTTGAAATAAAAAATAACTTCCTCATCACATTGGTAATAAAGTTTTGAATGAGAAAAACTGAAAATGGAAATGTTAGATAAGACACAACTTTACAGAATGTTGAAAATCTCCTGATGCAAAAAAGATGAGAAGGAAAAGAGGCACTGCGAGGTGTTTCCTTCAGTTCTATGTGTACTGATTTTCGCGCATTCCAGGAGTGCTAAAATAGATGACTACCTGCATAGAAACCTTCAAGACATTTAGTAATGCAATGATTATATGTTAAATACAGTGCAGGCAGCAAGACTTTTGGTGGACAAAATCAGACTTTTAGTTCATCAAGCAGGTCAAGACACTACAAGGTGCTCTGCCCAAGTTTACTGAAACATTTATTGCCTTTCCAAACTGTTAGGTGGTTTGGCACCCAGGGAGGGCTTTTTCCTGCCAGTTTACCCTCAGATAGTTTACAGACATGCTGTGAGATAGCCATGGTACCTTTGAGAGAGCTGAAGGTGGGCTGAGTTGAGCACTGCATGGCTGGACAGTGTTTTATGGGCAGCCAGGATGCAGACGTCAGAGTTAGCTTCTACTTTGTTTCTTGTGTCTGGGATTCTTCCATTTCTCCTTTTCACAGCCTTTGTTAAACAGTATAAATTGGCAAGTACTAAGCTAGATGTCTGCCTAAAACAGATTTACCCAACATTGTTTTTATGATGCCTATATACTAAATATATTAATAGACATTTACCTTTTTGTCATGACACCGATTTTAGGGCTTCAGAATCTCTAAATCAAAGTTTGCAAAGTGTAGTATAGTATGATTGCTGTAATTAATAGTCTTCTTCACTACACTTAGCCAACTTCCACTGCAGTTTTAATAAGTAGAAAAGCACATACATTCCCTAGAGAGTGGAGAATTAGTGAGGTATCATTCAACAACATTCTTGTTGTTTTGAAAAATCCTGGGTTTATGATCAGGACATTTATTTTCTTGTGAGTGGCATGATGCAATACTGTAGCCATATTTAACTATGTACCATGTCCCACTTCTCCTGGAATACTTCTTTACAACTATGAAAAATGTTTCCCTTTTACTAAGGACCTAAAAGGCAAATGTTTAACACAAATACCATAGAGTTTTGTTGGCAACTTATGCAATCAAATAACTGTTCAGTCTCACCAACCTTAAACTACTACTGAAAAGACTGTCCTCTATTAAGTTTTGCTTCTAACTGAATTCTAGTATCCTCTTGGATAGAGTGATCTCTTTTTTCTCAGTTTTCTCACATGATGACATTCTTTCTTCTTAGAGATGCCAAATAGTTGGTGACTGAAGAGATGTTCCTTTATTTTGTTTACTTTAATTTGCTTTCTGTTCTGTTGGAGAGACACTTCCTTAATATTTACATATTTACCTTCATCTTTTGCCCATTTGCAACATTTGGAAACCTGACAGAGAAAGATGATTGAGCAAGTTAATTTCTTTTATCTATTGCTTATCAGTTTATTAGGTGTTCTGGCTTAAAGGTAAACCAGCAGGAGAAACAAGCCCAACATGAAAGAGATTTCAGAGTTACAATTTAATAAAAAAATTACAATAAATGCAATGGCACAAAGAGAAATTGGTTTTAACCCACAAACCCCAGAAGTACAACCCAGAACCCTTCAGCACAAACACAATGCGGTTTGTTAGCCCCTATGTTGAGACCCACATGGTTCCCCCAAATCCAAAGTAAAATGAGTTGAAAAACCTGTTGGTACAGATGACAGTCACAGCCTGATTGAGAGTGATGGTCGCAGTCCTGTTGAGGTTCTGCTCCTCCTCTGGATCTGGCAAAATGGTTCCTGAAGTCCCCAAACCCCAAGATTATATACCCTCTGGTTCAGGTGGAACCACCCAGTACCTCCCCCAGGGCAAGGAGTTCCACAATTGGTGATCTCACTCTGTGAGTCATGGGGTATTTTTGGAATTATTGATGGCCCATTAGCAGGCATGACCCCTCAGCCTGGGTGTGGAGGTGCTAACAACTTCCTGGAGGAGAGTTATTACAGCTGTTATCTCACAGGCTTCTTTCACATGCAGCTTACACCTGAGGGGTCAGGTGTGCCCTAGGCAGCTGCTGCAAATGTTCCATTGCTAACAGTTCATGAGTAAAGACATAGAGAGTTGTAGAATACACAGCTTTGGTCACACCCACACAGTGATAAACTGGTCCCAGCTTGCTGAACTAGGAAATCAGGGCAGGCACAGAGTTTAAAACAGAGCCACCATCATGGCTACTTTGAGAATACTTAGACCTAACAATCTCATTTGTAAGTGCTGGCACTTAATAATGTTATGTATGTATGTTATGGCGTCATAATCTCATCCACTGCTACTGAAATGGGAAAGGTACCAGAGTAAGTCATCCTGGCTTGAGATGGAGGAAAAACTGGCTGGATGAGAGCTGCCTGTAACCTCATGGACTCTGACTGGTTGTCTGTTCTGCTACAGTAAAAATTTTGCTTTTAAGTTCCTATGATTTTCAATTATAAATTGGTTTCAAAGAATTGATATGTTGGTCTAGGGATTGACTTTTTAGAAGCTGAATCCTTCAAAGTTTTTCCACGGTTGTGATTGAGTTTGATTTCTTTGCATATGCAGGCTTCAGAAGGAGGGATATCAGTGCAAAAGGAGAATATAGCTGTAGGGGTTTGGTGCACAGTGAACTGTTATAGTACCCTGAGCTTTAGCACATGATTAGTAATGTATTGTGGTTGCTCCCTTGGGGGTTGTCATAAGAAATAAACCCAGCCAATTTAGGAAAAATAGAACATTATATGATTTAACAATATTGTATGAGAATGAATAGTTATGCAAAAAACCTGGAAATATTTATGAAGTTACAGTAATAATGCATTTCAACAGCTGGTAATTATCATCATGCTCTGCAACAAGAGTTCATCTTCTGTTGAATTTCTGGTGTTTGCCTGTGTTTGGATGTTTATTTCTTGTTTATATAATTGGCTTGGTTCTGGAAATATGCTGTAAATAATTATACCTGGGGAAAATATATATTTAACATACACTTTTTATATGTTGCTAGTTTGGATTTGGATTTGGTTTGGATTGGGTTTTTTGTTTTTTTTGGTTTGTTGGTTCTTTTTTTAATTCTGAATATTGGGAGTGAGAACATACTGGGGAAATAAAAATCATAAAATGATTATTATACAGTAAAATGCAAGAAGTTTGTGCAGTACTACTATGCAGTGGATCTGACAGATGTATTATAGGGGTAGTAAGAATGAGGCTATATGTATTCTGCTTCACAGGACAGGCATACTATAAGCGTGGATTGTTTGTTGCAAATACACCAGAGTTTCTGAGAATCAGTATTATTAAAATCATGTTTTCTATTTCTCCTGACATCAACTACTGCAAATGCAGAGTGATAAAAAAAGACTAAGTTATAGTCTACCTGTGTATGAGATTTAAATATATTTGGTGAAAATATTTAATAATCTCTGTGGGTGTACCTGTGAATGAGCACATATTTCACTTGAACACTACCTTAGAAAGATAATTTTTATTTTGTCTCCTCTTCATATGACTCTGTTATATCTTGTGGTGGTAGCTGTAATCCTAAACTGAGCTTTCCTGAACAAAAGACCTCAAAGCGGCCGCATATACTCTGTCTTGAACATTATCATGTGTGTTTATTTAGCTATCAGTAGATAACTAACACAGTGCAGTGAAAGGGGACAGATGTAACATTGAATTGGTAGTAATGTAGTAGGATAATGAACTTCAAACAGAAACAGGAGCTCTGCAGCATCTCAAAGGCAACTAGAGTCGTTTGAAGTGTAACTTTTGTTTAGAGCACTATACCCAGATTAGCAAATTTGATTTAATTTTCAAAGTGGCAATTGCACTTCAAACAAACCCAGTTGTTTCTGAAGTATGTGTGTGAAGATCAGGTAGCAAACCTTCCTCTAACACAGCCTTGTAGTAATTACTTTAAATGGAACTTTAAAAGTAAATAAATGTCTGTGTTTGTTGATTTCAGAATTTTGCCTTTTATGGAGAAACATGGATAGTGTTATGTGGAGTCATCTAAGTAATATGAAAAATGAGCAAAATTTTCTTGTCATTCATATATTGTGTAACATTTATGTGAGGTGATCATACACATATGTGGCTAGGTCTGGCAAAACATGCAAAAAAACTCAAGGATGTGCACGCATTTGTGATCAGAAGATATAACTCACCACTTCTTAGAAGTATCCTTCTGGTAGTAATGCTGTTCTCCAGTATTGCACAAGCACCACCCACATGATTAAGGACTAAATAACAAAATGTGGACAAAGGTGCATGAATTGCCTGGGTTCTGAGCAGAATCAGCCTCTGGACCACCTATTCAGTGGGCCGCTAAAAATTTGATAGCTAATGAGGCTGTATTTTGGTGTAAATATATTATTTATTGATCACAGTCACTGGAGTCCTACAGAGTTCTTGCTTAGCAGTATTTTTCTTATATGTGGGACTACTACTTGTACCCAGGAGTATGCTGTGTATAGAAAATGTAATTTATACTTTTTTCTTCTTTCCTGAATTCAACACGTTATTGAACATCAGTGAAAATATCCTTTCATTAATATTTATCATTTAGTCTGTTTTTCTGAAATCAAAAAGACTCTGTTGATTTTGCTGATTCATTATAATCAAAATCCTTTATGATAAAAATATTTTAACTACTGGTGTTTATCAACTTCTTTCTTCAGTGAAAGGTTTACTCTCTACATTTTCAGAGTTGAAAAACCTCATCAATTATTCTGTAGTTGTTGGGGTTTTTTTTTAAAAATGCAAGTATCTGAATGTTAACATCATTTTAGGATATTTTATTAGTCTTTATTTTCAATACATGAGGCACAGATGTTAGTCAGAGTGTTGTTGCTTGTGTGATTTCCATAGAATATGCCATTTCTTAATTTGGTGTTCTTGCCATCTGTAACTGCATTGTGTATTTTTCCTCAAGACAAAGTCTATGTCAGTAATTACCAATTCATCATATTTACTGATGAGGAAAATCTGATACTAATTATCTTGTTTTCTCCAGTCAAGTTTTTAAATTTCATTACAATAGTATAGACAAAATGACAGATTGCTGCTAAAAATCCCAGTACATAAAACAAAGTTTGAGAAAATTCTAATGTTACTAATATTATACCAAAAAAAAAAACCCAACAAAACAAACCCAAGCACAAAATGTTCTATTGGATTGCTGGAAAGAGCAAAATTGGGATTTCTTGGTGAGATAAATATTTGTACTTTGTGGATATTAAATAACTGTGTGGACTAACTGGAAAGAGGGCAAGTCAACATATGAAGAAAAAGTCACATGTTTTCAGTTATCAAACATGGCATAAATTATCTACAGCAGACACATCAAGATAGTACGATGTGTAAATGCAGTATCATCATAGAAGTCAATATGTACTGTAGTCATCTAAGTTAAAGGATCCACAAATAAAAAGTAAAGTGGAATTCACAGCCATGAAACTGTATATATATGGATTCCTTGTCATAGATGCAAAAAATGGGAATATTTTCCAAATGTTATTTTTTCCACCTTCATTCTGTAAAACAAGACCATAAACCCTCATAAACAGTAATCTCAATTGTCACTGAAAGATGTCTGTACACAATTCCTGCACAGCCAGGTTTGTTGTTTAATTATTCTTAGAGGGTTTTCCTAATGCTGCCCTGAACTACTTTGGCTCCAATTTAACCTTATTGTGACTCTGGACATTTGTCTGGTCTTCCCCAAGAAACAAATTGCTACAGTTCAACACTAGCACGTGGAAGAATGGGATAATTACTACCAATTTATATTTGTTATTTCCACCATTTTTTCTGAGGAGCTAGTGGGGTAGCAAAATGATTGCCACCAGTGTTACCAATTGTAAAGTGATTCCTGATCACAAGCTTTATTTGGGAATTTTATTGACATCTTTCACTAAAGCTTTAGTTCTGCTGGGACAGGTCAGACCAGAAGCAGTAATATGCAGTGTAGAGGAGGTGGCTTTCCTCGTTGCCTTTATAGAAGCCCTATATAGGAAAAAAAAATGGAATTCAAAGTGCAGTTCCTTTCAACCCAGAAGATATATATGTAGCCATGATGGATCAATCGCATTTAAAAATATGTTCATTTTCCTTGCTGTTCTTGGGTGACCAGCTTGGATATTGAAAATCTAATATTAGAATACTCAAGGATAAGTTAGCAATTAATCTTGCCAGGAAAAAGATCAGGTGCAGTTTATGTGAAGAGATCAGTTGGTGAATCAAGTCAGTTAGTAGACCAGATTTTGCACAAATCTTTTTCAAATAGAAAGAAGAAAAACTTGATGATTTTTTGCTAAGAGTCCAGTATGATTAATATTGCCAAGTTTGGGGATTATTCAAAATAACGGAATTAAGCATGTTTGCATTTTCTTCACCCTTCTCCTTTTCTGTAGTTTTACATTGAGTAAATTCATAAAAAAAGTGGGAAACTGCATAACAGAAAAAATCAGGCCAAAAATGATTATTTTTTAAGTATATTTAAATTATTAAATTATTTCATTTCTGTTCTTTAGCATAAATTCTGAAAGGGGAAAAATATTTTTCTGTGGAAGGAAGGGTGTATTCTAAATCAGAATGGCAGACTTGTTGACTTATTATTAACAACTGATTGTGTGATCTTGAATAAAATTTACCCAGAGACAATGCTGAGGAAGAAGAGGAGACAAGTGTCAGGACAGTTACACAAAATGAAGGAGAAGGAAAGTCACTCTGTATTTTGTCAAGTTTGCCTGGAGGAAAACAACAAGTTGCTGTGTGGATAAGCAAATCGAAGCTAGAGAAGTAAAGAGTTTGAAGAGTGAGTCAGGGATGCTAAAAATCAACTAGACCAGTAGGCTGGAATTGGCACAAAAATAAGCTGTGCATTCCTTATTTAACATTATAATACTAGACCTATTCTATTCACTGGTAAGTATATGATGCTTCTTATAGTCCACCCTTCATACACCCTCTCTGTCAGGATTTATTTTAAGTTTTTTCTTAGGGCCATGCACTGACCTCAATCTGCCTTATAATGAGAGTTGTATGTATGCACTGATCTGCTGAAGCCATTGTACAGTCTGTAAAGCACTTTGATAATTTGCATATTGTCCAGGCTTATTCTCTTTCTAAATTTGTGTTTATTTTAAATTGGGGTGGGAGGTGGCGGGGAGGGAAGTAGGATGATAAGCATAAAATAAAACTGTCTGCTGGCTATGGGAGGTTGTGGTGTCATAATTCAATGCAGGAATTTATTCTGCACTTATGATACTGCTCTGTGACCATTTCACATATTTTAATATTTAATTATCAGGAAAAATCTATAACTGATTAATTGAAATAAAATCAATCCCATTTTCCTTAAAATTATTTTGAAAATTAGTCATAGTCTGTAATTTGAGAGCATATTTTTCTCTTTCTATTTATTGAAAGATGAATTTCTAAATGTGGAGGAATAAACTGTCATCAGTCCTGATGCAGTGCAATATTTGATCAATCAAAGCATAGTAGTAGAAATATCTGTTAAAAAAGTCTTGGAAATAATACACTTGGAAATAATAATATATTCTAGTTTGTCACATAACTATATCTGCAAATTATCTAGATACTTTTAGAAAAAGTAAATATGTATAGCTGTAAAACAAAGGCATTAATTATTAAATGGATAAAAAGTTGGTGATGTAATTTCCCTTATTATACAGCTAACTCACTTCTATACTTCAGTAGCATGATTGGAAGACAAAATCGCTACAGCCCCAACTAACAACACTTTCATCCCACTTCTGAAAAGTGTGCTGCTACAGTGTTTCACATGAGTAACATTTCTACAAAATACAGTCCAGTGTATATAGTAAGACATTCTGAAATAGGACTAATTAGTACACACTTTGAGCCAGTCTGCAGTTTCATCCCACACTGTATATAACATTATGAGCTGTTTAAAAGTCACCTGAATTACAAATTCTGCTTTATTATGTTTCCAGATGTTTGAATGATGTTTTATCCCGTCCCTTTTCTGTAATAGTATGACAGATGTTTAATTGGATTGTAGATTCTCTGTGCCTGTGTTCCCATCAGTCAGGAGCAAAGCTCTAAAGATACAACTAGTGCTATTTTCAAAGTAACAGGACATGTTACTGTCATTCACTGTGATATCTATCCCAAACTGAACCTAGTTTGTATGATCTGCAAAACAAAAGATCTTTAAATTTTCCACCTGCCTTTTATTAAGGGTGAAAAAAAGAGACTGAGTTAATTCTTGTTCAAAATATGAGAGAATGATTCTGGTTTTGTATAATTGGCTACATTATAGTCATAAAAAAGTAGGCTATATTTTTATAGGTTTTTAAATTTTCATGTTTTTAGAATGGATGGAGGCTGTCAAGCCCTTTTTCAGCCTTAAACTTTGTTGCTTCTTACTAGGGATGACAAATAAATAATGTCAATTTTTTATCTTTTTTGTCATCTACTACCTTGTCCTTTTTTAAGCTTTTGTGAACTCACATTTCATAATGAGAAGATACTCACAGAACACAAGAAATTTTGGATAAAGAAAATTTGGTTTCTGATTCTATCATGTCTTTTTTATTTGTTCTTCTAATTCATTATTGGTGTTTTAATGGAGAATGAATTTTAGTGATCACTACACAACAGATAATACACAGCACCAAATCTAAATTACTTAAACAGAGGAACTGGGAAAACATTAATCAGCCAGGTACATACTTTATTCAGATGTGTTCCAGAAAAAAAGTTCAACTGTGATAAAACCAGGAATGTCAACTGGACACTTTTTAACTGATGTAATGTAAAATTCCATTTTTGCATGAGAATTTTTCAAGCTAATTTGGGGAAATAAAGGAGCAGAAGTTTGTGTTTGGCTATTTGGCACTGATTAGAGAGTTATACATGGGTCATTGCTTGTCGTTGTACTGCAAAATCCACATAAATTATATTCATTATTGCCCTACTTTGAAGGGAAAACTATCATGCCAGATTTGTGCCTATGTCTTCTGTAGTGTCAGATTTATTCCTGAAGTAATCCTGTGTGAGAAGGTCATTGTCAGAAACTGAGCCATTGTCATTATACTCATGTTGCTATGGAGATTCACTTTGACTTAAAAAATCTGGGGGAATTAATCTTTATATGGCAAGCATGTACTCTAGTAGCAAAATTGGGCAGATTACACCATAGGTCCTGACAGTGGTTTCTTCTTCCCATTATCTTTAAATTTATCTAGAAAGACTGTCACATCAACTAACATGTAAATAGATTCACTTAAAGCTACACCAAAATATGTATATCCATTCAATATATTTGAATGACCTTAATCAGATATATGAATTTTATTGAGTATAATCCTCAGTTCTCTATTATTATTTTTTATCTTTTATAGAAACAAGTTTTTGGGGGTTTGTTTTGGGGGGTTTTAAGGTACTGAAAGAGTATTCAAGGGATTTTCTTTTTGCTTAAAAAGCAGTTGTATCTCTCTTACCTTGGAACCACAGTCATGATGGTAAATTATTCATTCACAGTAGCAGGCTGTGCACAGAGGCTACACTAGATTGAGATGATTTCTTCTACTCAGAAGGGGATGATTGAATAAGTAAATATTTGCAAAACTCAGTTCAAAATCTCATGTAGGTTCAAGTGAGTATTTAAGGAAGGAATTCCTTCTTGATAGAAAGCTGTCACAGTTCTCCATTTGTCAAATTTTATGTTCAGTGAATGCATTGGAATTATTAATTTTTGCAGATGTTAACATGGGTTATGAACCTCTGAAAAGTGTTTTCTTTCTTTCAAGGAGCACTGACTGTGTTTCTGTGTAGGTAAATGTCTTATGTATCTCAAAATTTCAGTCAGTGTCCACATTTCTTAAAAAAAAAAAAAAAGAATTAAAAAAGGGGTCACAAGTCCACTCTGTTACTGAGTTAGTTCTCTTTCTTACATAATAGAAATTTCATGTTCTTATAGAGTAGCTGAGTTTGGAAAAGACCTCTGAAATAATCAAGTCCAATTGTTAACCCAGCACTGCCAAGTCTACCACTAAACCATGTCCCTAAGTGCCTCATCCACACATTTTTTGAACAGTAGTGATTCCACCATTTCCCTGCTTAGCCTGGTTTCTAATATCCAGTCTATACCTCCCACAGCGCAAGTCTTCATCTTTCTTTGTGAATTAATGGAACTGTAACATTGTGACACTTAACCACACTTCCCACATTTTAGATTTCTGCAGAGCACTAAGCAGCCCAAATCAGTCTCAGGAGTTCCTTACTGGTTTGAAGCACAATTAGTTGCTCTGGAAGAACCAGTGTAAGAGGCACTCTCTGTAAGAGACACTGAGATCACACCTGAGGAAAAGCACCTTATTCTCTGTCTGTGCAAACATGGTGCGAGTCAAAGAAACACTCAGTTCATATTAGAGCTACAGTATTTCAACATGATGTGGCCAACCCACATCATATTTTTATTGTATAATATACTACTGGTGTCAATTTTTCTTAGAGGGATGGTAAAACTTTAGTCCAGTGCATTGAAAATGTGTAAAAGAGAGACTAAATCAATTTTGTTTACATTTATTTGTGGAAAAGTACAGAAAACACTCTATGCAAACAACATCATAGTGCAAACTACTCTGATATTTTTAAGAGATTAATTTATAGACTGCTCTACAATTTTGAAAGTTTTTCTTTTTTATGTATGAAGAGACCAAAATTTTAGTCCTAAAATCCAGATTTCTGGTTTTTTGCCAGGGTCCTGTTACAATGTAGTATTTCAGGGATGTGTTTTCCAACCAAAACTTGTGTGCAAATGAGCTCTCATTTTGAGCAGTGATGTAACTATGAACATTTCAGACAACTGACACCAAAACCATGTGTCTAAATCATAGAATGGCCTGGGTTAGAAGGAACATTAAAGATCATCTAGTTCCAAACCCTCCACCAAAGGCAGGATGCCTTGCTCTAGACCAGGGTGCTCAGAGCCCCATCCCACCTGGCCTTGAACACTTCAGGGGTGAGTCAAATCTTTCATTCAACCTAGTTTAGAATCAAGGAATAATATTATGTCTCCTCTGTTGAAAGATGTTAAATAATTAATCACAATCAGAATTTTTAAGTGTCATGTCTTGTTAATAAGAGTCAGCAAGGATGAAGTCTATATGCTGGCAAAATTACTAAAATAAATACTTGGTCATTTCAAAGGTGTGGAGAATTTCTAACAATATTTTCAATGAAGGAATAAGAAAAGAAAGAAGGTGCTTTTTTTATTATTCCCACAAAATTGGATTGGATGAAAACAAATTAAAAGTTAGAACTCTGAGGGAATTGTAGTAGATACTGATTTCCTTTAAATGAATTACATCTAAACTTGCAGGAAAGCAAATCTGTTGACATAACTTATGCTGAATGTAAAATGAGAATTATAAAACCCTACCATTCTTTTTCTCTGCAGAGATTAGTTCATTCATTCATTCCTGAAATTGACCATGGTTCAAACATGGAAAATCCAGAGGAGGAGATTTTAAGCTGAATCTCCTCAGCGTCTCTTAAATTGAATTTTATGGATCTTCAATTTATTTATTTTTACTAATATTACAAAATTACTATTTTATTTCAGTATTTTTTTTCTGGGGATGATGAGAAAGTATTTTCATTTCAGCTCTATCTGGACTGGATTGTAAACCGAACAGTTGAGCATCACAGCTATGAGATCTCATAATTTCTGTGGCATACTTTCAGCTTGGAGACTAGTTTTATCTGTTTTATGCATATTTGGTAATAAAAAAATAACACTTGCAGGCCTTTCCTGGGAACAAGCAAGGAAAGCAGCAGTTCTTGAGCTGTTCCCTAGAAGCAAAAATGTATTGGCAAGAGAGCTGTAGTATTATGCCCCCCCTGCCCAGTCCTGCTGCCGGCACATCTGGCAACTCTGCCAGCCTTCCTATCCCAGTGGTATCCCTCTCTCTCAGGCACCCTCCAGCCTCTGCTCCAACTGTATTTCGGCTGCTTTACCAGGGAAAGTCCTTGACTTTTATTTGTTTGTAAAGCCTAGTGGTCCTTTCAGTGGCTACAAATTTCTGTTGAATTGGTTTTCAAGTCTTAGCATTGTAGCCCAAGTATTAAAAGAGTAACAGCAGATAAGATAGGCTGTGATGTTATTTTTATTCAGATGGAGCAAGCAATGGTCTTTCTCAGGTTGTTTATCATGAAAAACCCCCCAAACCTGTTAACATCTTGATTTCATGGTATACTACAAATATAATCCAATGAACTGAATAATTTTCATAGAGTTTTAATTCATTTCAGTTCTTAATTTGCTTTATAGCCACACAACTTCTATATAAGTTTTAAGAGTGCAGTTGTGCCTGTCAAACTGTATTAGTTATGCAACAGATGTTGCCTTCAGGGCTCCCAAAGTATAACTGACTGTCGTGGTCACTGACCATGCAAGATTTCTGCTGCAAGCAGTAAATCCAGATGACTGTATTCCCTCGATCCCTGTATATATAGGAGGGAAATGCATGAACAGAGGTCATTATCATCACATGTTATTTCTTACATAACTGTATGTCATGGTTAAAAAAACCTGCTTTGCTTTGTGTAGAAACTGTGGGAAAAACGTTTCCTTGAGTGCTGGTCAAATCTCAGGGATAGCTTCGATAAAAAGTGTGTATTTAAAATAAGTTTTATGTGTGTTTTTGAAGCATTAGTTTAAAAACAAGTTGTGAGGTGTTATCCTACTTATTAATTCATCAAACCAAGTGTGACAGAAATAATAATTTGCAAAGCTCTAGAGCAAACTCAATTTTTCTTGTAGACTTTCCCTGTAAAAGGCTTATGATATAAATACAAGAAATAAAGCCCTCTTTCTGTCATTATTTAATTCAGAGAATTCAAAGCTCTTGATGACTGAGCAGGCTGGAGTGCTTCAATTGAAGTTGGCCACTTAAGGTCCAGACACATGAAGAAGTGACTGTTTGTTGTAAATGCTGATACTGCAGGTATGTCAGAAGCACAGAAATTTCAGAGAGCAGCAGCAACTGATTAATTAAAAGACTTGAAGGAGCCAGGTCAGTGACTCAATTAAGAACGTCTAAAACACTGGACACAGGTAGCCCAGCTATTATTAATCTAAGCTGAAGGTATTTCGAGGCTGATATGATGTTGTAAGGGACTCTGAGTAATTATTTGCTTTTAACCAAGTTAAAACTTATGCTGATGACCAAAAGAATATCCCTAAGAATAAACTTCATGCTGCTCAGCAAACTAGTAGGAACTTCATTCCTTAATTATTTGAGATTATATTGACTAAAGCATTAGGAACTGTACTGCTGGGAGCAGGCTTGCCTTGTCACAGTAAAGATGTACCATTTGATAAACTTGTATCTTTTTCTGTTTTCAAGGAAAGCATCAAAAGCATGTTATCAGACTGCTTTGCCTTACTGTAGTTTGGAACTTGAATTGTAAGTCACCAGATGATATTATCCTTTCCACCACCTGTCACCCATCCGGATGCCCAAGCATATGCCAAAATGTCTATTTTAATTCCAGCTGAAACAATACAAAGAAATGAGAAAACATAAATAGCAACAACATAGCACATAGATTAAGTTTATTCTGTGAGACTGTCGAAGTATTGTAGACACTTATCCATATGTATAAATTTTATGTAAATTAGTAACAAGGGTTCCAGCCTTTAGCGCTATAGAGGAGTATGCGTGGTTTTGTACTTCAAAATTCTGATGCAATCTGACTTGAGATCATTTGCTTTCTGTTAAATATGGTATTTTTATTCAGTGTGTAACATTACTTATAACTTTAAGGACAGGAGTTTTATAAACAAAATTCTGTCCAGAATAACACTGCTGGACTGGCAGTTTCTGAATCCTAGATTTAGACCTACAGGTAGAAGTTTTAAGGATACTTTTGAAAACTGAAGGAGGTGTTTGGCAATTTAAATCTCATTCTAACAGCTAAGCTAAAGGCTTTAACATGAAAGTATACTGTGTAGCCTTAAATGTACCTGACCAGTAGGATGTAAAAAGCAAATACTGATTAGGAAGTATGACACAAAATATCATGTTATGGTTCATGTGATCAATAGCTGGTATCTAAAACAAAATCCATTGAGGATATCAGAATAACACTTTCCTTCTTACCATGCAATTTGCTTGGAGGTTTACTGTGAATCCAGTTCCAGCTGCTGAAAAATGAAAAACAAACGCACCCTTAATTACATGTTGTCAGAATATCACTTGAAATTTGTTTGAATACTTTTTAATATATAAGACCATATATCATTAACTGTTCAGAAACTTGACTGAAACAGAATGAGCCTACAAATGCCCACCAAACTTCTTTTGATCAGCTCTTTAATTCGGATAAAAGCTGGTTTCTGCAGCTTGAGCAGAAGCAGCAAACCAAGCTCTTTTGAGATCATCGCTAGCTTCTGTCTTAAATAAGTAGATTTAGTCTTAGCTTCATCCTACTCACTGATAAGATAAACCACCTGGACATGTTTTTTTCTTAGAGTGCTTTCTTTTGCAGGGCAATTTAACTCTGTGCTTGTGGGCTGGTGGGTGTTCTTAAGCACTTGCTGTTTCGGTCAAACTAAAATTAATTCTATTTAAAATTTGTATATGTCTTTGTTAAGCAGCAATGTTGTTCATCAAGACATCCTTTTTTTAAGACACATTCACAAATTTTAAAGGCTATTCATCCTTTACCTTACCCTTTTCATGAGACATGTAGCATCCTTTTGCTGTAAAGGATAAATGTAACCACTACATTTCAGTACATCTTGTGCCTGTCAAAAATAGACACATATGGAGTGAAACCTTTTCATTATTGAAATTAATGATAACTCTATGACTGCACTTTATTTAGACAAAAATTTATGTGCATTGTTAAGAGTACATCAATGGTAACATCGAGACATTTTAAAAGAAATTTGGACAACTGAAAGATGTGTTTTTCAGAATATTTATTAGTTTCATATAAAGAACTTCACATTGGAAGCAACTTAAAATCCAGTTTCATTTTAAGTTGTTGATTCATAGGAAACATTCTAACAAACATATTGTTCTGAGTCATCACAGCCTTTCACTGTAATGCCTAAAGGCATTTTAATAGTTAAATTCAAAATTAAGTATTTTTTCACAACACATGTATTACTTATGTTGATCTGATATTAGATTGATTTTGATCAGTGAATACCTTAACTTTTTTCTCCCATGCCATATTGCAAAGACTGCTTTACAGAGAGGCAAGAACACTTGCTAAGAGGGTATGTTGAGTTGAACCTCATTATGTGTGAAATGTGGTGTCTCTGTTGCTAAGAAATTGGTCTATTTTGTTCTTTTTCTAGTGTGATTCTGGTAGCTTATGTATGGGTGATGTTGCCACCATCTTGAACCTTCTTTTGTTTCTAAACTTAAATCAGTAGTTGCCTTTAATTAGATATATCTTGACTTGAAATGGTTTTGGTAGATGCTGAAGCTTACATATGCTATCTTAGTTTGCGTTGATGATTTCTAATTACTCAAATCCTCAAAATCTAGAATGCATATGGATTATTCTAGTACTTACATGGTGAGTAACTTCATATATATATTTTTTTTTTTACAGGAATTTGCTGCACTGACAAAAGAATTAAATGCATGCAGGGAACAGTTGCTTGAGAAAGAGGAGGAAATTTCAGAACTAAAAGCTGAAAGAAATAACACAAGAGTAAGTATGCAGCAAAGCTTTTTTGTGGATATCATGTGTATGTAAACTTATATAAAAATTTAGATCTTTATTTGTCTAAATAAGGAGACAGAATTCCAGCATTTTAATCAGTAAATGTGTCTTTAAATGTTCTACGTCGCAGGATGTATCTACTGTGTTGCGGTCCTGGAGGAAACGGGAGTATTAGCCAGATATATTACAAACATAGCAGATTTTGTATATAATATAATAAGGTCATTCAGTTTAAATGTTTTCTAAAACACAAGACTTATGCAGCCTTCCAAGCCCCAGGACCTGCCTAAGTAGCCTGCACATATCTTCATCTCTTATCAAGGCAAAAGAAAGGTTACAACAGACCCAGTTTTCCCTTGGATTTGATCTGAATAAGGATGAAATGAAGGCTGCCACACATACCACAGGCAGTCTGTTGTTTAGTGTAGGTGCAGCCATGTGACCCTTGAAGTAAATGTAATTTGCCATACAGCTGAGTGGGGATTTCACCCTGAAATTTATCATGTTCTACTTCAATCAGAAGATGTTATTCTGTCTGGGAACAAGAATATGTGACAGTACCTTCTGAAATTTCTCCAATGATGCACAGGATTGTTTTCAGAATAAAATAATTTGCACATAAAAGTCTCTGGGCAAAAGCAGGGAAGAAGGTAGCAGAGAAGGCTTTATGGTGTTTGTGGAAAGGTGTGAGGAGAGAGATGGAGTAGTCTCAGATCATATGGGAGTCAGGCTGGTAATGACCATGTGGAATAGATCTCAGGTTGAATACCGAGGGTGTTTTCTCAAATCCATATTTCATTGTTCTATGATCTCTAACTCTTCCTGTTTTCCCCCTATTAATAAACCAATAGCACTTTGGATGCTCAGATAACACCTTTCCTTAGTCAGCTAATTTGCATTCTGAGGGGAATTTAATAATGTGTATGCCAAAAGAATTGAGAGAGGGCCTTTCTCCCTCCCTTTTTCTGTCCAACTCTAGTACCAGGGTGCCATAGACTTCAGAAATCCAAGGAAGGGCATACGATACAGATGCCTACAAAGAGGCAAAAAGCCAACCCATATGCCTCCGTGGTATCCTTGAGGTGCAGGAGGTGACCACATTTAGCACAAAATTCTTAGAGGTGATGGGTTTGGAAAATGTGATGGCAAAGAGAGATGAGACCTGCTTTTTCTCACATGATTGCCACATATTCTGAGCAGTTCAAAATAACATCCACAAAAATAGAATTAATTAATTAATTAGTTTGGAGAAGCATGTAGGAGTTGCACTGCATTTTATAGCTTTAGCAAACCATCTCAGCTACAAATTGGAAGACTTTCTAAGTCTGGTTAAATTATCAGTAACTTCTACATGTGTCAGTCATTTTAGTTTTTAATGTAAAATGCTTTATCCATTCACTGCAAAGCCCATTGCACACCAACTTTAGTGTATTAAAACTGACTGTACCAATACGTAGTGTGAGTCTGTTATAAGCGGTGCAGACTAGCAAAAATTCCAAGACAGCCAGTACCAAAGATAGTCACTTGCCAAACAACTGTGAGAGAAAAGAAAGATGACTCAAAATCAAGTCATCTCCTGAGTCAAATTGGTCTCTGTCACAGGTTCATTCCTTGGAGAACAAGAAGCTTAAAGGTCATCCATTCTTATGTTTCTTGTGTTATGTAAAAGAAAAATTGGTAAGAGATTTTCCAGGAGAACTAATATCAACAAATGAGAGTTATAGAGTGTGATAATCCTTGCAGTCTAAATTAGTAATCACTAACAGTGTGTTTTCAAAATGAGGATGAAGGTTGGTATTGAAGATCAAAATATTTAGGCTATGAAAAGATATAGGAAATGCAGGAGATGTTACAGGAAACAAGAGGGAGAAAAAAATTCAGACAAACCTTACCCTGACCTTTAGCATTTTCATTCATAAGTTTTCACCCCATCATGTCATATACATGCTTTTTCCAGGCTTTAAGCTGCCAGATACTACATTAGTTACCAGAGCCTGCTGTAGTAGTCGTGCTGTATTTTATAGAAACACTTATTTTACAGAAAAGATGAGCATTTTAGACATAAAGCTGTTGTCTTCAACATATAGTCTCAATGACAGGTTAGTGATGAATTTCTAGCAATATTCATTGTGAAGGCATTGCCTATATAGAGGCACTTTTGCAAACTGCAATGCAAAACAGCATTAATATCTTTGTAAGAAAAGAAGTTGCTCCAAAACTTTTCTGTAAATTTAAAAAATATTCTGATAAAGTAATAATATTTGGAGGACTACTGATACACCTTCTTAATGAGGAAATTAAGTGTTTTTTTCTCATACATAGTCCAACTAATGCTTCTTTCATCCATCCCTCTAATGTTCACATTTAATCCAGCTCTAGCTAGGCTAAAGGCAAGCTGGCTTACCTGACCTGACCTCCCAGAACACACTCATGTGTAATGACACATAGTGGAACTATTCACGACACCCACTTTTGTCCTGGGTAGCACTTCTTACTACTTTTAAATGAGGAGGTTCAGTTCCAAATTGCAGTTTCTGAATTTTTTAATGCAACCTTTCCTTTTATCTCTCTGGGGTAACAGCATAAAGATACTGTTTGAAGTACCTCCTGCTTCAAGCTGAAGATCAGCAGAAAGAAATGAAAGCAACAATTCTGTCAGATTCTGTCAGTACACATTAGCCTTCTAGCTACTCTTTACATTTCCACTTATGACTAACTGGAATTATTTTCTTTACTCTAGACCCACACCTATGTCTTTCTTTATTCCCTGACAACAGCCTCATATAGTTTGCTAATCACATAAATAAACAAAACTAAAACCCAACAACAAATATCCTGATTTCCCACTCTATGCCAAGCTGCAGTAGAGAAAGACTGATGGAATTATGTTTATTGGGACCCATAAACTCCAGAACACAGCCAAAATAGCAGAGATTAAACTTTATCCCAATATTTTATCAAGGTCCTGCTCAATCCTTCTAGCAGCATTCCTAAGCAAAGTTTCCTACTGACCTTTTGCTGTTGAATACGCATTTGTACTGCCTCTGATAATTAACTTTTTCTGACATATTACAGTGTAAATATTTTCATGTCAAGAACATAGCTGGAAACTTCATCTGTCAGTACTTGAGGCAAAACAGAAAGTGCAAGAATGTGTGTATGGGTTTTGATTCCTGTGGCATTGCTGCTGTCAAACAGGTTCTCTCTGGAAAACCATTGCACAGGGGATATTGTCTAGGAAGAATGATCACCTATAACATGTGTCACATGAAAAGGAGGGACAGAAATGCAAAGATTTCTTGTCCCACTTGTATTAATACAAAATTATTAGCCATAAGCGCCCTCAGAATATTGAAGTTGTATAAACCCAATACTGTCTGCTTAACACTGGACAGAACACAGATTGGACATGTGATCAACACTCTTGTGAGGACCACACTTTTAGCCAGGGGGAACTTTCTTTATCAAGATATTAACTATAAGCATCCCCAGAACATCAAAGCTTTATAACCCAAATCAGACTGTCTGCATCTCACCAAAAGAGACAACACTGGACAGCACACTGCCTGGAAAGGTCTTTGACAGTCTGTTTATGAGACCACACTTAATAGTATGAAAATAAATTTCTCTATATCAGCTCCCACAATAACTTTTATTGATACAAGTACATGACAATGACTATATGGCTTGCTTAGCTGATGACATTTAACTGCATGATTGTATTTAATTGATGACAAAAAAAAAAGAAACCAGCACAAAACGCATTCTACAGGCAACTCCACAGTAAACCCCCCATGACCAACTTAACTAATCAGTGGAAAACTACTAACCAGAAACACAACAGCTCAACACCACATTTAAACACACTCGGTAACCCAAAGTAAAAGCAAAAGAAGAATACAGCCACTTCCCACCAACATGTATGTACCCAGTGAGTTATAGCAAAGTATAATTAGTAAGGCATAGGAAAACAGAATAAGAATTGGTTGCTCAACTCTGCAGTGTCCAATGGGGTGGAGGGAGACAGGATAGCTTGTAGGTTGTCCTCCCAGAGATGGTGGAAGTTTTCTCCCCCATTTTTGTTCATATCCAATCTCTTTTTATACCTTTTTTCTTTAAGTAGGTTGAATGATTATAGTCAATATTTTGAGGGTGATAGACAGATGTTTGAGGGGTGGCTCCCAGGGCGCCAACAGGGTGTGGCAAAGAAGGGCCATGTCATTTCCATAACCCTCCATTCTTCAGTAATCCCATCAATATGACTTGAGCACTTTCAGGGAGCCACTGGAGTCTCTTTGTCCCTTGACAGTGGTTCCTGAGAGCATCCCTCCAGGGGCTGCAGTTTTCCCCTTAAACCATCAAGAGGTTATCAGGGCTATTACCCCACAGCATGTGGAAAGAGAGCATCTTTTCTGAAGCTGGGAAAAAAAGTCCATGTGATCTAGCATATTATTTAATGAAGATTATAAAGTAGCACTACTTCAGCTGTGCTAAATCTAAATTAAAATTAAAAGATTCTTTTTTGTCCCAATCTGTATTCTTTAAAAATAGAAAATTGTGTAGGATTAACTTATTGATTCAGAATATTATTATGAAGAAACTTGGAGGTTGGTTTGCCAGCTGAAAAAAAATCTCTTACAATACCGATATAGATTAAATCTGCTTGTGGTTTTTTCCTTAAAACAACAAAAAGGAACTGAACACAAACATGCTTTTTGAATACAGCATAAATTTTTACTTAAATTGGTCTGAAGTATTTTAATTCTAGCTATTTAGAAACAAGCAAAACTAAACATGTGCTCATGAATTAACCAGCAGTTAACAAAGACAATGTGAAGATCTTTCTTTTGCTTCATACTTTAGGAGCTGAAGCCCTTATTGAAATGAACAGTAGTGACTTATATCTGATTTAAGTTACATTTTGTTTCCTCAATTCCTTATTGAATGATTTACAAAACATCTTCAATTATGCACTGCAGGCTCATAATACCCATAGATCAGAACTTAACCCTATATTTTATGATTCAAACTCCTTTCTACTGTGTTGGGAAACTTTAAGAATATGTAGCAGGGTGGGTTCTACAGTTGCTGGGAAAAGTGAGGCAGAGCACCATAGAGAGTTCAGAAAACAGTATCTTTATTAATAGGAGTGACTGAATAGCAGGAACCCAAAGAGAAGGGAGAGAGAAAGAGGGAGGCTAAAGCACTAAGCTCATACATGAATACACCCCAGTCACCAGAGTTACTCACGTAAGGTTGTCTTACCAACTCAGAACACTTCCCCAGAGACAGAGCCTGCATCTTCTAAGCATTGGCAGACAGCAGGCATCACTGCTATCTTTCTGGGGAAAGAACCACCAACGCCAAGAGCACAAGCCCTCTCACCTTTTCTTATTGAGCCTCTTGGAGATGTCTGCCTGGGGAGGAGAGGCCAACACCCCCCAGGAAAAGGTTGCAGACCCTGCTGCTCTCTTTCTCTCTCTCTCATTGCTTCCCCACACCCCCTGCCCCTTCCTCCGCCCTCCTCCCAAGGCTGTCCAACCAATAGGAGAGACTCAAGTAACTTTAGTTTATGCAAAGTCTGTCTTCAAGGACGAAGCCTTCACTGTATCAGCTTTTGTTGCCTAGAACTTGGCAGGAAAAGGATAAATCTTTTCACAGGTGGTACTGGCAAAAACACAGACCAAAATGTCAACAGTTTGAATTCCCGACACAGAATATCTTTGAAAGTATGGTTTTAACCACTTTGTTTATCTCATTTTCTAATAGGCCCTTTTAATTACATCAGTTTGATAGGTGCTGAAACTAGGCACTCTATTTTAGTTTTCTTACAGTTTAAAAGCACTGTACACATGAAAATAAGTACAACTGTCTCCTGAAATTCTGAAAGTGCTAAAGCATTATTTCAATACTATGTGACAGTAAATGTCATTATTTTTGACTCAATTTAATTAAGTATCCTCTAGATTGATGGGTTTCTTCTTTCAAGTAAAGAACTGTCACAGAAGCTAGTGTGACAATAGATAGTAATAGATAGTAAATGTAATACATAGTTAATCAAAAACTGTGTTTTCAGGTAATCTGTGTAGTCTAATAGTTACTATATTTGTATTCATTATTCTTATAAAAACCTTTTCTTTTTTTATTACTTTGTATCATTATCCTGATTATTACATTTTCACTCATACCTTTGTTTCACATATATATGATTTCATTAAGGTTTTACTTTGCTAGGATTTTACTTTCTGTGCAGAAGGACAGACATGGCACATAATGCTGTAGTTAGGCTGTAACTGCTTTTTCAAAGATTTTCACCATTAATTTAGTAGTATAGCTATTGAAGGTCACACCAGCTGACCACAGGTGCAAAGTGGTTTCCACCACTGTGGAACTATGCTGAAGAAAATCACTGATTTTGTGACTGGGTATATACATAATCTTCAACCCCATGTCTGCTTATTTTACTTGTCTTCTTTGCTTACACTAGAGATGGAGATTCACTGAGCAATGTTCATTCTAAATATAGACTGAAAGGAAATTCAGTTTTGCCTGGGCTGATGAGAAATTCTAAGCTGGACCTAAAAAGAGAATTGTCTTCTTAGTGGGTTTCCCCATTCCTCCAATGAATCCCTTAAGACAAGTCTGTCTCATTTTAGTCAATGCCCTGTCTTTGTTTTTTCACAGTATCCCATTATTTATGATTCTCCTTTTCTTTCCATTACCATCTGATGATTCTTTAATTTCTGAATTTATTATCCTGCTGTAAACTTTTATTTTACAAATTGATTTGCTGAAAATAAAGGAAGTTAAAATATTTTATATTGTTTAAAATCCATGTCTGTAATAGTGTGAACTGTACTGAGTCACACTAGTATCAACTTACTGAGTAACCATTCCTAAAAAAGAATGTTTTAACTTCTTTCATTTTCCATATGTAAATCAGTGTCCAGGTAGTCATGATGGTATGGTATAGTATAGCAGAGTAGGTGATAATCTTCACTGATGTAGTTTATACCATTAAATTTAACCATGCATTTCCATTTCATAGAAATCAATCATTTCCATAAGTGCTTTGTAAGTGATTTGGGAAACACAGGAAGATGGGTATATTCTAACAATTTTCTCTTTTCTTGTTGATTTAGTTGTAATTAAAATCTTAGAGATGCTTCATTCCCTCACAGAATATCCATTAGAGCATTTTTCAGTCTTCAAATGATTCTTTTTATTCATTTTTTTATGCTTATAAAAAAATCTAGAGCCCCAGAAACCATCCCACTTATGTAAGATAAAACTATCAGCATGACATCTTGAGCATACTAAAATTTGCCCAACATAAGAGTAAAACTCACTTGTCAGATTATTTCATAATTCATTGTCAAGCTTATGCTTTCCAGTAGGAAAAGCATAGCAATGATGCGTGGGTGATTCTGTCCTACCTGCTGCTGTTGATCTTCATCTTCTTTTCTCTGCAAGCTGCCTGTCCCTCTGAGTGCTTGACAACTGTAACAGCTTGACACAGCATGAGGGAGCAGGAAATGCTCAGCAGCCCATGATCACTATTAATGCCAGAGTTTAATTGCAACATACTGAAATCCCTAAAGCTGTTTCTAACAATTCTTTTGTAGTTTAAATGAACTACCAGTATTGTTTCAATGTTATTTTGACATGAAGTCTTGTGGTGTTCTCATAAATATTTGGAATATTAATTCCTGAATTACATATGGGGCAGAAAGTTCTCAACATGCCCACAAGTTGTTTTGATTTCTTTCAGTCGTTAAACATTGCATGGACACACTATCATTTTCAATGTTCACTTTGTTTTGTTTATATATCCCTTCCCCTATGCACTGGTTTAAAGGTAAACCGGCAGGAGGAACTAACCCAGCAAAAAAGAGACCATAAATCAGAGTTACAATTTAATAAAAATATTACAATAAATATAATGGCACAAAGACAAATTGGTTTTAACCCACAAAACCCAGAAGTATGACCCAGCACCCTGGGGCACAAACACAATGGTGTTTGTTAGCTTCTGTGCTGAGCCCCACGTGCGTCCCCTGAGTCCAAAGTAAAAGGAAGTGAGAAACCTGTTGGTACAGATGACAGTCACAGTCTGGTCGAGTGTGGTGGTCTCCTGTCGAGGTTCTGGTCCTGCTCTGGATCCGATGAGTGGTTCACCAAGTCCCAAAATCCCCAAGATTATAACCCCTCAGGTCCAGGTGGGACTGTCCAGTACCTTCCCCAGGGTGGGAAATTGCAAAATAAGTGATCTCACTCTCTGGGTCATGTGGTATTTTTGGAATTACTGATGACCCATTAGCAGACATGACCCCTCAGCCTGGGTGTGGAGGTGCTAACAACTTCCTGGAGGGGAGTTATCACAGCTGTTATCTCACAGGCTTCTTTCACACGCAGCTTACATCCTGAGGGTGTGTCCTAGGCAGCTGCTGCAAATGATCCATTGTTAACAGTTCATGGAAAATGGTATAGAGGGTTTAGAATACACAGCTTTGGTCACACCCACACAGTGATAAGCTTGCTGAACTAGGATAGCCTATCATTGTAGCAGTGAGATGTTTCATAGTTCCACAAGTATAGGTAACATTTGCTCATTTCAGGGAAGTGGAGAAAATCTATTACCCTTTTTTAAAAAATAATTGTAGCTGGGGCAAATTTGAATGAAACAGCAGTATCGTTGCAGGGCTACAAAGCTACAAAGGGGTCTGGAGCATAAGTCTTATTAGAAGTGACTGAGGGAGCTGGGGGTGTTTAGCCTGGAGACAAGGAATTTCAGGGTGTCCTTGTTGCTCTGCACAACTGTATGACAGGAGGCTGAATCCAAGAGGTGTTGGCCTCTTCTCACAGGTAACAACTGATTGGATGAGAGGAAATGCCCTCAAGTTGCATCAAGACAGGTTTGGGTTGGTTATTAGGGAAAAATTCTTCACCAAAAGGCATATCAAGCATTGGAACAGGCTTCCCAGGGAAGTGGTGGTCACCATCCCTGGAGGTGTTTAGTAGATGTGTAGATGTGGCACTTCGGGACATGGTTTGGTGGAGAATTTGGCAGTGCTGGATTAGCATTTGGGCTTAATGATCTTGGAGGTCTTTTCCAGCCTAAACAATTCTATGATTCTGTGACTAACATTTCAACAGAGCAGAGGACAAGGATTTGCCGTCAGGTTCTCAGTCACAGATGTTCTAACCTGTGGAGTTTTTCTCCCTTTCAGTATGACTGGGAGTAATGTTGCACTAATAGACCTGGTTAACAGTATTTCCTGATCAGCTCATGTTGCTACAAGCAGTGCTCACAGAATTTACAGAGAAATAAAGTTGAGTTTTGTTGAAAATCAAAAATAAGAATTTTTTTCAAGCCAGAAACCTCTATTACCATGCCTTCTGTGAACATTCTCAGGCGTGATGGTAAGGAAAGTTCCAGTGTTCAGATGTAGTTTCCAGAAGAATGAGTGACTGCAGGCAGAGTAGCTTGAGTAAATAAGAGCAAAAAGGAAAAGTGTGAATGTTCACAAGTACTGTGGTAGTTCTCCATGACTTTTTTGACCCTTAGCTGTGGCATCTCACTCTCTGTCTTTATACAGAGAAATAGGCAGCACAGTATTTTGCACTTGATTTATTTCACAACTATGAAATGTATGCAGACATTGGAATATGTTTCTTTCCCTCTGAAATGGCAGGTCTAAGCTAAAGGCAAATGTGGCTTTTGTGTATCTTAAATGGATTACTGTCATTGGTTTAGTATTATGTATTATGCATGTTCTAATACAGCAGTAACTTAACCTAAAGTTAGATACGTTATCTGCAGCTCTGCAAAGGACTAGCGTTCTGCACTGTTCATCTTAAATAGCAAACTCCTCCACAATCACCACATTAGAAATTCTGAGTTCCCATCATCTGTATTTATCTTATATTTAAAAACTTGTTTAACTTGTTTCTTCATCACTCTCTTCGTTCTCCATTCTGCTTTTCCTTAGTAGAGATCTTGTCTTTCTTCTGTCCATCCTAACTTCAAGTTCCCTGTTGGGGTTGTCTGTCTACACCAGTTCAAAATGAGGTTCTGGATGTATATTAGGTATTTAAATTTTAATTTGTGCTATAGGTTATACGTAATTCCTTCTGTCATGAAAGATTTTCCATGTTGAGAATTCCATGTTGCCATCATTTGGACGGAATACTGTAATGGGTGGTTACACTCTTCAGAAGAGATAGGTGAGGTAGGAGAGGTGGAGAGGTGGCTTTGTATGTTAGAGAGTCTCTTGACTCTGTAGAACTTGAGGTTAGTGACAATATGGTTGAGTGCCTATGGGTAAGAATCAGGGGAAAGGCCAACAAGGCAGACATCCTGGTAGGAGTCTGTTGTGGAGCACCCAACCAGGATGAAGAGGTGGATGAATTATTCTATGAGCAGCTGGTGAATGTTTTGAAATCACCAGCCCTTGCTCTTGTGGCTGATTTTAACCTGCTGGGTGTGTGCTGGGAACTCAGCACAGCAGAGAAGAGACAGTCTAAGAGGTTCTTGGAGTGTATGGAGGATAACTTCCCGTTGCAGCTGATAAATGAAGCTACCAGCAGTGGTGCCCTGATAGACCTGCTGTTTACAGAGAAGGGCTGGTGGGAATTGTGATGGTCAGAGGCCATCTGGAGTACAGTGACCATGAAATGATAGAGTTTTCAATACTTAGTGGAGCAAGGAGAGGCACCAACTAAACCTCTTCCCTGCATTTCCAAAGGGCAGACTTCAGCCTGTTCAGGATGCTGATTCAGAGAGTACCATGGGAAACAGGTTTTAAAAACAAAGGGATCCAGGAAGGATGGACATACTTCAAGAAAGAAATCTTGAAGGGGCAGGAGCAGGCTATCCCCATGTGCTGAAAGATGAGTTGGTGGGAAAGACAACTGGTCTGGCCGGGCAGGAAGCTTTTGCAGGAATTTAGGGGGGGAAAGAGAGTTTATCACCTTTGCAAAAAAAGGGCAGACAACTCATGAAGTGTTTAAGGACGTTGTTCAGTCATGTAGAAAGAAAATTAGAGAAGTAAGCACAATTAGAACTTAATGTGGCCACTTCTGTTAAGGGTAACAAAAAGTGGTTTTATAGCCAAAGGAGAGCCAAGAAAAGCCTCCATTCTTTGTTTGACAAGAGGGGGAACATCGTCATCAAAGACAAGGAAAAGGCTGAGGTACTTAACACCTTCTTTGCCTCAGTTTTCAACAATAAGACAATTCATCCTCAGGACAACTTGCCTTCTGCACTGGTAAGGGAGGGGAAGCCGAATAACCTCCCTGTAATCTAGAAGGAAGCAGTTAGGAGCCTGCTGAGCCACTTAGATGCTCACAGCTCTATGGGACCAGATGGGACCCATCCTAGAGTGATGAGGGAGCTGGCAGAGGAGCTCATCAAGCCACTGTCCATCATTTATCAGCAGTCTTGGCTCACCAGGGAGATCCCAGATGACTGTAAGTTGCCTGATGCGACACCCATCCACAAGAAGGACCAGAAGAAAGATCCAGAAAACTATAGGAGGGTCAGCTTGACCTCAGTGCCTGGCACAGTTATGGAGCAGATCATCATGGGTGTGATCACGTGGCACCTACAGGACAGACAAGGCAGATCACAGCTTAGACAGGCGCACTCTCTGCTGGGTTAAGAGTTGGCTGGATGGCCAGGCCCAGAGAGTGGTGGTGAACGGTGCTGTGTCTGGCTCACAGCTGGTCACCAGTGGTGTCCCCCAGGGGTCAGTGTTGGGCCCAGTCCTGTGTAATATCTTTACTGATGATCTAGGTGAGGGCACTGAGTCTACCATTAGCAAATTTGTAGATGACACCAAGTTGGAGGGGGGGGGGAGTGTCGATCTGTGGAAAGGCAAGAGGGCTCTGCAGAGGGACTTGGACAGGCTGGACAGATGGATTGAATGCAACAGGATAGGTTCAACAAGGCCAAGTGCCAGGTCCTGCACTTTGGCCACAACAACACCGTGCAGCACTATAGTCTGGGCACAGAGTGGCTGGAGAGTTACCAGGCGGAACAGGACCTGGGGGTTCTGATTCACAGGACATTGAACATGAGCCAGCAGTGTGCCCAGGTGGCCAAGAAGGCCAGTGACATCCTGGCCTGTATCAGGAGTAGTGTGGCCAGCAGGATGTGGGAAGTGATTCTTCCCCTGTACTTGGCACTGGTGAGGCCAGATCTCGAGTGCTGTGTCCAGTTCTCAGCCTCTCAATTTAGGAAAGATATTGAGGTTCTGGAGTGTGTCCAAAGAAGGGCAGTGGAGTTGATGAAGGGACTGGAGCACAAGTGCTATGTGGAGCATCTGAGGATGCTGGGGTTGTTGAGCCTGGATGAGAGGAGGCTCAGGAGAGACCTTATTGCTCTCTACAATTTCTTGCCTCAAAGGAAGTTGGAGCCAGGTGAGGGTCAGTCTCTTCCCCCAGGCAACCAGCAATAGGTGAGGGTCAGTCTCTTCCCCCAGGCAACCAGCAACAGGACAAGAGGGCACAATCTTAAGCCATACCAGGGGAGGTTTAGGTTGGACATTAGGAAGAAGAGAGAGAGTGATTTGGCATTGGAATGGGTTGCCCAGGAAGCTGCTGGAGTCACCATCCCAGCAGGTATTTAAAAAGAGACTGGATGTGGCACTTAGTGCCATGGTCTAGTTGACAAGGTGGTGTTGACAAGGTCAAAGGTTGGACTTGGTGGTCTCAGAGATCTTTTCCAACCTAGCTGATTCTGTGATTTTCTGATTTTTCCTCTCTCCTAAACCAGATTTTCTCATTTTCCCTTCCAAATAATACTTGCATACAGGCTCTCAGAATTCTCTGATCATCGCAGCATTTGTCTGGGACATAAGTAATTTAGAGTAATAGGGAACCAAATAGGATAAGTTTGCTCAGTTAGACTGAAAAAAAAAAGTTGCCAAGGTTTTCTTATCTGTACTGGTTTAGTGGGTGTCAGTTTGAGCATTAGGCAACTACAGATCTAAAGTAAACAATTTTCAGCGGAGAGAAAGGACTTCACCAACAAGCTTATGAAGTTTATAGTGAAGACATTTTATTTCACACAGCACATGGTTTATATAGGGTTAGAGATACATCTTATTGGCTAAAAAGCTCTCACCCCAACACCCTAGAACTTCTAATTGGTTAAAAGCCTATCTCTCACAAGTCCAGTGTTTGTATTATCTCATCCCGATGTTTTGAGGTCCATGTCCGGAGATCACGAAGGCAGTTGAGACGTTCTCATGAAAACATTTGCAAGGAGTGACCATCGCCTAACGGACAAACAGAAGGTGTGTGTCCTTGCAAGCTGAAATATCTGCATGATTCTTACGGAGCTGAAGCAGTTTGGATTGCTCAGAAATTCACTTTTTGCAAGCAATCTCACAACACAGATCTATGGAAGGAATGGCCATACTGAAAACTCAACAGTGAATCACTATTTACCCTTTTTTTCCCAGTTTCTCCAGGAATTCTTAGCCTTTTGACTGGATTTAGCCTGATCCAGAGGTAGCTGTGATGCACTGAAAAGTTTCTGCATAAAGAGAACACGGCAGGATGCGCCAGACTCTAATGGGATCAGACAGGAAGTAGGAATAATTGTGGAGAAATCTGAGCTCGCAGCATAGATTAGAATCAGATTCTAGCTACCTTAAGGCTATGGAGTGGGGCAGAATTAGGCTGCAAAGAAAACAAACTGTTGCAGTCTCACTTTCAAGAGATATGGCAGAGAGTAAAGTGCAGAATTATAAGTGAGCTATTGACTTACTTTCCTTCAGATCTCTCCAAGATAAACTAGGTGGCCTAGAAAAATCATGAAGATGTAAGAATTTAGACCAAAATTTAGAAATTCAATTCTATTCATGATAAAAAACTATGTATGTAAGTAGTCTATGAACGGAAATACTCTGTAAATATTTGGATGCTATTCTGATCTTATTTAAGATACAAACCTCCCAGAGCTCCATACCAAATTCCTGATGTCTCTGTCATTAAGAGGTCTCTTCAAATTTGCGTGTTACTTTGGACTGCCTTAGTAATTAAAAATCTATCTGTATCTGCTGTCAGAGCTTGTGAATTTCCTGCTCATTTGCTTTTGATAAGTACAAGCCACCACTTGGATTCAGGAGTGTAGAAATACCCTCCTTTTTAACTGCAGGGTGTCATTGCAATTCTTAATGTATTAACCTTGTTTGCATATGCATTCACAGTTGTCCCGGGTTGAGCTGACAAAATGCCAGCTGTCCAGGACAGAGTGAAAAGGGTTCCTCCTCCCCCCAACCAGCTAAGGGAAAAAGAGGGAGAGGAAAAGAAACCCTCAAAGCAGGTTTATGCTGAAACTAACTACATGTATTTATACAGAAAAGAGATTAGGAGAAAACTACAATATAACACACACTTACACAAGTTATGTATAACAAGAAATAACTTCCCACTTCCCAGTAAACACAAATTCTACCATTTTAACTACAAATCATTCTAGAGAAGTCAATTCTTCAGAGCCAGACTTAAGCAGAGAGAAAAGCTAAGAACAAACATTTTACTTACCTAAGATAACATGATGGTAAGCCAGTGCTCCGGGCTTGGGCCTCCCCATCCCTCCTGGGACAGCAGAGTGTCTTGCTGGGACCACAGCTGTGAAGCAACTGCCTAAGCCACACCTACACACCAGCTCTTACCCCTTTTGAGATGATGCAATATGGTATGGAATACAATATTATTGGCTAGAAGAAGTCAGCTGTTAGCTAGCTCAGCCCAGCTCAAGTCAGCTGACAAATTCAGGCCTGGCTGAACTTCAAAACTTAAATTTAGGCCCCCCTGGCCAAACCCATAACAACGGATTTTATGAATAATACAGTTATTGTAACATAATAACAAGGTGCAAGTCCAGACACAAGAACCATGTTTGAAGCAAAGATGACACCAAATGCTATTCTTTCCTGACTTAATATAAATATATTACAGCTCCAATAGGTTTGCACTCTAGTTTTGCCATCTATTAATTCATGTAACACTAAAGGCCAATATGTGACTGTGAATAATTATGGATTACAGATAAATACATATGTTTACTGATAGTAGCTATATTAAGAACCACATCAAAGGAGAAAAAATAAACAATTGTCCATGTAACTGTCAAATTTCCAGTTCAATGACTTAGATATTTAACATGCATTACGATTCATTAGTTTAGCTACCTTGATTTAACCTTACAGCTAACCAATTCTCTTTTATGTTCAAGCAGTGAGAACAGCAATGGGAGCCCTATGAAAGTAAAGACAAATGCGGAATTTTCTATACAACATCAACATACCATTTTATTTTTTCATTTAACCTCAGAGGAATAATGAAAAATAATTATAGTGTATTTCTACAATATGTTGTTTGCAGGTTATTTAATGAATATTCATGGCCTATTCTGATTTCCTTCGTGTTTGTGGTACAATAGAGACAATGAACATTTTAGAGTACGTACTCATGACAAGCACCATTAGTTGTGGTTTTTCAAATTAATAGCCTTAAAAATCTAATAAAATATACTGTTCAACTTTTAATATTTTGTTAAATGGCTTCCAATATAAATTGAAAACATATTACAGTTGGGCTGAATTAAATATAAACTTATTTAATATTTTTACATCATTTTTTAGGCTGGCATTGGTTGCTATTTGATTGTCAATGTTCATCAATTACTATCACAAATAATATTATAAATATATAATTAATTGAGTTAAATAGTGACCCTACACTGAGCTATTTTTTAAGTGAAATCATGAGTAATTTTCTATTTTTCCATTTATTCTATCTGATTTAGAAACATGAAATGTCAGTTGTTTCAACAGTCTTTCCTACAGTGAGGTTATCATTTGTTATCATGTGCTTTGTAGTTAGAATTTACATGGTATTTAAGTGCACAAAACTAAATAACCTTTTATATCAAATCCAATAGCTGTTACTGGAGCATTTGGAGTGCCTTGTCTCAAGACACGAAAGGTCACTGAGGATGACAGTGGTGAAACGGCAAGCACAGTCCCCCTCAGGTGTTTCCAGTGAAGTTGAGGTCCTCAAAGCTCTGAAATCTCTCTTTGAGCACCACAAGGCTTTGGATGAAAAGGTACAGTATGGAATAAAAGCTTATTACAAACACTCTTTGACTTAGCCATGCCTCAAAGTGGAGTAGAGCAACAGTCATTGTTTATTTACTACTTGGAATATGTCCTGTACTTACAGCATTTATGCATGTTCAAGGGGATCAATAAGAATGTATGACCAATAGCTGTCATACACTTCAGGTCCCTTTATCTTTTATAGACAATAGCAATAACTTCTCAAAATAAGCAAATCTCGCACATACTACACATAATTCTCCAAAACTTCAGAGATCTTTTTACCTTTCACTACATAAACACAGTGTTCCCTGTACAAGTCGCATAACCTAACATACGTAGAAGACCCTTTGTTATCAGAGGTAATTAAGGGCCTGCAGAATCAAGATAAAAACTAGTGATAACTGCAAGTCATGCTAATTAAGGCAGTCTTTCCACTCAGTTTCTCATGTGCCCTGTGCTGGAAAAATGCCCTTTTGTGTGAATGAAACTTTGTCCAACTATGAATTATCACCTTGAGTATTGTATATGTGAATTCAGAAATCTAGTTCATATCCAGAGAAAAATATGTTTAGAAAGTGATATATCTGAATTAGATAAGTGCCTCAAAACTCCACATGCAGGGAGCACATGAGAACTGTAGCTCATGAGCAAGGAACCTCTTTCCTTCTGGGGTCTGTTTTGGCTGATTTGTTCATTGCAGCAGCTGAGTTGTTTCTCTGTTTGAGATGGTTGGGTAAACAGGGATGACATTGTGCAGCACAGCATCTGAAACCACTGACTGTGCAAATGAACTGTGTTATACAGGACCAGTTTAATGGTCTCACAGGAATGAATTTAACTTTTTTAAGCTCAGAAATATACTCAGAAATTTTACTATATTTAAGAAACTGTTATTAAAAGAGACAGAGTTATGAAAAGCGTTGCTGTAGTTACATAATAATATTTATTTATCGTAGGGAATAAAGGGGTGAGGCACTGTGCGTTCTGACTCATGCTGTGTTGAGTACCAGGTTCAAAGTTAAAGAACTTAGACAAAACCAAAACTTATTATGTTTAGGTGTATAGTTTTTTTATATGTTCTACTCAGGTATCATGAAAACCTCCTTAAAAAATCTAGAAAAGGGAATATAATAACTTCTAGCCACTGAAGGCAATTATAATAAGCTTTTGGATGATATTAAGATTTAAAAAATCCTGCATTATTAAAAAGATCTTTTGAGGATTGATGGGGTTTATGATCAGATCTTTGATCTTTTTTCCAGCACTTTAAATATTGATAAAACTCAAGTAAGAAGTTCTCCAGCTTTTATACTTTTTGACATTGTGTCAGATAAATATAATAAAAACTGAAGTTGAAAGAGATTCTGATTATTCAGAATTTATGTACCTTTTATACATTTTATTTTGTGAATGTTTTAGTGTTTAGGTACTATGCATTTTATTGTACATCCCACTTTGAAAATTTCTGTACATTCAGATTGAAGATAAATGTCATATTTTGACCTATATTATTGAAAATTCAGATTTTTTTTTAATGTCACATGTTAAAAATCAGTATTCAAAACATTAAAAAATTTTGAAATGACACAGGTACACATCTTATGTATATAATGGGTTCCCAGTGGTAATGATAATTATCAGTGTAGAAAAATCAACCATCTGTAGTCATAGTAACAGGAGATTTGTTACATTATAAAACAAGTTTTAAAATTGATTGGTCAAAATTTCTGTTTCTTACCTGCTATTCACCCATATTTTTAACCTTTTTTATTTTGATACAATAAATCATGTTTTTATTATAAACCATTCCAAGATCAATCAAGGGAATAGTTTAATAAATTATTTTTAGAAGTTGTTCTAAACCTAGCACATATTATTTTCAAGTGCAAGTCCAGTATAAAATAATGTTTTTATGTTACCATGTCTCCAGAATAATTGGATCAAAGATATTCTATATATCATCCAGATATCTGAAAATATAATGCTTTCCCAGTGTACCACACATTGGCAGCATTATTGTGATTTTTATTTAAAAATAAGGTAAGTAAAAAGGACTGCATACACTGAAATGTGCTAAATTTTTTTTTACGGCATGTGAGTCATATATTTTGCATGGTGAAAGAAAAATTACGTAAGTTAGATTCATTTCAAACTCTTCAGAAATAAGATATCAATCCACCTATAAAGCTTGATTGAAGTTATTCAGGGACTAGTAGAATAGTGTGGGTTGGACCTCCTAGGAGACATCTGGCCCAACCTCCTGCTCAAAGCAGAGCCAACTGTTTCAGATCACTCAGGGTCCTGTCCTGTCAGTTTCTGGATATCTCTAGGCAGAAAACCTGTTGTGGTGTTTCACCACCTTCATTACATTTTTTTCTTAGGATACCTATCCTGGAATTTCTATTGCTGAGTCTAGCATGTGTTCTCTCTTGTCCTGTCCCTCTGCATCTGGAAGACAAAGCTGGCTTTGTTTCCTTCACATCTTCTGGTTAGCTAGTTGTAGACAGCAATAAGGTTTCCCATGAGCCTTCCCTTCCACCCTTTGGCCAGACCCAGTTCTCTCAGTCTCTTTCATATGCCATGTGCTCCAGCCCATGACCAACTTGGTGGCTTTCATTGAAGTCTGTCAGTGCCTTTCTTATACTGGGGAGCCTAAAACCAGATGCAGCCTCAGAAGTCTGAAGGAGAATAATCATTTCTCCCAGTCCACTGACCAAACTCTGTGCTGGTCTTATTCACCCTTAGATCTTTTCTACAAAACTTCTTTCTCTTCCCCAATTCTGTCCCATTCCATGGAGTGTGAACTTTGTGTCACTGGACTTTGTGTAAAACCTCTGTGCCTTTTTTTTCATATAATGAAAAGTTGTGCAGCTAATATACGATAGCACTATGAAATATTTTGAGATACTATACATGAAGGTACATGGAATAGTTTATAAAATAGCAAATGAAGACAACATTTACTAGATGTCATTAGAGTAGAATAAAAAATAGAAGCCCAGATTAACTTCATGGTTAGAATAGAGATTGGGTATAGAGTAATTCAGGAAGTACATAGTCCTTATATGCAATTCAGGAAGAACAAAACATAGAAAACTTATTACCTTATTGATGCCATTCTATAGATATAACTGTCTTTTAATATCTGTCTGAATATGTTTATTGTCCTGCAACCTTTTTTCTATTTTGCTTCAAACTTTGGGTTCAACATTTAAAATGTGCATTTGGAAAGAAGAAACTGTTGGAAGCAACTTCTTCTACAAACCCAGTTTTTTGATCAATGTTGTAAGAAAAGTGCTCGGTTGATCTTGACAGAGGAAAGCAGCTACCAGGTGTCTCAGCTAAAAGTCAAAAATTCAATGGTTCTCTTAAGATTAATTAGTGGCAGAAAAGTATACCTAATATGCTTGCAAATAAAAGCAAGCCTGTTCATGTCAACATTTCCCCTACCCTTTTATTCATTAGCAGGTAACTATGAGAGTTTTTATTCAATAGACTGCAAGTAAAAAAAAAAAGTGATTCTATTCTAGTGTGGAAGTGTTTTTTAAAAGCTCTTTATGGGCTGCAGAACTCGAGAGAATGAAGAAAAGAATTTGACAGTAAGCAAAAAAGTGGGAAGCAGTTGCTAGGAGACGGAGAAAGATGGGTGATATTTTGCACCACCAGCAGTACTAATGTGACATTGACTATGCTACATTTCAAAATTATGTGTTTGTATTTAAAATCTAGAGAACTACCTAGTCATCTTGACGCATGTTGGATACACCCTCTAGCATGGAGAGCACATCCCTTTTCTGCTGTATCTGTGTCACTGCAGTCATAAATCACAGAATGATTGGCTTGGAGGGAATATTAAAGGTCATCTAGTTCCAACCCCCTGCCATAGCCAGGGACACCTTCCACTGGACCAGATTGCTTGGAGCCCCTCCAGGGATGGGATATCCACAACTTCTCTATGCAACCTGTTCCACTGCCTCACCACCCTCACAATAAAGAATTTCTTCCAGATATCTAATCTAAACCTTCAGTTTGAAGCCATTCCCTCTTGTGCTGTTGCTACATGCCCTTGTAAAAAGTCCCTCTCCATCTTTCTTGTGAGCTGCCTTTAGGTACTGGAAGGTAGTACAAGATTTCCCCAGAGCCTTCTATTCTCCAGGTATTTGTTATTCACTTATTTTCACTTCCAGACAGTAGAAAATAATATAATATTCTAATCACTAATTTGCATTAATTATATAAAAAATGAAACAAAAGTTATCAGATAAAAACAGTTTGCACTTGTTCTAGCTCCCTTTTTTCTAACCTAAATAGTGACCAGGAACACCACTCTTCCTCACACCTCTCAGAAACAAGAATGCTTCTGTTTGAGGTGTTTTTGCTGTAAGTATAAGTTTAAAGTGAGAATCCAATGCACAATCCTTTCCAATACATTTGTATACGGCTGAGAAATAAATTTATAATGAGAAATACAGCTGCAGCTTCTGGGCTGTAAGCCACAGCAGATTTCTTCTTCAGATCAGAGTGCTGTTATAACACAAGGAATGTGGTTTTCAGGCTTTAACATGTCTGTATAAAACCCACTAGGATTCAGTTCTACTGTGCTACAGTGTGTAAAGTTTAAGGATAATTTTTATGACTGCAGCTCCTTGTGGAGCTGCAACATACTCAGTAACGTGGCCTAGTTTGCAAATTCTAGCATCATTCAAAGTGAATGCCAGTTTTAGACATAAAGTATCTTTTTTTAAATGTGTATTCTTCTTTATAAAGCACTTAGGCTTGAATACAGGGAGGTTCCAGAAGACCTATGAAAATTTTAAGTAAAATTAGCAGTTCATTGTATTTAATTCTGATTTTCAACAACTGCTGTCATGTGAATTTTCTCTAAATCATGTTGTCCCTCAGCAGTGCTTACAACCAAAAGGACCGAAGCCAGAAAGATGACTGGAATTTTTCCATGTGTTTTTTACATCTGAGATTTTCATTGAGAAATTGTCATCTGCAAGATGCAGCTGTGGTTAGAGAGGCTGAAATCAGGCCTCTGGAAGGCAGGTCTACATCCATCACTGGTAGTGCATGGACCTTAACAGGGAACAGCTAGTGAAGGACTCAAATGGTGGTGCAAAGAGAAACAGGGTACAGAAAGGGAATTTGGGGATCCTCAGAGGGATCAGGGGAACCTCTGGGAAGGCAGAGAACATGGTAGGAGGAAAGAGAGAGGAAAGATAGGAGTGCCAGGTGGTGGACTCATTCTGCCTTGGACTTTTCATCCACAAGGATATGGAAGGCTTTGGAAGACGATAGAAGAATTGGAGAAATAATAGTTTTTCAAGACAAATATGATTTAAAAAATAGGAAAAAAAAAAGACAAGTGAATTAAGAAATAATTCTGCTATTTAAACAATTTAAATTGTTCCATTAAAGCCAGAATAATGGATGCATTATACATTTGATGTGAAGCATTTTTATGAAAAATAGAATTAGATGGAAATTATTAATAAATGAACATTAGTAAGTATAATACTTCAAATTCATTTTACAAATTCCAAGTGTGTTAGTCTTGAAAAATGGAAAAAAAAATTATATCAAATAACTGTGCTCGTAGGTTACTGCCATAAATCTTCAGCTTTATGAGGATCTTTGCCAGACCTAATGTAGTTCATTTTGGAAAACAAGCTTTGAAATTAAAAGTTTTTACATACACCTTGGATGAAAAATAGTATAAATATTTAATAAAGAGCACAAATATTTTGGGTTCCATTTCATATTTTCACTATATTCTGTTGTTTTGACATATGAAATCAGTTGAAACAATCATGAAAATTCATAGTAATTTTCAGTCTTGCCATTGCCTCTCTGAGATTGCTCAATCACTGGCACTTCAAGATGTCTTAAACTTTATTTACTTCATACAAGGAACAGGCAGTTAATTACTGCAGTTCAGCTATTGATTAGACAGTCACACCCTATAGGAAATGTCCATTTAAGCTAGAACATGCAACTTCAAAAACATAACAGTTGATATTTTCAGTCTAATAGTGATGAAAGAACAGAAGGACATTAATAAACCAGAAATGGGACTAAAAAGTGAACATCCTTTTTAATCTTGGGAATTTAATATTTCTTACACCTTATCACTCTTCAGCTTGCTTTTCTCTTGCTTCTTTGAGAAAATCACTTGTGATTTCTGTTCTGTTTTGTTAAGGCTAGCAATATTGTTTAGTGTATAGTAAAACTGTAATTACCCAAAAGCATTCAAATAATTTGTGAGAATACATGAAATAAATTTTCAAATTTGGGCCTTTTTTAATAAAACTGAAGTATCTAAAGAGGAACAAAAAGCTCAAAGTACTGCATAAGCAACTGTATTTGCATCTGTTAGAAAGGCTGAAGAGTTTTATTTGTAAGTGTTCATTTCCTGAATATGTATTTAATCTTTAGATTTAGTTACTTTTAAAGTTTAGTGAACATGCTGTATTACAGTTTTGCTAAGTACTTTTCATTCAATCAAGTCTAAGTCATTCTTGGAATATGGAGAGTCTGTTTGCAAAATCTCCCTTCTGTCAGTAGTAATGGAAAATGAAGTATGCAAGGGAAGGTAATATTTATTAGATTAAAAGTTATCACTGGAAAAATTATGAAAGCATTAGGACATTTTACAACCTTTTCAGGGATCTCATGTATTTGTCAAGGGTGTGAAAGCAATTGTTACGTACATGAAAATTTGTAATGTTCCATTGTATATGAAAGATTGATTTTTCTTTTGCTTTGTTTTCTAGCTACATCTCTTGGTTTAATAGAGGATGCTACCTTACCCTACAAACATTGTTAACAGCCTTAAACATCCTTGGATCAGCAGCTGGAACAGCATTGCTGCAGTGTAGCTGGAACATATATAGAAATATATCCTGAGTGTTGACTGACTAGCCAGGTTGTGAAGTCATTGAATGTGAGACACCTAGTGAAGTTAGGTAGATTAGGAGAGAAGTTGCCACAGGCCCCTTAACAGTCAGGAGAGAGAGCCACCTACACATAGCACTGGAGTTCACTTCAAGTCTGATTTGCCTTTGATCATACTGGGAGACTGCAACTACACTGCCAGCTTAGGTTGACTCTCACTACATGAGCTGACGCTGAGCCTGAGCACTCAGACAGCAGTAAATATGTCTTCAGAAGTATTATTATTAATTATGAACAATAAATATTTAGTAATAATTACAATAGTAGTAGTAATAATAATAGAGTAGATCATAAGCATCCTTAAAACAGAATAGGTTATTTACGTCAGGTGTAAACACAGCAGACTCTTCTGCTTATGAGAGTATACACTGTTTTTGAAAAATCGAAACAAATGCACTATAATATTAAAAACCTCATAGTATGAGTGCCTGAAGGCTATGCTGCAAGTTATTTTTTCAACAACTTTTTTGCCTTTCGTTAATATAAACAGATTAGTTATCTTCCATGGAATGGACTTAAAACATCTGCAAATGTTTTTTCCTTATCCTTTGCAAAAGATGGTTGTGAAAGTTTTATTTTTATGTCTAATGTGGTCTTAAAATATTTACATTTGCTGTGTATTCCATAAAATTCTGGGCAGACTGTAGAACAGCAGTATGGCATTTAAAATTTGACATCTATTTTAATGGGTTAAGTCTTCCTATAGGTAGGTGTAAATGTATACTACACAGTACGTCTCATGAAAGGGAACAACACACATGCCTGCAAATGGACTGGCAGGGCATACAGTACAGCATATGGCAGATTATGTAATCTTTGAAGACTAATAGAAATTATGTTACTGCACATATTTTGATTTTTCTTCTAGGTAAGGGAACGACTGAGGGTTTCTTTAGAAAGAGTCTCTGCACTGGAAGAAGAACTAGCTGCTGCTAACCAGGAGGTAACATAAAACACTTTCTCCCCTTTTGAGGTTAAATTTCTCTAATATTCTGTCCCATGTGTTCCTTGTCACTTTTCTTACAACTGTCAGAAAAAACCAAACCAAATACCTAAGATACATAACATTCTGAGTAAGCTTCTCAGTGAGGCTTGTTTGAGGTGGTTGTAAGATTAATACAACCTTCTGCTTACTTACTTATTCCTCCTTCTACTCCATTGTGAGCAAGTCAATATCCAGGAGCTAGTGCCAGATTCCCAAATTTCTTATTGGACATAAAAAAGTAGCAAACCAACAAATATGTCAGATATTATAAACAATTCAATAACCTGAATTTCCATTTTACTATAAAATTAAATAAAATCTGCACACATATGTATATCTATATACACTTTATATAAATGTTAGCATTGATGGAGGAAGGATTATGGATGATATTGAAATGTAGGTTCGTCTTTTTCCTTTTAATTGCAGTGTATCATGGTGAACTGTGATGCCATATTTTGAACTAGGTCAAGAGAATTTTTTCCTGTTTGCAAACTGTTCTCTTTTGCTTGAAAGGATAAACAGCAACATATAGTTGTACTGAACAAAAAACTGTACACACATATAGAAAGGAATTTTGCACCCTAGAGAGATGATTCTGAGGCCAGAAAATATAAATAACAGAGTCTGCTAGTGACTTTACTATTCCCATCATGTTGTGAATCCACCTGATGCATGCTTCTATTTAAAAATGTCAGACAAGAAAGTTGGATTAAAATTATTTTGGGTTATGGCCATTTACTGATGTTGTTCTACTCAAGTTTAAGGCAGAAAGAGAAAGCAGACACAGACAAACTTAAAGTTCTACCAAATAATTCTTGACAAGTCGATTACCTGTAATTCAAAATAATGTGTGATAATGCAAAATAGAGAATCCTAAAGTAATTTTTCTCAATTTAAGCAAGATAAGGTACATCCTTAAAGTAACTTCTTAAAAATAGGATCTTCAATTAAGATAATAGCACTTATTTTTTATAAGTATGATAAAATATTTACCTAGTAATATGATACTTTGATTTGTCCCTTTGCTCTCTGAAGTAACTCACTATATCTGTTCAAAAATAAGATTACTCTTTAAATCTTACATTTCATAATGTACAGAAAACTTTGGTTCAAATGATATAGTTACACTATGGTGAGTAATATGTGTTTTACCCTAGTGTTTATTAAATAGAGACTATGACCATGCCACCCTGACACCCGATCCCATCCGATCTCAGAAGCTAAACAGGGTCAGCCCCAGTTAGTACTTGGATGGGAGACCTCCTGAGAATGCCAGGGGCTGTAGGTTCTAGTCCTGAGGACTTCACTGGCACCGTCCAAGCTCGCTCAGCCGTGGCAGATGACCCTGAGGACTTAAAGGGTGGGGCCAGTTCTGCACACGCTGAACTAAAAAATCCACTGCACAAACTCGAAGGACACACCCATGTGGGGAGAGCCCTTCCTAAACCTTCATTCGCCAAGCTGAGCCATGATGATATTAAAAAGAAAGCAATGCTTTTGTTCAGTCAAGCCAACCACGGTGCATCGCACTCTCTAATCCCTCGTGTTCATGATCCATTTCAGTCCAAGTGCAGTTCACTGGGCACGGGATCAGGTCTTTACAGCATTGCCTTCCTATTTAGAGGTTTAAACACTGTAGTGAAACTTTTTTGATAGTAAGGAATAAAAGTATACACAAATAAATTAATCTGAAATAGGACTTCCATAGCTTTTCTTGCCCCAAATCCTTAGAAACATTGTACAAAGTTTGTGTCTACATGATAGTAAAAATATTTAGAACACTGAATCAAACAAGCATAACATGAGCATTAATGCACTCTGAATATTGTTATTCCAGTTTCCTTTGAGGAACCATTAAAGCTGGAAAACAATAATTCAATTAATTAATAATGAAAAAAGAGTAAAACAGGAAGAGATATGGACGAGAATGAGTGGATTACTTTCAAACAGTTAATGCATTTGAACAAGAGTTCAGATAATTTTCACATGAATAGATATTTGAATAAAATGAAATTAATTAGAGCACTGAGGTATATAAGCCTGGTTTTATGCGAGATTCCACAGTGAATACACAGGCAATAAAATTCTTTAAAAATTTATTGTACTATGTAAGAAAATAAGTGTCCCAAGTTTCCAAGGAAATTGAATATGCTTTTCAGTAATTTCTGCATTCCTGTCTCAATGTCTGTTTTTCCAGGAGAATTAGTATTTTCTTTCATATTTGTTTACTCATACTTATTCTAAGAGCGTGCTATACTCGGACTTATATCTAAGCATAAAAAGATGACATTAAATTGGTTGATTAAATTGATTTAAAAAATTATATTTAGGTATATGACAAGTATCAGAAATTAGCACCTTTCTCTAAGTTTGTGGCTGTGGCTCTGAGACAGAGCAATGGTGAGAAACTGCAGACATTTCTTAGTACTTATTGGAGATATCCTTATATTAAAAAAAAATGAGAGAGAATAATTATGGCTTTCCATCATTAGATGGTAAATAAGCTCCCATTTAACAGTCTTCATAGCATATTACAAATAATAGAGGAGTGAAAACATCTGTAACTGGTAAAGTTGATTTTAGCTCCAGTTGCTATCACAATCTTACAGAGCACTTAATATTTGGCAGGCAATAGCAACACAATTGACTTTAGACTCCAGGGGCAATTGAGATGAAGAGTGGGACATGTTGGGCAAGCTTAGCTTCTGTAGCTAGTATTTATATATAATTACAAAAGGATGGTAGAGAAAGCTTTGGGTTTACGGGCTTATATTTTATTAAAGTTTATGTTTTATTAAAGAGTGGATTGGAAATTCTTCACATATATGTTTTATTAGGGGAAAAATTTATTTGACTATTTATTTTATTTTGCTGCAACTGATTAGTGGCAGTGGAAGGGACCATTATACAGAGCAGCAATCTGAATTGATGTTAGTGAGGTTTTATTGATGTTAGTGAGTTTTAGTGAGACAAGGGCAAGATAACTGTCTACAATAATTAAATTCCATGGTCATCCTTGTAATATTTGCTTTTTGTCCACAATCATCAGATGATATACCCGTAATTACTGCCTTTTTTTTTCATTTCTGCTTACACTGGAAGCCGTTACTTGTTCACGACTGATATATGTCCTGTTCATTATGTCTGTTGTAGCTAAGATGAACAGAAGATACTGTTAATAATTTTCTGAGAAATTTACCTCCTGTTTTTAGTTAAAATTACTGGAAAACGTAGCTACAATTGCTTACCCCTTAGGTGCTTTTAAAATGATGTTGTTTTTCATCTTCTTCCACATAACCCATGGTTTGTCCAAATAGTTTTGTTACTGAGGGTTGTAATTTGCAGCTAGCAATTAGACAAGCTACAAGTGGTACATCCAATAACAAAGCTCAGTAGTACAATAGCGTCTGTCTGTGAACATTTTGCAAGGCAAATGTGATGTTTCTCTGTGAGTATCTGAACATTTTTCAAGTCAAACGACATTCTGCTATCTGGCTTCTCTTTTACACACTAATTTGAGAAGAATGAGTCTCATTTGCAAGAGAAGTGGGATGTGAATTTTCCTTCCCAATTTTGTCATTTATGATCTTAATGGAAATTAACTCTAATATTGAAAATACTGACAAGATAACCACTTTTGTTCACAGCTTTTGAAATAGTCTTATTACCATTATGAGTGTGAGTCTTTGTTAGAGCTGCAGCACGTGCAAACAACACACTAAAATTAGTCATTAGTGCCATATATTCCCGGGAACTCAAGTGCTATTGGTTTTCACAGTTCAAGAATGCAGAGATTATAGACCATAACCCATAGGCTTTTAAATCCAATTCTGATGCAGTGTTAAATGACAACTGTTGCAGTTTCCATTAACAGAATTCGCTGTTTCTCAGAACTTTCAAAAATAGTTTCAAAAAAAATTACCTTTAGAGCTTTCTCCCAAGGCTTATTTTTGTAAAATCAAGCTTTATATGTAGTTAATACATTACTGGGAAGAAGTTTTGTGGGTTTGTTTTTTGATTTTTTTTAACAGCTGCCCTTCATCTGCACATGACTTTTCTCCTGCCCATTTTAAACAGATATGCAGCCCTTGCAACAACTTTCTGTGTCAATAAGAATCATATGATAAGTGGCATTGCAAAGCACTCTTTTGTTTCTGGTTAATATGCTGACTTTTAAATCTTTCCTCATTAGTAGAAAAGGTGGCATGAGAAATATAGCTTTAATTACATCTCAAAGATATACTTTAGGAACCCAGAAAACACTGAGACTGTGTAGAATATGAAATTAAAGAAGCTACTCGTTTGAGTGTATGTATCACTGTACTACCATACACTTCTCTTCAGTCAGCATTTATTCAAATTGCCAGTGCTATTTCCAAATAACATTATATCATTTCTGTCAACTGACACATAGATTATATTTTTAATCTCAGGCTTCCACTTAAAACCTCATTGTTACAAGTTCCACTTGCTTTACAGAATTTTATTACCTTTGAGTCTAAATTTAACTCCTGGAGCTCTCAGACCTTGGCGGAGTTTTGGATCATAGATCTCTGCTTCATATAACTACATACATTCTTTTGTTTGGGCAGAGGATTTCACCCTGACAGTCAACTAATTTATTCATTAGGGTGCTCTAATGTTAATTTTTATAGCACCTATTAAAGGATTCTTGATGTATACCACTGAAAAGAAAGGATGGTTTGCAATTTATGAGTATTTATGTTGTATACCAGAAACACTAGAAAATGTAACAATTTATTCACCAAAAACTTTTAAATACCATCTTAGTTGTTTAACTTCTGCTATGCAGGGAAAGTCAAGAAAATAGTGAAAAATGCAGTAAAACTTGTTATAGCTGACAGTTTTGACTTTGCAGACATGGTTGTAGTATCATTAGGGCTAGTGAAATATTCTGTAATATTTAATATATATAACCTTACCTAAATGTGACATGTCCTTTTTTACTCATGATTGCATGTGAAAACATATTTTTTATGCCCAGCTTTTTCTGTTCCAGTTAGCTTAGGGCATTTTTTTTTACTGGGGTTTCTTGGTGTCCTTAGGCTTTGTGTGTAAATGCAGTGCAAAATGATTTTTTTTGTGTGCAAGTGTGGTTAGAAGAATAATTTGTTAGGGAAAGTTGCATGTGTATTTCTTGAACATATAATATACACAGCATTTCATAAATCCAAAATTCAGAAATTATTGATATCAAAACTCTGAATGAAACTGGGTGAAATTCAGGGACATTTTTTCTTTCTGAAGAAGGCAAGGCAGATGGGTTTTATCTATTTCTGATTATTTGGAGTTTGGGGTTTTTTTGCAAAAAATCTGAAACACCCTTCATCTATAATGTCTCCTTTTCCCATATTTCCTTAGAATGGTGTAACTGAAAGTTGTTGGCTTCTGAACTCTCTCCTACATGATACTTTTAAATTTTTTTAAGCTATTGATTTGCACAGGTCTAGCTCTGAGGAGATCTTCTTTGTTGTCTGAACTTTATTTTCAAATCTTTGTGAAAATGTAGCAAAATTTGTGTATCTTGCAAAATCGCACATAATTAAAACTATCTTGATTTGAAATGTAATTTTATGTGCTACATGTAATTCTTTTTGTTCTCCCTTAGCCATCTTGTTAAATGTTAAAACTGCAGAAAGTTTTGGTTGCCAATGAGTTTTAAATGTGGTAGTGATGCAAAATGATGATTTTTTTGTGGATATTTATTATACTGCATGCTCCCCAGCATTAATTTGTTTCTCTACGTATTTAAATGTGTAGCATGGAAGCTGAGGTGGTTGAAAATTACAGCAGCACTACATCCTTCATTGCCTAATTTTTTGCAAAGAAGAACAAAACACATGAAACAGTCAATTTAGTTGCTATAACTGTTTCGTTCTATGTCCTCAATTAGTTCTAATTAAGTTCTCAGAGGGAAAGAACCACTAAAATTCTTTGTGGATATTGAGTGCAGCAGGGCTGATTTTGCATTGCCATCACTTTTTTTTCCCTAAATTCACCTTTCTCTAAAATTCATGGCAGAATAGGTCTAAAAGTCAATGCATTCTCCAAATAGCAACTGAAGAATAATTTCTATTGATATATTTGAGGTGAACATCACTATTGCACTTGCAAAAGTGGTGTCTCAATACAATTTCCATAAACTTCCACATACAGTGAAAAAATTTCCAGGTTTGACTCTTAAAAGAACAGAGATTTTCTACCATGACAGAAGGTAATGATTTTGCATATATTAGTATTTTTATGTGAAAATCTTAGTGACTTAGGCCTATTTATGTGTTGGCCACAGAGTGGTGTTGGCAACATAGTAATACATATTAAATAAGTTCACCAGCTTTGGTCTTCACTGAAATGATTTGCAGGGCAGAATTGTGTTGCTGCCAGATATCTCAGGGTGTTTTCAAAGGACACGGTGAAATGCTGTGTCCCTCCATTTAGCATGTAGCCACCTGTAAGAAAATAAAAAATACTGATGTCATGTTCCCATTTTGCACTGGCTTTTCCTCTAAGTTGAATGCCTCCTGTGTGTTCTTTAGAAGAAATCAGTTTGTAAGAAAGCATGCATGGTCTGCTTATGTGTTCATGGAGTGCTTAAGGGAAAACATATCTGAAGACAGAAGATTTTTATTCCTTCACAATGCCATTGTGGGATTGGGATTAATAGTTTTAATAAAATATCTGAAGCATAGTTACCGCACCATAGCATTTAGAGTGTAAGTTTGTCTCATGGTGTCTATTGCTTGTATAGCTGTCGAATGGAGAGCATTATTGTAAAGCCAAGGTAGTACAGTGGCACGTGCAATAGATGTGTTGAGCATCAATTACTCTTTTTATTATCATAGAAGTTATGCAAAGTTTGAGTCTTACACAACTCAGGCTAATCTGATCCTTTTTGAACATTCTTGCTCCTAAGAACATTGAGGTTAGTTAAACTGGAGTGACTGGTTAGCTGGTTTTACAGTAGAAAAGGTCGTATGTAATCCAATGGAATTAATGGGTGTGATGGTAAGTATTGATAGACGAACTTGGCTAAATTGCGTAACTTGGTTTTTTGACAGCTGATGTTCGTAGTGACATCTGCTCAGGTGACATTCTGTCACACAATCATTATCCTGGTACTATGAATTCTAGCATGCTCACTGTGCCATAACTCCATGTTTGGGAGTTAAATACTAGGTACATGTGCCCTCACACCAGCTCCATGCCTGGTTTTTTAATGGAAGAGAGGCTGGGGCTGTGGGCAAGGGAGGGACAGTGCCCTCCATGAGGTCCTGAGTCTAAGTAACTGTAGGACGCAGTGTTCAGTGGTCATTACATGACACAACTGCTCTGCAGTAAATCGGCATATATAGACAGGTTTCTGAATCTCATCAGTTTGAGTTATTTGAGTGGTTATCTGGGTCTGTACAATGTTTCATGTTCATCGGTAAAGAGGGATCGCAGAATATGCCTGACATTTCTGCACAAGGGCAAACTAATAGATCAATATACAACAGAGCTCTGTGAAACTGAAGATGTCTGAGAGAGTGATAAACAGATCTTTCATATCTTCTCTACTTTATTCCAGAGAATTACAGAGCAAGAAAGCACTGAGTTTACAGCACATGTTTTGTGGATTTCTTATTTACCACATATTTCTCACCCAAGGTAGAAAAAAGGGAGAATGAGAAGATGGCATAACAGCCAAGGAAATATGAGTTGAGAGAAGAACACAGGGATGGCGAGCCCGATGTGTGGCTGAGCATATTTCACAATAATTTCCCAACACTCTGAAAACTCCAGGAGATTAACGAAATCAGGAGGTTATTTGTGTATGGTTAGCTTAGGGACATGAGATTAGACACCAGGATAATTTCATTTGGGGTTTAATGTCATCTATTTGGCAGTCTGTTTAGGGAGCTTAACAAATCAATGGAACAAAATTCTCACCAGACTTGGTTTCATAAGGTCATGTTAGCAAGTGCCTTACTTTAAACACACTGACTTGCTGAAATGAAGAGCATATTATTTATTTAAAGTTATACTTAGCTGATACACATTGTAGAGCTCACTATTAGTTGTACAGAGTATATCCATGAAAACTTTAATCCCTAATGTTTAATTGGCTCACAGTATTCATAGAATGTCTTTCATGAGACATCAGAAAGAATGCATCATTTCTCTTTGATCTATTAGTTTGGGATTCATAAACTTTGAAATGGATGCCATTTTATCAGGCAGTGGAGGTATGAATTCAGTTTTAAGAGCATAGCTGCTTATCTTTCTGTCTGTGTCAGCTTTGAGGTCATTTGACATTTGTCAAATGGTATGTTCAAGTGGATCAAGATAGTTTCATTGCAAGAATTTGACTTGTTGATTGTTCAACATTAACAATCTTTTTGCACATCCCTCTTAATGAAAATGCAAAACACATACTCATTATCCTTTGGTTTTAATCTGCTGGAATAATACATTGCTTTAACATTTGTTCAATGTGCCTCTTTGGAGTGATTATAAAATTTTATGTGTATTTTTTAAAAAATTAGATGATTTGTTAGGATCGTTTGCTAAATCTCAAAGCAGATTTTAAACAGTATAAAGTTACAGTTTCTTTTATGTCCATTGCTCTTCATAATATTTTTAAAATATATGAATAGGCTTTGCATGCTGCATTTGAATAAAATATTTCAATTATGACATGTCAATAAATAAAATCAACTTCAATCTTCAGTACATTCACATTTATTAATCATATTCCCATTAACATATGAACCAGAAAGTGTGTCCTTTGGGTATTCACATTTTATCCCCTCAACGCAACAATGCACATGCAGCTCTTAGAGTATTCTGTAAATTCCTAGTTTAGCTAAGTAGAAAGATGTCTTAAATATTTTTTTTAAATTTAGTGCAACTACACATCATAGGCCTGCAATAGAAATAAATATAAAAATAATTTTAGTTGGAATGCAAAAATGTAAAAAATACTTGGGTTTGATTAGGAAATGACAACATTAGGAAATAATAAATGATCTTAATTAATATTCCTAGAGACTATCAATGTGTAGGTTGAATTACTCCAAGAGGAGCTGTAATGGGCTTGACTTAATTGGTTCAGTTTGCAAAAACTGAACTTGCTTGCTGGACTTTGCACCTGGAGAGTGTAGTTTGGACACCTTTAATCGTGTAGAATACATGATTACTAAAAAGAAGAAGAAAGAAGAAACCATATGTATAATTCCATTGCATTAAAAATTGACTATCATATTAGATTCCTTTCTGCAGTAATCCTAGAATAAAAGCATTATTTTAGATTATTGACTTCCAGGAAATTTTCCTTATTATTAAAAAAGAGATAAATATTTTATCGGTGAGACCTATATCCTTGATGTTTTACTGGAGAAATCTGGGGGGCAAATTACTCTCAGTAAGAATGTCATTGAAAAGTATTGAGATCTTTACTAAATTAAATGGGTACATTTGGTTTAATACTTGAAAACAGACTTCATTTCACTGTACTGTGCTTCAGTTTCAACAGACTGGAAATTAGATTTAAGTTGGGATTTCTTCATTTTGTTCATGCAGATCAAGGCTTTGATATTGTTTAATTATAATTCTGGGGTAAGGTTCATTTCCTTTCTGGATATTTTTCATATCCTATCTATCTGTTGTGTTGTCATGTTTTCTATAATCAGTAACACAGATGATGATTTTAATACAGATACACTATATAGGAAAATATAATCAAACTGACTACACATGCAGAATAGTGGTTTTCATAACGGATGTGTCCAGTAAACAATCTCAAAGTCCCTAGGTGATAACATGCAGAGAAAGAATACAAAATTTCATTTGAACAAGACTGTTTTTACCCACAGGGAAACATCAGTGTAATCAGAGGAGGAAAATGGATTTGCAGTGCAAATAGCTAAGCATTCCATTTCAATGTGAACCCTGAATTATATGCCTTAAACAGGGGTACTTTTCAGTTAAACACTTATGTACTAAGAGCAGCTACATAAAGCCTTAGGGGCACATAATTTTATTTATGTACAATGTCCTGGCTACTAAAAGTATGTCTGTATGTATGAACCTATATATATATCCATACATAATTACTTACACAGGCTGTATTTAATTATATAAAGAAAATACATGTGTATATATAATATATATATTATATATATACGTGCACACTATATATTTATGTTTCAATGACATATATTATAGAAAAGAATTAATATTTTAATGATTCTATCAATTCCATCCTCAGGTCTGTCCAGCTGGAAATCAGATCCAGTACCACCAGTGAACTCTGGAGCTTCTTAATACTGGTTTTGGTACATTACTAGTGTCTCTATGAGACTAATAATGAAAGAACAATAATTTTGCTACTATTTTGTTCAGCTTGGATAGGAAAAAAAATTAACAAAATAAATTAGTTAGCAGGTGTCAAATACACACTCTAATGCAACCATGTAATTGATATTTATTATTATTTTTCCATTCTGCTAGTCTCTATCAAAGACAGTTCTTTTTTGTTTACTCAGATAAGGGTTTCTGCAGAAAATGTACTGAAATGCACCTGATAATTTTCTATGAAAAATCTTGACAAATATTCTTTTTCATAGTAGCGCCTGCACAATTGCTTTAAATTACTCCTGTTCTGTTTACAAAGTGCTGCCATGAAATAAATAGACTGCACATAATAGCACAAGATAGATATTCACACAGTAAAAATTTGGTCCAGAATTCATAATGAAGCAAAGGAGACTAATAAAGCTTATTGTGTTATTACCAACCTAAAATATTACTGTATTTTTACTTTTAAAGTGTAAAAATGACTGCTGATCCAGGTATTTAGTGTTGGGAAGGAATCAGAGCTCAGTGATGGTGTCCTGCAGTCAGTCTGTCCCGGTGCAGCCAGTGGAGCACCATAGCCGGATGCTGCCCCTGGACCGCAGCAACCTTTGTCACAAACACAAGTGACCTCCATAGACTTGTCAATAAAACAGCCAGGACCTGTCAATAGTTATCATAAGCACAGACCATCAACAGTAAAAACCATGTCATTAGTATTTTCATCTTTAAAATGATGAATCTGCCACAGATTCAGAGCTTTTCAAATCATTTTTGCATGTTTGCATTCATTATTTGCACTCCGGTGACACAGAAGCAGAGTCTGAAAGTGCTAGCCACCATACAAGCAGTAGTGCAAAGAGTATGCCAATGACAGGATTTTAAGGGTGAAATAAGAAAAAAAAAAAACACAAAAAAGTCAAAAAGCCAAACAAACAAAAAACCCAGAAGCAGCAGAAGCAAGAGGTTTTAGCTTTCTTTGACAGAACTTGAAGCATACAGTGTAAAGACATACTTAAACCATAAAAGATCTCTAACCAAGAGCTGGAGTTCAGTGTACTACCTACCTCAAATATATAAAATTTTTTTTCATTACTGTCTGATTTTCTACTTCTGTTTGATCTCCAGATGTTGTAAAAGGTTCCTCACGAGTATGACTTCACCTTAGTTATTATTTCTCCATAGCTATGAAACTAAATAGAAAGTCAGCAATTTAAAAAAAGGAGAAAGAGAAGAATTCATGACGTACATATGTTGAAAATATGTATTGCTCATAACTCCTACAGTTTTTTCTTTGAATAAAATAGTATTTTTCTTGACATGTCAGGATAAGTTTTAAAGGACTCAATTGCGTAAAGTTTCTAGAAAGCTCACCATTAAATAGCAATAAAATATAGTGAAATCTAGGCAAATAGAAAATAAACCTAGCTGAGATTGTCAGTCAGACTTGAACACTTACTTTACAAGTAAATTTGCAAATTTAGCTGATTGGTTTTGGTTTACATAGTTGAGTAGGAGAGAAGACAAAATGTTGAATTTAAAAAACAAAAACAAAACAAAAACAAAACAAAAACCCCCGAACAAACAAAAAAAACCAAAGACACTTTTCTTCCTCCAAAGTGAGCCCTGAGAGTTATTTTTTTTCATTCCGAAAAGGTTTTTTTCTTTTATTTTGTTCCATCGAGGTGTGGCTAACGTTAATTACAATGCTGGATGGTTCATATGTATTTAAACTCCTACCTGTTGTGACAATAAAGCTTGAAGTCCATATTTGCTCTTTTGAATATAACTGGTTTAAAAGGTCAGAACCTGCATTGCTGAATGGAAAAAGTAAAGCATTACAAAACTAAAGTCATCTTCCTGGAGATTCATTTTTATCTATTGTTTAAAAAGACTTTGTGTGCATCTCTGAGTTTTGTTTTGAATTCAGCATGTGCATTTATGATAGCCTGAAGAGTATCTTGAGTTCACTCTCTTAAATGCTATGTATATAGTCAGTCATCAGTCCTTTGCAGTTTATTTGATCATGATACTGAAACATACAGTGATTTTAGCTACAACCTTAGGAAAAACATCCCCCTCCACTACCAGAAGCCAATATCTCACTTTTCCATATGTATTTATTAATTTAATTTACAAACAAGTTTCTTCAAAATTCTGAATTGGCTTTTCTGCTGGGCAAGCAAATATATCTGGTTTTGTCTTAGTCTCTTCTTTATCCCATCTATCAAAGTTATCTACTTTGGTAGAAAAGAAGGAATTTGCATTATTAGGCAAGTTTGTGAATCTTAGACTTTCATCTGCTGTTGTCTAGTAAAGAATGCTGACAAGGTGTTTGAGTCAGTCATGCCCTGGGTTTTCAGAAACACTTTGCTGGTCTTATGAAACTGTTGAAGTGAAAGCTTGTGATGAGAAATTCCTGGACGCTTACTCATGCTGCTTCTGATATTCTGCTAATTTACTCAGACTGAGAGGATGGAGGCACAGTTGTCTTAGAGTGCTGCAGCTGAATCTATCACTCCTTAACTGAGTCATTAAAATTACAGTAAAAGCTGAAACTATCCAGTGGAATTCTAATTAAATATTGATAGTGTCTTTTGAATAGGATCATTAAAATATTCCCTTTTACTCATGGAGAAATACAATTAAAATTCATTTTTGACATATCTGAAGTTTTTATGTAAGTCATTTTCTTACATTTTCACTCAAGTTTCAGCAGCAGAGGTACACAGTCATTTAGGATTTATGCATTTAGAAATGGATTCTGAACTCATACCTCTCAAATAATTTTAAATTAATTAATTTGCAGTATACCCAAAGTAAACATGTAGAGTGTGTGGGATGACTCTGTGTGTGTGTGTATCTCCTAATATCTGAGGTAATTGTTGAGTGCACCCTTAAGGAGCAAGAGCCACCTGTAGAATGTGGGATACCTTGTAACCAGTAAAATGTTTCCATGTATGTTAGGTAAACTGACTAGCAATAGTGTCATGGCATATTGGATGCAAGAGTATATAAAAGGTGAAGCTGTAACTAAAAATAAACTCTAGCCTTCTGATAAAACCTTCTGATGCTGCCGTGCCTGATCTCTTCTGACTGTCATTAATGCACCCCCTTAACCCTACAAAGAGTGACCCCAATAGTAGAATAATGCTTTTACTGATTGCTTTTGTGTCTCATGAGAGACTTTTTGCTGTGAATAAATTCATTGCATCTTCATGTATAGCTTGTGTGTTCCCATTTATTTTTATTCTGTCTATTAAGCCTAGTTCATATATTGCCATTTTTGTGTGCTGTTTTTTCCTTTCCTTTTTGGTTGTCCTTTACAGTTTTGTAGTTTTTTTCAACTACAGTGTGAATATTTTATTTCTTACATTTTTATATCTTAGTTTCCTACTGTGGTTAGTAATCAGACTCTTTCCCTTGCTAAATAGATGGAATTTATGGTATTGTGTACTGATTTAGAGTCTCATGCTATCTGTATTATGAAATTATTGTCGTTACCTTTTTCTTTTCACCAATATGGCTGATTGGCACGGTTCTATCAGGTACTTCTTTCAGTCAGTTCTGGCTTATGTATTCATACTCTGTTCTATGGTTTATTCTAATATTTAAAATTAATATTCCCTTCACACCTGGATTCAGACTATTAAGTGTATATGCATGATATGTAGATTTGGCTATTTATAAAATTGGAGATCAGTTCAGTTTTTGAGTCTGAATTGTTGAAACCTAACCTTCTAAGAAACATATGATTCAGTACTGTCTACAGATAATGGACACAAATTCTGCTAAAGTTTTGGAGGGAATTTATGTAGGTAATATAATGGGGATATTTACCAGCATTGCAATTCTAACAGATGAGCTTTAGGAATATTGAAATTATTTCAGAGCTGAGACAAAAAGGCAGAAGTTGTGTAGGGTTATATGTTCAGAATGATTATGACAGAGTGAGCCTTTAGAAATTGTGCCATGTGTTTTAAAGTACCTTTGACATCTGGGAGCCAGAATCTAAATCAATCAAAATCCTTTAAAGTTTTGATGTTGCTTTTCAGTCATAAAATTAACATACAAAAGTGAGAAAATGTGGAGGAACATACCTTTTGAGAAGAGAACAAGATAAAGGAACTCTTCAGGTTAGAGGGTATTTTCATGGCCTTAAGCTACAAAAGTTAGAAAGGTCCAACTAGAAAGATCATACCCTGCATTTTATTCTTAAACTGACAACAATTGCTTCATTTTTCTCAAAAAAAAAATTATAAAAAAGAACATCTCTATTCTGCTGACTTTGGTGAAAAGACAGGGAGACAAATTTAGACTTGCAACAGGAAACTATCTTTAGACTTAACCATGGAGAGGCTTGAAATTTTACACTCTTTTTTACAGTCACATTGAAAGGTGTTGTTGTGGTCCATGGCAAGTGTGCTAAATAGAAAAATAAGGTCAATAACTTGGCAAAAGGAATCTCATCCTTTGAGGTTCACAATCAGTAGCTGATAATCATAAAATACGTGATATGTTTGATCACATTTTAAAAGGAATTATTTGGCCTTGAATCTTTAGGTTGATTGTCCAGTTTTGGGTGCAACAATAGTAAATAGATTAACTGTAATTATCCACATTTGTTTTCTATTAATCTGTCTTGGGGTGGATTGTTTTGGTTTGTTTTCAGCAGGCATGATGGCATCCTCAAGAATATTCCCTTCTGCTTTTTGAAAAAAGTACTTAGCATGCAATCCATTCAGAATTTAACCTTAGAGGGTTAGATAGTATACAGACACTTGGAAAGCTGTCCATGGACATGTTTTGTAGTGGATATTTGAAGATGGATATCATAAATATAAAAGCATCAATGGAACAAATAGGCATTTTTCAAAAGTAATATTACTGAATTTTATCCATGTTGACCAATCATTTTCTTATTTACATCTCTGATATTATCACTGTCTGCTGTTGTAATAATCATTAAATTAAAGAAAGATTCAGAGTTTACCTACGAAAAAAATTCAGGTCATCTCTGTCTTCACTTTTGCTTACTTCTTCATCATCATCCCTTGTGCCATGTTTTGGCTACCTGTTTAGACAGCTACACAAATGGTTCATTGATTAAATTAGCACATTTGCAAATAATTTGCATATTATTGAAAGTTAAGTAAGAAATAACTAAGTAATAAAAAGAGGTATGATAGCAATGAAAATTTTTTTGCTTCAAGAAAGTGAAAAGCAAAAGAATTTGTGCTTATTTGAAAGGCACTGGAGAGTTTCCATGCTCCCTTAGGAGCATTAATTCTGCCTTAGTATATTCTTTAAATCAAGAATAGAACAAGTATGAAAACAAGTGAGCTGTGTGATTCTTCACAATGTAGATCTGTTATGTGATGATTACCCTGGAGCCGAAACTTTTAAGATGTGCCAGACTTCAAACTGTCTGCTCTTCCTGTATATTCCTGTATATATTTGCTGTGCATTTATTACAGTAATAAAATCATTGAAACAATAAGGTTTAATGACGATGGATTTCTGGAAAAGAGATTGTTCCCAAACATTAAAAAATCCAGCAAATCCCTCCAAATAATGATACCTGATAATATTGTATTCTTTTATTTGCCTTTTACGTTGAAGGTGCAATTAATTTTTTAAAATTTATGTAATAAGTTACTTGGAAAGTGGTGGTCCTGTGGTAACTAAAGATCAATAGAGGCTAAGAAAAATGAAACTATTTTGGAATATGTTTAATCAGCATTCTTATTGAGCTAAAGAGCTGTGAAGGATTTATGTTAGATGAAAATTCAAAATGAAGGCATAGTAATGTCTGCATTTTAATGGATCAACAAAAGATTATCATATTAAAAATCCAGATCTGTTGTGGGTTTCCAGTTAACATACCCTGTGATTTTACTTTTTTTTTTTCAAATAGTGGATAATGCTCTACATAAATAAGAATTTTATAATACATATGTTGAAGTGTCTCACTTAATCTACCTAAAAAGCTCTTTTAGCATTCATTGATGGCTAATTTTGTTTGGTGAACCATAATTTCAGTAATTTTGACTTGAGAACTGTTTGAACCATAAAGAAAAAGAAACAAGTGAAGCTATTCCGAAAAAATCCCACAATGGTTAAGTTACTGATTAATGTGTACAAAGCGAGACTGTGCTAATGAGATCATATAGACCTTTTTCTGTTATTTAAAACAGACGTAATTCCCTTGTTTAAGCAAAATATTTTAAAGGTCAAAGTATTTGTACAACCCCAAAAGACACCAGTTCTGTTAGATATTTTTAATTCCCAGTCTTATAGTTTCCTATAATTGCCTTGGATGAAACGTTTCCCTTAAGTTTAGTCTCGGCACTGAAATCAGTAGGAGTCACATGACTTCTGCATGGGCTGTACCTTGGAATTTAATGAGCAGTGAATCAGCCTGACTCATATTACAACAGTTTCAAAATTTATTTTAAGAAAAAGATGTTTGAAGGGGTTTGTCCCTGAGATCTCAAATGTTTGCCAGAGAGATTCAAATGATCTTTACCATCGGCACTTAAACATAACTTAAAAAAACACATTTGAGACAAAAAAAAAAGAAGTTCAAACTCAATTATTCAGATCAAAATAAACTTATTTCAATGTAAATTAGAAGTAAATTAAATGACCCACAAAATCTTGGCTGCTGCACACTTAACAGGTAGTACTGCCTTAAATCTTCCCTCCTATCCCATGCTTTTGTATTCTAGGACAGGAAAGTCTTTTAGGGTGTTTCTCACTCAGGATCTATGAAGACATAATACAGTGACAGAAGCCTTTAAATTTACACCACCTTTCCAAAAACATCATCTAAGTATCCTACCAGTGTTCTACTGTGTTTATCACAAAAGGTTTTTCATTTAGTAAAAGATTTACTGTATGTGTGTATGTAAACAGAACAGCACAGAGAGATCTAGCTGTGCAATTTAACAAAATAAAAGTTTAACATCAGTCAGATCATTCAACTTAGCATAGTATACTGTGTAACAAATTTTAGGACCTGAAGCTTTCCATCCTGTGTATTGCCTGAGTAAGCCACAAAGTCAGAGAGAAAGCAACTTATTTTCCTGTTGCTACGTAGGATTTTTAGTAACACTAACAATAGAAAACTAATAATTTAAGTACAGTAAAACCTGTGCTCAAATAGTCAATGAATATCACAGTAGAGGGTTAACGTGCTTGTTTTTCTTAACAAAAAACATATAAAAAATATGTTGCTGCTTCTAACAGATGGAAAGCTGACAGAAAACTAGAGCTTTGATTTACTTGGTTTTGGTTCGTAGCCTTTTGGTACTATTTTCCAGTGACACCAGTTTGGCATCCATTGAATTCTATATAGAAGAATGAGTCTTGTTCTCACAGTGTTAAAATAAAGATCAATGGCTAACTACTGTTTCATCTTTCAAGCTAAAGAAAAGGTATCCTAGACCAAAGGATGGAAGACAAGACAATGCTGACTATCCTGTCATTTATAGGTTCCTTTTTATTCTTAATGGCCTTTAGACATCATTCATATGTTTGTTTTTTAAACCTCTCTGCATGTACAGACATAGTTTTGCAAATGCTGAAAATGGCTAGCATAGCATTGAATTGGTAATAGATTTAACAAATTACCTACTCAGTAATTTTCTGGGGTTTATATATATAGTGACCACTTATTTTCTTTGTTTTGCAGATCGTAGCTTTGCGTGAACAAAATGCACACATTCAAAGGAAAATGGCAGCTGGTGAAGGGTCTGCTGAATCAGAACATATTGAAGGAATGGAGCCAGGGCAAAAGGTTCATGAAAAGGTATAAAATGTTAGTTTTCCTTAAATCAAACACAATCAGTATGATAAATCATCAGGAATTAGATTTTAGTAATGTGAATATTTTATGGGTCATCATTTTAGAATGTTGTCTGCCTGCTGAAACCAGCATCAAAAAATTATTTTGTTTAAATGGAAAAGAAATGCTAATGGGCAGGTCTTTGCTCTTTGATACTGTATTGAGTTAGACCCATAACTTATAACAATTTTTCTTGGTGTTTTTTGCATAATGCTACAGTTAAGTCTGTGTACTGCTGAGTGATCCTTTGTATGCTAAATACAGAAGAGTAAGGTGTAGTGGCACATATATGTGAAAGGGTATATATGTAAACAGTGCTGGAAAAATAGTTCGTGGCAGGATGACAGAGATCTATAAACTAGAAGTAATTCTCCTCTGTGCTGCTGAGAAACTCTTCAAATTCTTGTCCATGCTCATATAGAGAGAAGCAAAGAGCATTTTACTTACTTACTACTCTTGCAATAGGAAATAGGTATACAGAATTCAGACCAAAGTATTTGCTGTTTAAAGTCCGAAAAAGGAAAAAGGTACAGGGTGATTTAGAAACAAGGTTTTCTTCTAATCCTTAATTTCCCAGGTGGATAAAAGCCAAGTTAAGTATCTTCCTCTCCTGCTTCAGAATTCTTGAATTAAAATGAATTGAAATGGCAGACAGCTGGAATGAGTAGAGCTGCTGCTTGGATCCCTAATTGGGCATTTTTCTGTTTACTGCCATATGATGAACAGTGACATAAATCATGAAAAATAGCACTCATCATTACTTATAGGCAGTGCAATTTACAAGGGTTCTCTTGCACTGTGAACATTAATTTTACATGTTTTGTAGTTTATTTTATATGTGTATTTTTCTTTGAGGAATCTATGTGGTTGAGAAACATGCAGTAAATGAATGCTGTTCAGCTAATTTCCTCTTCGCAAAATCTTACGAACACATCTGTGAAATTTTGATAAACAGCGAAGACCCCACTCACTTGTGCTTTTAAATACGACGCTGCTTAGCTGAAAATCTCTGATTATACACTTTCTTTTCAAGCAATATCTTCTAATTTGAGCCACTGAGTTCATTACTTACAAGCAGAACTAAGTGGAAATAAGACTATCCCTCCTTTAAGAAATCTCCATATTTAAACATTAATGAGAGAAACGAAAGCCAAAGCAACACATTACTCTCTTTTTTTTTTTTTGTTAAATGTTTCTAGAATATTATGTCCAGAAAAATTCTATGCTTTCCAATAAAAACAATTTAGGTTGGTCAGGTTAAGCTGAATTAAAGGCTTGTGGTTACTAGTTTGGACATACTGAAAGAAGCTAGGCATGTATGAAGATCAGCACTGGCACAAACAGTGAAGAAGGAGCTTGCTTTTTTACACACCTTCTCAATATTGATGGTTTCCTATCTGAAACAGCCAGCAGTGAATGACAGCAAATGAGCCCTTCCTGACAGTATTGAGCAGGGTCTAGGAGCAACCCCTGATATATTTCTGGGGTAACTTGAATGCAGGGTGCTAGTAAACTGTTAGCAAAGTTTATCTGCTGCCTCAAATTGTTGCACCAGCAATACTACAGGAGGTTATTATCCTGAGCAAACCTGAAATGATGATGAAACTTTGGGAAAGGAAGTGTTGATGATCTCAACAGCACTTGATGATAAGCTTCAAAGTGCAGAAAAAAAGATAGATGCTGGAGATTAAAATGTGGTTGTGCAGGTGGTGTAGCCAAGAGATTTTTGGTTTTCTCAGCTCTGGAATAATGTTTCAGGAGCTAATGGACAAGAACAGGCTATATCTTATGTAAAAACAAGAACGTTTTGACAAGTGAATTTTTACTTTAGTGAGAAAGAATAAAAAAATTAAGCCCTCAGACGCATTTTACCACAATCCCTATACTTGGAAGTATATGAATTTTCATAAAATTTCATAAAATTAGGTGGTTAATGGGACAATGTAGAAAAATACTGTTATTGTTAGGTAAAAGACTGAGCAGGAAAAATTTGCTCACCATTCAGATAAAGTTCTACTATGATCACATAGTGGGAAGATGAAATGGATTACATTTCTTATGGCCAATAAGCAGAATTATGCAGAAGGTGGGACACTGAAGATAATCTAGGATGATGTGATTGTGAGGGACAGAGGTAGGGAATAAGTTTCCTCCCCTGATATGGAAAGAGCTATCTGATAAAATGACATATTTTTTTAAGAATTGATACAGGTATGGGAATGCTAGAATGAAGAAACAAAACACCTGCATAATACCATAAACAAGCTTGTAATAATTCTACAGGAATGATTCTGGGGATTAATGTGGATAGTAAAAATATAATAGACCAACAATATAAAGGTAAATGCCATTGTGGGATAGGTAAACAGGACTAGAACCCTGGACCTTCCTCAGAACTGAAAGCTTTCAGCTGAAATCTTGTTTCTAGCTTTGGGTCCCACTCCTAAAGAGAGATATGTAGAGTCTTGAGAATTCAGAAAAGGCCAATAAAAGCAATCAGAAAGCTGAAGAATATAACCTGTGATAAGGATGTTCAAAACATAGACTGAAAACCTAAAGAACCTATCCTGTTCTATCTGAAGTCACTATAAATAGTCTTATTATTTATATTATAAACAAAATATACAGATGTAGAGTGAAAGATTATACATTAACAGTGTAAAAACCATATGTGTGTTTATGGTTCTTCACTTCATCACCCATTAGTTTGTGTTTCAGACAAATGACTATACAAAAGTTAATATTTAGGGTGGGCAACAAACACAACCCTGCACATTTCAGGGACCAACATCAAATTATTCACCTATCTAACTTATAACCCATTTTGCTCTTTCCTGGGTATTCTTTTCATTATTATTCCTTCTGCTTTTTGTCAAAAAGCAATATAAAAGTCCATGTAATTGTATGAAGTCATGACTTGCAGAATCCAATGTGTCTACTTTTTTTGCCATTTTCAACTGGCAGTTATTTTCATTTATATCCGAGGAGCATGGCCAGTTTGGAGAAAGGAAAAGTTTTCTAAACTATTTGAAGAAAAATGTTTACTAAAATATCCCAAATACAAGATGTTCCTTACTAAAAATAGTAACTGGTATATTTAAATACATATTGGGATGCCTGAACCTTTATCTTACTTTTATGCTCGATCAACAATGTGTAACTGGAGCAAGAAGTAGGAACGAGTGTCAGATGCTAATAGGAAGCAGAGTGTGCTCTCATTTCTTGCTTTTACTCTGCCCCTTTAAATCGGTGCTTGCTGAACCACCAAAAATAAGATACTGTGAATGAGTAGTTTGTTTTCAAATAAACTCATTATTTCAGCTTCTACAAGGACCACAGAAATTGAATCACTACATTAAAAAGAGTATTTCAGAAATGATCATATGCAAACTGGGAAGGATAGAAGTTGCTTTGGACAACAGTGGACCTACTGATTTTTGTACACCTTAGATGTCCACCATGAGAGTATCCCTTTCAGTTGTAATTGTATCTTGCTTATTTCTGTCTCATATAGGAGAATATTCCTAAATTCTGTGCCACATTCTTCAAACACACAAGAAATCATTGCTATAATTTTGCTGAAGTTAATGGAATTTTTTCAGAGATTAATTGGCCTGGGGAATGACTATTTTTATCCTCAAAGATGCCATGTATGCATAGGAAGTTTCCGGCTTGACAAATCCACTTCAGTGTGGATTTCAGTTACACTGAAGACATGAAAGCTAAGTATTCAAGTGCGGTGTAAATTGGCATGTTTCTCCTTGGAAGCACACTGTTTCTATTTTTAAACTTTATTGCTAATTTTTTTTTTAACTGCAACCTGGAAATACTAGTAAAATACAAAGCCTGTTTAGTCCTATTTCATGCTTTTGTTTATTTATTTTTAATAGTTCATATGTCCCTATAAAACCTATAAGCTACTAAGGATACTCTTCTTTATTCCAAGATCGATAACTGTAGCATTAAACTCCCTAAGTAGTTTTGTGGGTTTGCCTACTTTTTCTAAGCAGTGTACCACACTGGTCCTACCCATAGTAAGGGCAGTTTTATCAGCATAGTTATTCCTTCCCCTTCAGAATAATATTTCAATCAAGTAGAAACATAAAATATATATATATGTATGTCAGGATAGCTAAGAGTATTTCTAGTGCAACAAAGACCTTCTCCTAAATAAATGTTATATTTTGTGAGGAACTCAGAGCTGTACATAATTACTTTTTACAAGAACTAAACAGCTGGGTCTATTTTGCTTTATGATATACTTCAGGCAGTCACATTCAGCTTATTTAAGAACCACATTTTTCTTTCTCATAAAACTAACATACTACAATAATTAAATCAATTTCCAGTAGATTAGAAATACTAAAATCTGTGAAAACAATTGTAGACTTTGTATCCTGTTGGTGTTTTGCCAAGGCAAACACAGTGGGGTAAAATGTTCAGAGTGTGACTCAAATGCATCTCATAAAACTAACAAGTGTCTTTCAAACCAATCATCAGAATCTGTTCCACTTTTGGACTTGATTACTTTTGGAGTTTCTGATCTCTTTGTGTGATTAATAGAAAACTGCAGAAAATGTTAAGTTTCAGTTTTTACTTATTAGTTTATGTCACATGGACTCCTTTTTTATTAATAAATTAAAAAGTCTTTCAAGTGGCAGCACAATGGAATGGCAGAGAAGGGAGTGAAGTCAGGACATATGGAGCCTCAGAAGAACCATTTAAAAAGAGGAATTAGTAGTGATTGAGCACCAACTGTCAAAGGGATGTTTATAACTTAGAGAAAGTTTGCTGTAAGGACATTTTGTTTGCCTCTTTTCTGAGTGAACTCAGAATGCATGATGTATCAAAAGTATAGTGAGTGATGTATAAAAAATAGTGATCCTTGCCCCAAAGTGTGCACATTCTGAATTACAGAAATAATAGACTTCAGACACAAAATAGATTTGATAGGCTGATGGTGAGTTTGTTTCCAAATGGTGTAGATATCTTGCGGGCTTTCTAATCACCTCTTTCTGGATTAATGATGATAAAGCTAATTAAAGAAGCATGTGCTGAGGGAGACTTAATGAAGATTGATGGGTTGACATCTGTGGAGGTGAGGGCTTTTCAGAGTGAAAGGAGACATGAATAAAAGCTGCAGCTGGGATTAGAAAACTTCATGAATCTAGGGAGCAAGTCTAGGAGAGCATGTAATGTTTTCTTGAAAAGTGTATAGGCAAGTATTTTGTAAGTACTGTTCTGATGATAGTTTAGTATGTCTATGTGACTGTTAATACACACTGCTCAACACTATGGTATAGGGAATTTATTTTACTGGGAAACTGTGTTACTTATGCATTGTTCAAGTGAAAAGTCAATAGACTATTAGGTTTTTAATTTCTCAAGAAACCAGCTCTTTGCCTGTTTCATTTAATTAATTTGTCTTTCAAGGCAGTTAAATGCCTCCCTGACATCCAATCCCGTCAGGTCTCGGAAGCTAAACAGGGTCAGTCCCGGATTAGTACTTGGATGGGAGACCTCCTGGGAAATACCGGGTGCTGTAGGTTCTAGTCCTGAGGACTTCACTGGCACTGTCCAAGCTCGCTCGGCCGTGGCAGATGAACCTCAGGACTTAAACGGTGGGGCCAGTTCTGCGCACGCTGAGCCTCACCTAAAATTCACTGCGCAGGCTGGAAGGGCACACCCACGTGGGGACAGCCCTTCCCAAATCTTCGTTCGCGAAGCTGAGACACACACACACACACACACACACGTGCAATTTGTCTTTCAGTTATTTAAGTTTCTTTTCTGTTATATCCAATAGAAACTCCTATATACTGTTCCCCATTAAGCCTGTTAAAACACAGCTTTAAAAGAGTAACTTTGCAAGGGATTTTACCTGTGAAACACCGTGCTAGCTGACAGCATTGGCTGATTGACCTTTGCTGGATGATTTATTGCAAGGAGTTGCCAGGACAGTTGTTTCTAATTGTTGGATGGGGAGACTATGAAGAAAAAGGAGTTAGTCAAGGCAAATGAGGGCAGAGTTTGTGTGTATAGTTTGGTTTCAACAGCTAAGTAGCCATTATAATAAAATACCAGTAACTGATTTTTCTGTCCTACATAAGAGCTCAGAAACTCTTCTAGTAGTGTAAAAGAGAACCAGGCAGTCATTGTGGGAGAGACCAGCAACAATCAAAAAATCCCCACACATCAGGTAAAGTGTATTGGGGGGGCGGGGGGGGGGGTTCCCCCCCTTACCTTATTTTGCAAAATAACTAAATAAATAACTAACTGAAGTGTGACAGATGATCACATAGATCAGAAAGGTGAATAAGAGCTGAAAGCTGCTCAGGAAGCAAACATTCTAGATCTTAAAATTAGTAATAAAATCAGGAGTTATTTGATGACTCAGTAGAAAGGGTAAGAAATGGGGACGTTTGGAGAGAAAAGTGCTGAAGAAGGTAGCTATTTTTATATCGGTATTGGAGTAGGGAAGAAAAATTTCAGTTGAAAGAATACTGGCTTTAATAGAAGTGTGAGAAAATTTGGAGAGGAGACCTCTAATGATTATGAGATTACAACCTGACACAGAGCAAAATACGTGAAGCAACCTAGAGAAGTAGCATAACCTTCAAACAGAGAGGCAGAAAAGCACTTAGAATTTATTGTTGCAGCTTAGATGCTGCTATTTTTGGTATAGATTTTGACATTCTGGTTTCCATGCTGGTTGTACGGATGATGATGATGCTGCTTTTGCTTGTTTTGTTGCCACTGGTGATTGAGCTACTTCATAGCAATATGTCTGTGTCAGTATCACTTTCTTTTAGATGTTTTGTATAAGGCATTTGAATGGAATAGGAGTGCAAGAACTTTACACTATAGTAAAAAGTATCCTCTGGTAACTTGTTATTCATTTAGTCATAAATTTCCAACAGCATCAGTAAATATTACTCTTTGCAGCACTGAATTTTAGTCTTGCTTTCATAAAATTAAGTGATCTGTATAACTCAATTATCCTTGGTTATTATTTCACTTCCTTCATAGTGTTTCTGTACAATAGAATTCAGACAGGTTTATTTGACCTGAGAAATAAACTGTATTTCTCTTCTTCTTTTCCAATTTGTCTGCCTACTATAAAACCTTTCAAAAGACCCAAAACAAAACAAATAATCAGCTTTTGTTCAAGCTTTATATGTCATTTCTTTCCTTCTTTTCTTCATGTTATATTTTCTTTTTGTATACTATTCCTAAGAATTATCTTGGTTCAAAGAGAGTGTAAATGTAACTTCAGTTTTAAGAATGGTACTACTACTAATCATGTCATATTTCTAAAGTGATTTAGGCCCCCAAAATTCTGTGTATTATACATGAAATACAGGAAATCTTTAATTTCTCTATTGCCATATTAGCCCTTGCCTGGCCAAAACAAGCTGACCAAATCTATCAGTGTTTCATAGAGCAACAGCTGGCACCTGCCTTATGAGACAGTGGAGTGAGTCATTGATGTTTCTTTAGTTTGAGATGCCTTCCTAGAATAACAGGGAGTGAGAGAGGGACATTTTGAAGTCTGGTCAGCATAAGTTACAGGGTCACAGGCTTATTGGCAGATATGATGATGTCATATCTGGAGACAGGTAGCATTATATTCCAGTCTTCAAGAGCTTCCACAGCAATGATGTTCTGTTATTTAGAAACAATTCTGTCTTATTTTTATAGCCTTTTCTAAATATTGTGGGTTTTATGAAAACAATTCCTTGCTTAGCCTTAACTTGTATCCATTGCTCCACTTTTAATGTATGGTTTGGATTGGGTTTTTTCCCATTCCAACCTCATAACAGCCAAAAAAAAAATCCCTAATTTGGCATATTATAGGGTTAAGAGAGAACTTGAATAATCCTACATTTTTTTTTACATACATTTTCAATATTTATATGGGCAAATGAATTTTCACATAGTTAGCAAATAGAATTTGCTATTGCAGACTTTTGAAAAGGTATTTTAATGTAAGATTTTATGTGGTTTATCAGTAAAAATATCTCTATAATCAAGAGTGTTTTTTACAAAAGTTTTCATGTTTTTAAATATGATTTGATTCTGACATGACTGTAGTGTAACATATGTCAGAAACCATCTCAGTTGTGGTATTTGCTGAAGGTAACCAGCCAAACAAAGACAGTTCCCTTGAACATTAGGAGGAGAGCCTGAGAGAAGTTTGTTCAATATGAACTCTGAAAAACCACAATGACATTATACTGATTTAAAAACGTGGTGAGTACCTCAATTTTGACACTAAGGATTTATAGTGCAATGAACTTGCCAGTATTCATTTTTAAAAAATTGAGAGAGCATCTTAGTAAAGAGTAGAAATAAGGCACACAATTTTAGGGTTAAAAAAACTTTCCACACAAAAACTCCAACCACATAACCCTGTCCGTACTCTCTAAAAATATTAATTTGTTCTAGGAATTCTGGAAGGCCAGACTTTTGAATTTTAAGATTACTTTCAGTTATTCAAAGGTACCTCACAGTTAGACAGAGCTTAATTTGATCCTCTAGCATAGAAATGCTTATGCCCATGGGCATCATGTGAATCACCTGTGCTCAGACTACCAAAACTAAGAAGCACAGATGAGGAGTTCTGTCAAGCTAATGAGTCCTGTCTCTGCTGCAGATAACCCTATGAGACATTATTGTTTTGCATCTCATCACTCTCTGAGGTTAAATTCTAGAACAAAATACATAATTAATTACTTGTCATTAGTATGTAGACCAAACATATTTGTGTCAGATGTTTTACAGCTGGAGAGAAAGTACCACTTGGAGGTGCTTTTTACTGTTCTTGGGATTTGTCTTAAAAAAATTAAGTTCTCATGTATATTTTACACCATATGTAGTTGAATGTAAAGTTCTTTCTACAAAATAAAATGGAGAAGAACTTTACTGCCTAATCAGGGACAATTTTACCTTTTCTTTTGATAACTGCTGTAGTCTGGTGTCTGGTTTCTTTTTGTAACACCAAGTATACCTCCAATCAGTTTGCCTTCACTATATTTATTGCTAGGTTTTAATTGAAAGGTCTATATGAATTGGATTAACAGAGGCTACAGTATTTTGCATTAATCTTACTTTGCACTTTCTCATGTTCCTTTCACCATTGTTCTTGGTTTTTACTAGTAAACCAGTCTGCAGCTGGTTTTCCTTTTATCTCACAGCAGAGAGAATAGTGGAGAGGAGCAGCAATACAGGGAGGATTTATGCTTATATATAATGCTTCACTCTGCTGTCCTCCCTCCTGATACTCCTATACAAGTAGCAGATTGTCTTATTGCTCTTTTTCTTGGATCTTGAAAGAAAGAAAATCAGATATCAGGAACGTAGGGGGGTTTTTTTCTTACTGTTCAGTGGTAGGGAACATTTGGCTTTCTCCCCCATTTTCACACACCTTAAGAAATTCAAAGATTTTTTTTTTCTCCTCAGGCATTTCTTGTTTAATCCCTATTACTCCTTATGAAATTCAGTCCTATGGGATACTTTTCGAACTTTGACTTCCCTTGCAGTGTGCCATTGTAGTTATTACGATCATTGCCATCAGATTTACTTGACAATTATTTCATCCTTTCTGTTTCTTCTCCTGTTTTGTTCACTATATTTGGGTGGGTGTAAAGGCTTCCTTTATGAAGTAAAAGTATCTCTGAAACCCTTGGAATGGACAGTGATTTCTCAGTTATTCATCTGCTATGGTGATATTCCAGGAAAAACAACAACAACAAAACAAACAAACAAAAGCACAACAAACGTCCTCTTGCTGTTGCTCTTTCCATCCTCCTTCCTAGGAGAGAAGGAATGCAAGTGCTACCGTGCTGGTACAGATGTCATTGCTCATATGCCTTTGTTTACTCTGAAGTAGTCCAAGCAAAGACGTCTAAGATGGTGTTGGGCCTTTCAACCAGCTTTCTCATCTGGCTGAGAAACTTGTGGAATGGGGCAGTAGACCCTTACAGCATGTGTTGCAGGGAAGGACACATTGCAGCTGTGTGTACCTGCCATGTCTGTAGAATGCAAAAAAGGTGGAATTGAGAATATACAATGATATCATTTCTGCAGCATTGAAATCTAAATAAGAAAATGTGGTAGAAACAGATGGACTATCTGTTAATTGGGTGAACTATTTAGTAAAAAACCAAATCCCTCAAAGCATTGAAGCATGTGAGCTATTTGTCTCATTTCTTTTTTTTTTTTTTGAGGGAAAATAGCCACTGTTAGTAGATTCTTTTATGTGAAATAATTGAAATTAAGGAGTGTGTCCATATGTAGCTTTTTTGTGACCACTTTTGGTAAGCAGCATCATGAAATTTGTTGAAGACTTTTGTCTGTATGACTAACTTGTAAAACTGATCTAGGGACTGTTATATATTTTTTGTTTTCTGTGCTAGAACATTTCCACCATCTCAAAAGTTTTCATTAATATTCCTGCCCTCCTTTAAAGATTTTCTGATTGTTTAGGCTTAGTTCCAGTACTGTGTTTTCCTCCACTCCAACTAATTTGACGTTATTTCTTGCACAAATTGGGGAATTTTGGATAGCGTAGGGATATGACAGTTAAAAATGTTGACTTTTTTTTGAGCATGGTCTTCTGAAAAGATTTTCCTTAGTGCTTCAGGTAATAATTAACAGAGATCTAGTCAAAATTTAGATTTTGTTATTTTAAGCATTCAAATAATTATTTATTTATAATGGATTGTAATGATATACAGCATCAGCATCACGATTTAATTGCAATGGATTGTGACTAATACACAGCATCAACAACAAGAATCCAAGAAATATTTCAACACAAAAAAATACAACCAGGTAAAACAAATTCAGTCAGAGAAAGAGTGAGAAGAAACAAGTAAACTGTTAAGTGGTGAGAGACATGGGCATTTTCACACCAGTAATAGAGAAGATGCTGCAGTTCTGCCTGCCCCACCCTCCCCTCTACCCACCAGCTTATTCCATAGGGAATTTCTATGGAACATGGGAGGCTCCTGCTCCTTCACTAATTCAGAAAATACATTTGAATTGGCATCATGTACAGGATGCCTTTTGTTTCTGCTGTCATAGCATATTTTCCCATTTTTGTTCAGGCTATTTTTTGGGGGAGATAGGGGAAATTATTACCATAAAATTGTTGATATAAACCCTCCTGAAAAACTGAGGAATGTAATATCAGGTATTCTTTAAATTAATGCTTAATAAGTTTCTACCTGTATCTTTTGAAGTGATTACTGCATGTGATGTACCCCCATAACAAACATATCAAAAATAATAGCAAGACATAAAAATGACAGGCAAATTTTTAAAGTATGCTTCAAAATTCTAAAAACACAAGATTTGATGCCAAGTTTTTAAAATTTTATTTTTAAAGAAAATTATTTTTATCCTAATCTTACTAAGGAAAATCAAAAATGTTGATATTTTTAATAAGTTGGAAATGTTAAATACCATCCAACTCCCTATATGAATACAGAAAAAAATTTAAAGAAAAAGTGAGCAAAGGTTAGAATTAAGGCAGCTTGTACAAGGAATTCATCAAACAATTCTGAGGGAAGTTATGTGCATAGATCAAAATATATACATGCATAATTGGCAATCACAGAATTTGTTTAGTGGTGAGAGAAATTTTAAATGCAGTATTATTATTTTTTCTTTCCAGAAATCTCACGTGCTAAGTAAATTAGTAGTAAAATTATGTCTTTGAGATTTAATTTATATGTGGTTTAGTTATTAATATCTTAAGGAAACAAGTTTTATTAATTAAAAGAAAATATTTCTCTGCCACTGAACGTACTCTTAGCACAGCTTGCCATTTTCAAAATTACCAGGGTTTATATTCTGTAACATATACATGTGCCTTTTCTTGCATTTAAGATTTGGTATTTGGCTGCTTATAACCTTGCAGCACTCCTGAACCATTCTTTAGAGAGTTGTAGGGCAAATTCCATGCAAGGTAAATTTTTTTCTTCTGTGGAAGCTGCTGAAATTGCTGTATGAGATTAAAACTGTGAAACAGATTATAATTGTCATAGATGTAAAAAAAGTTATCTCAAATTTTCAAAATAGAATAAAATTTGATTATTCAACTGTTTTATCCTGTTTGAGTACTTTTTAGTTTACATTTTGACTGATGCATATCAATGAGATTTTGATGAAAAGAAACTATTTGAAATCTTTCCAAACATCAAACTAAGTGTAGATAAGTTTTTAGTTTTGCTACAGTCATTTAACTATGGTGTCCTGAAAGTAGGTCCATGAGGGTTCAGCAGGTAACATAAAATATCTATAATATAATTACTAGTATAAAGAATACAATTTTGGAAATGAATTGATGTCATGATTTTTTAGAGTAAAGTAATTTTATTCAATGATCCACAGTGGGGCAGGTGGTCTTGATCAATGTTTATTTTATGGTTGTTTGCAAAAAGAATGTTGTTAAAGCCATTAAATGAAGTAATGTTCTTTGAATTTGCAAGATTTCCATACTTTTGACACTTCTATTCTGAAGCCATTTATTTGCAAAGCAAATCATATTCCTGAGATCATATTCAAAATGCAATGTGCATTGTGGAATCTTGGGTGATGGTGGGTTTTTTTTGTTTTGTTTTGGTGGGGTTTTTCTCCCTTATAACTATATTCATGCTAGGGTTTTCAGCAGCACATAAGTTACTTCAGCAGAACTTGTTGCTAATGTAGACCTAACCCATATGCTGTCCAGACTGAAAGCACTTTCTGGTACAGTGACTTTGTGATTTATTATTATTATTTCCTGTCTGCAGCGTGACCTATTTCACAAGTGACGTGGACTTTAAGTTAAAATGCTTTGTAAGTTTAGCTAAGATGAATGCATGCAATTTGGTACTTTTTAGGAGCAGTATTATCTGTATTCAAACAGTCAATGTGAAACTAAAGCTTTTTATGGATAGTATTATGCTCTCGATGCAAGTGTTTGCATCTCTATATGATGCTACATTCTAGAATTCATTGATGTGAATTAATCTTATGCTGGTTTTTTTATAACTATGCCTGTCTTATCTATGATGAACATGTGTTTTTCCCTTCCTAATTTCTTTGGTAATTTTTAAAGCTATCTTTGTTTTAGAAATTCTCTAGTTGGAGTCCACATTAAAAGATAATGTCACTTCTTCATTAACAGCGCCTATCAAATGGCTCAATAGACTCAAATGATGAAGCCAGTCAAGTTGTTGAACTTCAGGAACTATTGGAAAAGCAGAACTATGAAATGGCACAAATGAAGGAACGTTTGGCTGCACTGTCTTCCCGGGTGGGAGAGGTAGAGCAGGAAGCAGAGACTACAAGAAAAGAGCTCATTAAAACAGAGGAAATGAACAGTAAATATCAGAGAGACATTAGAGAGGTAAGGATTTCACCTCATTTCTTGATTGTTGTTCCTGTGATACTCCCTGCAAACTGACAGAGGCCATGTATATGGGCAGCAAAATTTGAGCTCTGATGAAAGCCCCTGAACAAAGGAGACAGGAAATTTACAATAAGAAATAGTCCTGTTCTATTCTCTCAATAAATGAAATTGCAATTTAATTTTCCTTCCCTTTCCTTCTTGTGAATTTGTGGTGCTACTTAGTGTTCTCCACAGTATCATCTGTAAGACAGATGTTCTCAATATATCTGGATGGTTGGCTTCTAGAGTCCCTTTTAGAACGTATTAATTATGTTTCTGTTACACAGCTTCCTGTAATATAGGTATTTCATATGGACTTATGTATGTATGTATATGAATTTGTATGCATGTATTTAACCTGTTATTTCTATTATTCTGGAAGAAACGTTCCTTCACAGTTTCTGATGCTTGACTCAGGCTCAAAGTCTTTTCCTGTCTTTGTACTCTGTCTCTTTTAAGTATTATATAATTTTTATCCAGTTACAAAGACTAGTTCTCACTGATCTGGGATCCAGGGAAGTACAGGTCTGTCAGCTTGACCTCAGTGCCTAGGAGGGTCAAGGAGCAGATCATCCTATGTGCCATGACATGCCATGCCATGCAGGACAACCAGGGAGTCAGGTCCAGCCAGCACAGAAGCATGAGAAGCAAGTCCTGCTTGGCCAACCTCATCTCCTTCTATGAGAAATTAACCTACATAGTGGATGAAGTGAAGGCTGTAGATGTTACCTACATGAACTTTAGTAAAGGCTTTGGCACTGCCTCTCATGATAATTTCCTGGAGAAACTGACTGCTTATGGCTTGGACAGATATTCTTCACTGGGTTAAAGACTGGATGGATGGCTGGGCCCAGAGTGTGGAGCCGATCACCAGTGGTGTCCCCCACGGCTGTATTGCACCCAGTACTGTTTATTATCTTTATTGATGATCTGGATGAGAAGACTGAAGGCACTCTGTCAGTCTGCAGAAAATGCCAAGCTGGGTGGGAGTGTTGATCTGCTGGAGGGCAGGAAGGCTCTACAGAGGGATCTAGACAGGCTGGATGGATAAGTGGGCCAAGGACAGTGGAACGAGGTTCAATAAGGTCAAGTGCCAGGTCCTGTACTTGAGTCCCAACAACCCCAGGCAGCATTACAAGATGCTGGAAGAGTGGCTGGAAAATGGCCCAGGGAAAAGTCTTGGGGGGTTGGACTGGCAGGAGGCTGAACATGAGCCAGCAGTGTGCCCACAAGGCCAGGAAGGCCCAGGGAAAAGCCAAACATTGATACAAGTTTCCCAGGGAAGTGTTGGAGTCCCCATCCCTGGAAGTGTTCAAGAAACATGTTGATATGAGACTTGAGGACATGGTGGTGGTGCTAGGTTTATGGTAGGACTTCATGATCCAACTTTAACAATTCTATGATGCTGTGATGTTTCTCCTCTTCCACCACTGCTACGTTAGGTCACTAGGAGATTGCAATATCTCCACTCTATTTAACTTTTCGTAAGTATTGCTGTCTCTCAGATGCTTCATTGCCACTTGCTGTTGCTCTTACACCAGGTACAGGCTTACTCGCTTTAATTTTCTTTCATCCCGAGTGAAGTGGCTGCTAATATATTTGCATGCAGAATAATTACTAAATGCCAATGCAAAATCTGTTGTGAAATGTATTTGTAAAGGTGGAAGTGTTTGTCATTATTTCATTTAGCCACAAAAGATAGTTTCCCCAATGCAGAAAATTAAATACTTGCAACAAGGAAAGGGTAGTTTAGTGTAGTGTAACTTGGATAACCTATTGAAAATGTTTTCCTGTGTATTTTAACAAATTAAATATGTAATTACTGAGTTTTATGTTATTTTTTTCAGCAATGTTCAAAAAGATCACCTCAATATGCTCCATTTTAGGACTATTTGGATACCTATATAAGATCATTATGTCTTGAAAAATCATCTCACTTCAACACTGCTTTCATAATGTAATCATAATGAAAAGTAATGTAAGACATGTTTATCAGTAAATATTTTTATTGAGAAAGATTATGTGGCATCATGTAAGTCTTCTCAAGGACCAGTCACGACTTTAATAAAATTTTTACTTTCACCAAAAGTAATTGAAGAGAAATGAATAATCTAGGTAAATTATAGGTATTGACTTCAGTGAAAATATGGATATAACTAGCTCAAGATTTTAAAGAAGTCCTACCCATAACATACATAGATAAAAACACCCACATGTTATGGTTATGTTATGAATCCAAGGTCATTATTTTCCTGAAATTTCACAACGTGTCACTGGATGCCTGCTTACATGTACTTCAGATGAAAGTTTTAGAAGAACCCAGGAATAAGAGTAAGAATGTACATATACCTTTTTTTGCTCATGTCACTGTTCTATGTTTCTATTATGTAACTAAACAGTTTTTATACTTATCAAGCCTGCTGTTGTTTAAGAAGCAAACAGATAAACAAGAACTGTTTTTGCTATGATTTCTGCACTGAAAAATATAGAAACTAGAGAAATACAAAAAGGTGAAGTTTGTTTCTGTGTCCTGCATTCAACAGCTACTATATCATAGTTACAAGAAACCCAAAAGAAAATAAATTCTCTTTTAAAGTCAAAGATTTGTTCTTGAGCATACCTTACGCCCTGTCTACTGTTAACATAAAAATTACACTGGTGTGAAATTATGTAGCATTTTAAGTCCATTGTTCTTTATGTAGCCTTTTTTTGTCTTGTTAGGCAATGGCACAAAAGGAAGATATGGAAGAAAGAATAACTACGCTGGAGAAGCGCTACCTCAGTGCTCAGAGAGAATCCACCTCCATACACGACATGAATGATAAGCTAGAAAATGAACTGGCAAACAAGGAAGCCATCCTACGTCAGGTATGGCACCTGCATTAGGCAGTTGCTTTCTTTGTACACAATGAAAATTAATGCAAGAAAGGGGGCAGATTTACTGTGGCAGGTTTCCATTAGGTTAATCTTCATTTTTAATTAACAGATCAATTAATCTAAAAAGCCCTAAATTGTTCGGCATCTCTAAATTTTATGCCAGCTACTAGAACTGTGAATAACAATTTTAATGTGTATTAAGTGTTTGAAAATAACAGTTTTCTGCTACTGTCTTGAATAAATGCAAACAGTAATATCCCTTAAGTAACGGAATATCTTTACTTCTTATGTAACAATTTTGAAGTTTTATTTTTTAAAAAAATAGTCTGAGCTAAAAAAAATTATCTTCTGCAAGAAAGATCAAAATTTGCATGCAATGTATTCAAATGATTCCACATATCAGTAAAGTGCAAATTAAATTTTACAAAGCTGAATGATCTGTGAATATGTTTTTAAAAAGTGTGTAATGTGACAGCAGCTTTCTCTTTTTGTACTTTGTTTCCATGGTGATCCCAAAGCTGGAATGTTAACTGAACATAAAACACTGCTTTGTAATTTGAGGAATACAGTATAAACTGAAAGCTAACATGAAATGACTACAATTCATACTGTGCAATTCAAACTTGGCCTCGGTATCAGACTTCTTTTTCACCTGGCATGTCTTTAAACAATTTAAAGTGCTATATACGAAATTAGCCTCTGTGATATGATAATCTCTGCCTCTATAATTGTATGCAGATATATTTACACATGCATGCATGGGTGTGTATATATGTACATGACTACCACTTCAGGGAAACTACAGCTCCTGACAGCTTCTTTAGACCAATTTAAGAGGCATCTTCAATTTTCAGGGAAAAACCCCACTCAATGTCAAAATAAGGTACATGCACCTGAATTGTTACGGCTACCAATGTAAGTCATGCTGTGCTGCAGAGTTCTGCCTACTCAAAGCAGGGACCAAAAGTAGTCTTAGATACAGTCAGACCTAAAGCTGACTTGCAACATTGCATTGTGAAAAGCTTTTATAAATGATAAAAAATAATCAAAAATTGCACATCTGTTTTATTATGTTTTTGTACTACCTGGGTTGAATAAGAAAGCAGCAAACACTCTTAAGGCCATTCAAAAATTCTTAATTGTGTGGTGCATCTCAGTAGGCCAGAAAATGCTGCAGTTATCAAAAGTCCTCCTATTTCTCTTTAATAGTTATCCCAAAGTAATCAATTTCACCTCTGTAAAATGAGATTGAATTGAAATGAATGAAATACCTGTTTTAACTGTTCCTAACACATGATTGTCATTCTTTCAGGAAATTGTTTGGCAATATGTTCAGGGAAATCTATCCTTTAGGGATTGTACTTTTTTCCCATTTTAACTCATGCATGAAACTTTTCTGTAAAATGTGCTCAATATTTCCATTTAGAAAATTCTCATTTTACTGGCACCAGTACTATTATTTTACTTAGATAAATACCACATCGTTCAAAGGAGCTTTTTCATCTTAATTGGTGCCATTTTCAACTCCTTTTCTTCACTGTTGTGTGATTCTTGAGCCACAAATCACTAGGAAGACTGGCAGCCTACACTGTTGCATGCTTGAGTTAATACCTCTCCAGTACTCTTTCTCAGACTGTGGGATGTCTTACCTATTAGTGAGTTTCACTGTCATTTCCCCTGATACCTTAGAAAGGGAAGTAAAAATCTTAACCCTGAATTTGTTTTTTATACCTGTTTATCTGTCTTTGGCCTTCAGTTGGAAGACAAAAACAGACAACTGCAAGAGCGTCTGGAGCTGGCTGAGCAGAAGCTGCAGCAGACAATGAGGAAGGCTGAAACCTTACCTGAAGTGGAGGCTGAACTGGCTCAGAGAATTGCAGCTCTGACTAAGGTACTGAATTCTCGCTTCAGAAGCCCCATTGTTTAACCCTGATTTGCATCCAGGTTCCTCACCTCAAGGATGAAACAAAAGTACCTTCAAGCTGATTTGAAAGAGGAAAATGTTTCCTTATACATATGTGCCACAATTTTAACCAGGAATGGTCTCAATGCAGTATTTGTAATTCTTAACATTTTGGTGACAGGAAGAGTAATCTGTAAATTAGCCGAGGCTATATTTACAAAGGAGTCACGTATTTTCAATACATATGACCATTACATACCCTAGGAGGATTCATTTTACTGTGTAAGAATTTCTAATTTAAGGGGAGAGAGGTAAGGGAAGTTCCATTCCTATATGTACTTAGTTCTTCTGGATGTTTACATCCACCATGTATATAAACAACATCTATTTTCATTGCACTAAGTGCTATAAAATCAAATCATGGTGGCAGCTGGGAACATCCATACAACACAACAGAAGACAACTTGTAGTACACGCTTCCAAGGCTTATTTTGAATGATTCTTTGTATCATATATCTGGAAAGACAAATGTGAAACCCTGAGAGGACTTCAAATATTTTTTTCTTATAAATTTATTACATGACTACTGTCTTACAAAGAAATAAGAAGATAAATTTTCAGTAGTGTAGTTTTCATATTTGGCCTCTAATACTTTCAGATGTGCATGTAGTTATATTAACTATAACTCAAGTATTATCAACTTCATGAGGACATACAATGAAGTTTAGTCTTCATCTCTTAAAATCAGACAAATAAAGAATACATTTAAGAGACTGTATTACATATAATCCTGTTTTATCTAAGATTTCCTTTCTGTATTGCCAGGGAATGCTCCTAATTATTTATGCGCCGAGCTACTTTTAAATTTGATGGATTTTTTTCAGTTCTTGTGTTTGCCCATTTATAGTGAAGCTTTATGTGCTGAACAGCTCATTAATAAAGTCTGTTTTTTTGGGTTTTTTTTAGTAGTTCAGTTAAGTAGAAACAAAGAAAGAAAGGAAGGCTTGGGGGTGGGGATTTGAGTGGGGGCTGCTTTATTAAGGCAAGATCATTATTGAATAATCAACATTTTATGCTGTCCACTTTAGGTTTATATGAATGGTGGGTATCTGAAAGAAAGACTGAACACTGGGGGAGAGGGGAGTTGGGAGGGAGCCAAAAATAATCAGCAAAAAGAGCTCCATGAAATACCAAATAAATACCATTGTATTTTAATAAAACCTCAGGTGCACATAAGATAAATCCCTTGGCACTTGAACAATAGAAATTTCCGATTCAGCAAATAATCACATATTTGAATACCCTCAGTAGCTTAAAAGTATTGTTGTCTGTTTTAAGAGGTTTTTTCCTGAATAGGTTGTCCAGCAATTAGCCATGAGTAAGTATTTTGCAGTCTCCAGCATGTTTTTTTCTTGCAACTGCATTTTTCCTTGAACTTATATTAATGACAAATACTGTAAGAAAAAATCCCATTTCAACCATGCAGAACACACAGGGACTTCCATGAGATACTGCTGTTATTGTGACCATAAAGCTGCAGTATACATCTCTGTATTCTTACATTACTTCATGGGATGTGGCTAGAAAGCTGTGACCAGAGCTGATGCTCCACCCTACTTCACTTTGATGTACTTAAGCAAAGTTTTTGCCAAGCAGGAAACTCTAAGAAGTGTGTTAGATTGTAATGATCGTTCTGTTCATTTCTCAGTGATTACATGAAAACCTGAAGACATCTATGTCATTTAAAATTGTGCTTACTTGGAATACATGACATGAAGAAGGTCATAATTTGGCCAATAGGCTAAAAAACAGCTGTGTCTTTTATGGTGTGTATTTTCTACAATGTCTTTGCAAGCTGTAGAGCTTATTAAAGTGTCAGTTTGAAAGCTCTGAAGTTTAAAGACTAGTACTTTTCATGGATCATATAAATGTAGCTCAGAACCAAGGACAGTGCTGTAATTACTGCAGTTTACTTACATAGTTTTGAATTAGCTAGCTGGTATGGTCTTACTGCACTGCCTGTTCAATGAAAGCTTCAAAACCTACCTAAGGGGCTGAATAATGCTTAATTAATTTTGCCTTGTTTGAACTTTATGCCAACATACACGTTGTCAGTAAGAGTCAAATTATCTGACTTCAGATTACCCAAAGTCTGTCTACCTGAGCAATGTGATCACCACATCTGTGTATGCTAAGTAAAAGATGAGTCCCCAATGAGCTAGCCTTTCTGTGCTGAAAAAAGCCCCAAACTGATTCTCCTTGCTGTAGTACTACCTCAATGAAAGTGCCTTCTCTGAGATTAATGGGGTTGCAATCATACCAAAGAGGTGAGTTAAGCCTAACATGCTTTACATGTATTTTAAAGGAACGTAAGTGGGTTAACTGGAATCTATGACTGCTTCACTGTAGGTAAAGTATATGACCAATTTCCCACATGTGAAGACAAAACAGAACATATATATTCTGGATTTGGCTGTATTTTTTTCCCCCTCTCAGATTTAAAAGATGCATGTTGCAGTTCTGCATTCAATTGTTTTACTCTGGCTCATAATAAATCTGGGTTGGAATTGAGATTCTTATATGATGTCAATTGTTAAAATTAGTGGGGGGGGACATTATGTATATAAGCTAGTGAATGTGTTTTTGCTACTTTTCCATGCCCAGACTAGTTCATAAGGAGTGAACTTCCAAAAATTTGGACTATACAGTGAACTCGGATAAGTACCCATAAATTAACATGAATCATTTGAACTTTTCTTTGGCTTTGTTTTCACTGTGTTCTGCCCATTGGGTGAGCAACTGGAGGGTTAGTCAGCCTGTGGCAGACTAACCTGAAACAGCATGATCCCATATACTGTGCTGTCCTGCCTGGCCATCACACTGGTATCTGTCTGGTCATGACAAGTAGCACAGCTCTCAGCATGTATCCCAAGATTTAGATTGCCATAACTCATTGAGCCACCTTCTACACACTCTCACAGTATTGGTCTGTTTGCCTGCCCTGGAGAAGAGGCAGTAGAAAGAACCTTCCTTCACTATTAACTACACCTTTCTTTATCCTGCAAAGTGTTCATTTTCGTCAGAAGGGACAGATATTGGAGCATTGAGAATCTTCAGATGGTTAGTCTGTCAAACACAGTTTCTTCTTGCATGTATTCAAAGAGGGTCTAGTAGAGACAAACAGAATCCACCTACTTCCATTCATTCACTCCCACTAGTAGTCCCTCACTCCCTGGGTGCTTGTGCAGCAGAGGTACCATGTCACTTCTCTGATCACAAGACAGCAGTCGGCATTTTACTCCATCATTCCCATATGCAGGTCTCCAGAAATACCAACTGTGCTTTTCAGCTTCATTAGAGAAGCACTGAGATAGAGAAGAGGAAACCATAATCATAATAAACCACATTTAGCATAGTAACACCTTCAGTTAAAGGTGATAAAAAATGACTTGAGAGTTGAAGGCCAGTGAGACACAATGCTTACTTTGTGACAATGTGGGGATGTGGTTTGCTTTAAGCAGAGAAGTTGCAAAAGAGTAAAAGGAGAAGGTCTGCCATGGAAGGGATGCAAGGAGGGGAAAGAGGTTGCCCTTCAAGGAGTGGATGTAGTTCATATAAAAACCTTTCTGAGAATAAGGGAGAGAGACAAGACATTGTGTTATCTGGAGAAAGAAGCTGATAATTCCTCTTACAGATTAAAAAAAAAAGGTGAAATACCTTTGATGAGGAGGGAAGAAAACTTCACATTTAGAACACGTTCCTGTCTTCTCAAATGCCACTCATATTGTGATTCCCTTTTTTCAGAAAATTTTACCCTGATAGGAAGAAGAAATGAAAGAAACAAATTTGATAAAGTTAAATGGAAGGAATTGCTTATTAAATTTAGGAGGTGTAAAAAGTAGTGGGAAAACAAAGGACAAGAAAGAATGTATGAATATATAGTCACTGCAAGGCTGGGGCTTGGAAAAAGGGAGACTTAAGCCAATGCATTTTGTCACATTTGTAACAGGTTAGATTGTGAGCATGTGAGGAAGTAGCTGTTAACTTTGTGAGCTCTTGTGACTTGGTCAACATGACTGCGTATTTTCACCTTCGATTGCATAGATCAGTTTAATAATGATTTGTTTCTTCTTGATTAACTCCCTTATTCCAAAGATAGCCAAAGGGATGTGTACCATAAGACAGTAGAAAGTCTGGAGACTGCAGGTGTTCATAAGTCAGGATTTCAAAAATGGGGCAATTGGCTTGAACCATTAGAAAAGATTAGATTTGTTCCTGCAGCTCAGCACAAGGAAGAAAAATTCTGGCAGCTGTATTATACAGGTGCTTTCCACATCTGAAATTGGATTTTTTTTTCCTCAACTAAGATGCAAAGACCGAAAAAATGTGCAGTGCCAACAGTAACAGATGATGTGAAAGCAACATCTTTTTTTGTGGACGCATTAGCAGCAGGAACATCAGCAGAGTTTTAACAGGGTTAGAGAGAGCATAAGCTGCTTTGGTATTCCCTCACTGCCAAGTTTTTCTGTCTGTTACTAGTTTATAGTGGCTATTTCTTTGCTATTTCATGGCATAAGAGTGCAAAGAGAGCATTAAGGCTCATGCTGGTTTCTCATAGGAGTCAGACATCGTTAGTTTGTGTCCATATATTTTTAATCCAGTTTAAAATGCACAATTTCCCAAATTTATTTATAACTGAATTTTCTGGCTAAATGCTTTATATGCTAGTTGCTGAACACTGCACTGTGTGTCTTACTAATCCTTCTGTACAGAGTACTAGCAAACAGGAATGCAAGTCTTGTATTAAAAAGTAGAATGTAGGGTAAGGTCTGCTAAGAAGTGTCACATGGATTCCACTGTACAAAGCTTTGGACTCAATTAGTGCTTAGTAAAACAAGTTGAAAAAATCCAACTTCTGTTTATGAACCTCAGAGTCCACAGCTGTCCCTTCTGTCTCATGTGCATATAAGATTCTGCAATGGAAACGTAACTAGCACTGGTGTCTCAACCTCTGCCTTGTGCCTCAAACTACAAGGCAGAGATGGAGACATTCAGTACTTTCATGGTAGGCTGCCAAATCTCTTAAAGCCTATTCCAGTGGGAATGTCTGGGTCTGACTAGCATACACAAACAACAAAAACGTGTAGCTGCCACAAATGTGTCAGTCCTAAGAGCGTGGCCTGGGGAAGTCTGTGCAAGAGGGATTTGCAAATCCCTTAGTGAACAGCCGACTTGCTGGACTTCTTTTGTCTGGAAGGCTCTCTTTGAGACCTATGTTGGGGCCTCAGCATAAAGGGCAATAGGAGGTGTGGAAATCCTTAGGTTTGGCAGTATGTTCCACTTGGCATGCTAATTACTGAAGCTCTTTGGAGGTGGGTTTCTGCAAGTGAGAGAAGATAGGAGCGCACATTTGTTTTTCTGTTTCCCTAGCCCTTACAGAGGACACCCTTTTGATTCATGTCCCTGCTGCAGGAGCTGCTCATGCATTTAGCATGGAATAACCAGTGGTTTAAATCCCTAAGAAGCATTAGAGCCCAGGGTAGGTATTAAGTCTGCACACCTGCACTTGCTCTCTGCCAGACAAGTATTTGAGCCTAATTATTTAATACCTTGGTTTATAAAATAATTTGTTTCTTTTAGAGTAGTTCAGAATAACACTTTCAGAACAAAGGATAAATAAAGGAAACCTAAAGTATTCTAAGGCATTTGCAGTGTTTAGAATAATGAAATTTGTTTTAATTCTAAGGCGTATTAAATTTTAATTAATTTCTAAGTCTCACTGACCTACCAAAGAGATGTAAAGGGAGATGAATGGGGAGATCTTCTCTGTTTCCTTTTACACTGAAATATGAAGTACAGGTACTCTGAGACGCGTTCAGGAAGATCTTTTTAACATGAATCTACTTACCAACATTTTAGTATTCTAGTTAAATAACTGAAAACTGTAGTGTAAAAAGACATATATAGCTTAAATATATACTTTACTGAATTTTTAAAGCAGTAGGAAGTTATGAAATAACAGGATTAGGTAGCTGTAAGAATCTTAAGAAAACATTATATTCTTTAATATTTTCTATGTAAGAATTCTGATAACGTACATAATTCTGACAGTAATGTTATTCTTTCTCTTCTTCCAAATAATTGTTAAACCTTGTACCACAATTATTTTATGTATTGAAAAGATTTTCTGCTAGAGGAATAAAGTTTGGCACAGTTTGAACTAAAACTTTACTTTTTAGTTTCAAGGGGGAAAAAAGGTAAATTATACAGCTAACTAGACAGGCTGTCTTTTCAAGGACAGTTTATGACAGACAGCACCACATTTTTGGAAGACTTAAATGAGATCCCTTTGAACCTAGAGGTATTACTTTGGTTATCTTCGTATTTTGCATTAACCTGCAATTAAGTGTATGCAGGCAGTGAAGATTAAGTAACTTGCATTTAAACTTTGCAGTCAGCTAATGAAGCTTCTGTGGAGTTTAATTTTGTAGGAAGGTGCCTCCAATGGATTCTATATCTCCCTCAATGTACAGGGCTTCAAAAGAGGTAGAATTACATAGACCTTCTCAGAGGTTTGATGGTTTCAGTTTATCTCATGACCCTTGGAGATGCCTTAAGGGAAGGTCTTGAACCATTAGTGCAGCCAGGACTCAAAAAAGGGAAAATTCTGGTTTTTACAGTGCAGGATAAAACTTGGTCACTCCATGGAAGGGACAGCATGGTCTGCTGTTCTGCAATCACAGGGACTTACTTTTCTCTACCCTATCTTTCTATTTATCCAGTTAGGAGAGGAAGTAGTGCATTAACCGTTGTGTGCTGAAACCAACTAATACATAAAACTGGAACATAAGGAACACAGAGGTATTGTCACTGGTCCAAGTCATAATAAATAGAGAAAATAGTTTCAGCTAATAAATAAATTCAAGTATGTCACACTATGCCTGCTTCATGATTAGAAACAGTAACTACACTTTTTAAGTGAGTTTACTTCCAAAGACTTTCCCTTAAATTTTGCAAAAATCTGAGTTTTGTGAATATACTTACTCTGATATACTTAAGTTCAAGTTTATCAGTATGCTTGTGTCTTTACAAAGCAGGATTTTCTCGTATGGATATCTTCATATCAAAAGCTGCAGTTTATAAATCTTTGAATCACAGGTTTCTTTTCTGTGTGATCTTTTGGTCCTGATAATACTCCCAAGTTTAAGTTATGAATAATTTTAAGTTATGGTGAACATCTGGAATTACTTTGGTATCTATTCCTAATTATTTTTGATAAATCACTAGTAGATCAGATTATGAAAAATAGTCTCACTAAAAAATACTGTTGTAAAATCAGTATTTTTTGTACATGCCAAAGATTGCTCATCTAAAGATGGAGTTCAGGCTCTCTTTGAGAGTGGGTAAATCTGACAGTTAAATAGCATTGACAAGCACAAGCTCACAACTCAGTCATCAGAAGCACTGTCTGTACCCCTTATGCACATTTCTGTTTCTATAGCAACAAAACCAATATAGCATTTACCATTCTTTACAGGCTTTTTTTAAAGCTTAGATGATAACATAGACTTGTTCTATATGACAATAATATGAATATTCATGTTTTTCTACAAATGACCTAATTAAGGTCAAGTTCTCTTAGAAATAGTAATGAATCTTTGGTTGGACTACCACTTCTATACTCAGTAGAAACTTTTCATTATTATTAATGAATTTTTATTTATAGGTTCTTCTTTTATCTGATGACCTTGATCTTCCAAAGAGGTCCATCAGGGTGGATCCTCTCAAAGGGATGAAAACTTGATTGTTTATTTGGGTGAAAGGGCTTTATGTAGTGTATTCTATAAAGGAATAAGAAAGTTTGAGCCTTGTCTCTTTTGACATTCTTTCTGTTTTCTGGAAATTAGAGAATGTACCATGACATTGCATAGTGGTGTAACTGACCAATCCATTACTTCAGTATTTATGCATTGTTTTCATTCCTAGAAAATGATAGAAGAATTATAAAGGAATTTCTGATGTTGGCCTCCTGTTCTGGTGTTCAGTTTACCATAATTAAAAAAAAAAAAAACAACATTAGATTAGACAGTATTGCTTTGAATCCACTCTGTAGTAATATGTCATCAGCCAGCCATCACTAACCTTGGACCTCCATGTGTAGGTTGATAGCTTTTTTTAGCATTCCATTATTTTCAGTTTCTCCACATCAACTGCATCTTATTCACCAAGTCTCAGTGTAGTTTATTCCATGTAAAAATCCACCAGTTAAAAGTATTAAATTTTCAGTCACACTTTTCTTTTAAGCATTCTGTGCTGTGTTCTGTTCAGTGTCAGTGTCTTTAGTTCTGATTTTTCAATTTTGTCCCTCTCCTTTTCCTTGACTTGTTAGTCTGATCCAACCTCTTCTACCTCATCTGATGATTATCAATATGTTATGGAAGCTAAACTACAAGAAATGATCTCCATACGTAGGAAGGTAGTCCTACTGGACTTTACTTTCTATTGCTAAATAGAATCCATCTGATTTATTTTCATTTTCTTTACCTTTTTTTTTTAATTGATAATCAACCATCGTGCAGTTCAGTGCTTCAGGAGCTTACAATTTTACGATGGCAGGTTTGTGTTCAAACCATGCACAGTCTGCATGTTACATTTGGCTGATTTCATTGCTCATAAATAACTCCAATGTTTTGCTGATGCTTGGATGTAACAGGCCTTTGTAGCTGACACATTTCAAGCAATGCTGTTCAGCTGCCTGTTTAAATAAAGTTTATTTTTGGAAGACTAAGTTTGCAGTTAGTAGTAGCTTGCTTTATGTTTTGTTTAAACTTTACTCAGATTAAAACTTCCAAAGCCACTTAAATTACAGAAAAAGTATTTCTACTTTTTTACAGGCAGAAGAAAGGCATGGAAACATTGAGGAACGTATGAGACACTTAGAAGCTCAACTTGAAGAGAAGAATCAGGAACTTCAAAGAGTATGTGTATTGCAGAGAGCTTCTGTGCACTTTTCATTTGTCAGTATAGTGCTACATTATGCACTCCAGCACCCAAATCTACCTACTGGTAAATGTTTTACATGTAACGGTGATGGCAGCATCTTCCCACTTTAACCATCTTCATATACTAGTTTACATCTAGTTGCAGAGTTGAAAGTATTCTGCTGTTACAAAAAAGAATGTGCATTAATCAGTGGCTGTAATTACATTTAGAGTGGATTTTTTTAGATGGTTATACCTACCATTTTTTAAATTATTTTTTAATGATGCAAGTCTGTACTGGTTAATTTTGGACCCTACCAATCTGTGTCTTCTACATTAAAGGCAAGGCAAAGAGAAAAAATGAACGAGGAGCACAACAAAAGATTATCAGATACCGTAGACAGACTTTTGACAGAATCCAATGAGCGTCTGCAACTACACTTAAAAGAGAGAATGGCAGCACTTGAAGAAAAGGTACAGTGCGAGGAGTGGTATCATTTATCTTAAACATTTCCCTGTGTGTTCTACTTTTATCAGGATGGAGGCATCATGCTGATTTTATATTACCGAATGTTACTACAAATATGGTCTAACTTACACATTCTGCTCTGAATTCAAGAGTGCACTCAAGTATCTCTCCAGAAGTACTGCAAATATGCTGAGTATTTTGAGTCCAAATTTTATCATCCAAAAGTCTGATGAAGATCTTGTAAAGGACGAATGCATGACAGGGTGTGAGGCAATAAGAGAAAATGGACAAGAACTGAGGAATGACCACATTTCAGATGTGCTGTCATTCCTTATTTAACCTGCTGATTTTACCTCAGTTCCTCTGGGAAGAGTAAAATGTTGTGACCATAGAAGGAGCATCTACCGTTGGAGAGTGAATGTTATTTACAGGTTTTCCATGATGGGAGACAAAGTGGTCTTGTGAAATTCAAAGCCCCTAACCTTTATATTTACCCTCTTTAATCCTTCCCTCTTCTACTTATTCACCTGCAGTCTGAGTGAAATCTTTGTTTTTTGGAAGGATATTTCAGTACCTCTCAGATGATGTACTTCTGTACATTGAAACAAAATGTTGTACAGAGCAAGAAATAGGCTTGGCAAAAGACGGTGGGAGAAATGGTTGTTTAAGAGTGAGACAGTTGCGCAGCTGAATGAATATGTGAAGTTTTTGCTGTTCTAGGAAACACATGGTCCTACATATTTGAATTCTTTCCAGCATTTAAAATTTAATATATAATAAAACTTAAGCACTAAATAATTTTAAAGTGGAGCATATATGAAGTTTACAAACATGTACATGAAGACTACATGTATATAGTGATACCTGATATATTAGCATATCTCTAATGTCTTGTTTGGGGGGACGGTTTTCTTCTTTTTATTTCTAGAATGTTTTGATTCAAGAATCTGAAAGTTTCAGGAAAAATCTGGAAGAGTCCTTACATGACAAGGTACTATAGAATATTAGTGAATATAGAATATTGTGATTTTATCTGTATTTATCAAAATATTTATATTTATTATTTGGAAACACATATATGGTATATTAATTATCCAAATATCATGTAAAAGCTTCCTGACATCAATGATAATTCCTTTAATTACCCAGTTGCCAGAAGTAGCCTTAGAGGTCTTTAACAATTGTTCTGAGCTAAGTTCATAGCTGATATCTTAGCCTCAGGAAGACAATACCAAAATTCATACTGATTTCACTGGCTCCAGAGTTTTGATTCTATCCATTTTAATTCTGAAATAGTCTTGTTTAACAGAAATGTATGCATAACTGGTTGCACTTTCATAGTGAAGAATGTAATTTCTTGATTCGATGCAATTCTTCTTAACAGGTGCAATGGCATTATGCTAAATATAGCTGAAAGTGGCCTTTCTTCTTTCATGACAAATTAACCCCTAATACTGTGTAGTGAATCAGTCGAATTGATTATAAATATTTGTCCCACTCCTACTTACTAGGATTTTGTTTTGAAGTTATTCTTGCCTTGAGCACAGTAGGATACAGAAATGTATCTGTCTTCAGTTTCACAGAAGTGTTTTTGCAATGTATCAAATCCATTTAAAAGCAATTGTATAGAATTTTAAAAATATAGCTCCATTTGGTAGTAATATAAATACATCATATGGCATCCAAAATCAAGACCTTCAAGGCATTAAAAAAAAATTAATTTTATTTACATAACCTGTAGAAAGGCAGCAAGTTTAAAGTCCCCAAAAGGACAACCTGCTCCAGTTCCTCACCACCTTCCCAGTAAAGAATTTATTCCTAATAAATAAAACCTACCGTCTTTCAGTTTAAAGCCATTTTCCCTTGTCCTATTGCTGCATATTCTGACCCCAGAGCTTCTAAGTTTCCCACTCTGAAGGGTTTATTTGTTCCACTTAGATTAAGAAACTGATGAAACAATTTTAGATAGATATAATAGCAGATACTAATAATCTCTAAATAAATGGCAAATGTTACAAGTAAAGTACTAGTCATCTCAGTAATTCTGTTCAATTAAGAAACATTGTAAAAACACTATAATATTTCATTAATAATAATTCAGTAGTAATAATTACTGAATCTGATATTACTTGGTGTAGATCCTTATCATTCCTAGGATTGTGTAATACTGAACATTTTAAACTGTAGGAACAGCAGTCATATCTTCACACCATGCTCTTTCTTAATTTCTTTTAAAATTCTTTGATTTCACTTTATTAGTAGATGATAATTATTTGTACAATTTGAGAACAGTGCTGTTTTCCCTAGTAGTAGGGAAAGTAGTTTCAGTAAGTGCCAAAAATTCAATTTTTGTGGCACACTCTCTTTTTCACCAGCAACTCATGCTAGAGTTCCATCAACTCGACAACAGAGAGATGTATAGCTGCAGTTCAAAAAATCAGCTAAAATGTAGTTGTCCCTAAGTCTGAGTCTCTGTCAGTAAATCAAAAGGCCAGTATGCAATCTCACAGTCTCATAGAACCATTTAGACTGGAAAGGATGATCTTGGAGATCACAGAGTCCAACTGTTAATCTAAGTCTATAAAGGGCAAATGGCATGTCACAGGTTGAACTATGCCTGGCACAGTGCACAAATCTGTGCTGGTTCTTCTCTTCCTCACCCTGGCTTTATAAGAGGAAAAAAAAAAGAAGTTCCAAGGACAAATTTGTCCTGCGAACACTTTCAACTCGTGGTAAAACAGTAGAGTGCTGTATAACCGCCTCTTGATGCCTACATCTCATTAGCAGTAACAAGACTCAAATGAGCTGCCTTTTCTTATTATAGTCAGTGTTACGTTAAGTGTATCTTTTCTTACTGGTTTAGCTTTATGAGAGCAATGTCTTGTAAAAGAAATGTATTTTGTATCACAAGTAAATCTTACTACTCTTATTTCCAGGAAAGACTTGCCGAAGAAATTGAGAAACTAAGGTCTGAACTGGATCAAATGAAATTGAGGGCTGGTTCTTTAATTGAACCCACCTTGTCAAGGTAATATTTAATGACAAAAGTTTCCTCACTTTAGATTGAAATAAAACATAAATGTCAAGTCTTTACAATGAGGAATGTGTTCAAAACACACATAAATATAGTCATGTATTTCTTTAAAAATGTAGAAGTCTGTGCAATTATTATTGCTGTTGCTTTTCACTTTTTTCATAGGTAAACAGGGCCTTATATTAGTGAATATACACTGAAATATTACTGAAATTGAAGAAAGACTTTTAAATTACAAAATGTTTTGAAAAGTATATCCAAATACCCAACTTTTTCCCCAGATCTTAAAAACAAATTTGAAACTATCATCTTTAATGCTGAAATTGATCAGCATATTTATGATCATATTTATCCTATCAATTATATCTAAGGCTTTTTATTAGGGAGAAATAACTCAGCTGTGCTTAGCATGTAGCAAAAGGCCACAGAAATTCAGCTAAAGATGAAGACAGTATTCAGAGAGATCTGAAATATCATAACAGGACATTAAACGTTAGGCCTTTTTTTGATATAAAATCAATATGGAAACAACAGTGAGACAAATGCCATAAAAGTAACCAACAGCTGAAACAAATTTATCATTCTAGGAAGTTCTTCTTGTTTAAAAGTATCCCTTGAGATAAAATTTTTACTTTATTAATAATTGTATGCCATGTGCTGTTTTGATAACAGGCAACATGTTAACTTTTAAAACTGCCAGCAAACCTGCCAGCCAAAGGTCATGGACTAAGGCTAAATTGAGAGCACTGTAATTGTCTAAAGCTATTCTTGTTCCAGAGATTTTTTTTTTTTAATGAACTGTTGCCTGCCAATTGTTGTCCTGAGACATCTTGGTCAGTACCTGGATATGGTTTCTCCTTAAACCTTTTACTGTCTCTTGGAATAGTATTTTTCTATACATAGCAAAGTGTAAATCAATGAAATTCAGAATGTTATGCTTGTAATGGTTCGATTCTTTGTTCCTTTGGGAATATGACTACAGACACACACACAACACTTTTTTGAGAGTGCTTGCTGGAACACGGGCTATTGAACTGCAGATTTGCAACAGCAGACTTGTTTTTGGAGCAGCCATCCTTGGTGAACAACAGCCCTCCTTGCTGGGTAGATGAGTATCGTTAGATTGTTCTCTGTAAACATGAGCTGATTTGCCCTTGTCAAAGGGCTGTTTGAACTTGATAAGCTATCTATATGTCTTGGGAATTCAGCAGGTTCCTCTAAACAATATACTTTCCCTTCTGTAAGCTCACCCTGTAGAGCTACTAGCCCTCTCAGGCATAGGAAGATATCAGCATTAAATGCTTCTTGTTCTCAGCCCATATTCAGTTCTGCATTGGCAGAAGTTTGTGTTTTCAGCAAAATAATGAAGCTGGTCAGCAGATAAATATCTGCAGCCAGAGACTGGAACCTGGACTGTTTCTTTCGTTTTGCCAACTTGCTCCACAAGTGCCAAATATTGTCAATTACCAGAACAAAATTCTAATGAGGCAATTACTTCACGCTGAAGGTAAAACCAGACACTGCCCTATGAGGATTTTTTTATTACAGTCAATTTTTTTCCTGTGATCATGCTCTTCATATATTTTTATGTGGAGATTGCTGATGTGTTAAGAAACAGAAATTATTCACATCTCTACTTCTGTGGTTGAATGTTCAAATGGTGCACAGAGCCTTTGCTCTTCTGACTTGGCTACATGGCCCATGGTTAGGATGCTTGTATTTCACCATCCAGGGAACTCTTGTTGCTGCTGTTTGACCAAGGACAGAAAGGACAGGGACCACTGTTTGCAGCCAAGAAAAGATACGCTGAAGTCATCCAATATATGCTTCACCAAAATGTCCCGAGATCTACCAGGACTGTAGGAAAAATTGAGATTTAAAACTCTGAAAAGTGTCATCAAATAAAGATGAATAATTCATAACCCATGTTAAATGTTGCAGGGCAGTTCACTAAAATTTTCATAATGTAGAGCAAAAACTTATGGCAGGAAAGTGTTATCCATATGCTCACTCATGTATATGTAACATGCTTACACTAACCTCAGGCATATTTATTCAGGAGAATAATGGAAGGAAAATACACAGGATAGAACATTCAGCCATCAGTTCTAATTATCCTGAAATTTTCTTTTTTCTTTTAAGTTTTGGGTGATGAGTTTTTCTATGCACATCTTTCATTTAAAAAAAAAAAAATCAAAGTGTTTTTTTCTTTTCTTCCTTAGTTTTCTCATAATATGATTTCAAATTTTCATTTTTAAGTTATATTTTGTGATGGGGTTTGCTCATTTATCATGGGATACGTAATAATTTGTTTAGACCAAGAAATCTGTGATCTAGACTGAAGGTCATTTGGTTATTTTTGTTGTTGTTCCTATTACTCTGTGAGTGCACTTATGTGATTTTGTTTCCAGGCCTCATCTTGACACATCAGCAGAGCTGAGGTACTCGGTGGGCTCACTGGTTGATAGTCAGAGTGACTATCGGTCAACTAAAGTGATAAGGCGACCTAGAAGAGGCCGGATGGGAGTACGCAGAGATGAACCAAAGGTTAGTCCCCAATTTCTTTTCATATATTCCCTGATAAGAGCAGTTAAACTTACAGTTTGTTGGAGTTTTTTTCCAGAACAAAAACAACAGCAGAAAAAACAACTTGCCCTACTTGACTGTCTTTTCTGGGTCTCTTTTTGTGTAAATTTTCCTGATAGTAATTTTATGTGCCATTTGCATTGGCAGTAATATTGCAAGAATTAATGGAGAGTTAATCATTAAATAATTATTTTAAAATGCTAGTTACTTTCCTTTTTCATCTTTTAGAAGTTTGACTCTGCAGTTATTTTCCCTGACATAAGCCCTTTACATACTAAATCCTTCTCAGGTAAAATCACTTGGAGATCACGAGTGGAATAGGACCCAGCAGATCGGCGTTTTGAGCAGTCATCCATTTGAAAGTGACACTGAGATGTCTGACATTGATGACGATGACAGAGAAACACTTTTCAGCTCCATGGACCTGCTGTCACCAAGTGGCCATTCCGACGCCCAGACTCTGGCCATGATGCTTCAGGAGCAGCTAGATGCAATCAATAAAGAAATCAGGTATGTAGCCTGAACCAGCTGGGATGCACTTCTGGTTACAGCTTCCAGCTTCATTTAGTGCTTGAAACAATTAGGAAACCACCTGTACATTTAAAGGATTGATTATGTGTCTGCTTTCCAGACGAGTATTGATCGAGTGAAGGTAACAATCGTGTCTTTCTTTCGTAACCATAGAAATTTCTTTCAAAAAATGTTCCAAGTGGAGAACTGTTGGCTAATTGAAGAGAAATAAGTCAGAGAAGACTAATACATGACAGATTTGACAGATTGCTGTTCACAGACCTCTTTTCAAGGTCTTTTTCACTGTTATGCATGACTTCACTTTCTCAGTAACAGCCACCTATCAGAAATATTTGATTTCAGTGCTCTTCATGCTTTCTTATGGTAATTATACGTATTTTACCTCTAATATAAGATATGTTTTCTAATACATGGGTTTGATTTTCTCTGTTGACACAGAATATGATTTTTCATGCTCCATGTTGGATTGGAGTGCTGGGAAATAGGTAGTAAAGAGAAGGTATCTTAATAATTTCTGTGCAAATTTAGTGAAGTTATAGAGAATCAAATGACATATTTTAATTAAGTGATTTTCATGAATGAAACCATATTTTAGGCTTAAAGCATTCCTTCATGTTTTTCAGGAAGGGCAACCTTGAAAAAGCTTGGTGTATGAAAAACATCCTCTCATTAGTGCTTGTTTTTCTAAAAGGAAATGAAGGAAATGTTTCTGAATTTATTAGGGTCTTTCTGGTAATACTATAAACAGAAATACTGTGGTCTAAAATATAATCAAAACCAAATTGATTATCTTTTCCAAATCTGTCTTTCTCTGATCAATGTTAATTTCAAGGGAGAACTCTATTGGAACATATTGAATTTGAATAACTTTTCTGTTCCAGGAGAAACTTTTTGTTATAAATCTATAGCTTTGCATTTTCACTAGTCCCAGAACATTTTCATTCTGATAGGATTACACTGCTATTTTCTCAAGCCCCTTATTACACCTGTCAAGACAGAGAGTCAAAGAGATGTGGTGGTGCTGTTGGGAAGGTAAATTCATTTAAAAAGTATACCTGAAAGTGAGAAACCTAACCATATTTTCTGTTGTTACAAAGAAGTCAGCACTGTGACCAATGCAGGGAGCTGTAGATGCCTTATTTCAAAATGAATTGCAGACATTTTACACAAATTCTGAAATGGATGTTAGGGAAGAAGAGTTATCACAGCAAAGGAATTTTTAGATTTCTGTTTTTAATGTATAATGGTTTCATCTACTGTACTTGCTTGATTTTGCTATGAAAAGCCTGATTCACAGTTTCAGCCTCCCCAGACTTTGTATTCTCTCATTTAACCTCACTCCCTCACACTTTTTCCTCCTCATGGCAAAAACAGACTACTCCTAATATGGGTTATGAGCAGAGGACTTACAAACAAATGCTTGATTTTAAAGGTATTTTTCCATTCTAGGTGCAATCAGAATTAAAAACAAAAACTAAAGAACCCAGTGGAAGTAACCTATTGAAGTGAGATATGTTTAAGAAACTTACAGTGCTTGGTAAAAAGCAAGATATTTTAATGAAATGCACTTAAATCCACAGTGCTTTAGAAACAGCTATCATTTTTTCATCAAATTTTAGGAATGAAACAATTTGGTTTGCATGTTCTCTTGTTTAATTAATATGAGTTATTTTAGCAATTCCCTTCTTAAAGAACCAATTTCATTTGGCTCTCAGTTTGTGTTTGTGCTTTAGCAAAAGGAAATCAGATGAAGCCAACATAAGATTGGAATTAGTTATCTGTAGTAAATGGGATTGTTAACCTCTCTACCCTATACTCTGTCCTTTGCAAAAGGAACCAATCTTCCTGAAATGCCACACCTAGAATCTTGCTGTTGGGCACATTCTTCAAACAAGTTTTGAGGATGGAGAAGTTAAGAAAAATTATTTTATAAATCTAGTGATTAAAAACTATTATTTCCAATATTATTTTTTAGTTGGTCTATGATATTCATCTTTGTTTTCTCCTACTTTGAAATCTCATTTGCAAGGAAACTGTTTTTAGGTTTGCTTTGGGGATATGAAGAGAGAAATACAACCACATTATTCTTTTACTTAATAAGGTTAATTCAAGAAGAGAAAGAGTCAACAGAACTGCGTGCTGAAGAGATAGAGAACCGAGTGGCCAGCGTGAGTCTGGAAGGCTTAAATCTAGCCAGAGTTCACCAAGGTACCTCTATCACTGGCTCGGTGACAGCATCATCACTTGCAAGCTCATCTCCTCCCAGCGGACACTCAACTCCTAAACTCACCCCTCGCAGTCCAGCCAGAGAGATGGACAGAATGGGGGTTATGACGCTGGTAAGAAACTGTGATGACAATCTTAGGTGTGATATTTCTCATATTAAGTACTTAATCTTTTCACTGCATGACTGGCTCATCTCTCTGATTCTTTATTCAACTGTTCATCATACACACATAGAGAGCAAATTCCCGAGCATATGGACACCTGGGTAGTTTGAGGCTTTGATAGTTTGGTAGTTTGAGCGTTGCATAATTTCACCGGGGCATAATGATATGAGGATCAAGGGCCACTGATCACTGCAATTACTGTAATCAACTTATATGTAAGAAACGTTTACTAATGGAAAGCTCTGAACTGATACTGTTATTAAACAGTGGTCTGTGAGACTATTGCTGAGTTTAAACCTTCAGAAGCTAACAAGAAGACATTAAGAGCTTCCACTGTTTTGTATATGTGATCATTTATATATACATTTTATTTGATGTACTCTTTTATACTTGCAGCATTTTGTATGTATTCTTCATGACATATTTACCATGCACTTGAAATAAGTACTTTATAACTACTAGTAATTCATTTCACTGATATATTTCAACATTAAGCAGTATATATATAGATATCAATCCATGAAATTACCATGCAAAGCATTTCTAGCATTAACTTGGAGGACACATTCAAACATGCCTGGTTTGATTTGAGAAGTGATATGCAAAAAAAAGTAATTTTGATCCTAAACAAAAAGAAGCAGTATTTAAAGGTAGTATGTGTCAACATATTCAAGATGTACAAGGCTGATACTGATCAGAGTATGGACACAGCATTTAGTGTGCAATGTGAGCTACAAACCAGTTTGGAGTCTGGGTCAATTAATCCCTTTAAGCACTATGAGAGAATCAAAGTAGCCCACTCTGCTGATCTCCACATACAGGGAGTAGAACGGGGACCATTTTTATTTGATTTCTCTCTGATAATCATAATGCCCCTAGTGTCCCCTTATGATCCATTCCTGGGAAGAGGCTCCATGTGGAGCCTGTCATCAGAGGGAAATTGAACTTTGTTCTAAATCAGAATGCAGAAATTAACTCTCCTAGCACAGGAAGTTGGCAAGAGCATCTGGGAGTGGAACCTAGCTGTTCATTGTTCTCAACTGGGAGTAGGGATTTAGGTAATTGATCATCTAGCTAAGTATTCCCTTTTCCTTGGAAATTACAACTACTCATATCCAATTTCACTCTCTCCCATTTTAGTATGGTGTTTGCTCCCCCAGTTTACTATGGTGTTTGCTGCCTTTTTGGGAACTAAGGACAACAGCAGACTGGAGATCGGTACAGGCAGTTGTGACTGATTCTTTGCTGCCCCTACTTCCTACTACTGAACCTCAGAAAAGAAATTATGGTTGCACACATTGTTGTGGAGAAGCTGAGTGTGCAGCCTACTGTGCTGTCACTTACTTCACCAAAGCAGCACCTTCACAAATATGCAGTTTGGCTCCATTTCCCCAGCTGTTTAAACTAAATCTGGCTACAAAGGGCTATGGTTAAACTGGCCTTCCAGAAGACACCTGTGGGGCCTGGTTGCCTTGATTTGGACACTGTAGCTTTGGGTCAGTAGGTTCATCAGATTCAAACATAAAATGACAGCGTAGCCTCTGCACTTCAGGTTACCATCGTCTCACTGGCACCCAGCTCTAACCATGCTAAAACTTAGATGTGTCTGTATGAATTGCAATTGAATTCTTGACATATCACAAGTAGTAGAAGCAGCCAATGGTGAGCTCAGCAGCACAGCCTGCAACTTTGCCCACCTTCATCAACCGTTTCAGGACATTTGTCCCTCTGTTTCAGTGGGACTTCAGTGTTGAGTATCTCCTCCTTACTAGCCGGGGACAGACACAAGTTTTTCAGACATCCTCCAAGTGGAAACTTTGAATTGAGAATAGTTATGAAGAGTCCTGGTCTGTAGAGCCCTGTATTTTTTGTCTGGAGAAGCAGTACTACATGAACTTCCACAGCCCAGATCCACACAGTAAATCAATTCTGCACAGTATCTTCAGCTTTCCTTGAAAAAATGAGGCATTCACCAAAAATAAAAATGCAAAGGGGTTTGGTTGAACAAGACACATTCTAGCAGCCTTCTATTGCCAAGTAATACTGCAGTACAGAAGACAGATGAACCTGTATTAGTTTTCTGAAATGGTATTTGGTAATGATATTTTGCACTTTTACTTGTGCAAATATATTTGTAATATTGGATAAAACTTTAAAAAAATCTGTACTGGGGATAGCATAAACATGTATATGAAAACTCAAAAACTAGAAAGTGTTACTGGAAACTTACAATGTCCCATTCTTTGGTGAGTTTATGAAATTGTAGGAAAGTGTAATTTTTAGGAAAATAAATTACTGTTTTCCCACAATCACATAGTTTTTAGACATTATGTTATTACTCCAAGTATATAGTATAATTAGTATGTATTTTGGGTAGTATTAAATTAAAGAAATCTCTACTCACTTCTGAATGTGAGAACAACAAATGTGTGGCATTTTGTTACGCTTCAATAAGATTTATTAATCATTCTTTTTTTGTTGTTGCTGCGTTTCTTACCAATCTAAGCCAAGCGACCTAAGGAAGCATCGGAGAAAGGTATGATATTTCTTTTTGAGCTTGGGAAAGCACATTTATCATGTTCCTATGTAGATAACTGGGTCTCTTGCCAGCAACTACATTCCCTCCTCTCCTTTTCATTCAATTTTTGAACATAATCAGTCTAATCCTACCTGAAAAGGCTTGCAGGGGGTCACTGCTAAACCACAGAGTCAAGGCCCACCAGTGGTACATTGGAATAGTAACCTCTACAGCACAAACCTAGAATACTTTGAAAAATTAGGAACACAAAAGAATTACCTTCAAATATATTTCCATCAGTCTTCTTGCTGGAGGAACCAAAGTCATATTCTATGAAATCTGCTGGAGCAATGTAAAATTATTTACACATCTGGCACTGATTATGAGATCTATCTTTACATGACAGAAGATGGTATGTAAGATAAATAATTATATGTTATGACAAAATTCTTTTTTGCCCATGCTTATTTTCAAGCATACTGAGTAGTCTGTTAACACACTGTGGAAATAGTGGTCGTGTTTATGCCTGTATTTACCTTCTCTACCTTTTCTCTCACATCCCTGAGAAACTTTGTTGACTTGAATAATCTTGATTAATTCAAGAGATCCATTTACACTTAAGGTTACCTTCATGTTTAGACCTTCATTGTATCAACCTGTTTGGTGTAAAACTTCTATATCTTCTACACGTGTTCTCCTTTTTTCCATATATGTACTTTAAACTGCCATATTTAGGCAATTGTTGTTTCCCAGCAGCATCTTTCAAAAATAAGAATCCTTACAATTTGCTCAAAAAATTGCTCTTGAAACCACACATACTTCAGTTAATTTAACAAATTCATGCAGCTTATGTTGAAGTGTTTTTGAAAAGCTCTGTTCTCAATGGAGTCTCTCTCCCACAGATTGCAGTTGTTGAAGAAGACGGGCGTGAAGATAAAGCCACAATCAAATGTGAAACTTCTCCTCCTCCAACACCTAGAGCTATCAGAATGACTCATACCCTTCCTTCTTCATACCACAATGATGCCAGAAGGTAAGATAATTGCAACAGGCATTGGCGCTTCACATTTTTACCATGTAACATTGTTTTCAAATCATATTGTTTAACTATTCCAAAATTACCTCATTCTTCCCTGTTTTTCATCCCATGAAGTAGAAAGCCTTACGCTTTTACTCTTGCATGACCTTGAAAATGTTTTTCACTGCTAAAGTACGTGCTGGGTATTTCTATTTAGAGGTACAGTTTTGATAACTAGTAGAATTAGTAATACTGCAAATCCTAGAAAGAAAAACAGCAGGCTGATTAATGTATTTTTCATTAATTGTTCTTAGCAAAATAAAAATATTTTCAGTTTTGCCTGATGGTAAAAATGTGACCTTGTTGCTTTCTGTGTTGCCAAATCATTTAAAGATGTGATTGTTTCACTTTTGGGGAGATCATTACTAAATTATAATCAATTAATTTGTTTGAAGAGATGCTCAAAAGAAAGTAAAAAATTACCTGAAAATGTCAACATGTTATCTATTCCATTTCTTTACTATCATTTTGTAGTAGTTTGCCTGCTTCATTGGAGCCAGAAAGCATTGGTCTTGGCAGTGTCAACAGCAGTCAGGACTCCCTGCACAAAGCTCCCAAGAAGAAAGGAATCAAATCTTCAATAGGACGTTTGTTTGGTAAAAAAGAGAAGGCTCGACTTGGACAGCTCAGTAAGGATTTAGTGGTAACAAGCTAAAGTAACCATTTCACTGTCATTTTTCCATTTTTAGTTTTTTCTTTTTCTTTTCAGCTTAAAATTTGCTCATTTTTCTGTTTCATCTGGCACAAATTTGCCATTAAATTTCATCATTATGAACAATCATATTTGTCAAGAGTTTGCTATGAGATTAATGCAAGTGAAAGGAGAGTTTTGACACAAATTACTAGAGTCATCATCTTTACTGAACCTGCTGCTTCAATAGTCTGTTGAATCAGGGTGAAAATGCTAGCAGTGTATTCTTGAATAACCAAATAAAGAGGAGGTGAGAAAGTAGTGAGTAATAGACAACAGGTGTACCTCTGTGATCTGGAAGATCCTTGCAAGTGTAGCTGCTTTTCAGATTTCAGTGTGTCAATAGATGCCCTCTGGTGCCTATTGCTGAATGTCCTCACTATACTCTCAAATAGTTATGCTGCTGACAGGCATTACTCCTTCTGCCCTCTTCCCTTGCCAAGACCTCAGTCTGTTTCATTCATGGCAAAAATTTTCCTCAGCTGATTCCTTTAGGATGTGTCTGTGTGTACAGATGCCAACACAAGTATCAAATTGGAATAGATGTGCCAGTAAAACTGAAACACTACCTCTTTCCTAGTCATGAAGATGTCACATAGTAGGAATTTGTGAGGCACTGCATTTTTACTGCCATGGTGACTACATAACACTTGCAAAAGAATTTTAAGGCTTTGCAGTAATTGTAAACATTTAAGCAATATGTAAGCCTGAAATTAAAAACCTAGATTTGTATTAAAACATGTCCTTATCACAACAATCCCAAACAGTACAGAGTAGAAAAAAGTAACATTAAGGTCAAAGTATCAGAATAAAATTGAGTAACTGACCATTCTTCATTTATACTTGAACATTTTTCCTCTCTGCCTGTAAAAACTTTGTTTTCTGGAAAACAACCCAACCTAATTTCTAATCGCATTTGAATTCCTAAAGTAAACTAAAAATAAACGGCGGAGGAACTGGACTTCACACCAATCTATGAGATTCATAGTGAAGACATTTTATTACACAAAGCACACAGTTTATAAAGGGTTAGGACTACAGCTTATTGGCTAAAAGAGTTACACACCACCAAGCTAGAAACTTCAATTGGTTAGGACCTATCTCTCACAAGTCCCATGTTTATATTATTTCATCCTGGCTATTTTTATGCTCCTACAGAGTCCTGTGAACTCCCACTATGTGAATTCTTGGGGAGTAAACCACCTCCCTACCAGCCAGCAGCAGCTGAGCTTCTTGCTGCTTCTGGCTGATAGCTAAGTCTCACAGGGTTTTTCTATAGATCTGAATTGCTCACTTTTGATTTTACTGTAACAACAAATTCCTTTTTTTTCCCTTTTGTTCTCACTATGGGAAGAATAAGACTGATTTATTCAGTCTTTTAATTGAGAATCTATTAAAGAGGTCTTTCAAATACACCTGCATGTCACTGCCTGCATTGATGGAGAATTTTATAACTTTAGACTACATCTAAAGTTAGACATTATTAATTCCAATTTACGTTCCATAAAACCCTTTTTATTGATACTGATGGTTTATGCATAATAATTCTGTGATTTCACAGTAACTCAGGAACATGGAGGACAAAGATGTAATGTGTTTGTGTTCCCTGCAGTTCCTTGCAATGTGGAACAAAAAATGAAATAACTTTAAAGTTTATCTCTGGTACAATGTATTCTGGCAGTAGATTAATTTCTTAGTAATACTCCCCATGATTGATAACACATACATAGAATTTGATAAAGTCTATTTGTAATTCCCAAGACTGGGTCATGAAATTGCTCAAAGATATTAGTGATTTGCAATTATATTACATTTTTTGTGTCTTCCATCCTTTAGCTCAACTGCAAAGATTTCAGTATAACGCACATTTTAATTAAGCAAACTAGATTTACAAGCATGTATAAAATGAAAAATATGACTGTTAACTTACTAAAAAGCAGGAACAAAATATTTTTAGAAACTGAAAAGACATTGAGGCAGCTGAATTATAAATTTTTAATTTTTCATCTTAATTTTTAGCATACCAAAAGAAAACCATATGGCATATGAAAGGTCAGTTTGTTAGGAAACCTTTATTGTGGCCACATCCAATATGGGGTACCCTTAGGTATTCAAAAGGCCAGATGTGTTTGTCTTATGGAGAAACGCATTATGCCAAGAATACTCACCAAGCTGGAATAAACACTCATTACACCACACTCATGCCATCTATATGCAACATAGTGAGAGCTGCTCTCTCAGGAAAGGTGTGATATATTGATAAAGCAGTTTGCTGAATCAAAAACTGAGATTCTGTAAAACTTGGAAGGCAGATGAAGTAAAGAAATGCTACGTTCATGCTCTCTGAATTTGTGAGATGCATTTGCATCATTCTCATCATGAGACTTGTGGAATTAGTGTCCTCTTTTAATAAAGAAAAAGTTTATGTAGACAAACAGGACGGCTAAAAAAGCACCTGCTTTAAAAGAACAGCTTTAAACCAAGTTTTTCCAAGTTAATGTCATAAACATGGTGCAGCAGTGGGGTTTGTTCTCACTTGATTGAGGTGCATGTAAATTTGACTAAAAGGCTGTGATGCTATTTAACTGTATAACATTTATGCATTATATTATGGTTAAAATCAACAAATCAAAATAGAATATTTGAATTTATTTTGTGCATTCGTATCATGCCAGTGCCCACTCTACAGTTGTTCACTATCCGTTATCCGAGAAATAAGAAGTTGCCATTTTCAAATGGAGTCAAGCATCCATATTTTACCATGCTGTTGTCTTCCTTCCTGTGCCGGTTACACACCACCTGAACAGGAGCACAGGAGGAAAACAGCCTTCAAAGAAGTGCTTCAGTGCCTCTGTCTGTACATATGCATGTGGGAATGAGGGGACAGTGTGAAGCAGAGCCAGAAGATTGTACTGGCATATCCCTTCTTCCTTGAATCCAGGCAGCGATAAAAAAGTCAGAGCATCTTTCCTCTTGTGCGCTAGGAAAGTCATGTTAGTGGACATATTGTATGATCAGCATAGATCACAAGTCATGTCCTTAGTTTATAATACAATTTTATTTAGTTGCATGTGTCCTTGCTTACTGCAAACTTCCCTTTTCACTCTGTGTAAGTTACTCAAGTTCCCATGACTGACAGGCTTTAGGTGCCTTCAAGACACCTCCAGGGAGGCGTAGGAGGCTTTTTACTTCTCTGACAGATACTTTTTGTCATCTTTGTGAGTTTGCAGGGGTAACAACATCTAAGACTCTCTATGAAAGCAAAATGACGGCTTGAACACTGCTACATTAAGTGATGCTGTATTATGGCAATAGTAATGAGACAGCTCTTGAGCATGCACTTCCATTTTTACATTTCTTAACTAAGATTAAAAAATGGTGAGAACACTGCTTGCTTAGCACCGAGACTGAGCCATAAGAGGCAAAGAAAAAACAGGCAAAGGAGATCAGGTTGCTTTTCTCATACACTTCTGTTAAACCTAAGGAGGAGGAAACTACATTTTGCCTCCACTTCTACTCTTTTCCATGTAGTAAACACTTGTCAGAATTTACTTCTGTAGGCGATAGATGTTCTCCACAAACACCAGAGGTCACAGCTTGAGGAAGCAAACATAGATGATGCTTGTGGATGGGAGGGGCATTGAAGGGTTCATGAGGGGACCAACTGGGAAAGAGCTATGGGAATGTACTGTGGGGGTTTGGATTTTTTTCATTTTTCAGGAGGTTACATGGAAACAGAGGCAGCGGCTCAGGAATCTCTGGGATTAGGCAAACTTGGAACCCAAGCAGAAAAGGACAGAAGACTAAAGAAAAAGTGAGTACCTTTTTCATGGGACTTTGTTTGGCTAAACTTGGTTAAAATGTCAGGATTTGTGTTGGATTTAGGCAGAATTTTAATGAGAAGCAAGACTATCTACTATGCCATTTTAGCACTCAGAGTGGAGGTTTTCCCAGAGTAAAAGTTTTTAAAGCTGCATATAAAGTATAGGGGAAAATAGAGTCTGTCAAGAGCAATATTGTTTCATTTGTGAAAGACCATATGTTTATGAGAGAGAGATATTTTTCTATTTCACATTGTCATTAATTCTGTGTGCTTTGCCTACCATGCAATTCTTGAAATACTAGGCAGGTATTTAATGACTCACTAAGTAGATTTTTTTTAGAAGGTTAAAAAAGCTTTTTTTTGCATTATCTATTAAACATAATGTTATTTCTGTTTATAGAAGTCAAAGGCTCCCCATAAATCCTAGCAACTTCACTTTCTTTTTGCCTGTCAGCGAAGGGAAACCTAGCTTTTTGTTTGCATCAATTATATAATAATTTAATGCTGTCTTTGATGCACCTCCTTGTAAAAATGGTACACTCACTCATAGCAGCTGCTAGGAGCTATGGAGAACTAGTAGAATAAGGCTTCAAACACAAAAGAAACTTCTTGTCAGCATTGCAGTTGAGTAGTTAGAGGGTGTCAGAGAAAAAAGATGGTACTTAAAAATTACGTTGCAAATTCATTCTGTAAACAAACTGGTTTATTTTTCATCCATAACCATTAACTTTACTGCTATTATTTGGATTCTGAAAACCTTATTTTTTAAATTTTACAGTTTTTCATGTTTCTTTGATTTTTTAAATATTCCTTGGCAGAGTTTCCAGAGAATTTGCAAGTCTAATCCAAAGAATCTATGGATAATGTTTGAACTTCTCTTTAAATTTTTATGTAGAATATTTTAACCACTACTTTCATATCAAGCCCTTGATGAAATATAATTTTAAATGTATACATCAATGTAAGGTGCAAATGTAAGCATTCCATTTCAGTCAGCCTCAATTTAGCAATCAGAGAGGTGGTCATTGTGCTAGCTGAGACATAAGAAATATTTTTAATTCAATTGAGAAACTCAGAACAGCATTCACAGGGATATTACAGTTGTTAAGTCTTGTCCCTGCATTTCTTATCTATACATTTGTATCAATAATTAGTAATTTAGAAATATATGGCTATAGAATATGTTACTATGCTTTTTTTACTAAATCTAGAAGATATCTTTGAGCCATCATTACAATTCATAAAGAATATAATTGAATTTTCAGCAGCCTTTTTTTTTTAAGTTCCTATGTATCTTCCAGCTCTGATGATTTAATGTGCCACAGTATTGAAATCACTTTGAAGGGATAAACATATTCACTTTGTTCACTTTCTTATGTGTTTTTAACTGGGTAAAATAACATAAGACTAGACACACAGAACTGCACACACAACACAACTACTTTGTACAGGAGATTCCCTACCAAGTTTAGGGTCTAGAAATAATAGGTGTACAGGTAATCTGTTATTAGTATTCTGTCTAACCTCACACAATCAGTCTTGCTCATGTTTTCTGCTTTTCAAGTCTTTCCTTTTTTTCTCCTGTGTCTGTCTGTCTTTGGTTCTTTATGGATTATGTACAATCAAAATGTTCTCTGCCAGAAAGAAAGGAATCTTTCCTTTGTGACAATGACTATTCAATTAATCTGAACTGTGTATTATTTATCCTAAGTATATGTTCTATAAATATGTCATTAAGATAATTAATTTTTCCCCTGTTCCGTTTAGATTTGCCTTTTTTCATAGTTTCTCACTTTAGAATCCTTACAACTGCTTTTAAGATCCCTCTTAATTTACTACCAGAGAAAGACTATCATACATTGTGAGTTTATATATCTATGTTTATATTTATATGTTATATAGTTGTAGAGGAACAACAATATGGGAAAAAATGTAATATATTGTGTTAGAGATGTGCATGAGATTCTTCTGAATTATGGTAGTCATTAGAGTGCAAAGCTATTAGTAGAGTTTAAGAGAACTAACACCTCCATGTAAGAAATGCAGTTGCAGAATCACAGAATGGGTCAGGTTGGAAGGAACCACATTGGGTCACCTGGTGCAACTTCCCTGCTCAAGCCAGGTTTTCCTAGAGCACATGGGACAGGATTGTGTCCAGACTGTTCTCAAATATCAGTCATGTATTTGCATGTCTTACCTTAGAAAGTATTAAGTTGAAACAGTTCAGAAGTCATTTAAATGAAAAGTTTGTCTCAGTAGGTCAGATTCCTTTCTGTCAACACTTAACAATGCAATGCATAATTCCCTCTGGAAGGAGCCTTCCCATACACACAGTAGCTGCAAGATTGCTGAACTGTGTAGTGCAAATGAGAATATTGTGCTGTGTAACATTAATGGTGGTGTATCAGGTCTTTATAAGAGGTAACAAGAGGAATCCAAGAACCATTTCCTATCTCATGATGTAGCAGTAAGATTTAAATCCAAGCAGTTGATTCTTTTTTACTGCTAAACAAAACCACTCGGCAAACCCTGCAGAGACAGTGAGCACAGTCACTGGAACACAGAGAACAATTCACCTTGTAAGGATTTCTGTGGCTAATTTAGATTAGGACATAAAACTCCAAAAAAGTCAGACTCACCAATAGGTTAGTTAAAGGATAGCCTAAAGCAAGGAAACAGTATATTGTATTACATTTCAGTCTGAGAGAGCTTTACCTATGCTGGCTTTCTTACTTCCTTTAAAAACTTAACCCCCAAAACTACTACCAAAAAAGACCCCAAAAATACCAAACAACCAAACCCCACCGAAAACAACAAAGAACCTCAAAATGGTGATGCCAGAGCCAATTCTTTTTTTCCTTAAAACAGGTAAAATACCACTTACTGTAATTTGGTTTCTCTTTTACACATGCAAGTTCAGTGAAATGGCTTTCAGCCCAGTTAACAGTTCAGCAAACATCCCTTTCAGTTCAGTGGTAGTTCTGGTGCAGGAAAGCAAGGAGTCTCCCCTTGGTGTGAAACAAAGGTCTAATTCATCACTGATCGACACAGCAGCAATGTGGTAATACTCATGAGCTTCACCAGACTTTGCCATTAGCTTCAGTTTAGATTGGTTAGAAGTTATTAGAAAAGGATGGATTCCTGTTAAAATTGTATCCATGGTATTTCTTTCAGTTTAATGAATCTCTTAAAAGAGAAATACTTAAAATTCTGAATTTCTAATTTTGCATTCTTGAACGTATTACACTTCATCAGTAATTCCACAAGGATGCCTCTACCCCAGGGCCGAAGATGGATGGCATTTCAAATTGTCAGGTCCTGCAGCCAGTAGGTACTAATGTTCCATCAGGTGTCCTGGCCACCTGCTCCCTCAGTAGCAAGCATGTCCATTGATCCTGCTCTGACCTCATGAAGTTACAAACACACTGCAGCATGTTATAGTATTTTAGCACAATTTCCATGCATAGAAAAGGTACTGAATAGTACATTTCACTCTGAAAAGTTTAATGAGAGAATAAGGTAATTCTGGAGACCAGTTCTCTCTCTGGTGATTATAGTGTCATTAACCAAAAATTCAAAGTTTCTCTGCTTCTTGCTTAGAAGATGCCATTTACATGTAAAATTTCTTTCAGTTTTAATTGACTACTTAGACATCATTAAAATGTAATTAACAGTCTCAGTGATATGCTAGACATTTATAAACCTCAAATGAGTCTCTATTCATCCAACATTTGGTTATCACAGTAGATATATTAGGAATAAATTTTATTCCTATAGCATCAAAGAGAAACTAAGGAAGTTGTGTACAATTTTTAAATGATACCCAACATTTCTTAAAATAATCTGAAAAGATGAGCTTGAATTGCCTGACTCACCTATAGGTATTTATTCTCAGACATTAAACAGATGATATCTCTAGTTAATATTGAAACCTTTTAGGTCTTATTATATGTAAATTCAGCATGCAGTCCTAGGAAACAAAAGATGAAGGTAAGGGGTATTTAGAGTGTTTTTCTATTATTTGTTGAAAATAAGTGATGTTGGGTTATGACAAGGAGTAATGCATTTCACTTTTATTATTTTTTAAGTTAGCCATTATATTCCACTTCCCTTGTTCTTTATAAAAGCTATTAATATTTTGTATGTAATATCTTCTGCTTTTTGCCTGACTTTCAGAGCCTGCTTGGCTAATGAGTAACTTCTTCAAGAAAACTCAGAGTTCAGGAGTAGGAGTATTAGTGGCACAGATACCCTTGTTATATTCTGATTAGTGAGAGATACCTCTGCTCAAATTAAGGTGCAAACAAGACCATATGCTTTAGTCAATAATATGGATTTTATTCAACATTAAATGTGAGGTAGACAGATTGAAAGAGATAGGAAAGCAGTGAGGAGGGAGGGAGAACAGGAAGGAGAGATAGAGGGAGGTCATGCAGAAGATAGTCATCATCCATGGATCTGGCAGCATCCTATTGGTCCTTTTTCACCCTAGCCCCAGTGGTGGAGGTCCTGGAGTCATTCTTCTGGGAGTACCACCTTTATATAGTCCAAGTTCCAGATATCTACACAGATGTTTCCATGACTTGGTGTGGCATGTGTATCAGCAGTTGCTTCCTTTGCCACAGTTTGCCACAGGGGGATTTTTTTCTGGATTCATTAATCAGGATGTGCTAACCAGATCTCACTTCTGCCAGGCCTGGCATTAGTGCCTTCCTGTTGCAAATTTCTCTCTGTCTGCTCCCACTGGTGGCTTATTTTATGAGAGGTTCCTTCTGTGGCCTTGACATTGTTTTGAGAGGCACAACTGTGATCTTTAAGGCTTTACAACCCTCTGCCACTATTGCATTTATTTGAATCCCCTAATGATCCAAATAATTTGCACTCATCTAGGCTATACATTTTGATTAAGATATACTCTCCAAAAGACACCCATTACAAAACGAAGAATGGAGCTTTTAGTATTTTTTTTCTCCCAGTGATTAACCCATGTCTCTGTGGAAAACAGTTACTTAATTTCCCATTCTGAAATTTGTAGCTGACTCTAGCTACCAATTCTCCAGGACTGTGTACACAGACCTTCATAACATAATCCTTTGTGGATGTTGTGTGAACTGTGCATGGTTACTTGGCCTTGCCATTCACTCAGGGTTGCCATGGTAACCCAAGGCAGGACCCAGCACAGGAAGTTAAGGTCAGTCCAGTCTGCATGGCAACTACTAAAGGTTTGCACAAGGTTCAGGCTCAGGCACAGTGTCCTGTGGAACAACAGAAGTTGAGCAATGTGTGTCCAACAAGGCAATTCATACCTCATAAAATGAGTAGATAACACTGTACCTAAAATAAAATAAGCTGTATTTCCCTTAAAAATGCATAACTCCACCAATCTCATCTCAGGTAAATTAAGACACTTACAGAAGCTGTATAAATGTTTTACTCTCCTTTTCACTGAAATAGCATACACTGGAGACTTTATGAAAATAATGTTTAACAATGAACTTAGCCAAATTTGAAATAATATCAACAAATAGTTGTGTTCGCTGTAACTGTCCTAGTGAACATCAGTTGTTTTCTCCTTGTCTGCAGTTTTTCTTTGGTGTGATGTCAAATTGCCCTTACCCAGAAGCCTCATTGGTGGCAAATACAGCTCTAAAGAGTCTTGCTTTGTCCTTGCACACTGTTAGTATAGCTCTGAGTGCCAAGAGTATATATCTCTCTCAATTGTAATGTTTGATTTGATCTGCAACAATATGCAGAGTAGCAGCGAATAAGTATCTGCCTGAAGAAGTGAGAAAGCTGAAGAAAGACATGCTGTGTGTTGCATAAAGTGTGTAAAAATTGGTCATAATCCCTGACATTTCATGGAATGTGTTTATATTATCCTGTGCAAGGCACCAACATGAGGCAAGGTTTGAGGGACATTTAAGGGCTGTGTAGTCCTAGATTGCCACACAGAGGTAGTTTGACCTTGTGTACGCTGGTAGTGCAGTGGGAGATTAGCCTGAGCCACCTGCAGCAATCACAAATACAAAATCATCTCCATGAAAGAGAATTTACAAGCAAGTCAGCTCTTCTGGATCATGCTGGTAGGATTCCAGAAGATGATAAATCCCCCAGTTTATTAATATGAGTCAAGAGCAGAGCTTAACTTCACTCTTTCTTCAATTTTATTTTATTTGACTACAGACAAGAATGAATTAATTCCATAATTCCAAAACAAGCTTAAAATATGAAGTTTGTATTTTGCACAGATAATCAAAGTAAGCCATTCTTTCCCAGGAACCTGTTTTTGGGGAGATTTACTCCACAGCTACATGTTTTAGTTTACCAGCCTCCTACCTTCAATTCATTGCAGAACAGCCTTGATGTGCCAGGACACATATTATGTGCTTCCATACATGAATAAAGACTTATAAAATCAAGACATAAGTAATTCTTCTATGTAAAATTATGGTCTAAAAAGAAAGCCTTAGTATTTATAGCCTTATAATTAACCTTGCAGAGAGAATTGCTATGCTGTTATGTCTCAATTGACTACAGTGATGTACATACTAAACCGCAGGAACATCCATAAGAACAGAAGAGCATGTTGGATTGACTCTTTTCCTTTCGACTTAGAGAAAAAAAAAGAATGATAAAAGTTGATAAGTTCAATTGATAAACAGAAGGCTCAGTTTTGGTTTTTTAAAGGGCAAATGCAAGTTTTAGATCCCTGTCAGCAGGCAACTTGAAAAAATGGTAGACCATTTTGTGGAATAAGAGTATGAAACACTGTAGTTATCATTGAGTTGCTTTTGAACCCACATGATGCCCCTTTAATTACATTAATTAGTTAGGTTTTATGTGTGCAATAGCAATTAGAATTTGAGGTAGTGTATTTGTGACTGCAAATAATTTCTGTCCTCTGCAGCATACAAATAAGTCTTTCTAATGTTATTTTTAATTACACACATTTTGGAAAATTTAATCCAGTTGAGTTAATTAAAGTCCTTTTCTGTGCCATCTATCTAATGTTCCTGTATACTTAATGCTTATTAAACACCTTTATATCCTAAACATATGGTACTTTTATTTTAACAGAATATGATGCCTTTTTCACCATCAAGTCTTTTATTTTCTGCATTGGGAAAATTCAAATTTTGCATTTAATTTCTTTCCTTTCTACTTTGTCCATGAGAAACTCCCTGATGTTGTTAGTAGCTTTCAAACTGATCATCAGTTCTTACTCCCCTTCTAGCAAACAATACAGTGCACAGTAGCTATTGCTTTCTATTTTCTCATTTCAGTGCAGGAAGGAAAGGTATGTTCTGTTATGCAGTTTAGAATTGTCTGCTGTGTGCAGTGTGGTTTTTTTCTGTCTGGATCAGATCTGTCTGGATCAGTGTCTAGTATTTGAGACATACATAAAAATGAATTTTCTTTTTAAAATTAATTCCTCTAGCAAACATTTTTAACAGTTGCTAGAACATTGGTACACTTTCTTTCAAATCATTAGTCAGTCAAAGCTTTTGCAATGTTAAAAATGTATTTTGCTCTTACATTGATGCTCAGAGCCTTTTTAGCATTAAACATTTAAAGGTAAAAGGATATTTATTTTGCAGAAATTATTAAACCTTACTTGGATTATTCTGATGATTGAAAACAAGGATACAACATATACAACATAACATATATTAGTTATTCTATAACTAATCTTTTTTTAAATCTTGTAATTTTTAGAAATTATATTTTTTATTTTTTGCCAATTTTTTAAAATTCTTTTCCCCATAAAAAAAATAAAAAAAAACTCAGAGGAAGATGCAACGAGTAGGAGTTCTGGTTCAATATACTCCAGCAGGTTCAAAATTAAAACCTTTTTCAGCAAAGGTGTTCAAATGACTCTTTACAGTTAGCTCAGTAGAAAATGAACATGAGTCATCAATGCATTTTCAATTCTAGTGCTGATTTCATCAGATTTGTTAATTTTTGAACAGTTCTCTAGTTCTTTACTTATTGAATTCCTTGGTTGTCCTTTGCTTCCTTAATTTTCCGCTTCTAAACTTTCTGAGTATATTTGTCATTTGTTTCTATTTACTTTTCTGTGTGGTACTTTCCTCTCTCCCAGCTATTCTGCTGAGCTCACACACATGAAAACAAAATTTAAGTTCTCAAAAACAGTGCCCTCCTCAACTGACTGAAATGTCTGCAACTTCTTAGTTAATCAGAGAACAGGCTTTTCACCCCAGGTTTTCTACAGCTATATCTACCAAGTGTCTTTATATCTCTGTAAATCAGTTGTTGATAGAAAGACAATATTTTGAGATGTCTGGGTTTCATTCAGGTGTATTATTTTCTTTTTATGATGGCAATTAAAAGACACTGAAGAAATTTTATTACCAATGATGGCATTCTAATTTCTCCTACATATACTATACCCATTACATTGGCTATAATAGGTTACCTAGAGAACAAATCATTCATACCATTGCTACTGATCTAGTGTTAGTGTGACTGTCAAAATTAAAATGCTGCCTGGCATAAATAGCCATTGCAAAGGTTAGTCACCAATGTACATGAAATCTGCATGTTAAAAACCAGGCTAACAAAAACCAATGACGTCTAGGTAATTTATCATTTATGTGATATATTGTTGAAATACTAAAGTGCACATAGAAAAGTAAACCTTGGTATGTGGTCCACTCAGTTTTACTGTGTCTGTGTAATTTGCTTAAATCCACAGATTTGGGATTTTCAAGATTTTTGAGGTTACAGAAAAATCCTTATGAAATTATTCAAATCAAAGCAAAAAGCTTTGATTTGAAAATCTACTCCACATTCAATGTTTTTACAGCTCTTCGGCATGAATATGTATTGTAGATGGAAGACATGCTGTGATGAGTGGTACCTAATAAATAGCCAACATGAGTTTAATGAGAATATAATTTTGACAGATACATCTGTTCCTCACAAGAAGTTCTTTAAAGCATTTAAAGACCAGTTAGAAAGATTTCTATAATTATAATGGTGGTATTATTTTATCTATCATATTTTATTTTTTATGGACTACTATATGTTCATTAACATTTATGTGCTTTTTTTTTCCATTCATCTCCCTTCATCTCATGAAAAGCATATCTGGGTAAGTTAAAACAACATGGCTGCTGAATATATCAATCTTCAGCGCCATGTTTATTTTTTGTGTTTTATTCTTATTTCTTTTTGGTTTCCCGTGAACCTTATGTAACAAATCCATGTAGAAAACTGACCCAAGTGAAAATATTCAGAGTATTCAAAATAATGGTAAACCTTGAAAGCATACACAAATTTAGGTCAGGACTTGCTCCTGAAGAGCTTAACAGAATTAATTAACTATTTGGAGATAAATTCTGTCATTTATTTTAAATAAATGAGTCCTGGAAGGTCTATATTTTAAAAATAAACACATATTGGGAGATCTAAAGATCAGAATCACAAAAACATTTGAAAGTTTAAGTCAGTATAAAAGTCATGAGAGTGAAGGCCTAGTTTAATAAATGCTGTTAAGGCATAAGTTCTGTTAAATCACAGAAGGCTCACAGAGTACACAATTTCTTTTTTTTCCTGTTTGAGCCCTCAACTTGTTTCACTACAAACATATATGCAAAAATGAACCATTTGTACATATAATTTTACTGTTTTCTTTTTCACCAGTTCATTTTGTTTGGTTTGGTTTTTATAATAGTTAACCTGATATGAAGTTTAAATCTTCATCTCCTTTGATCTCTTGTACAAATGCTATTTCTCCTTGAACAAGAATTTGGAACTTAAGGAGGAAATTTCACCTGTTTAAAGCTATAACTTTCTAAAGGTGTAAGGGTACAAAACCTAAAGATTACCAGCATCATTTAGAATATGTAATTATGAAATGGCTTTAAAAAAGTAGATTTGATGACATTTGATCAACCTGGAGATACCGAGGGTCTCTAATGCAATACAATGCATACAACATTGCAAGACTATTTGTTATGCGAGTCTGTTTATTTTACAGATGGATTTTGTTTTTCTCTTTTTAATAGCATCTCTCTGCAGCACTATTTTTTTAGGGTGTATCTTAAGCATTCTTGAATGTTCTTCACTTAGTTTAAGATACATATCTTCAGAAAAAAAGCAAGAATGCTGCCCTTCAGCTTGCATACAGTTCAGAGGTACACCTATACTTACAACATTGTTAATCCGTTATCTGGAATACTGTGCAATTTATACTTCCATATTTTATGGATTTAAAAACTTCTCTTTATTAGCTGCATCTTGATTTCTGTATTTCAGACACTTTTTCCAAAACCTCCTTAAAGTTTTATACAAAGCTTTTTGTAAAAAATAGAAATTGAATTTTGGCCATTGTTTTCAGTCTGAATATTATATCAGATATCAAAAAGGAAAAAGAATGAGGATTTCAAATTATTTAAAAACCGGAACAATTAAGTCTCAAGGTTGAAAAAAAGATTTGACCCAAGTTATAATTATTGCAGTCTTTAAATCAGTTGACTCTTTTCGGATTAAATTAAATCAGCATTGTGTGGCAATAAGAAGCCTTGAGACTCTCCCCACTCCCTCACCCCCACTTCTTACTTTAAATCTTGCAGAAAATAGAAAGATAAAATGTAAATTGTTATTTTTGTAAGATATTTAATATCATTATTAATTCATACAAATTTGACTACTTATTTTTTTCATTCAGTGTCCTGAGTAACAGAATTCTAGCCTGTCTTAAATATTTAGTAAATGACAACAGAAAGCATAAAATCCAAATCCAGCTTAATTAATTAGAAATCTTCTTTCCTGATTTTTGCAGTCTTTGAATGTGTGCTAGATTTCATGCCACAGATGTGTTAAATCTTAATTTAGAAATAGGATTACTAAAACAAATACACCCTAGTGGTCTATTATCTGTCTGTTTCTCTTTTAGAAACAAATGATGTATAATATTTTGTTATAAACTAAACATCTTAGTATCAGTGATAATAATAATCATAATATCAGTTAATAATCATAATCAGAGGACCCGCTAAGTAAAAACTTCAATCTGTTTTCTTTTTGAGCAATTGTTTATGAGTAAAGGCCATTTCACAATCTAAATAGCCCATTAGCCAAATTTTTAAATAACTTCTGCTTGTGTTTTACAAACATAATTTGGCTTATGACTACACTGTGCCTCCTTTTCAGTTTATCTCACATTTATTATTACACTTTAACTAAGAGACATTATATAATATGTGCTGTATAATATCCTTGAGGACTTCTCTCATGGACCCTTCTAGAACTATCAGAGTAAATCCTATTATTTGCAGGAATATGAAGATCTATGTTGAAACATTGTTCAAGTTTCTTCAAGACAGTGTGTGTACTTTGTGTATTGCACAGAGTGCATTATGTGTGTTAAAAATCATAAGCTGTCATGTCTTGTTTGCTTGATGGGGGGAGCCTCATCTTCATGAAGAAAATTGAATGTCACTGAATGACACGCTCTAAGTTATCACTGACTACCTACACAAATTCTATTTAAAGATTATTAATATTTTAATAAAATTTATTGAAATTCACGCAATGAATTGATGGCACCTGCTGCTACAGAGCTAGACTTTTCCTGGGGCACAAGAGAAGGATATACATGAAATAGAAGATTTGCAAGATAATAACACCATTTCAATTTAATAATGTCCCCTTTCCTATTTACTCCCATGTACCTCTCCTGTCCAAAGGCATTCATAAATCCCCATTTATGAGCCAGTTTGGCTCTCAAATTTGTAAGTTGATCTAGGATGTTGTATCTGGCTTGTAGATAAATGGTGCTAAAGAAAATGGCCCAGTGTAGCAGTGTCTTTAGGAAGTAATTTTGGGCAGGATTAAATATTAGAAGTCAAAGCTAGGTAGGCAACCCTGCTTCTCCAACACACAACTCAACAACACAACTTGATATTACATGATTTTTTTCTTTGCTGTCTTTGATAAGAGTGTGCAAACAGCTCACTTTATGAGGCACTTTCTAAAATACCCCAATACAAGTATTTCTCAAATTTTAAATGAATGTTAAACAGTTGATGTTCATGAAATTTCGTGACTGCAAAACCAGGCTCAGGGTAATGATATATTTTAAATAGCAAATTCCTTTTGCTCCTGTAATGTCTCCAGGAAGGGATTTTGTTTTTTTTTTTCATGAACAGTAATAATGTTATCTTTAAAAATACAGCTTTAATTTGGAATTCATTCCAGTAGTAGTAAGTGGTTTAGAGCCCTATCTTCAAAATAATAGCATTTCTAGTAATGCCTAATTAGTGTCAATTTTTCCCTATCAGCTTGTTTTCATATGTTGCCAAAAAACCTAAATGAGCATGGAAATAATTGCATTTTTATTCCCAACTCCTTACCAATGCAATGTGGACACATTATAACATGTAGTACTCTTCTGACAAAGTCTGAGGAGGAGAAAATCCCCATGTTCCCCTGCAAAGGATCCTTTAAATTAGACAAACTGTATAATGCTTTCCATGATCCCCAAACTGTATCTTTGTAATAAAGGAGAGTGATGAGCTTTAGGGTATTCATCTCTTTGTTCCCCTCTGCTCAGTTGTATGTTTTTGTAAGGAAAATTGAACTGCAGTCACCAGGATTTTGCTTTGGAGTCCTGGTTTTGAGAAGTCAGTGACTATCCCATAATGACAACAGTAGACAACATTCTGTCCATTCTAAAATATTTGATTCATATTCCAAAATAGGCAGATCACCGGATTCATTTTTCTGGTGATTTGCACTATTGGTCAAAACTATATATGTTTTTTCCTACATGATACTTTTAACTTACTGAAATAATGGAATTTTTTCTTATAGTGCTAGTTCATATTAAAAACCCCACAAAACAAACCTCATATTAGTTTTCATTGACTTCTAATCAAAGAATGCTTCTCTTGTCAAAACAGAAAATCTGGGTTTAGTTTTGGCTTATAAATTGAAGGTTCAGGCTCTACAGATCTCCTAGTCCATATTAAGAAGTAGTCAAAGACTAATGATCAAAAAGTAAAGTATAATTTAAATAAACTTTTCTATTGGAGTGGTGTTTAAAAGAAATATCTGAGGAAGGAAGTATAAGTTTTGAAGCATAAAATTATTTTTAAGGGAACAAAATAATATAAAAATCCTTTTAGAATTCCTCCACATCAATAAGATGACTGTATTTCTTGTGCTTGTCTGAGTACAGGATTTTTAAATTTCACTGAAAGTATTTTTAATCACAAACAATTTTCTTCCACAAGCCAAGACCATTTGGATTATGTTTATCAAGCAGTAGGCTTTGGCTATAGCATATATAGAAGGCGTCTCATTTCTGGCCTGGTCCCATTTCCTTCAGCCAAAATCAGTAAGCTCAACTATATTTTCCTTTAGCTCTGTGAGCCAGACTGCCTCACAAGTAACAGAGGTGCTTTCCTGCTCTCGGGAGAGTGTATTGGTTTGAGGATCGCTGGAGTAATTCTGAGCCCCCACAGCAAGCCTCAGGCTGGTTCAAATATTGCAAAATCATGGAGGACTCTAGAAATATGTACTTTGTAATTCCAGTATAAAGGAATCAAGTTTTTCATCGAAGTGAGACCTTTTAAGTGCCAATTCCTCCTCTGCAGGAATCTCAGTTCTCGAGACCACACAAAGGTTTAATACTAAATTAAAGAAAGAGGCCAAAACTTCCTCCCCGTCTCCTTGTAGATCAGGTGCTGCTGCTTTCCTGCTTAAAGCAGGAGGCAACACAAGCAAGGAAAGCCAGTGAACATCACAGCCACTGTCTCCTTTTCTACTTAGCATGTTAGCCAGCCCTGGTCTTTCAAATGGGGTAATTGAAGAGAATAGCCCAGATGAAGAAAAATCTGGGGTCAGGTTCCTCCAAGGCTGGTGTCTCCATGGGACTCCTGACTGCAGCAGGGGTTGCTCCCCAGGCTTGGGCTGGCTCTAGAGGAGGAGTTCATTGCACAGGGTTTTGTGGAGTCCATGGTCTACCATGGGATCCTGGAAGTGCCCAGGTGAGGAAGCTGTCCCTCCCTAAGGCTGGCCATGCATGCTCACAGGCCTGGTAGCTGGGCACCTTGTTGTGGCATCTGAGGGAGGTACAGCACTGCTGTAGCACCCTGCAGAACCAGCTCTGAGGGAAGGTTGCAACCCAGATACCTCATCCACAGGTAGCTGGGCTGTGGCCAAGTCTGGCCTTGCCTTAATTCCGCTCTCCTAAGCAGGGAGGTGAACACATTTCTATTGGCCTTCACTACTAGTCTCCTTGGGAATATGGGGTTCCTGAACTTCCATCAACTGCTGAGGCTAACTTGGTGTTTTTGTAGCCATAGAGCAACTTCTCATTTTACAGTGTCTTGGGACACCTGAGTGACAAAGAGTAAGGTGTGGGAGAGGAAGCTGGATCAACTTCAGTAATGCTGTCACGTATTTGCAATGTTACGTATTACTAAAGCATAAACACAGAAAGTAAAGCAGCTTTCCTCCTATTAATATTCAGAGCCAGGGATTCAAACCTGTATGCAAAATGGCTTATTTGAGTGCCATTTTCTGCTAAAGCCAAATTTTCTCAGTCTTGTCCCTTAGTAGTCCAAAATCCCCAAAGGACTACTTCTTGCAAGTAACATCACTCCATTGCTTTTAGCTGCTGTGATTTTGTAGTACATGTATTTGAAAGGCTTCTAAAGCAGTGAAGAATTGCCAAGGGATAACTGAACCACAAAGACTGTAGTAATAAAGGAGAATAGAGCAAAATGGAAGCTATAATTCCAATATTTTCTTGTTATGTGGGAATGTAAGCAATTCTTAATACTACATTACCACAGTCACTGTCTAATTTGTTTTTCACTACAGCTTGTTGCTGAGAGCATTCTTTTGTGTTTCACTCAGTAGGAGGCAGCAGAAAACATGTTGTTAAATACCAGGAAAAAAAGGCTTTTGAAGGACTGCTTTTTCTATGCCATTACTGCAGTGGATTCTTTATTCCTTTTCCAGGATTAAAAATGTCTTTTAATATAGAGCATAAAATATTTTTAATATAGAGCATTTTCTTGGCAGTCTAGCTGACTAGTCTATACATAACTATATCAAATATTTAATACCATTTTATTAAAAGTATATTTTAAGATTTGAGAATGATGTTTTACATACACACTGATTGTAGTCCAGGAAACAGAAAAACTGTAGATGTGGGTGTTAGACTGGTAGCTGATTGACTCAATAGAAATGTATCTATGTATATGTATAAAATCAAGAAACCTCATCAATTCTATAGTTATAAAAATATTTACATCAGCAAACCATGTAGGTTTCTTTTTATACATAATCAATAATTAGCAAATCCAAACATGGAATTATTAAAGATACAGCCAACTCTTAAACAACCACAGATGGCATATTTAAGGTGCAGAATTGCTGTGCTCCAGAGACCCTAACATTGTGTGTAGCTGATGTAGCTGGTTTAGTGCATTACATCCATGCTTAGTTCAGGTCTAGAAGTTGCCATTTCTGTGCCTTACTGTGACATTAACAGACCAGAACTAAGTTAGACTCATGAGGAATCCCTCAGTTTTCTCTCCATCAATGTCTTTTTTGATATGGGTGATCCTTTAATACAGGTTATACCAATTCTTTATTGCTTTGGCTAAGAAGAAACAGAAACCTCACCTTTTGCATGTTAGGTGTTTAAAAGAATGGGGGGGGGACGGTGTGTGAAAGAAGGAAGAGTTGGAAATGGATACCGAGTACATTCAACAGGGGAAGGAGCTGCATTGTTTGCTGGTGTGTTCTGTTCTTCTATGCCTGTCATTGTGATTCCCTGTTGTTACCCCTAACAAAAAGGTACAGTTGCATCTCTATGTCCCTACACATACCTCCATATATTTAACATTTCTTGGTCTATTTTTAGACATGAACTTCTGGAAGAAGCTCGGAGAAAAGGTTTGCCTTTTGCACAGTGGGATGGGCCAACAGTGGTTGCCTGGCTGGAGGTGAGTGTTTGTCATAACTTGGAACTGTGAGTCTCATTTGTGCTCATCATCCTTACAAATTTTAAAAGAGATTCTTACAGTCTCATCCTCTCCCCCTGTGCACTGTGCCATCAGCACTACATAAATTTTGACACTGGATGGTGTAAATCAGAGACTGGAGCTGAAAAAACATAGGACAGGATTATATGGTGGGATGAAGACAGGAAATGCACTTGAATCCTAAATGTTTTAAATATTTTAGTTTCTCAGTTTAAATATCTAGGAACTCTACAGACAGAGTTTATGTAGAATGATGTGCTGATTTGTAATAAATTTAAAGAATGTGTAACTTTCTGCATGTTAAAACATAATGAAAAAAGAAAAATAAATGTTGTCAACATTTTCACCTGGAACGTGGGAGATCCAGGTTGAAATCTCTTTGATTTGACAGGCAGTGCCTTCATATCTGAAATCCAGTCTCCAGAGAGCTGACCTTTATTTGGAGGGCCTAAATGGATGGGTTTTGGAACTCAACCAGAATAAACATTCAGCAGAGCTGTCATCAATTTTGACAAAAATCAATTAATGTTTTAGGTGAAGGAACTATTCAACAAATACTTACAGAGATGCTGAGGGGAGGAGAAGGCAGAAAGCAAGAATGTTCTTGTACAGTTACTTTTATATGGCAAGGCTGTAACACTTCAGTGGAGATGCAAGCTCTTTGTTGACTCAAGGAATAAGCGTTTATTCCTTGCTATGCCAAGCACCTTTACATATTCCCAGCTTTTCTCATGTCTGCTGTAGGTATCATCCATTGATAATCAGATAGACTCTGTAGAGTTTTTCCCTTAACTGAAAAAAAAATTCCTCTCTAAGGCTTTAACAGGAATATGTTAGTGAATAAATGAAAGATGAGAAATGAAAGCAGCTAATATCTACAAAATTTCTGCTTCACATTGTAATTGTTAAAGACACCTTGTGAAAAAGATGAAATGAAAAATGCAGAAAGTCAGTTCAAGCTTTTGCATAGATTTGGAAAATGGGATGATATCTTCCTTCCCCCCAAAATATCTCTGTTAATATGTAACAACCCTTAATCTGGCCACAACTTGACTTTTCCATAGGACTTTGGGAGTTCTGTAACCAGAATTGTATCAGAAATATTCAGTATTGCAGTAAAGCTGATTTGCTGCAAAAGTGAGTATACAAAGGTCTATATATTTCTGAATACCAAGAAAGATTGCCCTTGATGTCATTCAGGGCAATCCAGTTTGAAGCAGTTTTTGACAAGGTAAACCCTAATAATTTTTCCCTTGATTCATACTGAAAAATAAGATATGCTTCCCACTGTGTCAGAAAGGAGCTGTAAAGAGAAATGGAGAGGAACTTCCTGGGGAATGTGACAGTAGCACAGGAGAGCTCACAAGGAAGTTTATGTTGCAGTATTCCATGGAGATCGAATACTGATGATAAAAAGATAGGGGAACAGAAGTACTGTGCTTATTCAGCGAGCATTAGTGCATTCAGTCAACAGATGGAACTGTGCATTTCATACTCTCCTGAGGAAAAATGTAATATGTGACACTTCAACTAAAGAACAAAATAAATATTAAAGGAGACAAAGACTCAAATTTAAGAAGTATATGTGATCACAGTTATGAAATTCTCAAACTTTTCAGGGCTTAACTTTTCAGCCTTAGCATTATTGTGGTTGCTTGTATGTAGCACAAACATAGTTTAGATATATTTTAAGAATTTGTGGGTTTCTTAATTCAGGAAAATTATATCAACCTTGATATCTGGGTTCTCTGTCTAGAACAATTGCTGTGTCCTCTTTTTAGAGACTGTTCATCTAACATCATTGTCTGCTAGAGACAGCTATTTGTTGAATACTTTACTTATTTTGTTAAAGAACTAATTTACCTGATGAGCAGCAAACATTTGAATCTGTTTTTGCAGGGGGAATAATTCCTGGTATTTATGATTTTCTGTTTTTCTAGTTGTACATGTGGAAAAAAATGCTATCAAAATAAATGAGATTATGAAATACATTTTAAAGCTATGCATAGTTTTCTCATGGCCCCTTGTTTAAGTGCAGCTGGGTGTTAGCTACCTAATTTTTGTTTTGGGGTTGTTTTTTTTTTACTTTCATGGAACTTTGTATTTTGTTACAGTTTTTTAAATTAGGTCACATTTTTAAGCTTCAGACTATCATTGGATGGAGGGTAGTGGCTAATCCTATCAGTGGAGAAGGACTTTTTGAAAGACAATACACTCATTTCTCAAGCTCTGTGATATATCAGGACTCAGTACAGAAAAGCCTGACTGAGCTCTTTTGAAATATGACAGTCAAATCTGTTTTCTATGTGACCTAAAAGTGATCTAACAGCTGTCTTTTAAGGATATAGTTCCCATATGAGGTTTAGACTCCTCAACCACAGTGATTCCCCCTGCTGTGTCAAATGAAATGAAAATCCTTTCAATTTGTTACTACTTTCCCGGTTGTTGGTGAATTTACTGATGGCATGTTTTGACTCATTTGCTCGACCTCGTGTCCTCTTTTTGTAAGCCATATTAAGATTAAAAAAAAAATAAATAAAATTAGCTAATTCTGAGGGCCTATTCAAGATGCATCTGGCTAGGTCTTTGTTTTCCTTTGTATTATCCCTAAAATATCAGTGATTATGGCATTCATTGCTTCTGTTTTTCTCTCAGGCTTTGCTAAGCATGATGTACTTCATGCTGTGATAAAAACTTCTCATGTGTATGTATCCCTGATATGGTATTATCTCCTTTGGGAAAAAAGAGCTTTAGACACTGACAGTCATATTAATGAGGCAGCAGAAAATGAGAAAGCTGAGAAAATCAAAAATATTTCATACTCAGTAGGTCCCAGGACAGACTGCTAAGAGCAGAGTGTACCTCTTAAAAGGAAATATTTAAGTGGTGAAGCAGAGGGCTGTTGCTGACCTGGGCTGGTAAGATTAATATAAGGAGAGGAAAAGCATGCAATACATATTTGCTAAATCCACAGGTGATGTAGCTGTGCTCACATTTTGTTGCAAATTCTAACCAGTGTTTCTAGCTGGGATGTGACACTGTACCAGACTGTCTCCAGATTTACTGTAAGCTCTGTCCTTGCTAGGTTGGTTATCTGAATAATTTCTAGTAAGAAAGTAAAAGCTGAGAAGTGTAAGACTGTGCTGCGTGAATACACTGTGGGGACTTACATGGAAAAAGAAAGTAATTTTTATACAAAAGTAAAAAAATACTTAATTGCTCCTAGATGATTTTCTGTATATAATAGGATTATCAAATGGGCAGTAACACTGACTTATGCCACTAGTTGCTCATTAAAAACCTGGGAAAGGAGTATCCCAGGGGATGGAGACACACAGCTCTAAAACTACTTCAAAGCATGCCTTGATTTAAAGTTCTGGTTACAGTAAAAGCAACAAAATGAGTTCACATGAAGCCATGGCAATTTCAAAGGTACTGAAACAATTTTACTTTATTAAAGAATAGGATGCTCATGCTAATTTTTGTGTATTACCATGCTTATTCAGATTGAGAGGTGTCCTGATGATTAATTTAGTTATTTAATATTGGTCATTAATTAATTGATAAATAATGTCACAACACTAAGCCTGACAGAGTTTAAGAAGCATTAGGACAACACTCCCAGGCACATGGTGTGATTCTTGGGGCTGTTCTGTGCAGAGCCAGGAGCTGGACTTGATGATTCTAGTCAGTCCATTCCAACCTGAGATATTCTATGACTCCAATAACATTTCAGAAATGAAGCAGTGCTTTGGATGAAATGTGTCCTTTCTCTCGACAGCTGTGGCTAGGTATGCCAGCCTGGTATGTTGCTGCCTGCCGTGCCAACGTGAAGAGTGGAGCTATTATGTCTGCTTTGTCCGATACTGAGATTCAAAGAGAAATTGGAATCAGCAATCCTCTTCATCGCTTAAAACTCCGATTAGCAATCCAGGAGATGGTATCACTGACAAGTCCATCAGCACCTCCAACATCCAGAACAGTGAGTTCTGTTCAGCTCACTTTTTCTTCCCCTCTTCACCCTGCAGGAGTCTGTTGAAAAACTTTTTAAATAACAGAGTGGCTCTGTGGTAACACACACCTCACAATCAATGGGAACTGTTAATAGACACTCAGAGTGACCTGTTCCTCACTTGCTTGATTGTCAATTGCTGATGTTTTTTCCTTTATCAGATTTTTTTTATGTTGTTATTTTGATTATTCCTGATGTTATCTAAATTCAGTATTGAGCATCTTATTTGTAATTTTGCCTGTCGTTTTGCCTTTCTCTTCCTTCAAGTCATCTGTAACACCCTAATCAATTTGTGTTTCTTTTTTTTTCTGTTTTTTTTTTTTTAATTTCTTTTTGGGGTGTGGATGGGAGGCAGGAGTTGGAAGAACATATGTAGGAATGTGGCTCTTGTTCCTATTCCCCTTTTTGGCACCCTTTCCTTTCCAATGTTACCTCGCCTGAGTCAGCTGACTTTAGGCTCTTCATGCTTTTAAGAGAAGCAGTGATTAGAGGTCTGAGGGGAGCATCTGGAAGGTGGAAGTGGAGTGTGTGCATTCAGTGAGGAAGGGAGAGTGGCAGCAGACAGTAGGAAAGTAAGTAAAGAAGAAACACAGAGATACAAATTGAAAAGAAAAGGGGAATATATCAAAAGGAGCAAGGAAATAGATTAGGGGAGAGTAAGAATGAATATGCTATTGATAAAAAGCACATTTTAGGGGAAAATGAAGAAAAACAGGCCATGTGGATGAGAAGAAAAATATGCAAGATAAAAAAAAGGGGAGTTTCATGATGGGATATGCTGATGGTGATGGCTATGAAAGAAGCAATGAAGGTGGAAAAAAAAGAAGAGGTTTGATCAGATGGATAACATGGCATGGAAGTATAGGACATAGGCAACTATTCATGTAGTGTAGGTCAGATTTCTACTAGTAGGATAATAATAATATTTAGATCTTGTAATATCTTGTCTTCATGAAATTCATGGAGAATCATTTGGTGGAAATTAGAACTCAAATACCTTAGAGAGGTACCAGATCCACTGAGCTACATAAGCAACTGGGCAACAGGACTCTACTGTTGCTATTGATTGGCCTTTTCTCTTCATGTTGCTAGTGTTCTTTAAATATGGTAGTTCCCCATCTGACGCTTTCTTTGCTGTGAACAATTTTCTGTGTCATAACCATAGTAATACTATGAATCATGATGGATTTTACTGAAATAAAGCAGTATAGACTCAACATGATGTTGAATAACTACAAAAAATTAATTTGTATTTTAAAAGCATAAGAGCATATTTTAAAGTATAAAATATTTACACTTACGAAGTCAGAGAACATTAATTCAAGCTAAAAACATTAGGAATACTTTTGTTTTGTCCTTTTAATTCTCCCTAAGTCACTGTCAGCACAAAGCTGCCATGCCCTGGAATGTGCATTTCTGAGTACCAAGTCCTTCTGCCTCCTCTCTTTCTCAGCAAAGGAGTTCATTTACCTCAGCTCTCCAGAAAACAGCAGACATCCATGCTCCCTCGCTGTCTCATCTTATTGTCCTCATAATAATTCGATGGAAAACAATAGGATGAGGAAAACCAGTTTTACAAGTGAATTCCCTTGATAGTTTTGATTTACAAAAACATGGCAGAAATAATAATTATTTAGATTACAATATGAGCATGTGATATGTGCAGAATATTTAAGCTGGAAAATCTTTGGGAGCTGAAGCTTACCTCCAGACAGAGCTGTGAGCTAAAGGTTGTATTTGCCAGTTGTTCATGAAATGCAGCTTTAATTATTATTCTTTCCTTTGTGATGATGCTCTGCCAGATTTCATCCATCAGTTCCAGTTGAAATACTCCATCACATCTGTTCAGAATCTGCTAATGAAAGATACAACACCATTTGTCTAAAGTTGTCTCTAGTTGCAGCTTGGTAGAGGCAAGAACGTGGTTGTGCTGATGGTGATGCTATGCGCTGTTAACTTACAGTGGTGCTGCCTTTCTTCTTTACCACTGCTTACCTAATGTGGATCCCACCTGCCTTCCTGCGGGCCTTGTCTGTAGCCCTCAGGCAATGTTTGGGTGACCCATGAAGAAATGGAAAATCTTGCTGCTCCAGCTAAAACGGTTAGTCTTCTCATTTCCATTATCTGCTTTAACACAAATGCCATATCTTCTGTAGGATGCTTTCCAAGTGTGCTGTTAGAAAATTGCAGGAAGTAATGAAATTGAATTTAAAGAACAGTGACATAATCTTTCAGCAGAAGACTTTACAAACTTCATTGACATCACAAAAATTGTGTTACCCTAAAACCAGTATTGGAGTTTCAGAGTAAATAGTGTCAGTACCAGTGTGAAACCTCATTTAATGTAATGAAATGGTCATGGTTACATGTGCAACATTTCCACTGTACTCTACTCCCTAATACCTCTTCTAAACATAGTTTTATATGTGTGGACATAGAAAGAAATAAGGCAAGGCTTGAGAATGGTGCATTACACAGCTTCATGTTTTCAGTAATGCTGTGTCTAGCTTTTTGATTTTGGGTGCATGGAGAGTATCATTTATTGTTTGATTTTTTTTTTTGTCAAATATCTCCCGAAATACTAAAATAGTTTTCTGATTCTTTTTTTTTTTTGTACTTAGAACATATGTTATTTTTGGTTTTGGGTTTTAGCATTACATTGTAAAAACTCCATAAGGGTGCTTATAAAACATGATAAAATCCTACAGTGAGATCTCTGAAAAACCAATCTTCAGTTTGGAAAAACTTTATAGTCAGACCAATCCATAAATGGTGGGAGAGGTCCTGGAGCTAAATTTTGATGCAGTAAAGACTGATGTCTTAGAACTTTATGCTTGTTATAGTATTTAAAGTTTTTTCATCAGCATTAATGAAGCCAATTACCATCAATAATTTATTTTTTCCTTTTACAATTGAGCTCATTTCCAATTTTATTATTGTTGGTAAAGATAAATGCAAATCTAACAACACTGAACCGACCAGAGGTAGAGTTGATCCTCTTTAATTGGCCAGCCAGAAAAATAGTTATACCATAAAAAGTTTTATGTAAAAAGCTCCTTTACAGTACATTCTCAAGAAGACAGCTTTTCATTGCAAATATTTTAAAATCTAACTAGAAACAAAAAATGGCATCACTGATGCCCAATTTTGTAAGTAAATGGTTGTGTTTTGATTGTGAAACCATGAAAAGTGTTTAAATAATTCTTTAAAATTTCACCAAGATCTAGTGCTTTTATATCATGAAAATTCAGCTAGATTTTCCGGACTAATATTTTATGGGTTTGGTCTTGTAATTTTTCAAGTAGTTTAGCCCTGGACATTTCCAATGACTGGAGTTGTTTTATCAGTGTGTTTTATGTGTATTTTTTCATTTTTATTAACATACATAGGAAAACCACATCTTTTTATAACTAATTTTTTTTGTCTTTTTACTTGCTTTACTAATTACTTTCTGCTGATAATACAGAAGGAGTCTGAAGAAGGCAGCTGGGCTCAGGTATGGCCTGTCACATGTATGTTTTAAAGTGAAAGTTAATAATAATGTAATTGAGTACATGAATATGTACATAGTATAGTATTGTGACAATACCTCAATGATTGCATTGTGACATATATTTTAGAGTTTTTCTAATACAAACAATGTATTATATGAGCAGGTTTGTTATGTAAAGCAGAAAGAGGTACATACAGTGAGTGTGAATATTTTTCATAAATAAACCCCTACATTCCAGAGACATATTCTACCTCCCACTTAAAACTAGTAGAAGTATTTTCCTCATTTTTGAGAATAGGATAATAAAATATGCCAAGAGTTCAAAAGCTAACTTTTCTAAAATTACTCTGGATTCTTTTTAGAACATTTGTATAAATCACACTCAAGTATCAGTCTACAAATAGTCTTGTAACATTTAGTTAGACTGCCAGTGAGCTACATTTTTTAAACGTCTTTCTAATATGTGCACACACGTACACAATCTTGCTGTCTTTACTGATGGCATTCCTTTTCTCTTCAAAATCTTATGAGAGATGAGTGGACTATATTTCCCTCCACAGAAAATATGTCTGCCTAGCACTATGTTATGTATAATGACATTAAAAACAATGTTAGGCTTGAAAGTGATGCCCAGAGCAGAGTATGATCCCATTGAGAAACTGTTAATCTTGCAATTTATGAGTTCTCTGTTCTGTTAAGATTTGTAGTACAAAATATTTGACAACAATGAGATGTAAAAATCTATTTTGCATCTTAATAGTGCCACTCATGTAAAAATAGCTCAATTTGTATGTTTTTTTTCATAACACTCTTCCTCACCCTATTGAAATTTCAGCTGAACAATGAAGCCTGAATTCTAGCTTCTTGAAGGAATCTGGTTTGTTCCTATCTCAATTAATTTATTGAGCTCTAAATATGATGCACTTAGGTTTAAGCTGTTCACAGCTGAAAATATCTCATTAAAATGTAAGCTTGAGTGCCAAACAACTGAAATTAATTTATAGTCTCAAAAGGACTACAAGTGTGTAACTATAAAAGTGTCATTAGATCCCGCTTAGAAAATCCTACTCCTCACTAAACAGTGACACAAACTTAAGCTGATTCCCTGGAGCCTGGTTTATATTACCAGGTTCACTGTAGGATTTGCCTGGCATATATATTCTAGAAGGTCGGTTGAAAGCAAGTAAGATTATGAAACACACATTATGTTTGGATTGTGTAACAAGTTTGTTTGCATTTAAAAGTCAAAATTGAAAAAAATTCCTTAAAATTTACAAAGTTAGAAAACAAAACACAGTGGGCAAACCTGCTACCAGTAACAAATATCTCACAATGGCTTCCTCTTTCATTGTTAAATGTTTAAATAGAATTTTATTTTCTTTTTAGTCTCACAAGAAATGAGGAGAGCAGATATATTCTGTCTTCAGTCTGTGGTGCAACCTTGAGCAAACTCAAGAATTTATTCCTCCTCTCCTTTTTCCTTTCTCTGTAGACCCTGGCTTATGGTGATATGAACCATGAGTGGATAGGTAACGAATGGCTGCCCAGTCTGGGTTTACCTCAGTACCGAAGTTACTTTATGGAATGCCTGGTAGATGCAAGGATGTTAGATCACCTGACAAAGAAAGATCTGCGTGTGCACCTAAAAATGGTGGATAGTTTTCATCGGTATGTTGGCATAAAGACTACACCTATAAAGATGCTTATGGGTCTGCTGTTGTGCTCAGGGCTGCACAGAACAAAAACAACTTACTTTCTGTTGTTCTGGTGTGGAAAACCACACAGAAAAAGGAGAGCTGGCTGTCAGAAATCTGAGTTGAGAGGGATTCATTTAGTAATAGCAATTGCACTTCAATTATGTCTCCCAAAACCAAGATAATGGTACAGATAAATTTTATATTGAGCAGGGAACAATTAATGTATCAATTAAACCCTTGACAATACACAAACAGTACCATTTAAGCGATATGAAGTATCAGAAAGTGTTAGACTAAGATTTGAAGTCCTGAGATCTCATAATAATGAAAAGCTATTGTGTGTAGCACATAAAAGTTGTTAACAGTACAAGCAAATTGACAGTTACCTAGGGATATAGTCAGGAAGCTAAATTGGAAATATGGAAATAAAGGCATTTAGACTTTAGGGAGAATGATGTTCATGTGAAAAGAAGTAGATTTCTTTTTACTATACTATCTGATTTATCATTTTTTAGGCCTGATTTGACAAAATACTTCATGTTTCTCAAGGGCTGACCTTTTCTGAATATGACTTTTTAATGCTTGGGTGTCTTACACTAGAACATTTATTTAAATGTGTTCATTTTGCTTTTGTCCATTTCATTTCTGAAGTCTTTTTTTAATGGTTTTGCTCTCCCCTCTGTTCTCAAGATTTGCTACATGAGCACCATGAAGAACCTCATTTGAAATGCAGGAAATATATCCTACATATGTTCCCATCTTCAAGATTATCTTTATTAACTCTGTAAATGTTTCTCTTTAAATAACAGAACAAGCTTGCAATATGGAATCATGTGTTTAAAGAGGTTGAATTATGATAGAAAAGAACTGGAAAAGCGAAGAGAAATGAGTCAGCATGAAATAAAAGGTGATAGTTCGTCGGAATGAATACTGGGAATTTTTCTGCTTTTGAAGCTTGACACTGTTAACCCCTTGTCATACCATTTTAGCAAAGCATTTAAACACGTGCTTTAGGCAACACTAATGTAAGTCCATCTGTCTTCAGAACACATCCCAGTTCCTTAAATTAGGCACAGTTAAGTACTTCGCTAAATTGGGGCTGTAGTTCCTAACGGTTGCTTGATGCATACATTTTGCTAAATTGGATTGTGGATACAGATTTTATCTGAGCCTCTCAGTAGGATGTGCTGGGGACAATGCTGGAAAATGGGAGCACTCAGGACCCTAACACTGTGCTCCAACTTTTGAAAAACTTTGCCTTTGATTTCTTATCTCTGAATGTATCATAGCAGATGTTGCTTGGAGGGCTGACCACTGAGGCTGTTGATTGGTATGTAAGAGCAGTTCCTAAGAAAACTGACCTTATTAGATGTAACAGCTGATTCTAAAGAATTTTTCCATGTAAAGCTCTCTGGAGCAGTTGCAGGCTCACTTCATGGTTCCTTTAATATATAACAATTAGGGTGGTTGGGTTTTTTTCAACTATCAGAAATTATGCCTTTGATTCTTTTGAGCATTTCTAGCTCTAGTGACTATAGCAGTTAGCACTTCTCAAGCACAATGCTAATTAGGAGAGCTAAAGAAAAAGTGGACTTAGAAGGGGGAATGGCTACAGTGACAGTGTGCATGTGCCCAAGACAGATGATGGCGCACACTAATGCAATGACTTTGCCTTGGATGTGCAGGCATCAGTGCCAGCCAGTCCGAGTGTGTGTGACTGGAGACTGACACAGGGGAATTGTGTATTGGTCTCAAATTCTGGTGTGCCTTCAATGCTAGTCACTACTAGGACAGTGGTAGTAACCCATAGCCTCCTTCACCCTGTCTTCCAGCGGTCACTTATTCATGGTCCCAGGAGAGTTTTGGTCTCTGTCTGCCATCGTGTTTTAGCCAATCCTGCCCCCAAAGTCCGGGATGCTCTTGGCCAACCAATGGAGAATGCTGGCTCCCAGAAGAGTTACATTAGCTGGACTTCTGAGGCTTCCAGAAAAAGCCCCGTCACTTACTAATAGAAAACTCAATATTATGTTTCCCCCTCACAACTATAAAGATCAGTACAAGTAACTTTTTTTTAATCTTAGAGGCAGGGTAGGCTATTTTTTAGAATAGCCAAATCCTCAAAAATGGTTTTCTAGCTCCCTTTTTTTGCCTCAGCTTTGCAATTGGCATGGACCTTAACAAGTCTACCAGCTTTCTGAACTAAACATAGTTTTAGTCTCTAAAATTGTGAGCTCATAATTTGCTTTATGGCATGCTATAAAATAGTAGGTGCTGACACAACTCTCAAAAGGTTTAATACAAAACTCTCCAGTGAAGCCTTGAGGAATGGATATTTCTCCTGTGCCCTTGCACTGTTAAACTGTAAAATCTTGCCTAAGGATTGAAAAGGGTGTATGTATAGGAAGTGAAAAGAATTGCATTCTGAAGATGCCCTCTGTAAGTGTATTTCTCCTCTGGAAACATTATTTGAATAAACATTTAACTTGAAGATAGCTAAAATCACAGAGTTTTTGAATATGAGATATTAAAGCTGCATGAGTAGTTTGCTGGCATTCCTCATTTAAGAAATAAAGCAATGTGACACTCACAGTGCATGCACAACTACATGCACACACCTGTACAATTTGGAAGTTATCAGGTATCAGGAGACTGACCCGGTGTTATGTCCTTACAGATGTGCTGGTATGGAGCAATGATCGAGTCATACGCTGGATACAAGCCATTGGCCTCCGAGAATATGCAAATAATATTCTAGAAAGTGGTGTACATGGGTCACTTATAGCACTGGATGAAAATTTTGACTACAGCAGTTTAGCTTTATTATTACAGATTCCAACGCAAAACACCCAGGCAAGTTTGCTTATGCTACTTATGGTTAATCTGTACCCATTATTGCCTTTTATTCATCTTCAATCATTTTAATTGTTTACTTTGGTATCTCTAGGCACGGCAGATCCTTGAGAGAGAATACAACAACCTTTTAGCACTAGGAACTGAAAGACGACTTGAGGAAGTAATTAATTTTATTTTCAGTATTTATAAAATATCACAATGAAACATTAAATTGAATGCATGAAGACATGTTAATCACACATTGTTAAAAAACAGTCAGTTACAGCTTTAAGAAAAAATTAGGAATGCCCATCAAGTTTTTTTAAGTAACCTCAGTGTCGCTACATATTTGTATCACCTTGGATGTTAAATTTGGCACTGCACTCTTACCTTAAGATGAACATTTTCCAGAGAGGTAACATGTAGAACAGAGTAGACATTTTACTGGCCAGGGCAGGTGGTGGGGAGATGTGTGTGGGTGGGATGCCTGTGCAATTTATTCTTTAGGACACTTACACCCTTTAAAAATAAAGAGTAATGAAGAAAAGTGGATTTTCTGTTTGTTTCTTTTTTGTTCTTCAAAGTTAATAGAGTGCGCTTTGGGACAGTTATCTGGGAAGAGGAATCTCAAATCCAATGATGGAAATTATTCTCATTAATGTAAGAGTCCAGTGCAAAAGTGTTCAAGTCTTGGACTTTTGCACATGAGGAAAGATAAAACTTTTAAGAACTTGCTGAAAATGTGAGATGTCTATGAATTTTGTGCATGCACATGAGTGTTTAATCCTTTATTAGCACTACATGTAAGCCTAATGCAGAAACAAACCACTGCACTTCCTGTCACTGTATAGGAATGTTCTACTTTAGCTGATACTAAACCCCTCAACTATATAGAGCCAGGGATTAAGAAGAGCTTCCCACACTACAATTTACTATTCTAAAGTATCTGCTTTTACAAGTGTGTCTCAAACATATTACAGTAACTGGATGCAGTGCAACAGAGCAGGGTAGTTGTTGGGAATACATTTGACAGTGGGAGAGGTAGCACACAGCAGGATAATGAATCAAAAAGTTTCATTTTGCTGTTTCAAATACAACTCTGTGTTGACAGAGCGATGACAAGAACTTCAGACGTGGACCCTCCTGGCGACGACAGTTTCCTCCGCGCGAGGTTCATGGGATCAGCATGATGCCGGGCGCTTCGGAAACGCTGCCAGCTGGGTTCAGACTCACCACTACATCAGGGCAGTCACGGAAAATGCCAACTGACGGTATGCAGTCATTTCTGCACTTCCTGTTGAAAAGCAAGAGGCTTATCCTAGCATGCTAAATTGACATTTAATGCATGTCTGTCTTGCACCACAACCACCACATTCATTTAACTAGAATGAACGGAGTCTGGGAGAGTTGAATTAGGGAACAGAAACGCACTGACTTGGCACACTATTAATTTTTTCAGGTTTGCTTCAGACTGACAATGTTTATTTAAAATACAAAAAAAAAAAGGCCACCTCACCATCCTACATCTGCAAAGGAAACATTCAGAAAGACAGGAATTTATTTACTAACTTTCAACTAAGACTGCATATAATATTTAGGCAAATTTTTCATCGTATTAACCTCTGTAGCAGGTGGAGTGTATTTTAGAGAATGAACTTAGAAAAGGCTATCACCTTTATTTTCCCGTCTTTCAAATTAAGTAGCTTAGCCTTGCCCATCAATTAACTGAAGTTGCTAACAGATAATTACCATCAGATGGCTAGTTAGCAAATACTGGATTTCAGGCACTAATTAAGTTACTGTATACCAGTCTTAATCGTCTCTGGAAATCTTTTAATTTCCAAAAGATGCATTAACTCAGCAATGACTGGGAAAGTAACTAGCATACATAAAGCAACAGAGAAATATAATTTAAAAAAAGAAGTAAAATTTAAAAATCATTGTAAGAGATCAAGGAGAAGGGAAAAATCCCTATTCCTTCAGATATATGGAAGATAAAGCCAAGTATGCCTGCCTGAAGTTTGGAGAAGTAGCAGTACACAGACCGGCTTATTTAAAATACTGACATTTATTTCATCATGAGAGTATTTACGTCTATGGATAAACTTGTTTGAAAGTAATTTAATACACTGCTTGTAGTGATTACATTTTGTAACTCTTGAATGAACTTGGTATGACAGTATTAACACCTAAATTCCATTAAAGCCATCTAAATTCCATTAAAGTTTCTCACCTTTAAAAAAAATAGTTCATAGTAGCAGTCATGGATGGAATAATTTACTGATTGCATCACTGAATTCCACTGAATCCCAGCTCTCATGGCATTTCCATGGCCCACATTACTGTAGCAGCTAAGAACCTTAAAAACATTCATGAATTTCATCTTCTAGCCATGGTATGATGTAGAAGATGATATTCTCATTTTACAGAAGGGGAACTAGGGCACAAGGGAGATTTAGTGATTTACTTGAGGTCTTCCAAACAGTTTATTCTTGAGTTGGGTACTGAACTTACTAGACTTAAAGGTAAGTAATTCTGAAGACCTACATCTTCATCCAGGATTTGGCTTCCTATCTTGAAGCACTAAGAATTCAACAGTATTTAAACAGCATGATAGGTAAGAGCATTAGGACTTACAAAAATAAAGACAAAATTGAGTTTTAAACTGTATTCACTTAATACAGACTCCAATAGTACATCAAACTTGAGGAAATGCTTAATTCTAAACTAGACTCTGCCCATGACCATGCATCATAGGAAGCCACAGAACACCCTTCCCATGGGAAACAGATTGACCTGTTTTCCTCAGGATTTTAAAGAGGTCCTAGTTTCTTTGTTTTTCTTTTTCTTTCTTTTCTTTTTTTTTCTTTTTTTCTCAAATTCCAGTTGCTTCATCACGACTACAGAGGTTAGACAGCTCAACAGTTCGTACATACTCATGCTGACAAGACATAGCAAAGAAGCCAGCACTGAATTGTGAGTATTCATAAGGGGCCATCGTAAAAGGTCTTTGTAACTGTACACTGCACCCCACACTATCCAAGTAAGAGCCAGCATGGAGCAGAGGACATAACTAAAGACTCACTGGGATGGTCATTTCATCATGACAACAGTCTTTAAGCTCAGTCCAGGTGACAGTATCAACCAAACAATTTTGGTCATATGGCAGTGGGCATACCACTTGACTTTATGGGAACTCAAAACAGTTCTACCATGAGCTGGGGTCAGGGGCAACACTAGTAAAGCTGAAGAGATCTACTTTTTTTTTTTTTTTAATGAAAGCTATGTCTCAATTTAGAACATCAGGTAGCTTCATAAAACTAAAACAAAATTTCCCCATACAGAAAATCTTGCAAAGTTATCTATTGCAGAGATTCCTGCACTTCTTAAATCATTCAGAATTAACAAAGAAAGGATATTCTGAGCTAGAAACAACTCAAAATCTTAGTAGAAAAGGGAACTTTCCATGCCACCACTGAAAAATAAGTGCTGGATGTTTTTTGGATTTTTTGCTTTCTGGTTTTTTTTTCCTAAAAAAAGCTAAGTTTAGCAGCTGGTCGTACAAAGATGATGATGAAGCACATAAACTATAGAAATCTCTTTCTGTGTACTTATGTATAGATTAGAGCATGAGATTCTGTCAGTAAAGTCAATGACAAAACTTCCACTGGGTTCAGTGGTGACAGAAACTGACAGCACAGGTGCGTACCTTTTCTCCTCAGTGCTTGAGTTGCATGCTGAAAGCAATGAAGTATGACACGAAATTAAGTTCAAACACCAACCTATCTGTTAGCCCAACAGTAATGGACCAGGCGCATGAGGTGAAGTTTGAAGACTGCAACAAAGTTAGTAACTTAAAATTGATTCTAACAAAGATCAAGATTATCCAAACTGTTTATTCCCATTATATTAAAAATTACCTAAAAAGTAGCAAACCAAAACAAGAAGTAAAGTAACAGACTTTTCTGGCACTATTATTTCAAAATTTAAACAAATTGCCTGCATCTTAAAGATGAATGCATAAACAAAAACTGCTCATATGGGGTATGTGAGGGCAACAGAGGAGTTTTCAGAATTTTGTTATCACAGTCCTTAGTAACAGTTTCTTCATGGAAAGAACTGATTGATACTTGGACAAAAGGGAAACTTGTTCATTACAATGTGCCTCCTGAAATTTTCCATATCCATTTTAGACTGATTCCCAGGCTTGTAACAACTTGCCTAGACTCCACCAGCAGCTGTGTTACTCTGGTGACTAAAGTGTCTTGCATGCACAGAACCAGGGACTGACTCTAAGCAGCAGAGCAGAGAGATAGCTGCATGAGCTGTCACACAATAGTGGTATAAGAGAATTTTTAATATAATAAAGGGGACAATGCATACAAAGGGGAGGCTGAAAAGATAGCTGCAAACAGATTGCATATAGAACAAATGCAGATGGCCTGCAGATTCTTGCATTCTGCTACTCTTACAGAGATATTTTCGTATGGAAAATGTCAAAGCCTTGTATTTCAAAATATTTTATGCTAGTAATACCAATTGGATGCAACCTTACAGTGTCTTACAGTATTTCTTCACAACAACTGTGTCCCACTGATATGCTTTCAAATTGCAATTTGGGTGGGTTTTCTAAACATTTGTTGAAACCACAATGAGCTGCTAGAAACCATGAACAGACATTCTAGGACAGTTACATGAGCATACTCTGTGCAGCCCTGTTTCAGTGCACTCTCAGAATCAGAAATTTAAGAACAATTAAGACTACTGGTGCTGGCCATTTAATATTGCAAAGAAGTTTACCATAGAGAACATGGGACCAGCCAAGCTTTCTGCTGTGGTGGCTGTATGTTGCCCAGTGAAGCATCTGCAATGCCTTTACATAGCCAGTGGATTTGGCACTCACACTCTCCAAGCTTTCCCAATACTTTTATAAAACACGTCATTGCCAAGTCATATGGCTCAGTCAGGACAGTTTTGTTGCCACAGGCTGGGGCAGTAGAACATACTAGTTATACTTTAATTAAATATTAAAAGAGATTTGGCAAAATCAACAATGTACTTTACCGATAAAGGGTTCCAAACAGGATTTATAAAGACAAAATGGAGAAGCAGCATTCCAAAAAGATGTGAATGATAATCTGGAAGCAGCTGGTCCACAGAAAAGAAATCATCAGAGTGAAAAAGGTAAATGCTGTTGAACTGCAGCGAACTAGGAAGGAGAACCAGAAGTACACCAGCAAGGTCTGTACACTGAAAAAATGTGTTTAACCTTGTGCCAAACACACAGAGGTCTCCAGATGCAGGAAACTAACTCCAATGCTGATTCAAAATAGCAAGAAAACAACTATAAAATTAACATAAGCAGCTGTTTGTTTTGATCTAGGACAAAAATCAATATACATTAGTAAAATATTAAAATTCAATATTAGTAGGTTTATGTTGCAGATCTAAAATTAAACAAATGCATGCTTCCCATGGATATTCAAAGCCCATGTTTTATTAAAACATGCAACAGCATGGTTAGTGATATATTTTCTGTTGTCATTGCATCCTAGACCGAATTAGAATCAAAGAATCTCACTAATTACTGTTTATTTTTTTCCCCTTAGATGTCATCTCTTTCTTCTACTTTACCTGAAGTGCACTACCACTACTTAGGAAAAGAACATTAAAACTCTTTGCAAGAACAGGGTAATAGGGAAGAGATCACACGAGGTTTATCAGACAAACAGATATGATGTTCCTTTCATGTATTGGTTAGCTTAAAACAAGAATAAAAAAATACCTAAATTGCTACAGAAAAAAACCCCAAACCTCCCTTTTTTCTCTCAGCATCTCTGTCATCAAAAATTTGGCAGTAGTGCACATCCAAAGCTTTTATCAAATGAAGCCACACATCTTTACATTGTTCCATCTGTTTTACTGTAATATACTAGACATCTGCGTATTTACTGTGTATGTATTTCTTTTAAAATGTGTAAGTCTTATGTAAATGGATATAAATATGATTTTTTAAAAATAAAATCTATGGTACATGGGGTCTCAGTGCAAACATTTGACAATAGTGTCAATAATACTGTTTGTATCTTTCCATTCCACCATTTTTACAGTTTTTGGATTGTACCAGTCAAATGAATATGTTTAGCACAGTTAGAAGCTTCAACATGTTCCTACTGAGAAAAATCTGTCAATATTTAAAGCTGAACACCTGCCTCTGATGATGTATAACAGAATGACATGACCTGGAACTGGAGCCCAAATGGACTTCTAAAGACAAAATGGAAATGTCAGATATCCATAGAGAAGCACCATGATGGCTCACCTCTAAAAAACAAACAAATAAACCCAAAAGAACTGTTTATAAAAAAAAAGCAATTTAATAAAACATGATTTATACAAAAAACCAAAAACTTTCTTCTATGTTACCTGTGGACCAAGAAGAATCTTGATTTACCAAGAGCCACCTTTTTGTTCCAGGATCTTGAAACACCAGCCAGCATTGGAAAAGTAAATCTAATATTTGTATAGATTCAGATTCTCATTTCCAGATATATTCAACAAAAAAAAAAAAAAAGAAAAAGAAAAGAGAAGCCAACCCCCACCATTTCTTCATTCTAACAGGGCATTAGGCTCCTGTCTACTGTTACGCTTTTAGCTAAGATGGCCTTGCTGAGACTTCACAGAAGTCAGTTTTATCAGAGGAAATAACTGAAAGACAGAGTGATTAATATATAGTGTATAAAAGTTTAGAAGAGCAACTATTACCTGCTGTGGCTTTATTTGGTGGTGTTATTGTTGTTTATTCTTTGTTTAAATGGGAAGTTTCAAAGTAAGACCTACTTAATAGTCATTTACCTATTTGCTATTTTTCTGATGCTTGACCTTAGCTCAAGACCTGTCTTTTAGTTATTTCTTTTAGCAGTTTGATCTGCAATGTTTGCACGTACATTAACATTTGTTTTGTCTATTTTCATTTGGCAAACTTCGGTCAATCAGATGGTGAAAGATTTTTCTCCCCCAGTGTCAATAAAAAAAGAATTCAGTGCTATTTGTGTTTATAAGTCTATTAAGCTTGGTATGTAGTAGCATTAACCTTGGAAACCAGATGCTTCTCATAGTTAAGCATAAGCATATTTGGCATTAACAGGTTTGAGTTACGATGGATTTACTGGTCAGAATCCGCCACGAGAGGGAGCCCTGAACTTGCTGCTGGGTGCGGTATGATGGCCGGGCCTCTTGTACATACAGTTCCGCAGGCTTCACCGACGTCGTTGCTGATGTTCTTTCTCCCCCTCCTCCCTCCACCTCCTTCTGGATTATTTTAGTATACAATATCACAAAGTAAAATAATGCAAACATCATTGGTAATGGTTGCAGAAACATCTGAATGCATGTAAACACCCACATCGTCACAGCCCACACTAAAATTTAGGGGACAGGGGGAATGAAATGTGTTGGGGGAAAAAAGTGAGCCAGATCCAAAGCTGAAGTTATCCTGCAACGCCCTTACCAAAGCACCCTGCTGATTCTTTGAGCCACTACCATTAACAGTCCAGTCCTTCACAACTTCTTTTACTCTCTGTTCAGACTGTGATTTTCAGCTAAATTGAATAACTGAGGGGAAGGGAGGTCAGTGAAGGGCGGGGGACCACCTTATGCAATGATTTGGCAAAAATCAAGTGCAGTGCAGATGCAAATTAAGCTGTTTTATTATGTGACTGTATGACCTGTTTCAACGTGACTGGCCCTGCTGTATGCAGTCCCTAGTGAAAAATTACATGGACATTTTATTAGCTCTTCTGCAGCTGGTAGAGCTCACCAGCTCTACCACAGGTCACAGGCACAAGGCACCATCAGGGTACAGCTCACAGTAAGTAGTGCCTATCCCCTTTTAACTCCTACATCAATCTGTTGGTTCATTTCATCGCTTTACTTCATCCCTAACTCTATCCACCAGCACATAAGAGTGTTTCTGAACTCTTTTAGGAACCTCTCATATATCAACATCATCTGAATTTATATACTACTTATTGTTTTTCCCTCTGGAAAGGACTGCTGAGTTTGAGTAACTTCTCTGCTTTTAAACTTTTCTGCAAGTGTATATTTTTAAAGCATTTTTACATTTATTGTTTAATTAAAAACGTAGTTTGAGAAGAAATGTATGTAGAGAGTGTATCTTCCATCCCCTGACTTGTTGAGAACTCTGTAACTATTCTGAAATGGCCTACTAAGGATGAGATGCTTAGTATCTGCATTTGCTGAATTTCTTGGTTATATATACCTCAGCAAAAGCGCATTCTGTTTTTCCTTATCATAAAGGATACAAACCACAACAAAATAATTATCAGAAAATGCAAAGGGTAAGTCCCTACCTTTATTTAAAATACATGTTTTACTGACTATTACTGTGGACAAATCAAGATTTTCACAGATTTGAAAGCCAGAAATTATTCTACAACAAAGACACTTCTGAAAGTTATTGAGTAAAAAAATTATAGGAATCTAATTTATAGCAGAAAGACTTAGAGAAAAAAAAAAGAAATCAGTGGAATCAAGAAAACTAATTTTAATTTTTTTATTTTAGAAAAATTTAAGAAATATAAAGGCTTCTAATTTACAAATGAGAACAATTTATGTCTGCAACAATTTTCTCAATAGAATTCCTATTTATTGCTGTCCTCAGTTCATGACTTAACCTTCTGTAAGTTGCTGTAGCCAAACTCAAGTTACTGGTCACATTATACAAAAATGGATCGAAATGAAAGGTTATATGACATCATGTAAGATAGATAATACAGTGACTCCTTCCCTTTAAGACTACAGAAATGTATGAATTCTATTTGCAATTCTTAGCCATCTTAATAACCACCATGTATTGACAACATGCAGAGACTTTACTATGTGTCACTGGCTGTGACAATATGGTAAAGAACACAGTTATGTTTCTGCAGTAAAAACATTTCACCCCAAATCATGACTAGTTTTTAAAATGTGGTAATCTTAACAGAAAGTCTCTTTGTATACTTCAGTAACTAAAATGTTTCTTATTGATGCATTACCCCACTTAATTTTTCTTTAGCAGTTCTTCAATGTGTTTAAACACACTAGCATCTTCAATGGTTGGTGTTATCTGAAAAGGAAGAATATATAGAAGCATGTGATAGTAGACAGAATTACATTCATAGATTCTTCTAAATCTAGCCTTCAAAAGCAATCAACAAGAGAGTACCTGGAAAGCTCTGAAACATGAAAACCTTTTGGGTAAGCCACAGTAGAAATAAAATATACTACCTTAATTCATGGGCCAGCTACAGGACAGTCAAGAGAATCAAAACCATAATGCTGTGCCTTTGAGTGAGCACGTGTGCCTTATTAAAGCATGTATCTCCAACTTACCTTGTAGGGCTTTCCACTGACAAGTGCAGAAAGAGCCGAACGTGGTATCTTGCCAGAGCGTGTTTTTGGTAGCTGTTTTACAAACACTCCCTTCTGGAAAGCTGCTACAGGGCCAATGTTAGTTCGAACTCGCTCAACAATCTCTTTCAAAATCTTACCCTCTTCTGTCTTCATACCTAGTGAAGAAGGTCATATTCTTTACCTTTTCTGAGACTTTTGCAAGACTTAGTGACCGCAGTATCAGCAAGCTCTCACCTTGTCTCAGTACACACAGTGCAAATGGAACATGGCCTTTTAAAGCATCCTCCTGGCCCACAACAGCACAGTCTGCCACAGCAGGATGGAAGAGAATACACTGAGGGATAGAAGACAAAACCAAACTGAAGTAATAATAGATGAAAAAATAGTGGAAAAAATTCCATAGTCATGGATGTAAAACACAGAGTTACTTATATTTTGACAGCAAAAGGTATTTAGTCAGTACATCTCAGGATTCTAATTACATGTGTTGCAGATGAGTACGTATGTACACTTTCATACACGCAGTTACATGTATTTCTCAAACAAACACAAGAAGTAAGAACTATGGAAGCACAAGATAGAAATATAGAACAAATCAAAGGTAATTTCTTTGGGAAGTATCACATCTTTGGTTTTGTTAGTGAGATCTTTGCTGGAACAAATAACATTAGTCTATTATGATTAACATGGAGTTAAATGCATGGAGTAAGGACCAAAACCACAGAAGCACTCCTACTACAGAGCTATGAAGTCACATAGGTTTATTCTCTCTGACTCATCTTTTTTGCTCCTGTAAAGGCATAGTTTCAATACAGGCCACATACAGGCCCAGCCTCAGCTAGCAGCCAGCCTAGCTCAGCTCACTCTCCTGGGACCATTAGGTCTCAGCCTCCTGAGACAAATCAGGCAATTAAACCAGAGCCCCACTGTGCTTCCTACTATGTGTTACACAATACATTGACAAAAATACCTCAAATTCTCTTTAAGTTAAAAATGTAAGAGATTCTCTCTTCCTTCCAATTAGCCAGCTGAGGTTCTCACTTCCTGGGAAACAGTCACCAAGATCTCTCAGTACATTTCAAGATGTGTATCACTAAGTCTAGGATGAAGTTGGACTTGAGATGCCAAGAGTTGTGAATCCTCTTCCAAAGCAACTGGCTATTTTCATGTAGCTATCAGTGTGCCTTGGGGAATCTTGCTGTCAACAGTGCTTTCAGCACTTTTCAGTCCTCTGGACTCAACTACAAAGAGAACCTAAACATGACCATACACAAAGGCCACTATGTATACAAGGGCTATGTTGAATTTCACATATTGTGTTGTCAAAATCAAAGGCAATGGGATGACTAAGTTTTAAGAATAAAGCCACTTTTATGGTTCTTTTTATTAAGTAGGAATACCACATTTCCATTGGCTACTCATACAATGCCATGAGAATGAGTAAGGCAGGAAAAGCACAGAGAAGACAGAGAAAAAAACCTGAAGAAATGGAAAGCTGAATCACTGTTGTTCCAATTAGCAAAAGGAAGGCTCTTGTTGACCTGTTTGTGAAATCAGTGGGGAAGGAACAATTCAAAGGGTTCTCCATAACCCATCCTCAATACAGTTTTCACCATCTTTGGACAGAAAAGAGGAACTGGGCTCTGTGTGTCATGATCACTACAACCTACACCAAGATCAAAGTTTTTCTAGCACGTTTTGTTTGTCAGAAGCTGTATTCACTTCACAAACTGTGATCCTAGAAATGTCCCATGCTAGGAAAAGGGCAAGTGGAAAACAGTGACCTTAATAGTGCATGTTGTATCAAAGTACAGAAGCATGACCATTTATGCAAAGCTTTTGAAACAGCATAATTTTCACAGCAATTAAATATGATGTGCACAAGCTACATAGAGAACAGTGGGTTGGGCTTATCCCAGAATTAGAAGGGCAGAGGAGCCTGCTAGAAAAAAATCTGAAGCTAAATACATACCTAAACATTTGAATTCAGGTGCAGCCTACTTTGTCCAGAAGTCATTGTATCCACACTGACAAATCATACAGGAATGAATCTTACACAACTCCAAATCTCTAAAGTACTTCAATGCATCACATATGCTTAACGCACTTTGGTCACTTCTAGGCCAGAGCCTCAATAATGCATTTCATTTCCTGCCATAATACCCATTCTTTTCTGTTCTGACTTCTTGATCCTGGCCACAGAAACTTGATAGCCAAAGGAAAAAAAAAAGGGGGAAAGGGCAATGAATTATGGAAAAGTAGGTATTAAGGTCTACAACTAGAGTAACTGTTGTTTTCCACAGGTCTGCAGTAATCTGACATTACCATCAAATACCATGATTACCTACCAGGCATCAACAGGACTTGTAAGTGGCTTTTTTTCTAGTACCTTGTTTTTGGCCATTCCAGTCTGCACTTATTCATTAGCTGAATATTGCAGTTACTGTGTTGTTTTTCTATCAACATGTCTTTGACTTTTCAAGTGCTAACTTCAAATGACTGAAATTACTAAATACTAAAAAAATTAGTAAATACTAATTTGAAAATTAACAAACTTTCTAAAACAACTGAAAATAACAGAATCAGCACTAGACATTTAAAAATTTTTAAAAGTAATTAAAAACTTGAAGTGAAATGGCTTTCCTGGAATGATCTCTCGGCAAAGGGTGGATGCAAATGCTGCAGCAGACAGAAACAGGATGATCAGGAAAGGGATTTCTCATGCCAAATTCCTCAATTTCAAGTCTGTTGACTCAGGTAGTCAAAATTCGATTTGGATGTTTTTCCAAAAGGGGCAGGGAGGTTCACCATGATAAACAGACAAGAGTCAGATGGACCAAGACAAGCTGAGGTTATCATGGTGCCTACTGCACTGTGTAAACCATGAGCTCCCATGGTTTTAAATAGACACCTTAGACAAAGAAACTAATTGTTTAGAATATAATGAAACTGAAATACTTAGTCAAAGAACTGAGAAAAAATTTGTTATGCTTGTAATGCAGCTATAATGTAAATGCAGATAATATACTTGCTCGACAAGGTGACTGTCACTTAATTAGATGCCAATTCAATGAACCTCTAATTTTGTATTTACTGATCTTACTGAGAAGCTAATTGTGGTCTTGTTAATGCCTTCCCATTTAACTAGCAATTTCCTGTGCATACATTAACACCACTCTTGGTTTTTAGCTTTGTTCAAAAGGTGTCAGTGATGAAACATTTTTTTTTTGTTTCTAGGGGAAAGACCTAACTAGCAAGGAGAAAAAAAGACACTGAGCTGGGTATGATGGTAATACAAAGGTAATACAGCAGATGAGGTGATTCAATCCATCATTTGTTATAGCAGTTTGAGATTCAGGGTGAAGCAAAAAACAATGCCCAGCTCAGCCCCTGAGCAGTAGAGCAATAAGGGAGGAGGATGAGATTCCCTGCTGCACTTTAGGAGGGCAACACAAAAACCTGACTTCCAGGTTTAGCTCCCTGGCTGACAGATTGTCAACAGACTGACTGTGTCTATCTGAATTTGTTCACTTCAGTGTAATCAGAATTTCTTATATTCTCTTCTAAATTTCCTAGCCTTTAAAAAAAATACTCACTAGCCTAACAAACATTACAAACCAAGAAATTACTGGTTTGTGATTCAGTAAACTGTTAAATTCAGAGTTCTTATAAGTGTATTTTTCCTTGTACATGACCAGCACACCTTTTCCTATACTTCCCAAATAAGGAACTGATATGTCATCAGGGAAATTTGTAACTGGCAATCAATCACAGCAGTTGCAGAGGGGTGAGTGAGCAACGATATGAAATTCAGACACTATTATGTACTGCACTATTTTCAACGTTTTGAGTTGCATGGGTATTACATTAATGACTCCCAATTTAACAGCAGGAGGTTTTTACAGAAATTTTCATTGCTCATTTAGCACTGCTCATACAGCAAGAGACAAAACAGCTGTCAAGAAACTGTGAAGGAAAGTCTTCAAATGAAGACATGTGAGGCTATGTGAAAAGAATTCATCCAACACTGAGCACTGTATTTTAGGAATAAAAGTTTCTACTCCTAAGTAACTACAGTAGTTGGTGAAACTCCTTGGCACACTGACCCTACTTTACCTTAACATATTCCCAAATAAATATGTTATCAGAGCTAACAGCTGTGCTTCCCATATGCCTGTCTTATCAATCCCATGGTACAAACTGCTTATTATTGACTAAATTTATTATGTTCTGGAAAGCACCTTAATAGGAAGAAGCTGAAATAGGAAATGTTTTGGTTAAAAATACCAACAGAAACGCAAATAAGAAGAGCAGAAAGCGAATGAGTTATTTTGTGAGATTTTCAGTCTCAATTTGTTCTATTCATCTTTCACTCTTCTATTTTGCTGTCAGGCTATGCTAACCTCTTCAATTGCACCTGCTGAAATTCTGTGTCCAGCAACATTGATCACATCATCAGCTCGAGACAGCACATATAAATAACCATCTTCATCCATATAACCAGCATCCATAGTATCGTAATATCCCTAAACACAACACAATGAAAAATAAATTCAGAAAGAGTACTAGGAATATCAGTAATTTACCATGAAACAAACAAAAAGAAAAATCAACCCTTTTTCAAATTAAATATGCATTTGGTGCTTGAAAGATTTAATTCTGTAATATTTTTCACTATTTTTATGTCTAATATGCCATGCAGCTCCTTTTCCAGAAAGGTTTTGCAGTCTTTGTTAATACAGAACAGAAGACAATGCATAAACTTGCATTTTTTTCCAACTCTGCTTACTTTGATCCCTGACAGCTTGGAGGAGGATGTTGCCTGGATCTACACAAGGAGAATGGAATTGTTACAATATAATGACAGTTATCAAATTGCTCCTAAAGATATTTCTGTTTGCTGTATCCAAACATAGATCGCCATCATGATGCAAGTGCACATGAGAACTAATTCACCTGACCAATTCACTTATTTACTTTTATTGAACATCTACTGAACATATATTCCATTTTGAACATTTGTATAGGGCCAATCCCTTCCTACAATGAAAGGAGGCAGCCAATCCTGGGATAGTTCATCTGACACGGAAGCATAAATAGTGCAATAAGGAGCCTCCAATGTATTTAAGTGCATAGCGGACAAGTGTGCATTTTGGACTGATACCAAGATAACATGACTGCATGGCAGTAGGAGTAGTATATTTGAAGCTATGCTAGTCTAAGGTTGCAGGCTTGCACCTTTTATTAGGTTAAATGACATAAAATTACTTTTGGCTCAGAAGCTTGAGATTTACTTCTTCTGTTTCAGATCTCAAAAAAACCCAGAATATGCCCAGGAGCTTAAGTTATAGATGAAAAAAGTTTCACCTTGAAATGGTTTTACACTTATATCAAAGATCTCCAATTAAATTATGACAATTTATTATAAACTGTTATCCATGTTAAATCTCTTATCATTCAGTTCTGCACGACTACCTAGAGTTGATACAAAAGATTCCATAATTCTTACTGGAAACTTCTGGAAATATAACTTCTGGAATGTTTCTTGATTTTCCCAAAGACCTGAAAATGCACCAGGAGGCAAAGGCAACCTTAAATTGAAAAGAGCAGAGGGAAGTAGTAAGAAATACAGATATAACAAGTACAACTGAGGCTCTCCATTCATCCTTCATATTCAGATAATCATTGTTTATACAATGAGAAAACAGTTCAGCTTAATAATATGTGGACAACAGATAAAAAAGAACATATATTATTGCGAACATATGCACATAGGTCTGCACTGTATTCAGACCTGACTTTTTATATAACACAAGCAAAACACCACATACTGTACTATAAATATGTTAACAGCATTCAACTTTCAACATTTCTAAGGATTGAGAATCTGTCAGAAATGAGTGCATATATTCTATGATACAGGCAACTTCATTATCTCTTTCTCTAACACCCATACATACTCACACATGCATGACAGATGAATTAGGAGACATGCAAATCTTCAGTTTCTGTTAAAAGATGTAACTCAGTGGATTTCAATTATGATCAAATGAATAAAGATGCTTTTATATGTAAACTGCACAAAATTATTGGAAAGACTGGAGAAGTTCTTTGAAAGTATATTGATAAAAGTCACTAGTAGAACTTTCTAAAATAATTGAACTTTTTTTTTTTAGAAAGTGAAGCTGCAAAATTCTGGATTGCTTCATTTGCTAAGTTTTGAATGCATACTATACATCCCTTACCCAACGCTATGAGCATGAGAAAATATGGGACACTTCACATACATATGAAGACAAGAAGCTACAGGAGCCTCAGCTAACAAAGAAGTGGTTGTTTCTGCCTTCAAATCTCTGACTGGGTTAAACACAGGTTTCTTCAACTGCTTAAGAAATATATATTGAGGCATATCAACACAAGTTTTATGAGGTTTACCCTAATGATAGAGAGAGAATGACCATGCAAGCAAACATATTTATTTAAATAAAATCATAAACATCCCATACAGGTTTTACTAGCATATGACTGCAATCCTAACTAGCAAACATTTAGCCAGAGGTATTTTGCTTTCTACTGGTAGTGTGCCCGTGACACCTGAAGGCAACATCTCTAGCAGTGAAACGCTTCTGTAGCATAGCAACACTGGTATCATTACAAGTCTCCTATGATGTTCAGGCCACAAGAACAGGTGCCACTACCTCTGTGACATTTATAAAAAGAGTAGTTATCTATGTAGCTATCTATGTATCTATCTATCCATACATTAATCCTAAGTATGGCATAAATATAAATACAATATAAATAGTACAAACTACACTGAAAAGGCCATATCATCCAGTAATGATTCGAATACATAGGGTTTTTGACAATCCTAGGGTTTTTTTCAGCTTAATTCAGCTCCGCACAACTGAATGTACTACTATAAACATTACTACTTTCTCTGAGGGCTGTGGCTCAACATGTCCCATAAATCACATTACTTGAAAGTACAGTTAGGAAAGTATGGCCAGAAATGCCAAGACACTTCCCAGGTAGACATGCAGGGTTCAGGAAGGCAGGTTGGTTTCTGCTCATCTAGAATAAATTCACTGCCCTAAGCTTACTAAGCATCTCTGTGATAAACAAACATGACCTATAGAGTGTTTGCCTTGAAAAAAAGATTTAAAAACCAATATATTGATCCTGGTGTTTGTGTACATATGAGTTTAGAAGAAAAAAATCTTTTGTTTAGATTAAAGGAAAACCACAAGAGAATGACAGTTACTATGGTTGTTGCCTGGTTGCTAATAGCATAGCAATTCATAACAGCCTCAGTCACTGCAAATTTTGCTCTTTAAATTTATTTAGCAGTCTGAAACATCCTTGTGATAGGAGAGGAAGGACAATTCATATTGATAAAGTCCTTAATTTCCCCATAGCTCTATTCAGTACTTTGCAGTTAGTAATTAAATAGAAAAAAAATTACTGCTGAAATCAGAAAAGTATTTTCCTTTCAGTAACTGTTTAGAAATCTAAACACAGAAGTGCATAACATATCACCAAAAATGTAGTCTTTGCTCCCACCAACTCCTGGTTTGGATTTTTATTTTGGGGCGGGGTGGGTGGAGGAGGGCAGAGAGGGTATCTCATGTTTCATTGTGTTGTTTTGGTTGGGGTCTTTTTTAGGAAAATTGCATTGGTAAGTACATCCTCAGAGCATATTTCTTGAGTCTGTGGAAAACAGATTGCTAAACTAGTGGCTACCACAAGTATCTCTATAGTGCATATCATGCACTATATCGTGCACAATACAGGCAACATCTGAAAATGTGCTTCCATGGCTTTCTATGAAAGATTGCTTTACATTAAGACCCCATTCATCCACTAAGCAGGAATTCAATGCCATCTTCCGTGTGTCCATCTTTCAGGCAAAATAATTCCAGAACAGTGGGCACATACAATTCTTTCATGAGAGTAAAGTTCTTAGCATCATGACTGACTAGAATTTCTAGTTTCTGTGCAAGCACAACTAATAAAGGCAGAATTCAGTTTGCCAGAACATAATTACATGTATTGGAATTTTGTCAGGACATCAGAACCGAAATGTCGGGAGGCAAAAATACCTCCAACCCACTGCTGTCAGGGAGAAGGCTGCCATAAATTCCAAAGGGAGCAGAACTGGATCATAATTACATGCAAGTAGCCAGAAGAGATAAAATGAGAGAGTCAGAAAATAACAGCAACCTGGAAGCAAACATGCCTTGCTTTTCTCAACCTCTCCATACAAAAAAAGGAACATTTTGGGATGTTTGGTTTCAGAGAATCACAGAATCAATTAGGCTGGAAAAGGCCTCTGAGATCATCGAGTCCAACTTATGATGTAACATCGTGATGTCAACTAGACCAGACACCAAGTGCCACATAGAGTGTTACATTAAACACTTCCAGGGACAGTGACTTCACCACCTCCATAAGCAGTCCATTCCAATGCCAAATCACCCTTTCTGTGAGGAACCTCCTTGTTAATATACAACCTGAACCTCTCCTTGTGCATCTTAAGACTATGTCCTCTTGTCCTGTTGCTGGTTGCCTGGGAGAAGAGACTGGCCCACACGTGGCTACAATCCCCTTTCAGAGCCACAAGGTCTCCCTTGAGCCTCCTCTTCTCCAAACTAAACAACTCCAGCTCCCTCAGCCTCTCCCCATAGGGATTGTGCTCCAGACCCTTCACCAGACTCATTGCCCTTCTCTGGACTCACTCCAACAAGTTTGTATCTTCTCCCTGTAACACATGACTACAGGCATACAATATTTAAAAACTACTGCCTTTTTGCCCAGACACTGAGTTGATACTCAAGACCCTTTGGGGTTATTTTTATCAAGCAGGTATATTGATCAAAAATTCCAGGTATGCATAAGTAAGCATGATTGCCCCACAGATGGTCCTAGTTTCCTTTCACAAAGGAGAGAACCACAAACCAAAGCAGAAAGAAGTAGGTTCCCTCACTACCATTTCCACAAAATACAAAGAAGTTGCTTTGCTTGGTTTTCCTTTGGGACATATTCACTGTATTTCTCTAGCTATCTGTTAACTCTCCCCCTGCATGCCAAAGCACAAAGAAGCAGTAGTGAGCCTCTACACCTGCTAACAGTTCAAAGATGAGCCCTCCTTTACAGGAGTCTTGTTTTGATTTTTCATATGGTCATAACTGGTAGTGTCTTCTATTTTAACATTGCTTCTTCTTTCTACAGAAGACAGTCACTAGCTTCAGCAAATACAAATTCAAGACAAGCTTGACAGCTTTTTGTAAAACATGAATTTGTTCGCAGTTATATTGGATCAGGCTAACTAAAGTCAACTTAACTAGCAAAGAGGCAAAGTTTCAAATCCAAGTGGAGGTTCAAGCGCAAATTCTACAATGAGATAAATAAAAACATGCGAATGAAAAGTTTACCTCTGGATTCCAAACCTCAAAAAAAGATGTACAGGTCTGAATTTTGATTGCTATTCCAGTTTTTCACCAGTTCAATAACAGCAGTACAATTATGCTATTCTCCATTTACTCTGGTGAAATCAAGATTAAAACTGTAGAACTACAAGAGTATAGATCCAGGCCCATTTCTCATTTCAGGGTTGAATACATTTAGAACAGCACTAGAAAAACCAGGTAAACTGTGTAAATTAATGATGTAAATTATATGGGTTCATTTAACAAAGATTCACTCCGGTTACATTTTACAAAGATAAGAAGGTAATTTCCTTATAAACTGGAGAAACTGAGACAGATAGGTGAGCTCAGCAGCATGACAAAAATACCTCTGAAGTACTTTAACAGTCATTATTTGTTTTCTAAGCATTGTTTCAAAATTCATTTATTTTTCATACAATGGTAGCTGACCTTTCACAGAACAGTCCACTCTTTAGCTTAGCCCAAGAAAATCTAACTACCACGTATAACACGCTTTCAAAATGACACTCATCAAAATGGTGTAAGATTACTTGTTAACAGAACTAAGCAATTATAGATAGAGCTCTCAAAAGATAATTTACACAGAAAATCAGATTTTTGGAAGTACAAATGAAAGTCAAAAACTATTGGCAATGCTACCTTGCTGAAATTCAGAAGACATCCTTTTATTTTATGGTAGACAATGACACTCACAGGCTGTTCATTACAGCCAGTCAAAGCAAGTATAAGTCACTGTTAAATGAGTTTGGGCTTATGAATGGAACTAAATCATCTTGACTGGCAGCTATAATGATTACACAGCTTTTATGTAGTGCTGTGCATAAACACCACTCTTACAGAAATTTTTGATTGCAAGTTTGAAAGGCATCTGGAAGCTTTTTCAGACACTAGGAACAACAGCACATGAAAGGGTAGAGAAGAGTAGAGGATCTCAAATGTTCATCTGTCTGCATGAAATACTACTTCAGTTAGCTGAAGGGGGTCACAAAAGTTAGTCTCAGTGTGGATTTTGCAGAAAAAATATAGTGGGGAAGAGAGAAAGCAATCAAAACCTAGTGGAAGTGATTGGAAAATGTTCAAAGTAAAGAAAGTTCACATGCTATTTACATGTACTCAGACAGAGATCTGCTAGAAAACCCATTTTGCTCAGATTGCTCTCACACTGGAAGTCCTCCTTATTGTACTTGTTGATAAACATGTAGAAGGCTTTCAGGGAGATAAATCTTTTGCACAGATTTTTTTATCTGAACTGACTGCCCATATAACACAGGCTAAAAGATGCCATCTACTAAATCCTGCCTGAACCTGACAATTTTTGGTTAAAATAGATATCCAGACTTCACCTAGTAAGTGTCAAAGTAAACCATCCCACTCCCTAGAATTTGTTCCAATGGTTTAATACTTTCACTGTTAAAACAGTGTTTTATTTCTCATCTGAATACATCTAGCTTCAGCTTCCTATCTCTTCACGATAGATTAAACAGCCATCTCTCAGAGATGTTTTTGTCCTCTGGGTATTTCCTGGCCTTGACAAAGCTACTATTTTACCAGTCTTGGCTGAACTACATGCCACAGGTTTTCATACCACAAGCATTCCAGCACTATGGTCACAATCATTCATATTTTCCCTAAAGCATACTTATTTTCTGAATAGCCTTTTGTAATATGGCCATAAGAACCAAACACAACGCATTAATAGATTTATGAACATCATATTCATAGATAGTAATGTTGGCTCCTTTTCAGTTTCCCTACTGAATAACAAGGAATGATATTGCCTGCTTAGTTACACTTGCAGCTACCTTTCATTCAAAGATCTTGTGTATTCAGAGGTTTAGCCACTGTAACATAAGAGCTCCTTTGAAAGTCATTGCTTTCTAGGGTCACTCATCTTATAAATCTAGCAAATCTTCACTTTACCTGGCTGTGTAGCCCTTACTTACAAGAACATATTGCCATTGCCTCTTGGTCTCCTATTCTTCCTGGACAGCAGGAGAGCATAAAGAGCTGTGACCTTTATCATGGGTGTATCCCAAGTAAGAATGTCCAAATGTTGACCCATCAACTCTTACAAGATTTTTCTTTATTTTTTAATGGAATACCAAGATACTACACTGTGCTGCAAAAGATTACATCTTTTTCTATCTCTTTTCTTTCCTTTAAGCTCTCCTGGTTAGCCTTATTGTGCATTTTAAAGATTACATTCCTGGCCTCAGGTTGCTACAGACTTCCACATAGATGCTGATTTTTTTTAATGCATTGCAAGAAATATTGAATGAGTAAGCTTTTTATTGAACATTTATTTGCTCGCTAAATACAGTATAAAGATTGAACAGCATACCACACATACAGGAACTGTAAAAGGGTTGCTTACCTCTGAACAACTTCTCTTCTACTAAAGGACATTCACTTTAAAGTATTTATTTCAAAAGTACTGTCATGTTTCTGCTTGGCTAACTTAAAATCTCTATAATGTAAGTAATGATGCCGAAAGTGTTTTTGTTCTGATTTTCACATTTTGTAGATTTTAGGAACACATCTTGTAGATTTTTAGAGGGTTAATATTTCTAACAGTTTAAGTTTAATGCCTTTCTATCACTACCCCTGTCCCAGAACAGGGAGCTCAAATTCCTTTAGTTAATTAATCTTGTTTAGACTCCTTTCCAAGGTAAAGAGCTGAAGGATATCAGAAGGCCTACAGAATGAAACATAAACACAGGTCAGAGTGACCCAAAAGCCAGAATTGGATGAGCTCCAAGAGACCTTTGTGTGCCCGAGGAAGAAGAGTTGAAGACAGAGGGTCTTGACGACCCCAGACCCAATTCCAGGGGTGGGACTGGGGCTGGACTGAGAAATGTGTAAAGCAATGATTGGAGGGATCTTATTATAAAAGCCATGGAAACAAGAACTGAGACACATGCATGTCATCCTGTATTCCTGTGAGCTGTAGGCCCTGTGTTATTAAAGGACCTTTACTTTTTATCTTACCCTACACTAACGTGGCTCGAAGTCCTGTTTTTGGGGGGAAGGGTCATTCACAGTATCAATAATAAAAAGCTGTAAATTTATCATTGCTCTTTCTTTATAAATATTGACTATTAAAATTTATCATGAATAAATATTATTTTAAATACTTCATGTTTTACAGCACTGTAAATAAAGTTTTGCTTGATTTTACTCTATATAATGGAGTGAGTCATTTGAATAATTCTAACTCTTGATATAATATTTTTCTTCCTCTTCCTCCAGTAATCCCAAGTTCCCCCCCAAAAATCCCCATTAATACAGAGCCTCTGACATAGTCACTATTCTTACACGCAATCTAACCAATGCAACCTAAGCATTTCAGAATCACTGTAAGATGTAACTACCTTGTCTCACCACCTGCTGAATATGGAACACATTTATGTGATTCTGTGCAGTGGAGATCAGTAAAGCAAACTTGTAAATACTTGCCATGCAAACCTCCTTTATTATGGCACTATTAACTATACAAACATGAGAGGAAGTGTAACTCAGGTCTAGCAGGAAATTTACTGACAGTCACTACTCTATGGACAGAATGAACAGAAGGCAAATGCAATCCTATTGCTGTGGATGAATATAAAGAATAATGCTAGCTAATGAGACAGTGCTGATGACTGCTTCAGAAATAATGGGTTTGTGATCTTTACAATGTGCAAGAGCAAAACTGAGTTTCCCACTGCACTATAATTTAAATGGGATTTCTCTGTTTTTAATGTTCCTTGAAAGAACAGACAACTTAGAAAACTCTCATGGCTAATCACTTTCGAGTGTGTATTAATTACAAGCAGACCAGAAAAATGCAAGCAGAAGTGTGTCACTAAACCAGACTGGTCTTGCTAATGGAAATGGAGGTCATTCCTTCTATCATTTTCACTTCAGAATAAATTCTCAGAATCTTTCATGTCTAAAATTCCTAGCTAAAAGACACATATATAAATTTTAAAACAATTCATACAAACTCACCCTCATGAGCTGCATTCATCTTCAATTCCCCTTGTCTTTCCATCATAAATGTGACAGTGCTTTTGATTACTTTATACTGAAAGACTTGTGAAATCAAAAATGTCATTGCGTTGTCCAAGTAAATTAGCCAATATAAGAGTTCTTGGCAGAGAAAAATCTCTCCAAAGGGCAGAGATGATGGTTACATGAAAAAACCTCCCAGTAGCAGTTGGCAGATGAGTAAAGAAAAGAACATAGTTGGGGCAGCAAGATGGAGTAATTACATGAAAGAATTATTTTTCTAAACTATCTGGCTCCTCTGCAGGATAAAATTAAAACTTAAAAGCTCTGCTGCAAGAATAGATACTTTAAATACTGTACTTATGAACACTGCAGGCCTCAAGCAACACCAAACAGTCTTCATTGCGAGTTAGTCTGTAACAAAAAATAACCAGGAAGCAGCACACCAGTTCTGCACAGCTGGCACTGTAAGCAGTGTATGGCCATTCTCCTTTCCAAGAAATACTGAAGAATATTTCTCAACTCATACATGCTACACATGAAGCAAATACCTGCATTTTTTTTCTAAAATAGTACACCATATTTTGCTGCTAAGAGTATGAGAGAGTAATAGTCAGAACCATCATGACTCCCCTTTTAGCTGCATGGGGACAGAGCCCTGAGGTGACAAACACACACTGCTAGCAATGGGAATCATCTCCACTATTTTTAAGGGGTCTATACAAGTAGAAGACTGCTGAAGAAAAAAAAAGGCTTCTTTGCAGGAGGGCTTTATGACACTCTGTTCTAATAAAAATTTGAAAGTTTTAGAATTAAATAACTGCTTAGATAAATGATGCAGAAGATAGAAAATGTGATGCCTTAATCTATTGGCCATTGATTTCTATGACCAAAAAAACAATTAACTCAGCAGCAAATTGTGTCACTTACTGGAATGAAACCTGGAACAAAATGTTAAGGTCCTGTGAACTGTAATACTCTAAAACCAACTTCTGTTTTAACAAACCCAAGCTTCAAATGTTGGAAGGGTTAAAAATTCCACAGTTATCTCCTAAACCTCATCAATACCTTTTTGGATTTTCTTGGCTTGTGTTTTTCAGGTTTGTTTCTGTTTTGGTGTGCGATTTTTTAAACTGGAGAATGAACTTTAGGAGATCCTATTGTCTCAAAAGACTAAGTCAGAAAAAAAGGCTGCAATAGAAAGAGGGGTGATAGTTAACCTACCTCAGAATTAGTTTCATATCAACTCTTTTATGATAAAATGTAATTTCTTTGCCCCCTACTTTCCCCTCTATTTTTGAATGGCTATTACAATAAATATGGACAAAATAAAATAACAGTATGTCAGTGTCATTACTTTTTCTTCAGTGATACACTGCAAAAAAACTCAAAACAAGCAGAAAAAAAATCTCTCCTTATCAGTTTATTTAATTGCAGCAAAAGTCATGCTGAACAAGATAAAACAAACCAAACTGTACTACTATAACAACAACTCAATATACAAGCTCATTTGTAATCCTTTTTGTCTTGGTTTAAAGACAAATACTGGGACAGGAACTCAAATAAAATTAAATCCCTCCCCCTTTTATTCAGCCCTGCCTCTAATACAGAGCAACAAAAAAATGAGTGGAGCTTATTAGTGAAAAAATAACAATTTACTAACATGGAAAAATAGTGGGTTTTCCATCCCACCTCCCATGTCTACCCCATGTTCATGTAGGAAGAATACAGGTTGCTTCATATGGTATTATCCCCCCTCCCTCACCAGGGAACACCTGTTTCTAATAGCAAGGACTCTAGTTTGCACCAGCAAGACATGGATGAAGCTCTCTTTAAACTCCTGAGTGTTTGGTGGCCATCTCTAACTCCCTCTGTTACAGTCTGGAGGTCTGCACCGTTTCTCTGTGGAAGAGATGTGGGCCCATAACAAGGCATTGACAATCTCATCACATGTCTGGAGTCTATTCATTATAGTGCCCACTGTCTCTTGGTTCTACTTCCAAGGTACTGTTGGTAAGAATATACTGGAATATGTTGATGGCCCTTGGCATGCAAGTTTCAACCCCATCTGCAATGTGCACTTGACTTTGTCTGGGTTGTTACTGGATTGCCCATCCCCTGCACAAAGTACCACTAGCAATGCCAGTTCTCTCAGGCATATGATTCCTTGCTCCATTGTCTTCCAAGGGTCATGATGCACCTGTAAGTGCATCTATCCCTCACACTTAGGAAAAGCTGCATCTAGAGGCTGAGAGGTTCTGATTTCCTCAGGAATCCCTGGTCAATGCCCATATCCTGGGACAGAGATCCCAAAAACCTCGCTTAAGTACCATCAAGCTGCACACCTTCGCCCACAAGATCCCAGACTCAAATCAGCCAGGTCAGTATGAGCTCTCCTGTTCATCAGGTGATGTCCTTCCACAGATTGCATAGATTACTGAGTCCACTGATGGTGAGGGTCCCACCTCCCCATCGTCATCCACCTGGCAAACTCATTTGGTCTTGTATTTCCCCTTTTGGACAGGGGTGACTTCTGGCTTGGGTTGCCTTTCTGGCTTCACTGAAGCCTGAGAGGCTGTGGTGTCTGTTACTGTTTCCTTTCCTCCTGAAGATGCTGTACCATACGAAGCAGTGTCCAGTAGGCAGTGGCCAAGGCTCAGCATGTCACCAAAAGCTGCAATAAGCTGCCCTTCTCTGGAGCTGCCACAGCATTTTTCCTTCACAAATCTTATCACTTAACAGGGTCTCGTCCGCAGCTCATGTGCCTCTTGCCTCAATCCTGAGCTAACTACACTGACAATTCATCAAAATTGGTACATCTGTCCCAATGCTTCAACTTTTGACAGATTTTCAGTTCACTGAAGGTTACTGCTAATCTTAATATTTCCTTCCATTCATCTAAGCAAGCAGTGAAGAATCCGAACTATCACAACTCTCCAAAAATTTGACACAGAAGAAACAGATGAATGCATTTCCTTTGGGAATTGTATTTTCTGGCAGTTAGGAAGTGCTCAGAGCTGGAGCATTTTCTGTGACTAAAAACAGAGGTGGTTACAGCTACCACATTCATCACAAAGTAAGCATCTGTCTGAGGAAACTGCCATTTGCTTAAAAGCCTGTGAAACATTCAGAATACACAGCTGTCATGGGCTTTGGAAAGCAGTAGTCTAGCAAGTGTTACAGGAATAAGAAAGGTTCTGTGTGTGTGGCTCAGCTTCACGAACGAAGATTTGGGAAGGGCTGTCCCCACGTGGGTGTGCCCTTCCAGCCTGCGCAGTGGATTTTTCAGGTGAGGCACAGCGTGCGCAGAACTGGCCCCACCATTTAAGTCCTGAGGTTCATCTGCCACGGCTGAGCGAGCTTGGACAGTGACATTGAAGTCCTCAGGACTAGAACCTACAGCACCCAGCATTTCCCAGGAGGTCTCCCATCCAAGTACTAATCCGGGGCTGACCCTGCTTAGCTTCCGAGACCTGACGGGATCGGATGTCAGGGAGGCATTTAACTGCCTTCTCGGAAAGGTTCTAGCAACAGTGAAAAGGTATAAGGCAACACAAATACAACTGATGTTCACAGTGCTATCTAAACAGAAACCAGTTTAGCTAAGTGCCAAAAAAGGTGTACTTTCAAAAACAGTATCAAAGCTTATGGAACACATCTGACACAAGTCTGGTACATGGTACCAAAAATATTGCTGTAGTCCTTTCCTCTATGTATCCTGTCCAAGTTCTACTACAAATTAAGATTCATGCAAAGCACACAAAGACATCTTGTTTTTTTTACAGAGAACAGAAAATAGATGTCCTCCCGCTAAAAATGGGCATTGATTGGGGTTAGGAAATAGTGAAAGAGGAAGCAGTATCACACCTGTAAGCCAAAGTCTGTCAATCTGCACTGCTGAACTACTTCACTGAAGTGAAACATAAAAGAGTGAAGGGAATGATTCAGTATCTTGTTCATACATCACAACAAGAAGGCTGTGCCAGAGGCTGGTAATTATGAAAATGGTAAACTTTGTCGTAGTCTAAGAAAAAACCCCAGCAATCCAGACTCACACAATTTCATCTCCAATTTTTCAATATTAATGGACACAAAACTTTCTGGCAGTTTAGTATCAGTATCATAGATAGACATGCTTTTCAATCTTCATTACTTCAATCATTGTGTTTTATATGTATACATATAAACTTTAGTCAAAAGACAATCAATCTATGTAGGAAGCTTCCCTTAACCATAAGATACTTATTTTTCTTACTTTACCACAATAGTTCCCAAAGTATTAGCCTTCACTGGTTCCTTATTTTCATCCAAAATCATCACTGTAAAAGAAGTAACATAGGAAGAATATTCAAGTTTAGTAGTGCGTTTTCAGGTGGAGAAAAGTGTCTTTCTTTAAGGATATCAACTGATGTCATACTTCAGAGTGGCAATACACAAAGCAACAAAAGGAATTAAGTAATTTGGAAGTGCCAACTGGATAATGTCATGGCCTTATTAACATTCATCCTTAAGCACAGAAACTCTTAAATAATACTCATTCTTTGGAAGCTGAATAGCACAAAACTCCAAAAGGGAAAAACATAGAGCAGAAAATTAAAAGACACTTTCATACTGGAGATTCTAAACCTCCAAATAGCAAAGGGCCACTAAGATAAATGAAAAATATAAATAAAAAGTACATGAGTAACATGAGCAAGAAATAACAACTGAAATTACTGAAGGCTAACCCAGTTAATGTGAGAAATACTACTGGCCATAAATAAGTATATTTGCTTTTCAAAGGCTCTCAGAAAGATGCCCCTCAGGTAACAAAGTTTATTGTAGTCTAGCACAGAGATAAAGTAACTCATGAACTACCCAAATCTGCAAAGCAGGGTAACGCTCAAGTACAGCACAGAATCCAGACCTCCCAACTGAAGCCTTTACCCTGGATGACACTAGCTCAGTGAAAGCATCATATCCTGATACTGAAATTTCTGAGGAAAAACACCTGAAATAGCCTCTTCTTACTGTAACTGATTCATCAAGGTACCAGTCTCCTCCTTAAAAACTGCTTATTTCAGTGCAGAAATATTTGGAGAAGATACTATACTGCTCACTCCTGAATTACTGAAGAAGTGACTTATTTCTTCAAAATGTGGAACTTGCTTCAGTGTGAAAATGCAATGAAATTATCTGGAAAGGATTCAAGTAGGTAAAAGGAAAAGCACAATATAATCTCTGATTTAAGGCAACAGAGCTAGAAATCAGCATGCTATTTTGAATCCCTTTTAAACACAATTTGTGCCACTGCACTTTGATATCATAGCTCTTATTATCTGTGGTTTTAAAAATCAGCAAAGAATCAGTTTATTTTATCAATATGCAACAGGAAAGAATTTGTGTTTAAAAACAGAGTAGAATTTTTATATTCTTGCTACTCCTACTTCTTTCTAGTCCTTACTATCATCTGATAGAACACGTGATGCCATTATATTCTTTCACTCTTTCCTATTTATTAAAACTCTGGACAAAGTTCCTGACATTGTTTTAAAGTTGTTTTTAAGTTATTGCTTGTCAACATGCTATAACTGTAAGTGCCAAAACCAAGAGTTGCTGAAAATGTTTTATTTTCTTTAATGCTCACTACCAATTACATTAATTAGAAAGAAAAAACAGCTTAGCTCTTTCTGCCCAATTATGTGAGAATTTTTCCTGAAGACCATTTGATCTTTAATCTAATTATTTTTCAGATTTCAAGGCATTCTTGAAACTGTTAAAATCAGGGTTCCTAGGTCTTAAAATATTTTTGCTTTCTTAATCCTGTGGCTGCACCCTCTGCATGCAAATACCTTCCAGACAATGAGTGTTCATCCTTTTCATGTTGGTCCAAAGCCTTGCATTTCTCCCAGCTGGAAACAAAAATACTCCACAAATACTGAAAGATAATGTACTTAACAACTCTCTCAAGTTGTGTTAAAGTGTAGAAGCATTGTGGAGAACTGAGTAATGTGTCACAGTCTGTGCTATTTCTTTTATATCATAAAGGCAGAAGTAGTTGATTAGTTTTCTTGAATATTGCTCTGAACTTCTTATTCACAATCACATTCCACAACACACAAAAAAGCAGAGCTTTCTATTACAGGAAAGGAAAATATGTTAATAAGACCGTAATTTGCTTTCACTACAAAGTACGACAATTACAGTGCACTTACCAAGGAATATAAGCAATGTCCTTTCCTAGTAACATTTTTAGCATAGTCTTACCATTATATCCTGGCACTGGTTTTCCCGCCTGTCCGGGTGGAGGTGTTGTAGAGTTTCCCAAACCAATACAGGAAGCAGTAATTGCAGAACCAGATTCTATTTAAAGAACACAAATATCATCAATTGAGGCTGCTCTTAGTTTTATTAAGCAATTTTTGGTTCTAAGTTTTTTGATGCTCAGCACATGAAAATAAAAAAATAAAATTCCCAGACAAGTAATGATGATTTAGAATTCATAGAATCACACAATATCCTGAGCTGGAAGGGACTCTCAGCGATCATTGAAGGCCAACTCCTTGCCCTGCACAGGACAACCCCAAGAATCACATCAAGTGCCTGAGAGCACTGTTCAAACACCTGTTGAATTCTGTCAGGCTTGGTGTTGTGACCAGTTCCCTGGGAAACCAGCCCAATCATCCTCCAGGTGAAGAACCCTCTTCTAATACCCAACCCAAAGCATCCCTGACACAGCAGTCCCTTGCATTCTATCACTGGTCACCAGAGTGAAGAGATCAGTGCCTGCCCCTCTTTTTACTCTCATGAGACAACTGCAGACTTAAAGATGTCTCCTCTCAGCCTCCTCTTCTCCAGGCTCAACAAGACAAATTACCTCGGTTGTTCCGCATAAGGTTTTCCCTTCTAGACCCTTCAACATCTTTGTAGCCTTCTTCTGGATGCCCTCTGTTAGCTTTGTATCTTTCTTACATTGTAGCACCAAAACCCACACACAATATTCAAGGTGAGGCCACCACAGTGCAGGCAGAGCGGGACAAACCCCTCCCTCAACCAGCTGGTGATGCTTTCCCTAATGCCCCCCAGGACACAGCTGGCTACCAGGGCACTGGTGACTCATTCAACTTCCTGCCAAGCAGGACCCCAAGGTCCCTTTCCATGGGATTGTTCTCCAGCCTCGTCTCCCAGGCTGTTCATACATTCAGAGTTGCCCAGTCCCAGCTGCAGAATCTGGCTCTTGTCTTTGTTAAACTTACTTGTCTTATACCTACTTCTCTGACAACATTTCTATATTCATTCCAAGTGGCCTGACTGTGCTTTCATCTCTTAGGTATTTCCTGCTTACACTTGAGTAATAACAATTATTTATTCATACACACAGGTCTTTTGCCCCCTTTGCCTGATTTCTTGCTCATGGGGATGGATGCACCATCCTTGAGTCTGGAAGAAGTGATCCTTGAATATCAATCAGTTCTCTTGGACCCCCCTTCCCTGCAGGACCTCTTCCCATGGGATTCTTTCAAGAAGATCCCTAAGAGGCTAAAATTAGCTCTCCTTAAGTCCATGGTTACAATCTTGTTTGTTGCCCTGCCTCCTCCTTGCCCACTAGCGAGTCCCACAGTCTCATAGTCACTGCAGACACAAGGCTGCCCTCAACCTTCACATCTCCAACAAGGCCTTCCCTGTTTGTTAGTAAAAGATTGAGAAGTACACCATTTCTTGTGAAATCCTCTGCTACTTGTTCCAAAAACTGTCATCAATGCTTTACAGCAATGCTTACATCTTCCTACATATCCCAACAAGCAGTTAGAAATTCCTCCCACCTCACCTTCTCCTCCTCTTAAGATACTCCATTTTGCATAACACTTTTACACTACCAGAGTTGTTAGAGTTGTTATTATGCAAGAAGAACAAAAGCTACCAAGTTATATAACAGAGTACAAAACTGAAAAAAGATCAGTTGCTTTTCACTGTTTCTCTGTAAGGAAAACACCATAATTCCGGTATCCACCTTTTCTTTTCCTTTTTCTCAAAATATGCTTTTTGGGCTTTTTGGTATTTTGCCTTCTGATCTGCTAGTGATTAATGACTCAAACATTCGACCACCTGCAGTGAGCACACAGGTGCTGTAAGAGACTGGACAATTGGAGCTGATGGCTCAATCAGCAGAGTGCTTTGCTAATAAGTTTCAGAGTGGCCACCCAGGCCAGGGTCTGAAGGTTTGCACATCTGTCACCTCAAGCTGGGTGTTAGACAAGACAAGGAAAGAGACAGACTCTGCAAGGTGCTCTATTGTTTCTTTTTCCTTACACAGATGACTTAACTGCAATAACTCCCTGGAACATTCATGTGTAGTCTGTAGGGATTTGCCTCTTGCTGATGAGCCATACTGAGCCAAAATGGACTCAGCTGCCCTGACATAAGAGACAGCTGCAATATCTTAGAAGGTGTCAAAGACTCCCAGAGTATCCTATGACTCACAGTGTTACATCATCCACTGTAAAGCTCCCCGCCCCAAGGGAGGTACTGAAGGAGTTCCCACCTGAACCTGAATGTATGTAACTCTGAGTTTGGGAGCTTCCCTTACCACCTCTATGGATCCAGACTGTAACTATCACTTTGACCAATGAACATCAAAATTTCAACAACTAAGTCTTGTTGCTGGATCCAACAGGTGTCTTGTGGGTCCTTCCAGTCACCTGGGGGTCTGCAGCCCTGCTCTGACTGCCTGTACCAGCACTGCAGCCTCACTGCAGTGCCACTGGTATCAAATCCCAGCTATTTGCTGTTTCCTGCCAGCGCTGACTCTCAACTATTCCTGTCAGGTTTTCTGGGCATGTGGGTGGCAAGCCATGTGAAGTGCAGTCATCTTGTTTCTGTCCTGTGACCACATGTGTGGTTTTCAGGTAGGGGAGGCTGGGTCAACATCTCGATTTGGTCTCATGGGTAGGGCTTGGGAAGTTTCTCCTCACCAGCTGGTTTAGCCCAGTTTCATCAGTAATGTCACTAGCATTTCTTCTTGGTAAAGAGTTATTTTTTCACTTACATCTGGGTGTATTTGGTCTATCTCTCTGTATTGGAAAAAACAGGGGTATTGAGTCCAAGGGCGGAGACTTCTGTCGAAGGTCACCACTTCTCCGAATTGTCTCAAACTGAGACACTCTTAAATGCTGCTCTAACTGTGAGTCACAGAAAACACAGTGTAGGTAGTTTTAAATGCTAGCAGGAACACAAGATGAAACTGTTACTTTGAAAATGCAGCTTTATCGTCTGGAGATGTCCAAGCTCCAGGTCACTTGGCCTGGAATTCATAGTCCATGACACCCTCAAGTGCCAGCAAACAAAGCAAGTTTGTTTCCATCTTTATATGTATATCTGATAAGTATGATCAAACCTATTTTCAGCTCTCTTGCATACGGAAATTAGAATTACTTTTGCTGTGAATTTTCTCAGTGGCTCCATAGCATTCATTTGCCACTTCAGAAGTTGTTATATGACTATTCAATTGCTTAAAGAAGCAAGAACAAGAACAAAATTACAGTCTCTTGTGGTGGTTTTACAGTAGGTGCTTAAGTAGCTGAAAATTTAGCTTCAACAGCATGGATAAACTAGGGCCTAAATCTACCTGTGGGACACAGAATAAGAATTGTCAATCCTCCACACTAATAAAGACAGGCTAAAAAGTAATTTTGTTTTTATCTAATCTTTCCCTGTTCCTTGTCCTACATAATGCACATTCCCTGCACAATTGTGGGGAAGTCTTTTACAACAAGCTGAACATCCAAGCTACAATTACAGCGGTGAAACAATATCAAAAGGATCTACCATACTCCGTCTGTGATCACACTGAAGTTGCAGGAAGAGAAAAACACAATTTACTCAACAGTTTGGGAGTTTCATTTTCTGCACAGTATTTATACTGAAGCCTTTTTTCTATTACTTGGAACAGAATGAACAGTGAACTGGAAAAGACAATAGAAAGGACAGCCTCTTTTTTGACTATGTTAGGAAAAGAAGTGGTAGCAAGGTGTTTATCTTGCCTTAAATATTGCACAGCAAGAACTAAAAACCATAAAGTAACAGATCAGGCAAGAAAGGTATTTTGTTGCCTCCAAAACACAGGCATTAGGTTTGCTACTAAGAGGTACTGAATATGAAGTCCCTGTTAGGCTGATGTGCCAGTAACACTGGCGTGAACTGGGAATTGACGAACATTTCTAATCAAGAGATCTCAATCAAAAAACCCTAGGGGAGGGGGAGAATCTGAAATTCCTGAAAATTAGTTTGGGTTTGCTTGACTCTCTCGTACACTGTTAATGAAATCAATACAAACTAGAAAGGAAACTTCATCATACTAATTTGTCTGTATTTGTCCCTGGTTTTCAGACAATAGTGAAAAAGACTGAATGAAAGTCCATTTATTCTAAAGAATAACAAGTTCTAAAACTTTGTGAAAAGGTCTTTATAATTGTTATTTCTTCTACTGTCTTCACAATTATTGATGGATATATCATTTTCATATTCACTCAGTGCTCTAATCTCTAAGCCATACATTCAGTTCCCATGGGTCAGTAAGACTTTTTATATACATGAAAAAAACCCAGGTTTTTGGTGCTTGGATCAGTTATTAATTCAGAAAGGGAAACCCAAAAGCATCTGCTCTTTGTGTTAGGCTATCTGCTCCTGAATGCTGAAGATTCCTTTACAATATAGAAGCACAAAGGAGTACTGTCAAAGGACAGCATGAAGCTTTGTGCAGTACATTTCTTGGGAAATCAATGCATATATCTTTCAAATGGGATGCTGGATTGAAATATCTATTTCCAAAACCTATGAGGAAACAACAGCCTCTTTCTAGGACAGTATTTATTATCACAGAGAAAACAGTGAGTTGAAAGGGGAATTAAATTCAAAATCATTCTGAAAAGACATCACTGTTCAGAACGCATAAAAATAGGTAATGGTAAGACAATTATGTGTAATACAAGTACTGTGTGGCCCTTTTTTATATTTCCAGTACATAAAGTTTCTAAGGAAGGATAACACTTGTCAAGTGTACATTGTATTCTATATATCCCTTACATCAGGTTTCTGAATGTATGAACGGATACCCCTTCCCTGACACTTGTTTACTGTTGCAGATTATCAGAAATTCATGCACAGCACCTAGACAGATTTCCAATTTTTAAGTCTTTGAGATCTTTCCTACTGTTATGAAATAGAATAGCAGGCCTAACAGTCGCTCTCTTCTGCAAGGGATTTAGTACTAACTGTCCACTCACTAATCTAGCAAGCTGGCTTACTCTGCAGCTGTGGAAGGTTTTTCAGAACAACTGGATCATAAAACCAATTTCCTTTCTGCATTACACCTTACCGTGTGACAACGAAACAGCTATTTAGAAGAGCAAAGTTTCACAATTAGTCTAGTAAATGCATTCAACGCTTGCTCAGGAAATAATGTGTACCTCTGAGAATCATGAAAAGAACTTCAGTCAGACATGGAAGAGAGAGTTAGTGAGGGACTGTCTTAAACTCAAAGCTGTTCAATTGTCCCAAGTCCCTCCTTATGCTTTTTCCTTTCAGGATCAGGTCTAATGTAAAGAAATAGTTCTTAGTATTCACAGATGTGACATTCTTTTTTTTGTCCTGCTCTACATGTTAAGATATTATTATAAAGATATTTCAATACTATTGAACTATCCAATATAAATGGGACAGCTAATAAGGAGTCTGATACAGGTATTTTTGTTGCATTTGTGTCTTGAAAAACAATTCTTATGTCAGAGAAGGCACTGCTGATCCAGAAGCAAAAAATGCATTAGCAAGGGGAGTCTGTAAGTGCATATCTGACTTCATTCATCAGAAAGATTCCATCTACCTGTGTGCCTGATTTGCAGAAGCTATGCTCTGCCAAACAATGCAAAGCAACTGCTAGTAAGTTCTGTGCTCAAATTTGTCTTGCTCATTCACAGTCAAGTTCAATCAATATAGTTTTGAAAGAACTCATGACTTTAAAGATTAAAAATGTCCTACTTACATACCCCCTACCACTTACATTCCTGATATAATTTCTAGACAGTGTCTAGGTTCCTCAGCATAACAGACTGTCACAATTCTGAAATATTGGCAGTTTTGGTAGAAAGTACATACAGAAAACACACTGCCTTTTGACAATAATATTGAAGTTTGGGCTGTGCTAAGTGGCGAATGTAAAGCTGCCTGTTTTGAATTTCTTATGATGCAATGGAAAGACACTGAATGCATGCAAGAGAGACAGGAAGTTGTTATGTGGCAGGAGAGAAAAAGAAGCAACTGTCATAAATTAACATACTAATGAATGCAATAAATTTAATGCACTAAATTCTCACTGTGGCAGTGCTTTTATGAGTCATTCTTCTGTCAAGACTGTCATTTTCATTGTGGGGAATTAAAGGAATTAATACAGCAGAAGACAGCACTGATAAAATACAGAGTCTATGAAGAGAGGAAGCTTAGGCAACAACTGATAAGAAATCCATTCACATAGCAAGAATGCACCTCTGAAGAGACTCCTTGCACATGCTCCCTCCACACAGTGTCACTTTAATTATGACAGAAAGGGTGTGATGAAGAATTTAATAGTTACAGCAAAACGCTCTTTAGTATGGCAACTATTGGGCATCCTAGAACAGAAAACCAGATGAATTATAGGACTCAAAATCACAGTATACCATACTGCTTCCTTATAATAAAACCAAATCTAACACATCACAGAAATAGTATGCACTGGTGGTGTCCTGAAGATTCTGGGGCCAGATCATCAAGTATTCATACAGACCTCATTTCCTTCATCCTTCAGCATAAGACAATGCAGAACAAAGAATTCAGTTTCTCAGTCAGTCCTTCATCACTAAAATCCAAGCAAGCTTTTCAGTCTCTAGCCGCAGTAGCAATAGGTGGCCTCACTCACAACTTGGATTTAGCACTGTTAACCCTGACAAATCTGTCCAGATAGACATGCTGCAGGCTGGCAGCCCAAGCATCACTTTAGTCTTATGCTTACTGGTCTTGGGAGGTAATTTCAAATGCTTGTTTTAGCCTCTGTACAGTACAGCTCAGCCATGCCTTCAGCTAAGCCTCAAAAATATCCGCTGTATAATTTTTCCAGGATGTTTTCTTCACCGCTTCCCTGGAAGAGATCTACACCATGCTGGTGCATGAGACATGCTGTATTACTGATGTGTAGAAAGAATAAGCACACCCAGCTAGTGCTAGGTATTTAACTACAGTCTGATACGAACTATCCATCAACACTAAAACAACGAGATGACAGCAGGGCACTAAAGGGCACAGAGGAGAATAGGTTGTATAATCCAAATACAATGTGATGTGTGATACTGCAACAAAAATCCACAGCACAGCTGCACCTACATTGTTAGTATATGCTGCTATGCCACAATTTTCACCACCTTCTAAGAGTAAAGTCTAGGGAAAATTACTTTCAGAGCTATGATAACTATATCATTAACTACCCTACCCATTTTATTAATTTCCTCTTCATTTTACTTAAGTTTGTCATCAAATGAAGTAAAATTTAATGAACGAGCTTACATTTACTGAAACTCTCGCATCGTGATATATTTAGCAGGGCACTACAGCAAATTATAGCAAAAACGTGAGAAACCACAAGGAGGCTGCAATGACTAAAGAATTTGAAGAACTGTAAATTCTTAAGGATTCCCTGATTCAGTTTTATCAACTGTCAGAAAGAAGTGTGAAATTAAATCCAGTTCACACACTGCACAATTAGGTTAGATTAAAGACAGTCTGTCATCCTACACTATAAAAGGTTTTGCTGGCTAATAGTGAAACTTCAAGAACTCTTTCATACACTGTTTGGTATTTCATTTTACTCGTTACCCTGAGGAGTACGCCAGATGGAGCAGAAAAACTCTTAAACAGTGATTGTAATTATAATTTATTTTTCCTCCAGCTGACTGCATTCTTAACTTATTCCTCTTGTGAATTAAGCAAAAGCAGCATCAACACAAAAAATATCAGGTGCATGCAGAGTGACAAAAGATAGTGAGCAGCAGGGGTCTACCTTAAAAAAGCTCTCAAGACATATCAACATTTAAGTGAGTTATGCAAGTTAAGTGATTTGCAATCAAGATTTTCATAGTTGCTTTACAAGGAGTTTTTCAACTGCTCACAAACTTCAGTAAAGCCAGGGTAAAGCTAGACTATGCACTAAATCAACTGCAAAGGAGTTCAGTTAAGACTTTCTTGCTAAAATGTTATTTAGAGAGACTATCACCTCTAAAGCACGACCTTGTGCATCAGGCTGCTTACAAATTTAGCTTACATTCATTTGGCAGAAGATCAGAACAACTTGTTACCTTCAGGTGTGATGGCTGCAAAATATGTTTCTTCAACCCACTACACTCTACAAAACAATGTAAAACCTCTACAAGTTAAGGTAAGACTCACAGAAAAACAAAAGTGGTTATCACCTATTCTTCACACACAGATAAAATTAAATTTAACCTTTCTCGATTGGTTAATCTGTACACAGAGGCTTAAAAAAGCTCTTCTTAATTGCTTAACTTTCTCTACTCAGAAATGGTCATGTAGAAACTTCACTCTGAAAACAGAGAAAAAGATAAAAATGGAAAATGAAGCAATTCATTTTTTAAGAGATGACTAAGGAAATCAGAAAGATCCATTAATTAAACAGACTCTTCAGTACAGATATATTTATACAATAGGACCAGTACATTGCATAAAAATTTGCCTTTTTTTTTGGTTATGACTACTTGCTGTTCAGTATTTCCACTTGAAGTTCTCCTTATTCTCTACGTTCTTTATTGTACAAGAGCACCAAGAGTGCTCAATCAACAGAGCCATACATTACAGACACCACAGAAGAAGGTTACTGTCTGAAAAATAGCACCGACAAGAGCTAAAATGGACAACATTGTGACAGCCACATTCATTTTCATTATCCATTATATGAAGAAGGATGATTCTGTAACTACAATGCACAGCTGGACACTGCACAGTTGACTTAGCTAATTAAATTGCATGTAAGTGAAGATAACTGTAAAAAAAGTGTGGTCTCATTATCCTTCTACACTTTGGCTGTACATTCAATTGTATTGAACTCATTTTTTTTTTAAGTATTATTTGTCTTTCAGCCAGATTAATTTTTGCCTACATCAATGCTCTGCTTGTCATGCAGCCACAGGCATGGTAGGACTGGCCTAAAAGCAGGGGCACAAAGTAGTGCCAGAGATGAAGGAGGGATGCTCCACTCCCTCTTTCATTGGTGATTTACCCTTACAGAAGCTTAGACCATTCACAAATCACACACCCAACAGCTGTGTACAGCTATCAAGAAGCAGAGTGTTTCCCCCATTTCTTGCAAATGTACAGATGCATGAAGGAAAAAAAAAAGATGTCAAAATAAGCTAAAGATATTTGAAAATATGAACCCCATTTCTCAAAAAATGGTATCATACATATACACAAGGCCTCTAAGGATTTCAAAGCACATCCAAATAAAATCTCCACAATAAATGTAAAAAATGTAACTGTGAAGAAGCTCTAACTAGCTTAGTTAAAGGTTGGTGGACCATGACAAATATTAAAACCAAATTCAGTTATCAGAAACTGGCAAGCTAGTAAGAAACACCAGAAGTTTATGCATTCATTTTCTAAGTACACCAGGCTCCTTTGCCTACAAATGGTGTATTATAATGTAGATCTTATCAGTTGTCTATAGCAAAATAACAGCCAAGATTAGAGAAGAATAGGGAGCTTTCTGGTCATACTTGAAAGATGTCAGATGGTACGTTTAAAGATGCATTAATTCAGGCAATTCAGGCAACTGAATTATATTTTCAGACTAAAAATTAATTTCAAATTATTTTCCTCCTACTGTGACATCATAACTGACACATGCTGAAGTACTAAGAGATAAATGGAAAATATAAAAAGTACTTACACATCTCAGTGCTGTTTACTGTTTAATCATCTTGTGGAATCTTAATATATTGTATGCATAGTAATATTGCCAAGATGGAAAACACAGGTAAAATTACTGCTGTGCAGTATCTTTATCAGGGTCTAACATCTTAGAAGCATACTCTTTATCTTCACTGAGCAGCCCTCAATCCTGCAAAGGGTCATTCCATCCATGTACTAGATCCATGCAGCTTAGTATTCGCTTTACTGTTCTTCCATCATGAGGCAAATCATCTGCTTCACACTATTGAGGACTATATTCTCTGAGTAATATAAAAAAGCAGTTGGCATGTGACAAGAGGTCAGCAACCTGTAACATCTTCACACTCATACAAACTAGAGATGCCATCACAGCTCATCTCAACGCAGATGAGACTTCATGATTCTATTAATATGTTCATTCCTAAATGTGTCCTCTCTTCTTCTTCATTTGCCTATTCAGTGCACACTAAATATTGTTCATGGCTCAACTCCATAACTTAAGAGTGCTTTACAGTTCCTTTATTTTCAATCATCTCAACCACATCAATGAAATTTTAAAAAGGAGGAAAACAATTCTAATACTTCATCCATATTAATGTATGTCCCTGGCTGCATGTGGAAAGACAATCAGAAAAGATTAATAAGCACTGAGAAACTGAAGTCAAATGGGAACAGAAAAACTTAATACATGTTTTCTATCAGTTCTAAGTCAGAAAATGACAGTGTAAATGAGAATGAGGCAGAGTGGCAATGGCACAGTTGACAATGAATTTGTATCAACAGAGAGGTCTTGACCAGTGGTAAAAAACCAGAGTATGGCCACAAGGAAAATAGAACCTTCCCAGAAATTTAAAGCACAGAAGTATATGCTTTTTTTTTTCTTTTACTAGAAGGACCTAATGCATTTACTCACTTAACGATGCTCAAACTGCAATAAATTCTAAGTAAAAATAAAAAAAATCCTTCTTTTCTTTCAAGCCACAACACTTCTGCCCAGCATCTTTGCAATGAGGTATATTTCCCAAAATGCACAGGAAAACTGCAAGTTATGTGAAATGCACATCTGAGATAACCTTCAAATAAGAAAACACATCTCCTTCAAAGGAGAAAACACATCTTGTGAAATGGGCAAGACAGTGAACAGCAGTGAATACCAAAATAAACCTATGAAGCTGTAATGGTTCATTCAAATCAAAACCACCTTAATATGTATATAATCCAGACATACCTTTGATGTCCAACACACACATACGCACATCATAGTAGTAAACAAAACATTCCTGTAAAAAATATTTCCCAACTAAGCAGATACAGCCTAAACTTCCGAAGGAGAATCCTCTTCACATGGATTCCTCAGAGAAAACTCATGAAAAATCAAGAGTGGAAGATGAGCATAGATGACTGTAAGATTAAAATGCTACAGAGGGCAACACAATCAGGGACTCAACATCATCCATTTTACTAAGGCATGTTACAAATCATATATATGGTGGTGATGCTGAACTCTGTTAGCATGAGCAGAGACTCAACATTTTAACATTAGATTAACAAGATTATATCAACACAATTACCAGTTCTGAGCACCTTCAGCCTTCAACACCTAACTCTCTTCTCAACTCACCCGGATGCAGGGTGCTCCAAGGCAAGGTTTTCGCAACTAAGGAATATAACCATGTCTCCAAATGAAGGCTCATTTAAGAAACTTCTGTAATTCTGCTGTTCCATGTGACTGCCCAAGTAGTTTACATCATAATGAAACACTCTCAAAAACAAAAACAAGGCAAGGTGGAAGAAGAGTGAGGATGAGGAAATTCTGTCTCTGCACTTGCAGGTCACTTCTGGAATGTACACACTGACTGAGGACTCTGATGCCCCACACTGAGGAGCATGTTTGCCCACTCTTCCTTCACATCTGAGTGGTAACATCACTGGAATACTGTAACAGAGAGACACAAGTTCTCTTCACATGTTTAAGAGGCTGGTTGGCTTCCTCAAAGCAATTTAGCACAAATTACTTGGCTCATTAGAAAACAAGACTGTCAAATAGTAACTCAAATCCGTTTCACTCCTTTAGGTTATGCTAAATTATCATAAGATAAAAATTGCAAAAACTATCAAGGCTCCAATCTCAAGAGAGAAGCAAATCACCAGAACGAGTTAGGAAGAGTTCCTTGATTTTGACTAAGGTTGACTAGACAGACAGAAAAAAACACATGCAAATTCTATTCCTTTTCTCTGAAGCTAATAGTAAGGGCAACTGCACAGAATGAGACAGCCTCATAGAACTGAAGGTCAGTCTCTGCCCTGGCAATGTTTCTGGCCCCTAAAAAATCTTTTTCCTCTCTCTCCTTCAATAAGGGCAACCAAAAACCTACTTGAATTGAGCATCCTAAGATGACACTGAAGGAATGATGTGCCACTGTTACTATTGATATACATCTGATTACTAAACAAACTGAAATGGCTGAAACAATCTTTATTTTCATACTCTTAAAGGACAAAATTCAAGTCTTCAGGTGGAGACATGACAAATACCTCTTATAAGTTCAGTTATCCAGAAGCTAATGCTCAGAGGACTCTCTAATTCAAGTCCGCAGAGCTGCAAAAGTTTCTGCAGTGTAATTCCCATTTCTGTAGAACTGTTTTGCAGGACAGCAGCTTCCACTGAAAAAGATATGATTCTATGCTTGACAGGATACACACATCATTGAAAAGCATGAACTGCATCTACACTGAGGCAGACACCTGATAACTTAAACCAGTAACCTGGACCTTGGAAGAAAATTCTTGAATCTCTTTCATCTCGGCTCTAGATTCCTGACCCCCACAAATCCAGAACTGAATTTCTGGCACTCCAAAAAAAATTTCCAAGAATTGACTCTGTTATTGCAAATTAAACAGCCATCTTTTCTTTAGTTTATCTTCCCTACTGCCTTTGGGTCCAAAAATTTCACAATATTAAACAAATGCACCGGACTTATCTGCACATGTTTGCATGGGGTAAAGCAGAAGATCACTAAAGAAAAAACTCTGGAGTCCAATTGTCTGTTGTGGGGAGATGGAGGTCTGGTCTGACCAGGTAATTCACCTAAAGAACAGTTCTGTAGTATAAACATGGAAAGATCAGCTAACAGAATTCAGTTGCAAAATCCGTCTTTCTGCACATTCACATGGAGATTCTGCACAATGCTGCCAAGACAACACAATGGAATCTGAAGACTGAGGACCATGTCACGCTGCTTTGAGACCTCACTAGCAAACTCTTCCCTGTACGTGACTGTAGTAGGAAGTAGTCCATTGAGATATATTACAGTGAGTACACTTAATCACGATTCACATTTTTTATACTGAATTCAATTATACATTTTTTTGTTTGTATAGTCCTAATAAAAGATCTGTATAACCATTACTCCCACATTTAATTACTTAATAAAAGTATTATGTCCTAATAAAAATATTACCAACATAGCATTTGCATATTTTAGAGGTAAGACACAGATAAATAAGAAGAAAATTTTCAAAGCAATGTAGTACATTATTAATTGTAGTACAGATCCCAGTACAATGTGCACATAATAAAACCCTTTTTTTTCAACAGCCGTAATGCATCAAGCACTATGTGACTTTAGTCCTAATGCATGCTGCAGACACTCATTCCTTACTGGATAAGGCAGCCTATTTTCATGAAAATGTGCACAATCTTTTCATAGTTCTGCCTGCTGGTACTCAGGGCAATAGTGGCTAACTCCAGTTAGAACCTACTATACTTGTACACTCTGTAACTTTGATTTCCATAATACAAAACCAAGAAACATGGAAACATGTCTCTTGACAGAGACTTTATGCAACTCAAATTTTATCACTAAATTTTTGGCTTCAGTTCTGTTTCATCTGATTATTCCTATTTCCCCAAAGAGAGAGTCTCAAAATGTTTTTATTTAAAAATATCAGGAGAAAAAACCTCTTTATATCCCACACTTACTATGAAGAAATAGAAATCTTAATTTTTTTAAAATGTCAAAAGTGATGTAGCAGTTTAACTTTATTTCTTTTTTACTAAAAAAGGCTGAATAGCTAACATGAAAGGAGCTGAGGATGTTTAACACAAACTTTCAGAGTCTTTGTGCTTCCACAGCTCGTCACATTTTTTGTCTAGACCTCAAAGCCAGCTCCAAAGCCAAGGTAACCAAAACTCAAATTTCTTCTTGTATTGAGGCCTTTCCCTCGAGAGGAGGGATGTGACACAGCAGGTACAACTCAAACACTGCTTACGCTACTTCAAATAGCTCTGGCAAGCTGCCATCTAATTTATTACCTGGATCACTGAAACAGAGCTATTCTGACATTTCCTGAAAACATAACTACACAGAGAGAGAGAAAACAAGGTCCAAAATATGCATTCTTGTTACTTTCCAGACAAAATATCACAAAACATATGTAAATATGGTAAGAAAATTTGTCTCAAAGAAAAAAAATATGTTTTCTGAAACTAAATTTAAGGCTTCCTGGATAACTTGGGGCAAGGTATCTGTCTTTCTCAATTTAATGTCTGCAAGACTGGAATAACTATACTTAGTTCATAGGGGTGGTTAAAAAAATTAATTGTTTGTGTTTGCACAACTACTTTGAAGATGAAAATCGCTATTTAAGGGCTAAGTGTCAATTCGTATAAATAAGCAGAAACGAAACACTGTCCAAACCCAAAACAAGACTATCCTCTCTCCATGTACAGCTGAGCACAGGATCTGAAAATACCATTCTTACATCCACTGTATCTCCAAAGAAAACAAGTTCTTAGAAGTCCTTACTGCCTCAAATCCTACTTGTCAGTCATTGATCCTGCGACTTATATTTCACAGCTTGTACAATGTGTTTACTATACTCGTAACACAAATATTATTATTTAAAATGAGTGTTATTGGTAAAGGTGTACTGGCACAAATGACGCAAAGCCTGACACAATCAGGCTTTCCAGGTGGAGCTGCTGTGAAGACCCTTAGGGAAAGTGTGGTTCTGTTTCAAAGTACTGTTTCAACTCACAGTGATTTCACATACTCCATAAATCTTCCAAGGACAAAATGAAAGAAATCTACATTTCTTTGTCCATACTAATTTATTTCTGGTTTCAGTATATGGCAAACAGCCCAAGAGCTTTGAAGATACCTTATCAAACATGAAGAAGGAAGTGGCTCACACTCCTTTTCTATTTTATAATACTTTTGTTGAACAGCCTTTTGCATCCCTTCACTCATACTCATGTCCATCTCCAAATGATGACTTAATCACTTCTCATCTCTGCAAAGCTTACGTTTTCCTTCCTTTTCTCAGTCATTAACAAGGGAATAGAAATAGAAAAAATATTTACCCAGATACTGGATTACTCTCCTCCTCCCTCCTCCGTCTTCTGCTTTAGCCTCAGTTGAAAGAACCAATGACTAAGACACATTTGCAATGGTAAGATCTACAGCATTCAGGTAAAATTAGGATGCCAACATTTCTCACAGTTTTGTGTGCTCTTTTTTGGAAAAATGCAGATAAATATCAGCTTGGGGAATAAGAAGTACCAATTTGTCACACTATCAAAGGTCAAAAGCATTTTCATATGTAGCTGTAAGTTAGAAGCTTTCATCTTCAGGCATAAAACCCAGCAATTTATAACTTCAGCTGCAATATAACTGCAAAAAAGGGTAATCTTTTGTGCTAAGAAGTTATATTTGAAAAACTTATTAGTTCAACATACAATAGCTAATAGTATTGACTTCTTGCCAGAAGTGATTAGGGTGTTTTATTCTGTGATTTCAGTTGTCAGTTTTTATATTAGAGATAGTTCAGAAAAATGTTATTTCTGAATTTGTGGGTCCTCTATTCTGTCATCAGTCACTAACCTTGCATATTTCTAATGAAGTGAAACAGCTACTTATCTGCTCTGTAAAATATTTCACATTCAGTACATACACCCTTAACGTCATGTACTGAAATCCAGTACTGCTGAATTGAAAAGGATTTTTCAGCACAGAAATGCAACGTTTTGCCAAGTGACAGATATGGATGAATGTGACAGAATTGTTTTTTTCACAGTTAATGGGATACATTAAGCCCTGCTACAATTTAATTTAAGAGCATGCCATGAATATAAAAATAAAGAAACTGTACTCTGAGCTGGGCTCTTGGTCTTTGACAAATCTCTCAAACACAGTTTTACCCCTATACACTATGAGTACAATCATATCCACATGTTTGTTTTAAGATCTGTCATTAATTCTTTTGCTACTTGAGATACCTGAGATTAGCTCAGTTGGTCAGAGAATGGTGCTAATAACACCAAGGTTGTGGGTTTGATCCCCATATGGGCCATTCACTTCAGAGTTGGACTCGATGATCCTCATGGGTCCCTTCCAACTCAGAAGGTCTGTGAAGGTTCTATGTCTGAATGAATGCAGTAACATGAAACTCCCTCAGTAAATACATGCGAGCGCTATAGGCAATTTTATATATATCTATATATCTGCATAAACACAGATAAAATTATATATAGTAATATTGCTTACTGACAGTTTTGTAGTTAAAGACATGTTTTGATCTTTTCACCTTTTTCAGTTAATTGCTCATTTTGCATGACTCAGGCCTGTTTTTGCCTACAGACATTGGGATCATAGAGAACTGAGCAAAATCCAAGTCTCGTCTCTCATAATAATCAGTTAATCAGTAGATTAAATCAAGATTAAATAAAAAATGACACTACTATCTTCCAGTACTTTTCCGATATTTATCTAAGATTGGGGCCAGGTGTGTGTGTATTAATAACAATGCATTTTAAGCCTCCTCAACTGATTTAATTACATAATAGACGAATTAAACAGTTTCCCACTTTTATTCTAATCTTACATATTTGCTAGCTAACCCATCATGGGGGAACCTCAGAAGGTTTTTCTTCAGAGAGAGAGACAGCAGACTCAAAACAATGATCCACAGAAAACACAACAGGTATTGAAAGGGAATAAAGGAGGAAAGAAAGGAAGGAGCTGCTGTAATACATTTCCTTTAGCTTGAATAGCAATAATGTGTGTAAGAAGCAAAATCTGAATCTTATCTTGTAATACTGAAATTTAAAAGTACATGAATCCATAGTTATAAAGAGATACATTTGATCAAGCCTTAGGCCAGAATTCAACTGGAATTTTTGCAAAGTTACACGCAGACTGGTACTCTGATTCCTTCATTGCAGTCTAAGTACCTAATCCTCCTCCAGTGAAATAAATATGATACACTCCAAAACAATCACTAGAAGCTGGATGACACCCATACAGAACAATATCAAAGACCAAGGAGTGCACTCTGTGCTGCAGATTATTTGCTTTTAATTACAGAAAATATGTGTGCAAAAACTTAAGCTAAAACTTTAAACAGCAAATTTTCTATCACAAAACAGTCACACATGCAAATAACATAAAAATACACCTGGAAAAAATACTGATGCGAGCCTTTTTTTTAAACACAGTTACAGAAAATACCTTTTTCTATATATAGGTTTTTAAAATGCTGTGTTCTGAATGTATCTGAAGTTACTTTTCAGACCACTTCCAAAAAAATTCTTCCTGCTTGAATTGTTATGTTCACACTTGATCCTGCCTATTTAAAGGTTCATAGAAAGAAATAACAGTTCTACCTGCAGACTCAAGAAACAAGTCTGAAAATCTCTCCTCACTGTATTTTACAAGCAGTATTGTAGAACACTCACCAGTTTGCCACCAGTGGTCCAAGACAGGTACCTTGAAGACTTTTTTTGACCATTCTAGTGTGTCCACATCACAGTGCTCACCAGCTACAAATAATGTTCTGAACCTTTAAATAAAAATAAATAAAGCATATATCTTGATCTGGATGTGCAAAGGAAAACAAGGTAGTAGATACAATTAATGTCTCTGGTCACCATTTCAGGTAAAGGAAAAAGAGGAAAGAGGACTCAGTCTTTCAGTGCTCCCTCCTACTAAGAAACTATTAGAATATTTCCAGTATTAATTTATTTAATACTTTATCATGTAAAAAAAGCTTTATTTTCTGAATGTGAAGACATTGGGAGACCAGAGGCAAACAACTGTCAGTCAAAATTAAAAATAATTAAATGCTCTGTACACAGGAACTAGGTAGATAAACACACAGGAATGAAATAGTAAAAGAGTCAGAAAGATTTATCAGAAAAATTAGTAAAGAAATACACAGAACTAAAAGGAAATACTTGTAGCATAACTCTTAGTTTTACATTGCTGATCATGTTACATTTAAACCGATACCAGTATTTTTTGAACTGTTGACTCATCTTTTTATAGGCATTTGGAAATGAGTTGTGGGGAAACAATAGGATAAAGCCGCCTTCATGTGGTGAAGCAGGTTATATATACATAAATAAAAACCAAAATAAACTAATCTTACTAGTTAATGACAATCAGAAAAGCACTTAGCAGCCTTGGGTCTCTGATCACCGTACAAGACTTGAGCTCATTTGTCTGGACCTTCCACAGCTGACTTTGGCAGAGAAGAGATGCAATGCCAGACAGTCCCAACAGACGCGTTCTGCATGTTTGCCAAACTGGAACTAGCTTCCTAGATAGGTGGTCAATGCCCCATGCAAGGCAGTGTCTAAGAGGAATTTGGACAATATCCTTAGTAACATGTTTCAGCTTTTGGTCAGCCTTTAAGTGCTCAGGCAGCTGGACTAAATTACTGCTTTAAGTCCCTTCCAACTGAACTACTCTGTTCTGTAGTCATGGATACTCATGGCACTGGCCAGACACCACCACCTAATAAGAAGACACGAAATGTAAGAATCATTTATGATCTTGTCCCTGCAACTCCAAGAAAGAAATAAGCAATCCTCTTCAAACAGAAACACAAAACTTTTAATTCCTGTTCATGATGTACAGATGAATATGCCCATCCAACTATAATTAGATGAACTGTTGATTTATATTCAGTACTTTCTCGTTAGTGCACTACTATTTTGTCTGAGTTGGTGACAACATGATTCCTGCAGGGAGCACGCTATTTATCTTGGCTCTTACTATCCATAAAATATGTCTATGCTGAACTAGTTTTCTGTAGTACACAAAGAATAAGAGGCAACTGTAGAGAACAATTTATATTTACGAGACTCAAAAGGGTAAGGTTTACTTTTTACCTAACAAAAATCAAATTAAAACCAAAATGAAACAAAGTCCAAGGCCCCAGAGCAACATGACACATGACTAGGACACAGTATAGCACCCTTAAGCTACTGTTTAAAACAACAGCAGTTAAAGTTATGACTATATCACTTCAGGTGAATTTTTCTGCATCTCAGAAAAAGGATATCAGGGATGTCTTAAAGTTTTGGATATTGCTAATTTTGCTGCACACTTAAATGTGTTCCTATTTAAGCAAGATTTTGAAACCAAAATCATCTACTTGGGAAGTAATAACTAAACCAGAGGGAAATTTAAGATATAACATTTCTCCTTTCATTTTACAGATAAATCACAACAGAAAACTGCACCTCCTTCCCTAGAAGGCTGGTATGGCAATCTGAAACACTTCAACCACATTAATGCCCCTTTATAAACACCGAGGGCAATCCTGCCACAACATATAATGTGTATTCTGACTGCAGAACTGCCTTGCATATACCAAATGGCTACAGGCCAAAGAACTTGCTTCCCTCTCCCACATTCTCCCTATACAGCATATGACAAAAAAAAAAGACAAGAGGCAAACAGAGATTCAGACTCCACATCAGAAGAACTCTGTTTACTACCAAGGAAACTCCTTCTTCAACTGAAAGTGTACAGGTATACACACTACACATTTCACAAACACTGGAGAAACAGTAGACACTCTGCCAAGTACTGCATCAATCCCTTAAGCTTCCAAGATGACAAAACACCTAGTTATATCAATGGAGCTTCATGTGACCCAACATCAGACGCTGGGATTAAAAGTACTTTTCAAAAATGTTCCCTTTTTAGGATTGCAGTACCCTCTCCCGCAGTCAGATCAATGTCACTGACATTTTGTTTCACTTCATGTCTTCCCTCAGTCCATTCTGAATAAAGACAACTGTTGAACAGAGGACCTGACACTTGTCCTTTAGAAGTGGACACAAACTGCACAGACTTTGCAAAACCCATGGACTTGTGGCCACAAAGGGAGAGAATTCTTAGATATGATGGGTATGAAACAAATTTTCCTTCAGAGTCATGTAATTTAGAAAAAAACCTACGAGATTCATCTTTCCATGGCAATAAAATCCAGAAATCAAATTAGGAAATTATGAAAAAATCAGAGCAAGTAACCCAAGAGTTTCCAAAATGAGAAAGAGAAATGCACAGCTCAGCCTGTCTGACCACAGAACTAGGAGTACCTCTAAGAGAGAATTTACAGATTGACTTCCATAGAGACTACAGACATCCCACAACAAGGCTGCCCAAACCAAAGAGATACTTTAAATACTCACATTCCATTCTCCTCCAGAGGACAGGCACATGCTGATAGAATCATAGAATAGAATCATAGAATCATAGAATCGACTGGGTTGGAAAAGACCTCCAAGATCATCGAGTCCAACCCTTGGTCCAACTCTAGTCCATTTACTAGATCATGGCACCCAGCGCCACGTCCAATCTGCTTTTAAAAATCTCTAGGGATGGTGAATCTACCACCTCTCTGGGCAGCCCATTCCAATGCCTGATTACTCTCTCTGGAAAGAATTTTTTTCTGATATCCAATTTCCCCTGGCAAAGCTTAAGCTCGTGCCCCCTTGTCCTATTGCTGAGTGCCTGGGAGAAGAGACCAACCCCCACCTGGCTATAACTTCCCTTCAGGTAGTTCTAGACAGTGATGAGGTCACCTCTGAGCCTCCTCTTCTCCAGGCCAAACAGCCCCAGCTCCCTCAGCCTCTCCCCATAGGGTTTGTGCTCCAATCCCTTCACCAGCCTTGTTGCTCTTCTCTGGACTCGCTCCAGCACCTCAATATCCTTTCTGAACTGAGGGGCCCAGAACTGAACACAGTACTCAAGGTGTGGCCTCACCAGTGCTGAGTACAGGGGAAGGATCACTTCCCTGGTCCTGCTGGCCACGCTATTTTTGATACAGGACAGGATCCCATGGGCCTTCTTGGCCACCTGGTACAAAAGGCAGCCTTTCACAGAGGATGAGTGACCTTGCTGTGTAGATGCATGGCAGGAGAACATACAGATTAAAGCAACATCTAGAAACAACATAAGTAAAATGTTATGAAACATCATAAGCGTAACAAGCCATATGCTCTAAACTGACAGTGATGATTGGCCTAGATATAAAAAATTTTATGAGTTTATTGTCTTTTAGGTCCATTTACAGATCCATAGTAGGGAAAACAACTTCCACAAGCAAAGTATCAGGAACTAATCACCAACATAGGGACCAGCTAGATAATAAAAATCCGAGAATACTCCTATTTGTGAACTAAGTAGCAGCAACACATAGAGGAAGCCATAACAATAACTTCCATATAGGAAAGCCAACTTACTGCACATCTAGTTAAAAACATATGAAAGTCAAAATATTACCATGTTGAACTTGAACACGCAGATGAAAGAATTCAACTTAATTTCAGAACAGCGTTTTGGCCAACCCTTCTTTCTGACACTCCAGGAGAGCTTGGAGTGGCTTGGAATAGAAGGCAGGAGGTCAAATTTATAAGCAGTTTTCCTATCAAATAAGGAAAGTTTTCTGTACTCATAAATATTCAACATCATTTTGGTAAACTGCTTTCTGAGCACACTGGAAGATATTGATTGTAACCACTGTGACCCTAATCAATATGTTGCACCTGAATGCTTTTAATTATAAAGCACAAGACATTTTTGACAATTACAGTCAATAGGTAACTAGAAGTTGTAACACAGGTAAAAGTTTATGATAGAAGAAAGCACAACATTGTTTAAGTAATAACCAAAAATATGTATTTTATGAGACCTTTTTAAGACTCATATTCACATGGAGGGCACTTCTGTTAAGCACTGCTCAATTTACTTTATATGGAAAATTCTGTCCTTAGACATGTTAAAAGCATTACAGCCATGATTTAAAAATTAAATTAATTAATTCATTGAGTTTACAAAACACTGAAAAATTCCATTAAGTATCCTTGTTTTAAAATAGGAACACTAGGAACTTATAGGACTTGACAAAAATGCTGAGATACCTTCTTATCCCCTGAGCCAAAAGCAGAATTCCTCTCTTCTGAATTGACAGCTTTAATAATCAGATTTAATAATGTGCAGGCTCAAGATAACTTTATGTTATAAGAAGAAGAATCAGCTCTTTGAAAAATTTACAGCACAAACCATCAAAAAGAGTGTAAGAGCAAAGTGCCACAAGCATAACAAAACATAAGAACTATGGAATTATTTTCTCTACCAAAAAGTATAGAAGACAAGGAATGGCAATAGTTATAAAATTTTGCACTGAATATTTTTTCAGTAGTCCGCTTAAATCTTCAAAGCATGTCAGTGCACCTGTTGCTGCAATTGCCTATCACTGCAATACATTTAATTTGGAGGAAAGGTCTTAAAACCCCTGTGTTAAACAAATATGTCATCAACTGTTCTGAAAACCTACATTTCTAACATGAAATTCAGCACACTCAGACTCCTATCCAAGAGTCCAGCAGAGTAGACTTCAAGTACTACTTGATACAGAGGACAGATCAATGTCCCTAATGGTCTTGGCACAATCTAAATTGTTCAACACAGCACGTCACTCCAAGAACAAAAGAAACCACATCTTCAAACCATTTCCCAAAAGCAAGAATATTCACATGGGTAATATCTGAGCTTCACTTTTTCAAATCAAAAGATCATGGAAGTTTGGGGGTTTTTTAATTCTAGAATGCACACAGCATTTTAAGGCATTTTTTTTTCTGGCAAAGAAAGACTCTATTCTGCATCATGTTAACAAAGGTTCATTTGCACTTCTTAAAATAAACTGGCAATAAAGAACTCTCACTAGAATTTAATGCACTTGGATCCTACAGAGATAGATAGATAGATAGATAGATGATAGATAGATAGATAGATGATAGATAGATAGATAGATAGATAGATAGATAGATAGATAGATAGATAGATTTAAACATATAAACTATAAAAATAGTATTTTCAGATCCTTCTCCTTTTTTGTCGATTGATGCATTTGTTCATTTCTCTCCCTGAAGAGATTTTACCTTGGTCATGAGTATCCAAGCACTGGTAGTTTGGGTGAGACAGACAAGAGAGACACTGAAGACAACTGCAGCTCAGCTCCTTCTCAGAGTGTGGTGGGGGAGAGCCACACAAAGGCTCTTCATGAGCAGAGCTCAGGACTCCAACAGGAACAGCCATATATGATCTACAGCAGAGTAGGGGGCAGCGTACAGAACTGCAAAATGTACTTCTTCAACTGTCCTAAATTCTGTGTCTTAATCACATATCTTCTAGCAGCGTGTGTGAAACATAAATTCTGTAAGAAAGTATTTCCTTCTAACAGTTTTGAATTTGCTACTTCAATTTCACATCCTCTTGTTCCGGTTTTATGGACAGATAATGGGAATTTCTTATCTACTTTATATTCATTATTTCAGCAAGTTTTTATGCAGTCTCATATTTCTTTCTAAAGTAAGTGCATTAATATCTGGTATCAGATGAACAAGTCAGAATCTTTAAATCCCCATGATATTAAATGGCAGAACATTCTCAATAGACCAAAAGTTGAGAAACCAAAGTAAACTATGGAACACAAAAGGCAAATTATTACTTCTACATTAATCTAATCTGCTGAGTTGTTGCCCCATTTTGTCAGTTGCCAATCATTTGGAAATCAGAGCAAACCAGCTCATAACAGTTAAGTCAATTATAAGAGGAAGTGTGATTCTAAATACAGAAAGAGTTAATGGCTTCGTGTTACAGAGCTACCTCATGAAGATGAGAATGGATTCAATGAGCTCAACAGAATATGCTCAGGTAGGTAAGGCTCATGGAATTTGGATGTTACTTACTTTTCAAACACAACAGGCAGCAGCAATATGATCAGACAGCCTGCTCAGCAGTACTGGATGTTATGAAAAGCTGTGTCTTAAGATCCTCTACAAATATGTGGTTGAATAAGGTTTGTGTCCTACACTATTATATATTAAACATGTCTTTTACTATTAAGCATGAGCTGTGTTGAAGACATAAGTGATATTTTGTGTTAAAAGCAAAAAATTTTCAAGATTTTACTCCAACAGCCCCAAGGAATTTAAAGAATACACACTAGAACTTATAGAAACCCCATATAATTTTGTGCAGAGGCCAGTGGTGTCAGAATTATCAGTTTTTAATAGAAGTGTATTTAACTTATGTCACTTCAAAAGAATATAAAACTTTTTGTACTTCAATTTACTTCTGTAGATGAAGCACTGTCTTGTATACAAGAAGCTGGCATTGCCTACCAACTCTTTTCCTTATCAGTAACTGTCTATTTTAACATATCTTTTAGAAGTGACATTGACCTTTACCATTTTATTAACATAGTTTCTCAGGAAAGAAATGTACCATGGTGGAAAACTCTATCAGGACTGCATTCTTGGAATTGGAGTCTCTAACATAAGGATCAACTTTAGCCCAGGTAGCAGAAAGACATCTCATTTCTAAGATTCTTCACCAGAAAGAAGAAAGGATCCTATATCAAGTAAATGAACTAAAAGAAAGACTGATTTCAAAGTGTTTCAGAGCGAATTCCCTTGATCTTGAATAGAGAAGTCCATCCAAGTAACAACCAGATCCTATTTTCCTAGAATGCAAATTTTAACCACCCTCTGGACTTTCTTAGCAACTGCACTTACTAGATAGTAAATGCTGTGTTAAGAGGGTTTCATAGAGAGACATCACGTCCCAGTGAGCGACATGATCCAAAGATGAGTGAATTATGAGACCCCTAAATCTGCAGACAAATGGAGAAGTTCATTCAATACCCATTGAACAGAAATAATGAAATATCTCTTTATATCTGTGGCAACTGATTTCGGCAAGGAAGCTTTTATCTGGAATTTTCATTTGGTCAGAAAATATGATGACTTACAAAGCAGGCTAGCAGATTTCCCATTAAATGAATACTCTAAAGACAGACTAATTAACTTCAGCCATTACCTAAAAACTGCCAAGGAACAGCAATTACATTTTCTAGCATCTGAATCACTCTCTTGTCAATAAACATCATAGGAGAATAGTGTCTCAAATGAACTTGTTTCCTGTTTCAAGGAGGGGTAAGGATTGATGATAGCACTCAAAACAGATGGAAGAAAGTAATGATGAACTTGTAATGGATACCTCAGGAATACATACAGCTTACTAATAATAAATTTTCCTGAGCAATTAAGAATGTGGAGATCTAATGAAGCTACATGGCTTTGCATCCTCCCCTTCTCTTTGGTCAAGGCTGATAATACATGTTCTTGTGACTGAATACTGCCTATACAGTCTTACACAGTCCTTGTTTGATGCTGAGCCAATTATTCAACTTCAAGATTAGGTATGGTCCAAACTCATGTATTTTGCCATTTTAGAATGTTTATGATAGGATAAAGAAACTTGGTCTGTAGAAATACTAAACATACACAGATTCAAGTGACTGTGAGAAGCATTTTAATAATATAATGGCAATAACACATTTTAACCATATGATGCTAAGAACTCTGAAACAGTGGTATTTCAGTGGCTCAGATTAGATACTCAAAACTAACAAAAGACTTTGACCTTAATCTCTCCATGCCTCAGAAAAATACAGACGATATCACTCTTTCATCTCATAGGGGATTTGTGAGGATGAACTCAGTCATGATTTTGAAGCATGCTGATAGCAGAGTGATAAAGACATTAAGACCAGTGTGAGACAGCAAATAGCTCAGTCTATGGAGTACCTAATCACGAAAATAACAAAGTTATGGCAGGGGACAACCAAAGCATTGACTAGCTGCTGATCAAACAAACACTAAAGATCCTGTACACTCAAAAAATCAGTGGTCATGTGGGCAAACTGTACAGAATAATGTAATCCTGTGTTACAGGATATAAACACAGCAGAGTAAATTTAAGGATGGATGAGAAATCCTAACTCAGTAAAAGCTCTTAGAGTTACAGACTTTTTAACGGCTTTCATCTCTGAACTATCAATATAAATTTACAAGCAAATATATTTGCTAAATGTTCAAGAATGTATTAAAATGCCACTCTACAGCGGTGGGCAGATACTCTGTTATTCTTAGTTCATCCAGCCTGTTTCTGGAAGAAACTGCTTCCAGAGTATCCTTAGTTCACCTTTTCAAAGAGTATTGCTTTCCCAAGGCTGCCTCAGGGTCCTGCTGACGGATTGCTCTAATTGCAGTTGGTGAAGTAAAGGCAGCAGTTACTTCATGCTCTGCTAGCACACGGAAATAGGCACCAGCATCTGGCGTTCCCACAGGCTTCCCCTACGGAGAGAATAATTTAAAATGTCACTGGATAAAAATACATCATAATTCCTTGACAGTTCAAGGCTTGCACACATAACAGCACTGGTAGCACAGCAACAGAAGTAATTTGAAGTAAGTTAAAGAAGGCTTTATTAAAGATAACAATACTGCAAGTGTATTCAGTTGTAGAAATAAATTCACAAAATTTGGGCACAATCTCTTACATGAATACAACACAGCACATACTACTTCCTTAGAAAATTAGGACAAATAGACATGCAAATTAGAAGACAGAAAAAAGCGCTGTTATTGCACTGGCAGCAGAGGAGTCATCTACATCTACCTTTATCCTGACTGAGAAGGAATCTGGGAAACATCCAGTCCCTCTGAACGAGGAGTCTCTGGACACAGTGGCACTGCAGCTACATTCCTGTGTCCAGGTAGCTTTTTCTTACCTAGAAATTTCTCTCAAATCCAGAAAAATTTCCACCTAGCTGCTTATAACTGGTTTCTTGGAACCTTCATGCTCCTACCCCACATGGAGACTGGAGAAATGCTGAAGAGCCAGCCCCTTTTCTATTTTAGTGTGCTACTAGACTGTAGTTTGGTTTGGGGTTGGTTTTTGTTTTTTTAAAAACTAAATATTGTCTTGAACTAATGAACATAGTCAAAAGAATTGTAAACAGAAGTAATAATTTATGATAAATTGTTTAATGGTAAGTAATCCTAATAAAAAATAATCAAAATACTTTGCTGTGGTGTTGAAAATATGAAAAGCACTCAGCACAGGTGTATATAGTCTCAAACTTTCTGTATTAGTGCAGTGCATGAACTGTTCCACACATATTCTGAAATTATTAGAAGATTATGTTAATGTAGAATGAGTTTTAGCTCTACAGGTATTACCATAACCTTTTCACTTGAAAGGCCACACTTGGAAGATGAACTTTGACAGAGCATGCAACTCAGGAGACAAACACACTTTTCATATGTCAAACACAGCTTTGTCAACGATTTACAGAAGACACAAATGCAGAAATAGTTTCACTACTGAAATGCCATCATCCTATCAGCAGTTCACCAGTCACAAGACAAATTTATACCTTTACTATCCTTGTGTAAATGCAAATTGCGAATAGATAATCAGTTTGGTGGAAAAAAATGCATATGAAACTCTAATTAATACTTTTCATTTTACCAAGATGCAAAGGCAACAGAGGCATGTGAATATCTTGAAAGAATTTACAAAATTCAGCTCATTCTGATAACGAGGTAGCACAGTAAATGCCTTTCTGAAAATACACATTAATCAAATGAGTTGCCCCATCTGAATATAATAAGCAGCATGCTGACTGTGATGCAGGCTCAAAGGAATTCATCCCTTGCCTGCTCTCCCTTCTGCCCTGCACGTTGCTGTCTTCCCCAGGCTTGCTCTGCATCCAGCTGTGCCTGAAGACTGGCAAGGGCACCAATGAACTATCCACCAGATTCAAAGAGCACAGGACAGCCGAGCCTGGATATGAACCGGTGGTTTTGCAGCCCTATGGTGAGATACTGCTGCTGGTGAGGGGAGTGCTCATCATAAAAGATTTTAAAATCCAAGACAAAATAGAACACGCAATTGAAAGCTTTTTTTTAAGGATGGAGCAGGCAATGATAAACAGATGAAAATAAACAAAAAAATCACAGTTCCTAGCCAAAGCAGGAGAGAGTAGTATAACCAATGCCAAATAGCCTATCCTAAATTACCAAAAAGAAATGCAACATGATGCTATTTGCTTGCTGAAAAAGTGAGTTATGTCCTTTCCTCTGTCACATAACACATAGTTCCCAAAGAAAAGTCTTTTGCCAGACTATCTTGAAGAATAACCCTAGGAGACTTCTTCATCACAACTTCCATTTGTTTGCCAGTATTTGTACATGAACCTATTCATTCAAGTTGACATCCTCTCTCTGTAATGTTCACTATACCTGCAGATCTGTAGCCAGATGGTTAGGAGTTCAAGCCCACATCACTAATTTTAAGACAAATGGTCTCAGACTCTGAAAAATTCCAAATTTCCACAAACTTTTCATTAACTAATTATGTAATTGCACTAGTATCAATCATCGTGGACATCAAAAAATCTAGCTGTGGAGCAATCTGAAATTGGTTAGTCTGCCAGTAATAAAGTAGGCTGTTACCTTTAAATAAATGGAAATATCCAGAGTCCATAGTAGGGCTGTGTCCGACCCTGAGCACACCCACTCCCTCCCAGGTCTCATTTCACACCTGATCCTTTTCCAAGCTATGTCACAGACATGTCTATGCCTCACATTTCCAGCAAGCCTGAGAGCCTGAGCCAAAGAGCATCTTCCACACAAGCAGTTAAGCCTTCAGGAGTGCATGCACAGGCATGCAGGACTCTGACAGGTCGACATTTATGTCACAGGTAAGCTACAGCAGCTTAGGTTTGAAGTTAACAGTCTCAGATCTAGGAGAAAACCAAATAAAACAGAAACAGTAGGAGAAACAGAAAATTCACCTGACAGTTGATAGGAAATAATATATAAAGAATAAGTCAACACTTCAAATACTTATTTAGGGAAAAAAAATCTGGCCCAGCTGTAAAATATTGTTACTGGTTCTGCAGAAAAACTTCCCTGGGGCCTTGGCAGTTGTTCATAGTTTAGCAAATGCATAAACAAAAACTGACATAGGCAAACCAAATCTGAGAGAGTGTAAATTAATTTCAGAGCCCAAACAAACTACAAACAAAATTGCCAGAGAGAGTTCTCATTTATTATACAAAAATTTTAAGAAGTACTGCAAGATGACATGAGAGGCTTATTACCATATGCAATTTTGATTTTTAAAAGTTAGCAATATAAACACTAAAACACAGGATACCTGAATTCAGAATATACTGACAAGACTGCTGCGTCAATTTGGGGACTACGAGCAAATGAGATCCTTCCACTGGATTTCTGCAGGGATCAGTTCAAGATCTGTTGCTATTCAGCATTTGCATCAACACTGGAGATGAAAATTGATTTTAAAAGTTGTGGGCAATAGTATCTGCGGTTGGCAGGAACTGAGAGCATGGTAAACAGGAACACGGCACTCAGAAAGAGAGTGATCTGTCTCACATAATTTAAAAATAAAAGTAGGGACAGACACTTCTCATATAAGCTATGAAGATTCATGTAGAAAAGACTTTCTTTTAATGACCTACACCAAGAGTCTGAGACAGACAAACAGATAGGAACATCTTTCTGGAAACATCTAGATTTAGCATGTAATTTATGAGATGTCTAACAGCTGAGTAGACACCCTGAGACAGAATGTGTGCATGATTATGACTTCATACATGATTATGAAAGAAGATTCAGAGGCAGCAAGAATGTTCGAGGGGATAGAAAAGTTCTTGTATGGAAAAAGTGAGAAGCCATTGGGATGGATTACTAGAGAAAAAAACATATAAGAAGAGTTATAATAAAATATCCAACAGAGGACCAGTAATAGTACATCAATTCCCTTTCTGTCTGACCCCTAACAACAAAGGGTTCTTCAATTAAAGCTAAATTCAAAATTATAAGGAAATTCTCTCTGCATAGGAAATGTTATACATGGAACTCACTGCCACTAAAAACTTCTGATGCCAAAGAACACACAAAATCCTGACAGAATAGGATTCAAAACAACACATTCACAGAGGCATTCATCCTTTTGCTGGTGATCCTGCTGTCAAACCTCCACTAAGGACTTGAAATGGCATGTCCTAGTGAATTTGCTCCACAAATACGAGTATTAGTGACAGGAGAAGGGTCACAAAACTGCCAGACTTCAGAGACAGCGCTTGCTTTGTAAACTGATGATACTGGCTTACAAAACAGCAGGAAAGGCTGCATGTCTCCAAGAATTGTGCCAAAAGAGGGTAATTTTAAACCTGCTGCTGTTGTTATGTACCCTTCAGATTTGTTGCAACAGCAAGACCTCAGAGAGTATTGCAAGGAAAGCTCCAGGCACATAGCAATGTGTTGCTACAGCTCTGTGTGAGGCAATAGCTCCTTCTCTGTCCCAGGCGACTCAAATGAAGTCCTTAATGCATAGTTCCTTGACAAGTCAGTATCCTCTTCCTTACCCTAGCTCCAGTTCAAAGTCCCAAACACTGGAACTAAAATGCTGCCTTTTTCCTGACATCACAGGACCACAAGTAGTAGCTACCCTTTTTCTTCATGCTGCCCATTTGCTTGCAGCTTGAAATCATATTAACAAGAGCAATGCAGAGTGGGTTGTGAGACTTCAAGTAACTTCTATATAGCTGTAGTTTGTCATGTGTTGGAGAAAGACAACCCAGGATAGATTATTTGAAGAAGCAAAGAAACAAACCAAAATACACTTGTATTCAAAAGACTTCCATTACCATTTTCACATTCCTGACAATGGTGTAACAGCATGTAAAAACTGAGGGCAGGTAGTTTCCATAGTAATTGTTAAAACAACAAGCTGTCGCCTAAGTAATTTAATAATGAACAAAGCACTTAAAGTAGTGAGGGTATGAAGTCAGCACAGTTTACATTCAGTAGTGGTTGTCCAGAGGCAAAGGGGATGACATGTTCTTTCCTCACAGCTAAACAGCATACTGATACTTTCTAACCTGAAAGCAGTCATTAGCCAAGCATTTAGGAAATCTGACTACAAATTTATGAATATTCATTGTTAAGACAGTCTTCTGAGCAGAAGAAAACTTACATACTATTCTCTTTGTAAACATCATTTTTATTCCTGTGTACAGATGCATTCCTTTTCTTCCCATTTTTAATCCTCAAAAAAGATGACGCTGATGTCATGAACACTGTGTGAAGCCTCAGTTGGTGGCATCTCAGAGAAAGAAAAATGGGAAATGTACTATTTCTGTTTAATAATGTTCTCACTAAGAGCAAAAGAAAAATACACAGCAGACATGTAGGTCAATCAAATCTTAACTTTGATTTTTCTTTAACATTCACTGTTAAAGAAATAGGATTTCTACTCTTTTTAGTTTCCAAAACCAACAGTTTTCCAAGGCACTAACAGAGGTGCCTTTATAATGACAATAATCACATTGATCACATGCATTCACATATATTTATGAAGATAAAACATCACTGTAAGACAACTACATGAAAAAAAATGCTGAAGGACTCGTCACTTTACTCTCCATTCCTTCTTGTCCTGCTCTACACCTGGTAGAATGGAAACCTCTTCATTGCAGTGATTCTCTTCTGACAATTCATGCAACAATTTCAACGTGGTCCAGAGCATCATCATTGGTCAAAAACAGTCACTGTAAAACTATTAATGTCTTTTTATTATCTCCAAATACATGCAGTTTTTCTCATACTGCTTTCCTCTTCTGCTTAACTAGTGTGGTGGTGCTGAGTTAATCCCCTTAGAACGAAGAATCTAATTAACATCTATTAGGTGCTTAAACATTAATTAGACTATAGTAATTTAATATGCAAGCTAATACTTGAGTCTATAAATATGCAGTTCTGCTGCTGGGTGAAGTTTCTGCTCTTTCTTATTCAGAGGATGAAGGAAGTCAACCACAATGGTCCCCTGCCTTAAATTACAGGAATTTAGTCGGAAATGACTGGGGTTTTTCCAGACAAGCTAGAAAATGGAATTCTTGTGTAACAGAATTAAACTTAAAAATGCATGAACATTTTTTTCTTTTTTTTAATTATTTTTGTTTCTATTTTTCTAGTGACAGACATTCATAACTGGAGCTCTTTGTTCAATTATTTGTAAAGATCCTGAAGCCACCAAAGCTCCCCAAACTGCATACCAGAACTATATTCAGCATATGGAGATGAAATAACAATGGAGATGGGGTTTGAAAATTATTAGGTAAATCATATAAGTTTTAGAAACAGCCTAGAAAACAGTTCAATTTCTGCTGCCTCCAAAATTTCTTTATTAAAAGCAACAGATCTTAAAAAGAAATATTATTAATAAATTAAGATTCAAAAATAATAAAAAAATCAAATCCATATTTTTAACTAATGGATAGAACACCTCAAAACTATGAATTATTAAATACACTTTAAAATATAAGAAATAGCCATACATATGAGGGAGAAAACTGAGATTACTATCTATACAGGTATACTTACATAGCATGTAGGCTTTCATTTATGAATATCCCTGTGCATATGGTAATGCACATGGTATGACATACACTGACACTGCAAGGACAAGTTCTTAGCACTGATGCAGAGATTTCTCACACTCCTACACACACAAGTAAGAATTTGGTCTACAAAGTCTTCAGTAAAAACAACTGACAGTTTAATGTTTCATGTACTGCAAAACCAAAAGTGACCCTAACTACAAGACTATTATATACTGCAGAGTTAGTGATCCACGTAACAGTTGAGCTGAGAAGGTACCGTCCTGTGTTGTGCTTGTCTATCTCTTAACTTTGCCTAGAAGATCTATTCTGTGTGAGTAAATCCAAGTGAAGTTAGAAAGCAAAGATTTCTAGCTTGTATGGAGACCTTACAGCAGACAATTCACCTCACATATTGATCCATACTACTTAACACCAAAAAAGTCATCAACTATCCAATCAGCAAAGATGGGATATTCTTCTCTTAGAATATATTTCTGTTTCAGAAATCTTGAACATTAACTCTGGTTACCTTTATAATGCTGGGAATATAGATGCAAGATTTAACAAGAGCATGTTAGCACTTAATTAAATATAGCTTACAGTGATGTCCACACACCCTTTTAAGCCTTCCAGACAACAGAACAAGGTCAAAATAAGTAACAGGGATTTTTCACTTAAGGATATTGAACTTCCAAAGATTTCACAGGGTATTTTCATACTATAAAGATGTAACAACAAAGATTGTTGCCACCAGTGAGGAGAGAGACAAATGGAGTATTGCAGGATTTAAGTGTAGCCCACAAATTATTTTTCCTCACTCTTTCATCTCAGGAAAATGCAGGTGAAAAAAGACCACTGCATATCTCAGTATTCAAAGCCACTTTCAGAGCCAAAGCCTGTTTCTCTTGTTTACAGTGGTCTCTTCTGTCACCACAATAATGCATAAAAGAGCATCCAGACTGTTTCTCTTCTTCATAAGAAAATAATTTTTATAACCAATAGAAAGTAGTTAATTGAGAGTAGTTAATCATTAAGTAGTTAATTGAGAGCCTACATGACTTAACTGAAGATATTAAAATCAATCCCCTAATTATTTAGTGGATCTTTAGGAGTTCTCACAGATGTACCCATGCTTGCCCTACATAAGCAAAAAACACACGGGAAGAATCTGACAAGCCCAACCTCTGAGATGAGCAAAAGGTGTAAGACAGCTTGCAGTATGTACACATGCAAAAAGTCCAAATCCACCTCTGCATCTGAGGCTACCAGCAAGTTCAAGAACACCAGTATATAATGCTAGTTCTTCTGAACATTTTTATCTATCTATACAAATATACGTATTTGAACTCAAGAACTGAGGTAAATTTCCTGTATTCCATTTTCCACATAAAGATGTATTTAGTCACCTAGGAATCCTTTCTGCAAATGAATCTGTCTCATGAGTTTAACATAGTCTCTCACATGTTTGTCCCACTTGAATCTCTTTTTTTTTCGTTTTCCTAGTATTTTGTCCTACTGCTTTTAAACAAACACTTTCTCCCCTATTTTAAAAACTACTTGATTACCTTTAATTTGAAAGGTCCTAGGAAAAAACTTTGCTTGCTAATGTCTTTCAGAATGTGCATATGCACTAAGAACAAAGCATCACTCCTGCAATCAGCAAGCTGCCAGTGATAATTGGCTCAGAAGCTTTTCAGAAGTTCCATAGTGAGTTGGTTTGTAAATTCAAGAAACAAGTGAATTCCACCAGATCAGTACACCAGAAACTCATCAAGAAACTAATCATAACCAATACTCAAATGTCTGATTTTTATTGCCATAGTTGCACTGTAGATATTCTCTGTATCATCTATTTCAGTAACACAATCATTGCAAGCTTTCATGGTCAAAACAATGTAAGAAAGTCAGTAACATTTATCTGGACAGAAGGTACATGGAGATTCAAATCAAGAATAACCATTTGTTTAAGTTTTCTCCGGCTGCTACAATCATTAGCTGAGAGCATTAAGGCATGTGAGCTTTGCTTTAAACATTTTATTTTATTCCTGATTTTAAAAATTTCCATTATGGAAATGATAAACAACAGGATTTTGTACAAAACAATATACACAGGTGTCATCTAGGCACAATCTGTGATTCTGTGAGAGATTATCAATCTTATTACTACTACATGCACTGGAAAAATGCAAAATAATAAAATGAAACATGAATGAGAGCACATATGGTGCCACAGATTTTGTTTACACAGCAAGTAGTGAGGTGAATTAGAACAGATTAGTAGATCAAACCATTTAATGCCAATGCACTTTTCCATTAGATGTTATTTGATGTTTATTTTAGAGTAGACTGTACCTTGTTCACTGCACCAAAAAATGCAGCTGAAAGTTTTCTGACAGAAAGCTATCCTACATATCTTTGCTCCTTTGACTGAAGGAATTTCTCTTCCAAAAAGTGTTGTGCTGTCCCTTTCATTTGTTTCCTGCAAATGACAGTATCTCCATTCACACACTGTCCGCAGACTCCACCACAGAGTTGCTATATCCCCAGTCTTCCATTTCTGTGGTCACAGAAACAAAACATATGCCAGTGCCTTCTTGCCAAGAAGGGAGAGAATCACTCGTGAAGTCCTCCATGCCAATGACCAGCACAAGAGAGGCTGCATATGGACTCTCTGACAGTGCAGCACAGGCCCAATTTAATTGTGCTTTTACTCAATGCATACTGGAAGTGAAACCAGTATTTGCTCATCTGAAAGACACTGGGCCATGGCGGACAGACACTGAACAGATGTTTCTAATATTCTCCCAAATTCAGGGTATCACTTTTAGTCTGAACCAGCAGCGAGGACATCTTTGAGATCTTCCTTCAGGCTGAAACACTGAGCACAGCTTCTGCAGCATCTGCGTGGACAGTCCTCTGCTTTCTTTGTCATACATGGGGCATCCAGCAATGGATTGTGTCAGGACTTTACCTGTTCCTTCACAGTCATCAACCCACTAAGCATCCAGGAGTACATGGAGTGGGATGGGAGAATAGCACTAAACATCAAAATCTTGCAATCTGGCAAATGTTATGCTATGATAAGAAAATAACTGATTCCCAATACTTCTCTCTGTCCTCATTTTTTCCCTCCCCTACACTTCCATGCTTCACACACTCCCATGCTTTATTCAATCCAAAAACCTGGTTAATCCAATTATGCTTGACTCCAGCCTGTCACGTCCTTCCCTTTATGACCTTTCTTGAGTGGGACTTGGAGCAGAGAAAGAGATAATATATTGCCAAAAACCACTACCTGCATTTCAAAGAAATGGTACCATCCTGCATGGCATTTGTTGTTCAAGCAGCTGATTGCAGGGCAGGAACAAGGTACAGTATGTGGTTAGAAGTACTAGTACCACTACCACCACTGGGTAGGTCCTAAACACACTGCATTTGAGACAGTGTGACTGGGCTTCTGTACAGAAGTCATGAGCTGCCATCAATATGTGTCACATCCACGATTCCTGCAGTAGCCAGGACTATGCCGGGTACACTGGCAGGGCTGGGATGTGGCAAGTGGTCTCTGATGGAGCTTGTTCCTCCACAAAATTTCTCTATCAGCTCACAACCCCCAGAAAATCATTTCTTCCAACATAGCAGCTCTCACAGGCAATCCAGACTCATGCTGCCTTCCCACAGCTCTGCAATCAATGGATTCTACTAAAAACCTCCTAAGCACACTCCTTCACTCAATATATGTACAGGAAAGGAGTATGCCCACTTACTTATGTGGGCATCTGGACCATGGCCTACTGCCTGCCAAGGCAGGGGGGATGTTCCTGCATGTTCTCTCACAGGGGTTCTCTGGGGGTTGCAGGCACATATTACAGAAATACAAAACCATACAATGGCCTGGGTCAGAAGGGACCTTAAATTTTCAAACTTCCTATCATGGGCAGGGACACCTTTCACTAGACCAGGTTATTAAGAGCTCCATCCAAACTGGTGATAAACACTTTCCGGAATGGGGCATCCACATACAGGCACACATTTCCACATTGTTGATCATGGAACTAAGGGTGTTGATGTCCTCAAGTGGTCTTGGTGGAATATTCTTCCCTCCCCTGAAGATCTGTTCAACATGTCTATGGTAGGGGCACGCACACTACACCACATCAGAAGAATGGTTTTTCCACTTCATTGAGAACATGACCTTCATCTCATTAAAATTAATGCACCACTACTTGTCCACCCTCTCATACCCTGAAGCAAGCTTGACATTATTAAGAGCAGGGTGGTGCAACAGGGTGCTGGAGAAGCTTTTAGGCCTTTCAGAGGACATGCTGTCACTGCCTCCTGCTCAATATTCAGGGACACCAATGCAATTCCTGCCACTATTGCAAAATACAGCAGTATGAAAGAGGAGTAATTTTAAAGGAGGAATAGGAAAAGAAATAGGGCTGATGAAGAGGGTAGATGCAAAAGCTTGTGAGAACTAAAGGAGCAGCTGAAAGTCAGAACAAGCAGACATCTCGTTGTCAGTAAATATGCAGTCTGACATCACATTTGGCCCTTTTGCATAGCAGGAGAAGCACTTCAGAATAAGGTGGGAACTCTCAACTGTTTAAAAGCTTTCTGTTGGATCCTACCATTTGATCTGAAGTGGCAAAAATTCTGTCTTAGCTTTCTCTGTAAAGATGGTATTCATGTGACTAAAGCCACTCTGTGAACCAAATCAATAAGCAAGAACAACCAGAGGACTTATTTCAGAACTGCCCTGCTGCTGTGATTTGAAATATCATGTACACACATTCCTAATGGCCACTGCTTTTCTGGACTTGAGAATTCTTCACTCCAAGAGGGATGTTCTGCTTTTGAGAAACTCACTTATAAACTTAAAGAGACTGAATTTTGAGCAGTAAAGCATACTTTTAACTTCCAAAACAAGATGCAGCAAGCCACAGTCAGTTCTTAAGTCTCTGATGCACAGCAGCATTCAAGTCATTTGACGGTGATCTCACCTTACTACAACTGTCCATGACTTTTCAGTATCCAGGATTCAGAAACATATTTACTCAAAATTCAGGAACAACCCTAGCACCAGCTGCCCACCAACAGAAGTGTGTAAGTTCATTACAGTGAAGCACAACTCAACCAATACCAACTTAAGTGGTTGTGCAAACACTGAAGGATTGTTTTGATAATGCTTGTTACTGTAAACAGTGACAATCCATTTCTGTTCTAGTATGGCCATCTTCACTTCTACAGTGTAATAACAGGAACATGGAGAAACTTTGTTTGTAATATACATTTTCTCAAGCAGAACTGCACATATGATAGTCTGTAAAACAGTATGTTTCCACCATGTCATTCTGATTCCCCTGTTCAAGAAGGACTGGGTACAGACAATGCTCTAAAAAATGCTATATATACAATGTCAACAAAGCTTGTTTCATGCCCCCAGTATCCAGTACATTCACTATACTTCTGTAGTTCTTGTATGCTCTGAATTACCACTGGATTTCCCTTAATGGACCACATGTTTCTAGTTATCACTACAAATCAACAGAGGTGACCAGCATGCCACAATGGCAGACCCAAAGTGACTTCTGACTCTAGGATCATTGAAAAAGACAAAAGAATTATTAGGTGGGCATCATGTTCCACAGTGTCAGAGAAGGTGGGATATATCCAGAATTCCTAATATCAAGTGGATGCACACAACCAAGTCTCAACATGTTTAAGAGCTAACAATGTCAGCGGTTTTACATAAAATGTCTTTCGCTATCACTGAAGGATACTGGATACACTCCCTGAAAAACAAAGATGGTTCAAGCAACACTGTATCTTCCCACCTCATGATTACAGGGAATCAACAATAACTACTGAGAAAAACAACAATGTAAGGCAGCACAAGTGCTTTTTTGAGCACCAGAGACTGGATGCAGCAGGCTACTCTACTTCTAGTCTCATCTCCACCCCACTGAATTTCATCCCCCAAGAAAAGGACTATGACCTGAATGTCATCTCAATCTTGACTTCCATTGCTTTGAGTGGTAGAGGGAGAAGAGACAAGTCTTGTTAGAAGTTCTAGTTCCTTCCATAAAGCTCTCAATCACATCCAACTCAGATCCAGCAAGTATTTTTCATCTCAAGACATGCAAAACACAACAGTCTCTCTTAGTTCCACAATAAAGGTCGTCTAATCAAGAACACAGGTATACTCCACTGTCTGCCATTTCTAGGTCTCTTGTTTCAGAGTTCGTTGCCCTGTTGACCATCACCTTTCACATGAAGTAGACAAGCTTGAAGGACAGTGAAATAAGTTTTCCATAAAAACTACTGTAACAGATGCAAGAGTATAAACACTGAAGACACATACAATTTAAACATCTGTGGCATGAAGAATAGACAGGCATAAACAGGATCATCCGGATCATCAGCTGGAGGAGATGCTGCCTTTTCCAACACTGGTTTTTTAGAATGGATCATACCTCATACAAAACTGTAGTATTCCCATGAAGGAGAGGTCCATAGCAAATGTAGGAATGACCAACAACCCAGCCTAAATCAGAAGCTGCCCACCACACCTAAAATGAAATAAAAACCTGATTATAGTGAGAAGTTTTAAGAGGCATTAAAAAACATTCACATGACATTTAAGTAGAATTACCTCACCAGGTGTGAGTCCATATACAGCTGACATTGTCCAGTTTAGCATAACTGCACAGCCCCCTGTTGGTCTGACAACACCCTAAATGAGAAAATTTGAGTCCTTAAGATCATTTGAAGGAAAGAATTATATTCCTGTCTTCAATTGTATGTTGAGGTTTTAGCAGCAATAAACTTAAGGTTGTGAAATTCCAATACTCCTAACTTGAGAAAAGGATCTATTTCAACAGTAACACTCTTGTACTAGCACTTCCACTAAAGAATAAAGTATGGAAAACCAGCAAAAAACCCAAACAAACACAATAAAACACAGAAACACAACCTAAGGTCTACATAACAATATTTCTCAGAAGATTACTTGTAAAGCTAGAATTCTCTCATAAAAATTTGATATACAAATATTTAGTAAACATGCTGACAAAAGTAAGAGATTGAGTATTTACCTGACTTAAACTGTGCCATCTAAATGCTAGGCATGTTTTAAATTCATTACATAGTCTCCCTGTATCATCACCACATATGAGGAGCACTTTGAAGTAGACAATCTCTAAAACGACTGGGTTGAATTGCTCCCTGAAATGAATCTGTCTTTCTGCACTGACTCTTTTTAAAGATGCCAGAAAATTGGCTTAAACCAGTGTACATTTTTGTTTCCTATCTAGCCTGAACTGCACATATGAATGCAAAATGAAGAACATCCCACTGTTCATCTAAAAGAGAGATTTGAAAACTAGAATGAGTATCAATAGCATCATGCACCTTGGTAAACCAATAACCACTTCTGGAACACTCTTAACTATTAGGAAAATTTTGGAAATACTTTGCAATATTAGGATGGTTAAAATACATTTCACGTATTTCACCTTCAAGTACACCATTCCTAAAGAAAGAATTAAGTAAACTATTTCCTGGTGTCTTGAACTAAAATTCAGATGACATTCACTAGACCAAAAAAATAAATATCCACTGTGCAGACATTACAGTGCAGCAATCTGTCTGTGCTAGGCACAGCACTTTCTCTTGATAAAGTTCATAGAACAAAATAGGCCTTTCAGGTCTCGTCCAAGAAAGGAAGGATAGTAGAGATATATTAATTCATTAAAATGGAGATTGCTAAGACAGAGAATGGTTAACTAGCATTTTACCAATTTCAGACAGCAGATTGCCTTTGTTAGACTCAGCTTCTAACTTAGCCCCCGCTCTGAGATTATCAAGAGTTTTGCTATGAAGGTCATAACTGAGTAATTTTACTTGCATGCCCATTTAAATTAAGTTCCTTAAAAGAATAAAAGAGTTGTTCTATTCATTGAGTTACTTATTGTAGCTTAGTACTAGTTGACAATCTCCCTCTTACAAGGTTGAATCACTCAAGATGTCTACATTTTTCTCTGCAGAGTCAACACACTGAAGTAAACTTCTGAGAACTTTTATCTCTGCAATACTACATTGAAACTCAGAGTCAAGAAGAATACCTGCAGTAACAAAGGATCTTATCTTGGGCTTTTTGACAATATAATTAAATAATTCAAGATAAGTATGTTGCTTCAAAGGGCCCATTTTGAAGGTAAAAGCGGAATACCTTTTTCTCAGCAGAAGTGACATTTGTTTTCCCTTACATCCTCATAGTTTCTGAACTTTATAGGCCATATGATTAAATAATTTTCTAGCAGTAGTCTAAGCACTATCATATCCAGGGATGTGTGATACTGTCCAAACCTGTGGTGGTAGGACTTGCCACAAAAATATATATTCAGCTTGTCTTCCACATACTGTAAAAGAGCATTGTAAGTACGAAGTAAACATTCAGACAGTTCTCTTTTAAAATACAATCTTTTAAAAATAGGTCATTAAAATTAATTTATATTCACAAGCAAACATTTTCAACAAATACCCTATGCTAATTTTCACTTACTCAGTCTAAACTTTTATTTTCAAGGGAATTATGTCCTCAGAATTGTTCAGTCACACAAGCCTTCAGAACATGCTTAATCCCATTTAATCTGTAACATCATCCACCATGTCTTATCTACAGGAAAATTAGCTAATATGTAAATAATGAACAAGACTAGTCAGCAATAAATACTAACACAGAAGTGATATATTAACTAATCTTGCCATTAAGTGACTATACTATGCTTATCTAAAGCAGATAAAACATGGAAGATACTACGGGACAAAATTCTGCTGTCCTCAAAAGTTTATATTGTATAAACATTTTGAAGCAAACACATCCTATCTTTATATTACTACTATTTAAATAAATGAATATGATTTATTCCTATACACTGCCTTTAAAGGAGTGAAATGTGAATAAATGAGATTAAACCATTTCTAGCAACGCTTCTTTATAGCCCTGTGCTCTGGCAAACATTTCCAACCCTTTTAAATAAATATTTTCTCAAGTGGAACTGCAAGTAAGTTGGTCACAGACACTTAGACTACAGACAGTTCTTTACCTTGGGCAAGCCTGTTGTTCCAGATGTATACAGAATATAAAGTGGATGTTCTGAAGGAACTGAGACACATTTAGAATACTGGGCTTTTGCAAGCTCTTCTTCCCAATCAAGATCATGACCTCGGGTAAAAGGAACATGGCCCTGCCCATGGAAAAATAAAAAAATTGTAAAAAGAAAACCAGATGGAATAAATGGAATTCCGTCAAAAAACATGTACTATTCAAATTTTTTATACAGTACTATCTAGTTTTCTGTAATCTCTCTGATGCATTAGTTCCATTTTCTATTTAAATCATGTGAATAAAATGTTTGCCTGTAAAATAAAAACCAAACTACAACTGAGACAGTAAAATTTTACCTATAAAAAAGAAAAGGCACATGCATTACATAAACATCTGAAAGTTAACATAAAGACACAAGTGTATACTACTCACCAAATTAGGTCGCTTGTAAATGAGAACTTTATCAGGTTTGCTCTGTACCCTTGCCAGTGCTCCTTCTAGGAGGGATATGTATTCCACTTTCCTTTTCGGTTCTACTCCAAAACTAGCTGTAACAATAAGTTTGGGCTAAAAAAAGAAGTTAAGATTGTTAATGTAAACCTCTGCAATATACTTTAAAATGTGTTCCCTTAAATTCTTTAATAATGTTCAATGTATAAAATTTATCTTCATGTAATTAGAAAAAGTTCATTTTTTTGAAGGAAATCAATCTGTCCCTGCATTTCCATTTTGTTCAGAAGCACACTAGTAACTTCTGATGCTCTTCAGTATCTTCAAACAAACTTGAGTAAGAAATCAACAGCATTAAATTCTTATGTGTTGCACAAATACTAATGAACACAAAGAGAAAAGACCACGCCCCTCTAGGCCCTTCCATTAAGGAAGAGTAGTACAGTGATGTCACAAATTATCTGTTCTGTTTAGCCTGCTTTGTAATGCACCCAATTGCATATTTCAAAACTAGCTATGGCATTTTGCTGGCTCTTTCCCAGCCTGCAATTAAATGGCAAGAGAGGGAAAACAGGAAAAAGAGGGAAAAGAAGGCAAACCAGAGATGGCAGGAACTAGAAACAGAGCAAGAGAATAAGGTAAAGCCATAACATACATGAGGGAAGTAAAGCTAAAGTCTTTCAAGTGGTGCTTGCAGGATTCAGGATGCAACAACACTAAAAGATTTTTGTAATTCTGGCAATTTTTTAAAATAAGTTTCATTTCCAGATGTGGATTTCACGTTTGTCATTAAATTAACTGCAGATTTTATATAAGATTTCCTAAGGGAAGAAATCTGCATACAAGCTATTTTGACTCAGGTCCCAAGACCAGTATTTTTATTTCCTGTTTTTCAGGAAAAAAAAAAAAGGTAGTGTCAAAGAAACTATGTGTTAGAACATGTTGTAATTGGAAAAGAATGAGTCTTCAATCTCCTTCCTTTAGGAGTTTTAGAAGTATATTTATCTTATGTCCTCGTTTGATCAAGCTAGTTTACTAATTGTATGCATTAGCATAAATCTCATTAAGTAGCCACAAACCACAATGCCACAATTAAGGCTCTATTAAATTCAGCAGAGAAAGCACAGATTAAATTGTTTTCTTCTGCAATAATGCTTCCTGTTCAAATCTGCCATTCAGAGAAGTTCCCTAATTGGTGTATATTCAAAATAAAGATTTGAGATGAGATTTAAAATCTCAGCATTTGTCAACTTTCTCTTTTGGGATGCACTGATTTAATAAAAGATGATACAGTAAAATGCAGTTAAACTGAAAGTTCATCTGGAGGCTACCCTGAAATTAGACTGTAATAAATGTAAGATACAGAGTTCTATTCAATTGTAAAGATAAAAGACTGTTGTCATCACTAGTTTTATAGTCATCTGTAAATGATGCCACCTCTGCTTATCAACTGCTTTGTATGCAGTAAGGACGTCTTAAGAATAACTAATACTAAATTTGCTAAGGTGATGTATCACCCAAGCAAAGAAGCATCATGGATTGCTGTGCAAATTAAAGGCTCACTACTGGCATTAATTGCTGCTTTTGACTGTTTTACCTCTTTGTCTACTGACATTATTTCCCTTGCCTCTCTACTCCCATATTGCTTTTATATACCCATTTCCCACCTCTTCTGTGGCTCCCTGTAGTCCTGCATAGCAAGATTAGACAGAAATATAACTAGTTTGAAGGATAACCAAGAAAGTTCAAGGGTCTGTTGGAGCAGAAATGCCAGACATTGAGGTTTAAAAAAAAATAAATAAAATTATCAAGTAGAAATGAGATAAAGCAAAGCCCAATACTATAACTTGTTGGTACAAGACCAACACTTTTATTCTGTTGTAAAGACTCCTCCTACAAATTCTTCTACAGTCTCTAATAGTATGCAAGGCATGGATTAGAAAAAGCAATAAAGGTTACACTCCTGAAGGATGGGATGCCATCCAGAGGGGCATGGACAAGTTCAAGGAGCAGGCCCGTGACAGCCTAATGAGGTTCAACAAGGTCAAGTGCAAGGTGCTGCACCTGTGTCAGGACAACCCCCCAAGAAACCAATGCACCCTGCAGAATGAAGGGATGGAGAGCAGCACTCTTGAGAAGTACTTGGGGATACTGGTGGATGAAAAGCTGGTCATGAGCTGGTAATGGGCGCTCACAGCCCAGAAAGCCAATTGCATCCTGGGCTGCATCCCAACCAGCATGGCCAGCAGGTACAGGGAAGCAATTCTGCCCTCCACTTTGCTCTGGTGAGACCCCACTTGGATACTGTATCCAGCTCTGAGGTCCTCACCAAAGGAAAGACATGGACCCACAGGAATGGCTCCAGAGGATGGCCATTCAGGTGATCAGATAACAGCACCTCTATGCTATGAGGAAAGCTGAAAGTAAGAGTTGTTCAGCCTGGAGAAGAGAAGGCTCTGGGGTAACCTCATTATGGCATTTCAGTACCTAAAGGTGCCTTGTAATAAAGATGGAGACAAACTTTCTAGCAGGGCCTGCTTCAATAGGACAAGGAGTAATGGTTTTAAACTAAGAGAGCCCAGATTTATACGAAAAATCAGCAAGAATTTTTTACAATGAGGGTGGTGAAACACCAGCACAGGTTGCCAAGAGTGGTAGAGGCTCCATTCCTGGGAACATTCAAGGACAAGTCTGACAGGGCTCTGAGCAACCTGATCTAGCTGACGATGTCCCTGCCCATTGCAGGGGAGTTGGACCAAGATGACCTTTAAAGGTCCCTTCCCACCCAAACTGTTGTATGGTTTTATGATTCTATAAACTTGCTTCTTGTCTTGATATTTCAAATTATATATTCTGAGATTCGGGCAAAAGATGACAAAAAGTCCTGTTCTATGCTCTGTATCACTTCATCACAATTTACTGCAGAATGCCTGTAACTGCCACTACCTGACAGGAGTAGAAATTATCAGCTGGTAGACTTTGCAGCATTCCCAGACCTATTTAAAATTCAAGATAAAGTAAGGAAAGATGGTATAGTACATATACCTTTTCACAGTCATTAGAAAATGATTGTTATTTCTTTCACTCAGGTCTTCTACGAGAATATGAAGTTTGACCTTTTTTCCACAAAAGCATCTTACAGCCAGATTTCTATTGCACATCTTTAACTCTTTCTACTTAATCTTACCAACATCAGGTCCTGTACCGCAGCATCTAAATCATTTCACATAAAAGCCTAATAGAAAAGTTGTGGGTTTTTGACACTGCTTTAATTAATTTCTGAGTTCAGCAGAATACAATCTATCACAGGTATTTATATACAAATCTTACAAATAATGCCAGCAGCGTGCAACTCACTTATGATGAAAGCTTTACCATCTTGCAAAATTGAGACACTTTGAAATCTAGATTGAGGATGTGCCTCTCCTCTTTACTCACATTTTCATTATGCATCAGATGGACCAAACATCATCCATAATACTTAGATCTGCCTTTTAAAGAAACCAAAAAGCAACGTAAATTAGGATTTAATCCACGGCCTGCAGCTAGTAATTCTATAGCTAACCCTTCAAAAGAGTTGCTATGTGACCTTGGATAAAACACTTAAACTTACTCTTTTTTCATTTTAATACATGAAGCAAGAATTATGATTACTGTGCTGTCTTCCTCTGTTCCTCAGAGAGAAACCACTGGGATTAATTAGTTAATAATTGCAAAATACTCTACAAGTAAACATGCTAGATGATTTGTATTGTAGCAACCTACATTTTTAAAGTTTATAATTTTTTCTTCTACATTTTTCCCTAATTCTATGAGTTAACATTCATTTTTATAGCTTGTTAAAAAAGTGTGAAAGTGGGGAGAAAGACAGGGAAAATGAAGAGTCGTTGTTAGCCTTTTTCACCATTCTAACAAACCATTTTAGCCATTTACTAACTTTGTTAAGACATTAAGGAGGGGAGGGGAAATTCATTCAACTTTCTATTTACATGTATTTACAAAATTCAAACTTTGGTCTTCTGAAAACCACTTCTGTACATAGAAATCTAAGTACAAGTTCCACAATTCCTGTGGACTTTACCCTGCACCATGTTTTGGTTTACACATTCAGTGATAGATGACTACCACAGACAGTGTTAGTGATCCAGGTGGCAGATCAAAATGGCATGGACTTTGTTTTGTTAACTAGTAGAAAACAAGAACAGACTGTTCCAGTTGAAACTAATGCATACATAAGCTACTAAGTAGATTAGTAAAGTACTATTTGCATTTTCACTAACACAGACTTACATAATGCTTCATAAACAAGCTCAACTTGTGCCAAACACGGAAGCCCTTAAAGCATTCACCTCTACTAATTAGGTTCTCTGCAGAGTCATTTATTTAAGGCAACTGGTTCCACAGCTGCCCTGATTCATGTAGAATAAAATCAAGTAGCATTATAGCTGTCCTGGTTGCAGACACGAGAGGGTTAATTTTTGCAGTGGGCAGGAGGAGCACAACCAGGACCCCCAGGTTATCCTGTACCACCTCACACCACATGCAGGGTGGGGAGGGGGATGGGTCCCTTCCAGGCTGGCAGCAGAGGGAGCGGTTGGGTAGTGCTGGTTCCATGTGAGAACTTGCATGTGAATCGTTCGCCTCCCTTGTACCCTCTGTTACTAAGATTGTTGCTGTTCCTTTCTTATTTCATTGCTGTTTCCAGTAGATCATTCTTATCTCAATCCGTGATCTTTAATTTTTGTGCCTCCAATTCTCCTTTCCATTTCACCACAGCGGGAGTGGGAGAGGAAAGGGGGAGTTAGCAACCAGTGCCTGGTCCAGAGTGTTTCAGTGGGAACACTAAATTGGGGAATACCATTCCTAAATCACAACATAGCTGAAGAAATGTACTGCCTAACATGTCTAAACATCAAATAAACCAATGAAATTATTTAGGGTTGGCAGCTTTTTCCTCATACATTTGATGAAAATGCTGGACAAAAAGCCAATATTAAGCTAATACTTTGTAGAAAGAAATTGACAAATGGGAGCAGAAAGGACACTATGCAGACAACAGTGTGTTAAACTCATGCTTTTTTAAAAGGGGTCAAAATACATATCTCAATATCTGTTATACAAGCATCAACATCAGCAGAGATGTAGTACTTTGTTCATACTACAACATTACATATTATAAAGAAATTGAGACTGTGTGTCACACAAAGAGAAATGTTAATTAATGCAATGGTGTTGGTTGCTCCAAATAGTTATAGTGGGTTGACCTCGGCTGGACACCAGCTGCCTACTGGGCGCTCTATCGCACCTCCTCCCAGCTGGACAGGGGAAAGAGAATAAGATGGAAAATGACTCATAGGTTGAGATAAGACAGTTTATTAATGCAAAAGTGAAAGGCTGCACATGCAGAAGTGAAGAGGAAAACAACAAAGGTTTATTCTCTACTTTCCACAAGCAAGAAATAACCAGCCACTTCCCAGGAAGGAGGACTTCAGCATGCATAGTGATTGCTCAGGAGGCAAATGTAAATAACAGATGTCCCCCCTTCCTCCTTCTTCCCTTTCCCTTTATATCTGAGTGGATGTCATATGATATGGAATCTCCTTTTGATTAGTTTGGGTCACCTGGTCTAGTTCTGTCCCCTCCCACGATCTTGCCCTCAACTGGGGAAGGAATGTTACAGTACTGATGCTGCACTCAGTGTGTAATTAACACTATTCTAGCTGACCAATGCAAAGCACAGCACTGTGAGAGCTGCTATGGGAAAATAAACTCCAGCTCAGCTGGACCCAATACAATCTGCTATTACCTTTGCATGATCAATGCGAATCGAAAGCTCCTTAGATGCAAATCCACCAAAAATAAGGCTGTGGATGGCTCCTATTCTTGCGCAAGCCAGCATGCAGTACACTGTCTGTGGAATCATGGGCATGTAGATGACCACACGATCTCCTTTCTTCACACCATGTCTGACCATGACATCAGCTAACTTGGAGACCTGTACTGACAAAACATTCACAACATATTAAAAGTTTCTCCAGATCTGATGGTGCCCTATATATAAACAACTTTCACACAGTCAACAGACACAGGACATTAAGGACACAAGACAGTATGGTATGGAAAGTTGATGAATGATGCAATCGAGTTTCAATAAATTTAAGACTATTGCCTTTTTGCAAAAAAAATCCACTGTAATACATTTTTCTTTTGTAAAATAAAAATGGAATGAGGCTAATTATTGTACTCATTACAACAAAAAACTAAAATCAACAGCAACCTTTTGCAAATTTTTAAATGGCACTCTAAACATACTTTTATCCAGGTAACTTCATATTTCTCAATTTCAGCTCTTTAGAATGAATTTAAGCAGAGAATGCTCATAACGCAAATTCTGTTCTAACTAGCTAAGTTTGAAACATAAACTAATATGTACTAATATTTTCTCTGCTACAGTGTTGTAAACTTCTCAGAATCTGAGATAAGAACTCTTACACCCTGAACCAAAAGATGAATACAAATTCAGAGAAACATGTTTAGATTTAAGAGGTAATTTTTTCTCTCATTTTCAGATTTTCATTTTTGTTATGCAGAAACCTGAAGACAGGCTATATATGGCAGCAAAGAACTGGAGCTCAAGAAATGTGATAGATCAGCAGTAATGTCTGTGTAACACCATGAGAAAATACTTATTACCTTGACACTCCATAATATTATGTCACAGAAGTAGTATGGAAAATTTCATCAGTATGCCAGGATCAACTATTTACCACACAGTAAGCCCTGTTAGAGTGATCATGGGAGACTGTGACAAACACTGTGCTCTTGTCCCAGCTTGCTTGCTGTGGTATGAAAATCGCATCTTCTGAAGGAAAACCAAATTACTAACTTCCCAAGAGCAACTGAATGAACTCAACTGTCAGAGGTTTTCTTGAATTTCAGGGGCTGACGTCTGTGTATGCAGTACCTAAACCTGCTCACTGCCTATCAATTTTTCAATTAAACATGCATGTGTAGAGGTGTGTAAGTAATAGAGGTAAAACTCCATGTAACTGAGCACAAAGCACAGGCTAACAGGAAAAACTGTAGACTAAGAAGAAACCAAGCAGATTAATAAGCTAATGGGGAACAGGATGGAAGGAGAAACATCCCAGAAAGTTGTGAGCTGGAATACTCCGTAAACATGATTACATGTCAGTAACAAAAACAGCAGGTTTTCTTGCATTAGTTTTACAATAGTGATAAGAAATTCTCTATGAAGTTCCTGGGCTATGTGAAGACAAATAAATCTAAGTTCAGAACAAAGGAGTTGCTCTGTCTTACAGGGGAACTATTTTACCTCTAGTAGTAAAAGTATTCTTTAAAAGCTTGCCAATTACTAGAAAATCCTACAATAATCATAAGAAGTTTACACATTCTAATTTCTTTCACCATCAATGTAACATAAATCTACTCTATATAAATTCCTCAAATCTTACCCATATTGCATTATTCTGCACTTATTCACATAGATAAGGTTTCAAGCAAAATTTAGTCTTGTAGGAGACTCTCTTCTTCAGGTACTATCACAAAAAAAAAAGGAAAGGGGAGACAAACTCCTGAGAGCAGCAGTGGGATGTTGCCTGTCGAATGAAAAACATCCAGGGTTCTGAAGCAGTAAAAATCTTTTCAGTGATGAAGCAAATAATGCAAGCAATGGGGGCAGCCTAAGTCAGTAATGCAGGTTCAAGTAGGACAGGAGGGAAGGACCCTCTTTTCCAAGGATGACCTAGTCAGGAGGGTAGATGTTCTTTGAAATTACTTTCATTTACATTATTTTAAAATTTGAGTTTTCTCTATTTAAAGAGTAGCTACATATAGTCCTAAAACCCTATCTGGTACATACACTGAAGAGGACAAAATAGCATTACTTACTGCTTCTCTCTTCAGGGCAAACCTATGTCCAGACTTTCAGTAACATGAGACAGTAACATCCAGAAGCTCCAGACGCATCTGCTCTGTTCTTGCATTAAACTCACAGTTCATGCATGTTTCTGCATTTCTGCCTGAGAATTTAAGAAAATGGAAGCATAGAAGCCTCAAGCATACACTCTTGCATCAGAAGGTAACTGCCTAAGTTGCATTTTCTATAAACATTGCAAAAAAACCCTGCTGTTATTTTTAGCAGAGAAAGTATGTTTATAAGGCAACGTCATCATCGCAACAATCTGAAAACTCACATATACTATTTTTATGATTTATGTGTACCAGATCTCTTATATTACATATTAGTGATTTTCAAGAGATAACCTATTAATACCTATCAATACCCAATGAAACTGACATACACTTTCAAATCCCAACAAAAAACAAGGCCTGGAGATGCGCACAGCTAGAATTAATTGCCGTACCACAAGCATTTACAGTCATTTCTAGCTAGTATTGGTGAAAGTAATTACAAGTACAGATAACAACTCTACTTCCAAAGGTAAATTAGTTTTCTGTACTTCCTACTGCAAAAACATTAAAATCTGCAAACTTATTGTAACACAGAGCTAATATCACCTTCTTGCCAAGAAACCTAAAGAGATCTGCATGTACTGTAGTCATTTTTATTGAAACCTAAGATAGGTAAATTGTATTTAAAGCAGAATATGTGCAGCAGGCTGTTGATGCCTAAGGATTTTAATGTGTATTTTATAATTTTTATAGTTGTGTAAGTTGGATGAGTTTTCCTAGGTTTCTCACATTTTCAGTGGCATTTGAAGTTGCTGAACATTTTCTCACACATTCCTGAAATTCTGTTAGATATACATTACCAAGAATACGTTGTTTTGAAGAACACCTGCAAGAACTCCAACTGAGACAATAAGATAGCTTGTAGTCAAAATAGGAGAGTAAGCTCAGAATCCTTGGAGGGGCTTCAAGGGGCAGTTCAGAGGAGCTCTGAGGGTGGGCACCAGGGGAAATGGCACCATGGGTTGGCTATAGATGTCACGTATGTTAATTACTGAAAGTTATAAAAACTGTAACATTTGGCTGACACTTGTGCATGTACTTTTGTTGTGCACCTAGAAGCTTCTAATAAAGGAACTACTTTATCTATCCACCTTCACCAATATTGTTTTGAAAGCCTTTTGCAGGATTAGGCATCGCTGTAGACACAAACCTCATGTCAATTGTGCAAATCCAGTAATCCCTTGTCTGCACTTAACCTCCCCACCCTAGAGAGTTTAATGTCACTGAAGAAAATAATCCAATACAATACATAGGTATTTATGATTTTCCTTCTGTTCTTTCCCTTATCCTTTTGACAGCAAGGGAACACTCAGATAATATAATAAAACACTGACTCAATCTGCAACTACTTTGAAGACAAGGGAACATTGTAAAGCAGGTTTACATCTCCCTGCAGATAGATGTGATAGCCCTGAAACATTCAAGCAATCATTTTTCTTAAAGAAAAGGGGACTGGGGAAAAGTGAGTACTGACATTTCATTAAATTGCTAAAAGCCATGAAATCTTCCACTTTGTTGCAATGTTTTGTCATTTATGGTTTACATTAGGACAATGTAGCGTATTTTTATCACTTGAAAACTAACATCTTATTTCTCCACTTTTCTTCAAGTTTAAGATTGCTCTATCACACCTTAATATATTTGACACTTCAGTAATAAAATCACTTGAGACCATGCAATATAATAAGAATCTCAAGTAAGCTTTCAGCTTTCAAGATCAGGGCATAAATTACACTTCTATCAAACACAAGTCCCCAGTGTGCATGGTTTTACTTTTACACAGACACCAAATAACTACAGCTGTATTAGCTGCTCAGGTTTGTAACTAATGCAGTTCTGAAGTAAACCCCTAGTAATTATTAAAAGCAGTTTTGGTCCATGTAAAAAGAATTTTTCTTAGAAGATACTAAACCAGAAATCCCACTTAAAATGCTCCAAAGAGGAATTTCAAACCCTCCTGGGTTGAACAATGACAAGTGTAGAATCCTTCAATGCAAAATAAACACAGAAGGATTATTCAAATATCAAGAGCTCCTGAAATATCTTGAAGTGCATCTCATGATGTGGAAAGAGCCATGTCACATATGCATTCTCTAAACCACAGGCAGTCATCTTATGCTCCTTAGTTTAATCATTGTGTTCTTTTTCCAAGAATAATAAAGAAAGTGCTCCTTCCTACTCCTCCCCACTCCTTGATCAGCCTCTTCGCTCTTCAATTACTCTTCTTAATTATTGTTTCCTCCTTTTCCTACTGCTGTAAAAGCTTCTCCAGCAGATGCCCCATGCTGTTGCTAATGTCAAGCCTGCTGCAGAGTGGAGAGGACTGACAGGCCTTCATTTCAATTAGATGAAGACCATGTCCTTGATGAGGTGGCAAACGTAAACCTCAGGGGTGGCAAAAACATGCCTCGGGTGGCATGGTGTGTGTGCTGCTAGCACAGATATCTTGAACAGATCTTCAGGGCAGGAGAGAGCACTCCACCAAGCCCACTGATCATCCACAGACAATCACACCCTTGGTCCCAGGATCAGGAGTTCTGGGACACAGCCTGGGGAAAAGCATGGCCATGGTGCTGCACACATCTACGTGCCCACAACCCCCAGAGAACCTCCACAAAAGAACATGCAGGAACATCCCCTCTGCCTTGGAAGGCAGTAGGCCGGGTCCAGATGCCCACATCAGTAAGTGTGCATATGCCTTTCCCATGTACATGTATTTAGCGAAGGACTGTTTAAGAGGTTTCTGGTGGAATTAGGGCACTGGTTGAATAGTTGTGGTCACAAAAGCCCAGCCACAGTCTCAAGTGCAGTGTACAAAGAACCTGTGGTGGTAGAGATGCAGGTACACTCCTCCACAAATAAAAAGAAAAAACCTAAATCAGGATGATTTCTACTTCTTTCTAATGCAGCCAGACAGCTGCCAGGATTGCAGTTAGTTGCAGTAATTTCTCCTTCCAGATTCAGATTGAGAGGAAGTTGGGGATTTTGGGAAGAACCATAAAGTAAACAAAAAAATAAACGGCGGAGGAACTGGACTTCACACCAATCTATGAGATTCATAGTGAAGACATTTTAATACACATAGCACACAGTTTATAAAGGGTTAGGACTACAGCTTATTGGCTAAAACAGTTACACACCACCAAGCTAGAAACTTCAATTGGTTAAAACCTATCTCTCACAAGTCCCATGTTTATATTATTTCATCCTGGCTATTTTCGTGCACCTGCAGAGTCCTGTGAATTCCTACTATGAGAATTCATGGGGAGTAAACCTCCTCCCTATCAGCCAGCAGCAGCTGAGCTCTTTGCTGCTTCTGGCTGATAGCTAAGTCTCACAGGGTTTTCTATAGATCTGAATTGCTCACTTTTGATTTTACTGTAACAACCATTTTCCTTTATGGTTTGGAAGATCAGCTGTGGACTGTCCGTCTCCAAGAAGGGACTGGGATGAGATACAGATTCTGTAATTCTTATCACCTTTGTATGGATTTAATGTTTGATCAGAAGGGATGCCATGGCATTCACCCCACACAAGAGGGGATGCAGGCAACATTTACCTAAGAAGGAACTTCTAGGTCTGTGTGAAGGATAGTCCCTAATGTTCTGCACAGCTCCTATAGCATTCATGCTCCCCTAGAAGGCTGTTATTTGGATAACATCCACTCAGACTCGAGACAGAAATCAAGCAGCAGAGAGACAGATGAAGGGTGAGCATGGCATTCCTAAAGGAATACATGAGTGAAGGAAGCAAAGACATGTGGGATAGCTATGCACAGACAGTTATGAAGTGATTTATGGGACATTCAGTTCATACCATAAAACTATACTCATTCCAAGTAAAGCTCACAAACTACATATAGTAGAAATGTCAGGAGCCTCAGCAGTCAATTCAGCATGGTCTTGCTTCACTTGTTTGCCTGAGCTACACCAAACCATACATTACTGTTGGCATTGCAGACATCAACAGGCTGTACAATGAATATCTTCACAGGGAAGATTAAGTTCCAGCTGCTTCTTCAGACTTTCACAGTGTCATCTGGAAGTCTGTGTGGAATGTGAAAAACCCAAGATGCCACTCTTTGTAAATTACTGGTTAGTCTGATCTTTTAAAGAACATCAATATTGATATTTTTAATAGCTACCCCAGTGACATCACAGTTAAATCTTCCTAAGACATGCACTGAAGAATGCCATTTGAGATTTAAGTAAGATAAGGATATCCAGCATTAAGTCTAATACATTGTTTTATAAAGATAGTGTTGCTTTACCAGATAAAGCAGATAAAAAATTGGGTTGTCAGCCTCAGCAGGACTTATCACTGTACTCCAAGTTTTGATTCTAAATCAACTCCGAGAAAAATTACTTTGAAATCAAAATCCCTATTTCTAGCTAAGAAGGAATTAGGCATTTTTCAAGGCAGAAGGGAAAGAAAGAAGATGGAGTAAAAAGAAAACTATGAGTACTAAAACCAAAACAATCTGGGTGATTCCTCAGTCATGTACAGGACATACAAGCATCACAAGACACATAAATTTACCTAAATTCAAACTGACATAGGCTAGTACAATTACTTTGGAAGAAGATACTTTTAGAGAAGGCAATTACAGAAAAACCTACCTGGAGAAGAAATTACATCTTAGCCAATGACTGACAACCTTAAGGCTTTCTTTTTCACCCATGTTTCTGTAACATTCAACGCTCTTAGAGGCTTGGAGAGGGGGGGAGGGGGGCACGGGGTTGGTATTACTAATCCTGTCATGTTACTGCACTTAGAAATTATTTTTATGGCACTGAATTCAACATCTTAACTGTGCACTGTTATTGAAAAGAATCACAGAAAGAAATTTTATTGTGTTTGTGTACATGATTTACCAAGCATCAATAGCTGCAAATAATACAAGTCTTAAGTTCTTGAGATTTCCTTTTAGCAAGTGAAGCATTTGAGAGTATACACCAAATGATGTAAACTGAAGGCTTTTTCTACCTATCTAATAACCTTTGCCGTGACTTAAAAATGGTAGTATTTTCCAACACAATCAGAAAATTTCTTTTCAAATGAACAGGAGACATTTCTCCTGATTCCTTTTTGGTAGCTTCAGTAATATTTCTAATAGAATTTCATAGAATCATAGAATATTATGAGCTGGAAATGGCCCATCACAATACTTAAGTCCAACTCCTGACCCTATGCAGGACACACCAAGAATCACACCATGTGACTAAGAGTGTTGTCCAAACACCTGCTGAGCTCTGTCAGGCTTAGTGCTTTCACCACTTCCCCGGGAAGCCTGTTCCAGTGCCCAGTCATGTTCTGGGTGAAAATTTTTTTCCTGACATTCAACCTTAACCTTCAGTGGCTCAGCTTCATGCTGTTTCCTCAAGTCTTGTTACTGGTCATGAGATTGAAGAGATCAGTATCTGCCAAGGAAGTTGCAGACCGCAATGAGGTCTCCCCCCAGTCTCCTCCTCTCCAGGCTGAACAAACCAAGTGACCTCAGCCACTCCTCCATACAGCTTCTCCTCAAGGCCCACTACCAGGCTCTTTAATAGTGCAATGTCTGTTTTACATTGCGGTGACCAAAGCTGCACACAATATTCAAGGTGAGGCTGCCCCAGTGCAGAGCAGAGCGGGACAATCCCCTCCCTTGATCAGCTGGTGATACTTTGTCTGATGCCCCCCAGGACATGGTTGGCCCTCCTGGCTGACAAGGCACTGCTGACTCATGTTCAACTTGCCGCTGACCAGGACCCCCAGGTTCATTTGCACAGCGCTGCTCTCCAGCCTCTTGTTCCCTAGTCTATACATACAACCAGGATTGCCCCATCCCAGGTGCAGAATCCAGCACTTGCCCTTGTTAAACATCATATGGTTGGTGATTTGTGGGAATTTGCATCTTCCTTATCATTTTCTGCCATCTCACTACTGAAGTTAGAGAATCTCCCAAGGCATATTCAAAACTTTCACCTACATCTCCACTTTACTGGCTTCAACACTGTCATCTTCATTTGAAGGCCTGTAAAAGCACAGTAAAGAAAACAGAACAATCAGTGCATTCTGGTGAGGCCTAAGGTTTTAGTGTGTATTTTGTAGACTTTCAGAATTTAGAATTTAGGTCTTCCTGGGTTGTTCACATATGAGGTGGTGTTAGAAGTTCCTAAAACATTTTCTCACATTCCTGAGTTCTCCCAAGGACACACTGTCTTGAAGAAACCATAGAGAGGGCCCAGAGCCCTTGGAGCCTCTCCAAGAGGCAGTCCTGAGGACCTCTATGGGTGGGCACCAAAGGAAACTGGTACCCCAGGTTGGCTATAGATAACACATTTGTTAATTACTGAGAGTTATAAAAACTGTAACCTCACTGAACCACATGTGTGCTTCTAAATAAACATATTTCTCTATCTATCTCCACTATGTCGTTTTGAAAGACTTTTCCAGCATTTTAGGTATCACTAGAAGACCACTGTGTCTTAAATTTGTCAAATTCCTCCTCTGCATTTGGGAGATTTCATCTGTAACAACATATAAACACACTTAGGATGCAACTGTATGCACGACATACAACTTCATTTTAACTAACTGTAATTCTCAAGACCTTCCAAGTCTTAAAGCAGTATAATTGTACTGAATAGCAACACAAACTGATCTTGCCATTATTTACATCAATAAGAATTTATATAACATTCCTGCAATCCTTCTGCTCCAAGTCTGCCAGGAAAAAAGTTTCCCATAGGCTGGGCACTAAACATCCACAAACTTGCAATATTTCTCAATAATTTATAGTTTAGTGGTGCTTAACTTCAAAATTGCAGCAACACTGTAGCTCTTAGATCTAAAAATCAGTCCAACAAGTAAGAAGGATAAGGATAATTTGAAAACAACAGGCTTTCTGACTACATAGCTCAAGCTATTTCTAAGAAGCCTCATTAAGTCCAGCCAGTCACTTATGCAATTTTCTTCACCCTTACCATGAGTTTGATCCTGCAGCAAATAACCCAACCTGCTACAAAATTTTGCATTTACCCATTCTGTGACCCAGTTATACTACACAACTTCTGCTGAAATCATCTATAAACTCCACTTTTATTACCAAAACCCAGAAAGAACTCTAGCACTTCAGGTGATGATCTCTTGTAGAGATATTTTGCAGGTAGACACGCTGAAAAAACATTCTCATTACACGGTCAGCTTACGGGCCAGACAGACTTTTAAACATTCATTGGATGTGGAGAGTTCAAACAATGGTCTGAATACAGCTACACACTGTCAGGCTGGTTTAAAGTGGGAAAGGAACTCAGGAGTAAAAGGTTCCCTTTCCCATCAGGAGGTTCATCAACTTTGATCATATATCTGATCTGCAATCATACAGATTCATTTCAGTATGAATTCTATTTAAAATGACAAAATATAGTATTTTGGGGTTACACCGAGCTGAACAGGAACGCAGTGACATGCAGTGACTGAGGACTGTGAGCATCAGCACCCACACTGTCAAGTGGTTTTCATAGACCTTTTCTCAAAGTCTCTCCTAGCACCTACAAGATCCATGAAAAAAAAATACTCCAGTGTACATCCCTCCTATTTTTAGCAGATCTCTTTGTTACCTTTGTTATCAGGTGTTCAGTAGTTAGCAGATAAACCAAATTAAATTTATTCCACAAAAGTGGACCAGAAAGCTTCAACAGACAAGCCACTAATCTCAAATATTGTCTTTCACTTATATTCACTTTTGATTAAGAAGAACAAACTGTATAGAATTCAGACACAGTATTTAGATAGGACTCAGCTACCAGCAAGATTATAATGAACTTCTGAGTGAGTACTGCTACACAGCCCCAGAAAACTTAAACCAGTTCTTCCATTTGTTTTGGCAATGTTGCTGTAAGAAGAAATGTGGATGAAGGGATGTGTGTATGTCAATAAAAAAATTTTGTGATTCTACAAAAACCTGCCATATCCTAAAACATTTAATACGCTTACAGAGAATACAGAGATAGAAACTTAGGAGACTTCATATAATATCAGGCTTAAGAAGCAGAACAAAAGCTACATTTCAAGTTCTTTTTAGAAGAAATTTCTACAGAGTTCACTTAAGATAACTTATATTAAAATGTTGTATTACTTCATAAAAAGCAAGCTTGCATGTTTATGTATGCATACACTGACTTCATATATACCTATATTTGCGTATATATTGTCTATATGCTGTAGTTAGTAAACGAAAATTACACAAAATTTGTATCTATAAAACTACAATAAAACTTATTTACATAAAAAATAAATAAATTTAGATAAGGAGCTGGGTCCTTTTAAAGTCTTCTGATTTCTTAAAACTCTGCATCTAGTTGTTCAATCTACAGCATACCGTGAGGTACCTTCCAAGTTACATTTTGGACTTGGTAAATCAACAGAAAATTGATAAGGAGTAAATGTTTTCTGTATTTTCCTTAAAAGGTAGAACACATAACAGGTTTATAATTTTTTTGTTCCTGTATGACTACTCATTTCTTACAACGGCGTATTAAAACCCTCACAATATGAATTACTCATTTCACATTTTAACCATAAATTCACACTACTCCAGACACTACATGCAGTAAACTGAATGTGTGCCATTCACTGTACGCACCTTGCACATTGAAACATATTAAGAATAAGAGTCTGATTAGAACACTTCTTGGTACTAACTGTTAAGTTCAACTGTTACATGTAATTGGAAGAAAAAAGCCAGCTAAACAGAGGAGCACCAGGAGGGCAAAACACCAGCTGACAGCTGTGAGAGCAGTGAATCTTGAATGGGGCAGACTGCAAACACCCACAGTGGCAACAACTCCTGGTCAGGTGCATGGTAAATCTGAATGGGCTGATGCAGAACGGGATGTTCACGATCTCTGCAGGGGTGAGCTCCCTCAGCCGACAGGGAAGTCCAAATCCACAGACCTTCCAGATAAAAGGGCCACCAAGCACTCACCAGCACACCCATGACGGCCTACAACGGTCTCATTTAGAGCTCCGCCCATCAAATTTCATTTGTGCTTACACTTAGTTATGTGCAGCAATAGCCAAGGTACACATTTCATTTCTACACAACCGTATTTCTGTTTCTCATAGCAACTGTCTAATGACTTTGACTACTGCTTTGCTTTACCTTTAAAATAAGAACTGTTTGGGGGGAAAAATTAAATAGAGACAAATTAAAAATTTAACCAATTAGAAAAAAACCAACAAACTGTAGAAGAAAAAGAGGAAAGAGAGGAAATCAAAACCTCTTGGATGCAGTAAAATTTGGTACAGGTACTAAAGCTTAAAAATCAATATCAATATCAAGCAAAAGGAATAAACCAGCAAGGTAGATAATTTCTGCCCCTCTGGTGTCTATCTGCTGTGCAATATTTACTGCCCCTTTTCAGTAACAAGGTTATTCTGAAACATACCTGTTCAAGAAGTTCCTTATATGTTATTTTCTCTTTGGTATTTGTTACAGGACTGTCATAAATAATGGCAACTTGGTCTCCTCGTCCATTCTCAACATGACGATCTACTGCATTGTAACAGATATTCAACTCTCCACCCACAAACCTACAAAAAGAAGTTGGAAGCATGTAAACAGCCAGCCTTCCAAACTAAGACAACTATGTTTTCTTGCATTTTACATTTTTTTTTAAGGAATGAGAGCATCCAATTAAAATAGCTCTTAAAGCATTCACTTCAGGAAGTAATTACTTATTTTGTAATCTCATCATTTACTCAAAAAGCCAAGTAAGACTAATAGTGAAAATACAGAAGTACTACACCTTAAATGACTTAACTAAAATCTGCTAAACTTGATCTTGGTTTAACTTTTTATCAATCACTCTGATTTTTATACCTACAGTTTCAAAGAAAAAGCATAAATTCACATATAATAATCCAACATTATGAAAACATGTTATTTATTATGCTCCTTTGCATTGGCACACACACATATGCTTTTTAAGGTGAACAGGTTCAGGACTCAAAATAGTCTTATTCATCTCTTGGCAATAACAGTTAAGCATACAAGGATCTGTAGCTCAGTGAAACTGATCCCAACAGTTACATGACCATATAATTATAAAGCATTTGACATCACTGTTTTACATCAGTGAATCAAAATTCTCTGTCAAGAGATGTGAGTCACAGACTCTTCAATAGCCAGACATTTACAGAAAATTCTCATCTTCCAATTAAAGAAAAACATTTCACAAACTCAGATTTCATTTTTCTTGTCTTTTTCCTCAGAAAAAGAAAATTCAAGTGCAGCATAATTCCCAAGTACAAGAACACAGAATACACCAGAATCAAGGATGACTCTCCTAATTGAAAGATAACATAGAATCTAAAAATTAAAGTTCACACTAAACGATGCCCATAGTGTTTGTTTTTCTATCTGCAGGTATCTCTCTGCAGCAAAAATAACAACATACAGAAAATATATAGTTGAGAGTTTCCCAAATGCTGCACGGGAACATTGCCCAGGGATAATGTACTGTTATAACGCAACTAAAAGTAACAGATGAAGTAACCCATTACTAGTTAAAATCTTCCTTCTTCACTTTTCCTCTTTAGAAAAGGACTGCTCTCAGTTGGGATGTTTTCCATATTATTCTTATATCCATATGCAGAGATGCCATGGCACAGTCTTTAGTGTCAAAGAATGGCCATTATGAAACAAAAACCAGTTAGGATGTTTAGGATGCAGCAATCTTACTTCAACTCCTTTACAATGCTATAAGCAAGGTGAAAGTGGAGGACTACGAAAGTCACAAAGCCACTCTGTACTACAAACCCCTTCCCATAAAAGTAAAACCACAAGAACAATAAAGGATCTGGAGTTGTTTCATGTCATAGAGAGAAACTGTACTGCGGTCATAAAAGTTTTGTAAGATTCAGGTCAACCATTGATTTTATATCAAATCACTGTAGCATGATATGAACAAGGGAACAAGGGAGCAAAACAACTGAACTACTATGCATAATCACTTAAGAATGGCCAAACATGAGCAGGCAGCAGAGCTTCGACTCTTCTAAAGACACATAGCAACATCAACATCACCACATGGATTTTTAGCAACCACTTGCAAACAAGTACGTGAAAGAGATGTGACTGCAGGTTGAATCAAGAACAAGACTATCTGAAAAGTGTGATGAGAACTTTGCTACCCTATTCAGAAGGACTGATGGGATCAGAAAAGCAGAGATGTACCCATCACAACTGCAAGAACTTGGCTTCCTTACTGTCACCCAAGGACATCTTCAAATACCTCTTTCTTATGGACAAACAAAAGTTGCTTGGTTGCCCTGTGCTTCTGCAAACTTCTGTTCCACCGACTCTCATGCATTTGAGCACCTGTGAAGAACTCTGATTTGCTTGAATATGCTTTAGCTGAAAGGAAACAGTAGCATGAAACCAGGACCCTTGTTATAGGGATGTCAATGAGATGCTCCTGTTTAAAAGAGAGGTCTAGAATGAGAAAGAAAATATTCCAATAGACTGCAGAAAGATCAGAAATGAATCTGCAGGATGTTTGTAGGAACTGCCAGAAAATCTTGCCATAATAAGGAGGACAGTAAACTGCTAATCTGTTGCTAACCAGACAATTTATCTCAATGCAGCTTATCAGGCGAATCCAAGTGTGAGGAAACTTACTGTACACTGTGTTCCTAACGCTGACAATTTAATAACATAAAATAAATGAAGCAGAGGAAGAGTAAAACAAATAAAACCAGTATACAGTAACAACTCAACACATTAAAGAAATAACATTCAGTTCACTAGCAGTCTCTTTGAAATCCTTGTCTATGGTGGGAAAAAATGACAGGGTTCTTCCAGTCAAAAATCACATTACTTTGGCTATAATATCATAACACCTTGCTTCACAGCAACATTTTAAACTAATATTCTGACAATATCTACCTAACCTTTCATGTGATTTTTATCCTACACATCCTGAAAGCAGAAGCCTTTGATAATCCACACTATGACTAACACAGAACTAATAAGGCATCATTTTAATCATTTGAGCCTGGTTACCCACATTTGGACTCCCTTGAGCCTCTTTAGAGCTGTCCACAGCAGTCAGTTAGGATGTACTGCCTCTTTGTGACTCAGGCTTGGCACCTCCCATTTTGCCCCAGCCCTGAGGTCTCATAGAGTTTCTCTTGTTTCACAAAAAGCAATCTCAAGCACACACACACTTGACCCCTAAATCATACTTTAAAATTACCACTTTATATTAATTTTTAAGGAACAGCAGTAGAAGAGGACACAAGAACACTGATCTTCATGTTTTAGTCTTGGCAAGTCAGTTGGTTAGGTCTTACGTAGCAGGACTCCCGATACCTACAGCTTAACATCTACCATCTGTGGCTTGGAAATATTTTTTAGTGCATTTAGTATTTTTGGATGTAACAACAGCCTACTTGTTAGTAATGAAATAAGTATAGTATTAAGCCTTAATTCATTTCACTCAAATATTCAAAAGTTATCCTTTAATTTCTAACACCATCTGCTATTTTAAGAATCAAAGGAGCTGTACTGAGATACTTTTGGCAGAGATGCAAAGGTAATACAAATTGAAAAAGGGAGGGAGGGAGGGAGGGAGGGAAGGAAGGAAGGAGGGAAGGAAGGAAGGAGGGAAGGAAGGAGGGAAGGAAGGAAGGAAGGAAGGAAGGAAGGAAGGAAGGAAGGAAGGAAGGAAGGAAGGAAGGAAGGAAGGAAGGAAGGAAGGAAGGAAGGAAGGAAGGAAGGAAGGAAGGAAGGAAGGAAGGAAGGAAGGAAGGAAGGAAGGAAGGAAGGAAGGAAGGAAGGAAGGAAGGAAGGAAGGAAGGAAGGAAGGAAGGAAGGAAGGAAGGAAGGAAGGAAGGAAGGAAGGAAGGAAGGAAGGAAGGAAGGAAGGAAGGAAGGAAGGAAGGAAGGAAGGAAGGAAGGAAGGAAGGAAGGAAGGAAGGAAGGAAGGAAGGAAGGAAGGAAGGAAGGAAGGAAGGAAGGAAGGAAGGAAGGAAGGAAGGAAGGAAGGAAGGAAGGAAGGAAGGAAGGAAGGAAGGAAGGAAGGAAGGAAGGAAGGAAGGAAGGAAGGAAGGAAGGAAGGAAGGAAGGAAGGAAGGAAGGAAGGAAGGAAGGAAGGAAGGAAGGAAGGAAGGAAGGAAGGAAGGAAGGAAGGAAGGAAGGAAGGAAGGAAGGAAGGAAGGAAGGAAGGAAGGAAGGAAGGAAGGAAGGAAGGAAGGAAGGAAGGAAGGAAGGAAGGAAGGAAGGAAGGAAGGAAGGAAGGAAGGAAGGAAGGAAGGAAGGGCTCTGAATAAAGATGCCACATATGCAAAAGCATTAATATTATTTTGGACCATATCCTTAAAAAAGTATATTGCTAAGATTCTTTTATGCCATGCAGGGTCCATATACTTTTTCAAGCTGGGTTACCAGGAATCAAGTGAGTTGGGTTTTTTTGTTTGTTTTTTGTAGTTCTCTAGATTAAATGAGAACAGAAGCTGAATAAAATGCTAGACAAAACTATGAAAATATCAAGTAATTGGAGTTATTATGTTAAATGATCCTGTCACATTTTTTAAAGTGTAAAGCGACATTTGAATAGCAATCTGGGCAACCTTTCTAAAGTTCAAAGTGGATTATATATTGCACTTATGTCTCAGTATCAGAGAAGAAAGCATGTTATGAAATTGCCCTCTGCCTGCACATGCTAGGAAAAACTGTTCACATACTCCTAAAGAAATATTTGCTTTAGCCCTTTCAGCTGGGATTCCACAAGATCCTAATATAATCTGTTCAAGTGTTTCACTAACTTAAGCATTAAAAAGATTTTTCTTTCCAACATCTAAAGACCATACTTCCCATGTTGCAATTTAAAACTTGTAGTTCTGCCCTCTTCACAGTCAAGGAAGTTTTTCCTTCAACTTTTTTTTGCAAATTCTATGTGTTTAAAAACTTAGGTCTCCCTTTTGGCTTATACACCAAACAATTTCAATTGCTTCATCCTTTTCTTGACCGATTATGCTTCTTAGCTCTTATTCTTTTTGATGTAAGCTAAACCAGATGTTTGGTGCTGTATCAGCCACTGATGCAGCTTAGAACAGTCAACAGTACCTGAGATTACTGTTTAAAAAAAACAGTCAAGGGATGGTGACACTGCTCAATACCGTTTGGGAAATCATTTTGCATCCCACTGACAGAGAACTGGTAATTCCAATGGCAGAGACTGAAGAAAACACACTAGGGCGTGCTGCTTTCATGCTCTTAAGAGAATATTTAGAGAGGAAGACTTGCCTCATAGCTACATTTTAAATACAGGAACTGTCTCCTTCAACATTTTCAAAGTAAATTACACTGGAAAATATATGAAAAGTATCTGTTTCTCTAAGTCTCAGGTTTGGCAACAAAAAAACAAAGATACTGAAAAAAATTGTATTTCCTAATTAACCTCCAAAACAGGAGACAAATTCTAACTCAAGAAACATATACAGGAACTTCTTAATACTATTTTTGAGGTCTCCATAAACAGCTTCCAATTTCCTGTCCCCTAGGAGACTCTGTCATGTTCTCTCTCTCTTATATTCAGTCAAAGAACTTATCTGTCATCCTGCTTAGCACATTGAATGCTGGTAACCGCCTGGGATTTCAGAGGCATTAAAGTACAACACTAGTATCACATACAGCCTGTTACCACTTAAGATGAACTTAAAAAAACAAATGAAACTGCATGGTGCACATTAAGACATTGAAGAGGTTTACATGAATTTGAACTGGCTAAGGTTTTATTATCCACAGAGCAACAAATACCTGATGTGCAAACATGGCCTGGTGTTGAATCTTCAGACTTGCATCTTTGTATAGTTCCACAGAATCACAGACTGGCGGAGGTTGCAAGTGACCTCTGGAGGGCACCTGGTGAGGAAGGTATGTGGCCCTTAAGGGGCAGGCAGCACTTAAGATTCATAGATGCTTATGGTCAAAAAGAATGACAAAAGTCAGAGGGTCTGCAAAAGCTTGTGGGGTTTTATCAGTAAATTACACACTGTATGGAAATTGGTATTAGTTAGTCCCTGATCTCCTAGTATAATATTAGCACATCATACTGGGCTTTTGATAAAGGGGTGAAGGGTAAAAGAGAGAGACAGAAGAATTAAAGATAGGCAGAGAGAGAAAGAAAACAAGAAAGAGATCACCAGTCCTGGCTCCCATGTTAATCCAGCTGATCGCTTGTCCAGGGTTCTGTGGCGCACATGCACCTGAGCTTCTAGACCTTTCTGAAAGTGGGCTAGAGTGCTCTTTGGCAGTCTTGTTACCCTCCCTACAGTCTGTACTCACTTCTCAACCACATTCCTGCCATGTACTGTGTTGTGCTTATCTCCAGGAGTTAGAACTAGGACAGTAGTCCCAGAAAAGTGTCACCCTACCTCTGTATGGCCCCTCTCCCCAGCCACATCCTGTTCCTCCTCACAGTGTGTTATTACCACATATATGGAGACATACACATTATCCCTTTTACCTTCTAGGCTTCTACAAGGTCCACCTGGAGTCAGTAGGCCAGGACCATGTCCAGATCATATTTTAGTATCTCCAAGGAGGGAGATCCCACAACCAACTCTGGGCCAATGTTCAGTCATCCTCACATTAAAGAAGTGTTTCCTGGTGTTTAGAGGGAACAACTTGCGCTTCAGTTTGTGCCCACCGGGCATCACTGAAAAGAGTCTGGCTCCATCTTGTGTGCACCCTCCCCTTCATGTATTTGCCCACATTAATGAGATAATTTCAGTCTGGCAATCTACATCCACAGCAGGAGAAAGATGCAAGTTAAAAAAGTGAGGCTAGAAAAGACCTTGGAAGATTACTTTGACTTCAGACCATGAAACACCCATTTTTCCCTCTCATAAGGCCAAGTAACTTTCATCTGAGAAGTCAGAATGCTTTACAAAGACCTAATCATGTTACTCTCAGCAAGCAAGCTTATTGTGCTCAGCAAATCAAACCACATTTGTTTGACAGAATTTGACAGCAAACCATTTGCTTGTGCTATATTCTCATTACTTAGTTTTTCAAGAGTAACCATCCTATTGATTTCATTATTCTCTTAAGGAACACCAGAATCATTGAGCTTTACTGGTCTTTAATCATAGATTCACAGAATCATTTAGGTTAGAAAAGACCCTAAGATCATGGATTCCAACCATTAATCTATCACTGCCAAGACCACCACAACACCATGTCCCTAAGTGACATGTCTACACCTCTTTTAAATACCTCCAGGTTTGGTGAATCCTCCACTTCCCAGGGCAGCCTATTCCAATGCTTTACAACCTCTTCAGTGAAGAAATTTTTATGGTAGCCAACATTTCTAATATCCAATATTTCTAATACCCCAGTATCTTAACCTCCTCTGGCACAACTTGAGGCCATTCCCTCTTGTCCTATCACTTTTTACTTGGAAGAAGAGCCTAACCCCCACCTGGCTACAACCTCCTTTCAATCAGTTATAGAGAGCAATAAGGTCTCCCATGAACCTCCTTTAATCCAGGTGAAACAACCTCAGTCACTCCTCATAGGACTTGTTCTCTAGACCCTAATTAAGCACATAATTTGATCTGTGCTTTCTGAATAGTGCCATGATCTAGAATTAAAGTCAGTGAACCCTATCAATCCATATTAGGACTTCTGACTGTTACACAGCACATCCTGGGTGGGTGTTGCTTAAAAATCAGCTTAAGATATATAACTAATTGGCACTACAAGAGGTGCCAACTAATGACATCAGACACCAATAAGAAACCAAGCTCCACTCTACTGGTTCTATATCTTTTAATTTGCACAGATTTCAAAATTACTAATATTTTAAATTATATTTTTAGAATTATTAGTATTTTTAAACTAAAAACAAACCAGAAAAATATAAAAAGACCAAAGAACATCAGTGTACTAAAGATGATCCTCACCCTACATTGCCTTGTATATCCTGTATCAGCTTCTTTTTGAGAAAAGTTCAAAGACCATAATGTAAACTTGCTGAAAAAGAAGACATGGTGGTGAACACAAAATTTTAACAGTAAATTACCTTTGAAAAAGTATTGAAAATTCTCTCCTGTAATTTATAAGAAGAATATTGTATTCTATCTTAAGGCAGTTGGCCATTCACTGCATGGAGATACATGTAACCATGCCAGTGCTTGAGGCAAACATTACCTTAACCATAAAAGCCAAATTATGACCTACTTAGATAGTATCTAAGATTAAACAGCTCCAAAAGCCATAGGTCCTGTGTTTTCATACACATGCCTTGCCCGGCACCTGATGCTGGGCGTCCCACGCTCACAGCAGTGTGTTCCCAGTCCAGGCCCAAAGGAAGGGCCTTGGATGGGGGAGCATCCAGCGCACACATCCAGACACACGTGGACTCACACTCGCGTGTGACACACCTGCCACAGTGCGCACACCCCTCACCCCAACATATCCATCCATGCTGCTTTTAATCATTAAGCTTAACCAAGTGTAATCATTAAACTCCTTCAAGCTCTGCAGCCGTCTCCTCCATCAGCGATGGCGCACCGACCATCCCCGCCAGGTCCCGGGGGTAGCTGTGCGGTACGCACACGGCCCCCCAAGGCGGCACACCCGCACCCCCTCGGCAGGCAGCCCTCTCTCCGTCCCCCGTTACAGCCGAGTTTGCCGCCCGGCCCGGTCCCCGCACCGCTCCGGGGACACTGGGGGAACTCACCAGGAGGCGCTCCCCAGGCTGCCCCTCTCCAGAGTCCGGACCCAGGGCTTGTACCACTGGATCTTTTCGGCGGCTGCTCCCCAGACTTTCTCGGGCTCCGCCAGGGAGGACCGGAAAACTTCCTCGTACTTGCCGAGCGCCCGAGAGGAGGCGGCGCGGCCGCCGGCCGGCGGCCGGAGGGCAGCGCTGGCCGGGCCCGGGAGCGGGACCCCCGCGCAGGGCCGGCCCCGTCGCCGCCAGGCCCCGCCGCTGCGGCCCGTAAGGAGCCTGGGCAGCCCCGCCAGCCTGCCCAGCAAACCCATCGCACGCCGCCTGTAAGCGAGAGGGACCTCGCTGCCTTCGCTAAGGCTCCAGAAAGCCCCCGGACAGCACAGCACGGAGTGACGGCCGGCGGGGCACGGCGGGACTGCCCCCACGGCTGGCCGGGCCGGGAAGAACTGCCACGCCCGCAACGCGGCGCTGCCCCGGGTTGCGAGCCGGGAACTAGCCGAGCCGAGCCGAGCCGAGCCGAGCCCGACGGCATATGAGTATTGGTGACTTACAAGTCTGCATGACACGCTGCCAGAGTACTCCTCTAGTATTTATTTTGAAAGACATTCTTTCTTTGAGAAACTTCCCAGTGATAAAATAAGCCATACTGTTTGTGCCAGGGAAAAAATAATAGTTTGTTCCATTACTTATTCTGTATCATCTATAATGAATCCTTTGTTTTCCTTATTTTGGCGTATTTTCAGAAAACCTGAGTTTCGATGGTAATGTTTCAGAATATTATAAAGCAAATGTCAGGTAAGACATACATCAGCTTCAGATGTTGTTTTGTCGCTTATAAAGTTATTTTAATGCTTTAATGGGTCTATCCATTACAGGTCTCTCAAGAAATTTTTCCAGCAATCACATTATAAAAATGTCATATGGCACGGAGGAATTCTACAATGTGTTTTATATTCATTATTAACTTAGGCATCTGTTTCCTGATTGTTGTTGAATTAGTGCAATAGAAACATAACAATATATCATGTTACAGGTAAAGGAATAATGGGATGAGAACTCTGTCATTTCCCCAATACAGGAGGTCCAATACATGAAATCAGTTTATTATCCTGGTACAAAATGTGGAAGTTTTGGCCTAGAGTTTTATCACAAACTTTAGGCCATCTTCAAAATCTTTCAGCATAAAGGCTGGTTGCTTCTGCTGATTCCAAGGTCTACATAATTAGCTGACAAAGAGTTTTCCATGGCTTGCAGAGGCCATTACATTGCCCAGTGATGTATGAACTACCTGTCCCGGGCTGCCCTGCCATTCACCTCATGCTCCTCCCCATCAGTGTCTCAAAAACATACAGCCCTGAGTAGCATAATGGGATTTCAAAAAATGTTCAAGTTAAGAGTGAGAGACTTACTTCTAAAAAAGAAGTTAATACCCTCAAAACCAAAAATATCTGAAGGACTGAATAGACATTTTTATGAGAAGTTCCCTACTGTGAGCTAAAGGCTACAGCATGCCAACAAAGCAAGAAAATAAAAAATACATTTCTTAAAAAAAAAAAAAGAAAAAACAGTAAAACCCAAACTTGCTCTCAAATGTAATAATTTTTTGATTACTTTGGAGAACACAGCTTTTGCCGACACTATCACCACTTTGACAGGAATTTGCTGTCAATAAGAGTCCACTAGCCAAAGTTTTAAAATAAATAAAAATAAAGAGAAGCTTGCAGAGTCTGTGAACATTGTAACACCATGACAGCCCTGAAATCAGATGTCACTGCAATAATTATACAAACATCCCTGAAGAACACAACTGCCCAGTCAGGTCACACATAGTTGATCTTAGCTTTTATAAAATAGTCCTAGAATTTTATTTTTTTATTTTCGATCTTTATGATAGCTGTGCTGATTTTGACTTAAAAGAACAATTCTGACTGAAAATTGTTACGGAATCAATGTTATTTTTTTTGTGTGTACCTGCTCAGAAATCATCACCCAGAGCTTTAGACTGGTGTTTACAATCCCATTACCTGGCTGAATCCAGTGCAATGTCTGTCTGCCCAAGGCATGAAACTGGCAGACTTAACAAGAGGTATCAGTTGCCTCAGCCTGATCTGTGAATCCCACTCCCCCAAATGCAATTGTTAGAGGTACATTATGTCCACTTCACAGGAGTAACTCTTCCTACTAACTGCTTTACAAGCTACTGTTTGTGGATCACCAACACTTGGATGCCCATCTAGTCAGGAAGGGACCTATAACAATTGCATAGAGCCAGCCTCTGGGTGGTGATAGCAATCTGTTTCTGAGCTGAAACAGTATCTCGCTTTTCCCTAAAGGGGAGAAAACTGTGGAGGCCAGACGAGCTATGTTGTGTCTAGTGATGCCTAATATTTCTTGTGGTGTTGAAGAGCAATGCTAACCATTTTTCCATTCTGTGCACAGTGTCTTTAACGTGAAGTGATTTGGCAAAGGAATTCACACTGCAACAGAAAACGCTCCGGTATTCATTTTGAATATAGTCCTACTGGAAATCATACACTAGAGCTGTAGGGAGTACAAATGAACTTAATCAGAACAAGTGCATTAAATTCTTATTTTAGCTATCATCCTACTAACTTTTTGCTGAATGAATGTTTCTAATGAGTATCTGTGGAACATACTTCATTAATTAAACTTATCACAGCTCACACTGATAGCTAAGAGGGCAAAGAAGGGATTGCTTACTCTCCCAACTGCCTGCGATTAATTTAAGCTTTGCTTACAAATGCTATTGTAGCAGATTTCTGAACTGATGTATTTTCCCTATAAGGATTTTTTTTCTTTTCTGCAAAATATGATGCTCCTGAAATTCAACTGAACACCAAATTCCAAAGTAATCTCAAGAGATGTGTGTAGCAATTAACCTTGTAGCTGTAGACATTCTTGAAAACCATGTGTGTTTCTAGGTGTAGATCTAGCAAAGAACAAACTGTGAAACATGGTGCAATAAAAAAAAACTTATCTGAAGCCTTTATTTTGTTTTTAAAAATTTTCACCTACAACTGTATCCTTTAATGTAAGCTGTGAATGTGTGAAGATACATGTGTGTTGAAAACAGATGAGCAGAAAAGTCGTAGGAATGTCATCTCCTGTATATGAAATGGTCTGATTGTCCTGGTGCACAAGACTCTGGTAATTCAAATTTCAGCTGGAGACTTTTTATAAGCGCAAAGTAAAACTGCAGTAAAAGAATTAGTATGTATGTTAAATCACTTTGCTATGTATCTATAACACCTTTTGTTAAGTTTCACAGTTCTGTATACTACTTATATGTAAAAAATAAAGGCAGTCACAGTTTTCTAAAATATTCAGAAGTGTGCAGAGTTAAGGTCAAGTAAAAATAAACTCTTCCATTTTTCTGAAAAGTGATGAAATAGTATCAGTAACTGCCACTTTCTAAGGTACATAAGTAGATACAATTACCATTCCAGTTTAATATCCAGTCTTATAATATTAAATGGATCACAGCTTACTTTGAAATCTACTAAAACTCTTGGTACAGAATTCTAAATAATTAAATCATTGCTTGAAAAGTACATGTCCACAATGGATCACCCCTCTGCCTGCTAAAGTGCTGAGAATTCATGACCTTCTATTTATTTCTGTCTTCTGGTAATGAGTGCGTAGTGTGCTGAGAGACTAATGAGGAAAACTTACAAAAATGCTAGAATATCTGTCTCCAGAGGCAAAAGCCACTTTTAAAAGACTTCTGGAAAGTGCTGAAATCAAAATCTGGCTCAATCCCGGTGTAAATGTGTTAGAGAACCTCTGGGATGAAAATGTGATTCTAGTTTCAATTATTACTGATGTTATAATTTCGTTCCTCCCTTAGTAGCTGTTACAGTTCACAACAGCCTGTATTTCATCCATATTTTTCCAGATCTAAGTTCTGTTTCTGAAAGCATTTTGCCCTTTGAAGATGTGAGAAACAAAACCAGATAGAAAATGGGGATTTTTTAGTTTAAAAACAAAACCATAACCAAACAAGCAAGGTAAAAAAAACCAACCCCACATTATGTCACTTAACAAATCAAGCCCATGAAGGCAAAATATTATCATGCAAAAGAAAATTTTGCTAAGATCTTCAGTATTTTGGCATGTGTGAGGGAAAGAGTCCATGGTAAATTCCATGGGGGATAGGTAGAATTTTTAGCTTCTGCTTTGCATTTCTGTTGTGTATTTAAGTTACAAACTTGATGTAATTTTATTAAGACTGTACTTGAACTTTGATTTGTATCTATTCCATGTCCCTGAAACTGAATTACTGATTATTTGGTTCTACAAAAGTAAAATCTGCTGTTTATCCAAAGCTATTCCAATTTCTTTCATAAGCCTCTACTACTGTTTTCCAGATCCCTGCACTAGAAACATCACAAGCAAAAGGACTGTTATTACAAACCTTTTGACATTAAATCCATACTCTTTGAAGGGGACAAAAGGACTTCAGGCACTGACATTCTTATTGATGTTCCCTTTGAACTTGATAACAAAAATAAACATAGATTTTGCAACACTTCTTTTTACCCAGAAAAATGTCTACAAAAGATCATGTTAGCCCTCAGTCTAAGTGTTAATGTCTGTGTTGTCATAAAAATAATCTTTAAATTACCTGTTTATATAAGTATTTCTTATAAGCAACACTTTCTGAAATTGAAAATACAGCCCAAGAAGTATGAAGAAGTTAGTTTCTCCTCTACTGAAGGAACTCAGAAATTACAACTCTAGTCCTATTTTCTACATTCAGTGACTAAGATAAAACAGGAAAGCTGATTTTTCCCAGAATATCCAGCCTCAACTAAACCTAACGCACAGTGATTCTGTCTTCTGTCTCAGAAGGATGAGAAGGGTGAGGAGAGACATGGTTTGCATGTAGGTAAAGATGAAAAGAAAAAGAAAAACACATATGCTTGAGATGTTCAAAACAGTACCTAAAATCTAGTGCTGAGCTGCCTTCACATTCAAAGCTCTGCATTTCACATGAGAGCTCTGGGTGCACAAAGAGTGCAGAACTCGCATTATGGCTGGGGTAAAGACTCCTAAGACTCTCTTAGAAGCACAGAGTTACTTGGTATAGCTTTAGTGTTTATCTCATTATTTGTTACATCTCTGTGCAAGAAGCTGTCAGTCATATCAGCCTGGCCCATAGCAAATTATGGTTCATCCTATTAGCATATACTGAAGGGCCTCTTTTTGTATAACTGATGTTGACTTAGTCTGCTCCATTTCTGGTTATCTCTAAAAGTTTCATTCTTGCAATCCAGTTCTCAACAGCTGCTGGATTTTGTCCTTGTAACATTTTATGATCCTCATTCCACTACAGAACTATATTCAGTGTATGACAAGAAAAGTTAATGTCAAATGGCATGGCAATGTGCTGGTTTATTTCATCTGGAGAATTATCTTGCAAAGAAACAAGAAATTAATACCAAAATTGACTAAGTGCAATTTTAATAGAATATTTAATTGCAACTGCCTTTTATTACTTTGTGCTATATTTTTAAGCATGCAAGATCATTCAAAGCCATACAACAAATAATTCTGTGAATGTCTTGAATGATCCTGCTTTGAGTGGCTCCAACTGGTGAAGAATGGATGAAATTTCACAGCAGCTTAGCTGTGAAATAGTAGCTGTCACTCAGTTTGCCCCAAATAACATCAGTAATAATCTCCAAAAATAGCTTTTTCTATAGCTCATCTTGAAAATTAGCATGTCACAGGATTCTGGAAGAACTTAAATAAGAAAAATAGGCATGAATTCAGGTCCAAGAATCTTTGTATGAAGCAGAGAAACTCTTACTGGTAAGCCAGCAGCAAAACTGTATGTCCAAATACATTCAGTTGTACATTCAAGTCTACATTTTCTCATGGCCTCATTCTTTTATGGTGATGAACCAGGCTGCCAGACATTTACATCTGCACCCTCAGAAATACAATTCCAGAATGAAATTTCATGGCTATGGAGATTTTAGATTGCAAGATAAAATTTTAGACTCATTAAATTTAGGCCAAATGTCATTGATTATAACAGAGGAGAGGCTACACGGCCACCCTCAAGATACTATTTTTTTATTTATTTGCAGTCACAATAGCAATTTCTACCAGTGTAAAATGAGTATAGCAGATTCATGGAGCCTTATCCAACTTTTCACACATCAAGGATAAATAAAAGGTCAAAGGCAGAGAAGAACCTTCTGCCATCAGATAACCTCTGGAAGCTCTGTGGAACTGGAAAAACACAGGAAAACCAATTCCTCTGTTAAAGCAGTATCATTGAAGTGGATTTCAATGAGGCAGACATCCCAAATTGAAACTTGGTCATTTGCCTTATCACTGCTATACAATTTTTCCTCTCCAAGCATCCTGAAATTTACTCACAGTACCAATATGGTTCTGATTTTTAAGGAAGGAATTTCAGCATGCACAGTGCATGTTCAAATACTTGCTCCCTTCTGTTAAGGGAAGGCAGTGAATGACTTCTGGGTGTGTGTTTTAGGTAGCATACAACATTGGATGTGCAGGATTTATTTTTCAGTAATAGCTTTAGTGGGCTTCTACTCAATATTTCTGCTCACTGGAGTAGCTGGGATACTTACAAATCTTGGATATTCAGCAGGTTCTTGCTTTTTGTGTGTGTGTGTGTTTGGAATTAGATAACGAATTATATTTTATTGTGTAAATTAATTGCAGAGAAGAGTGAATTAATGAATATTTGTGTGAAATGTTTAGATATTCATTGCAGATGACAAGCATCCAATATGAGCCTGGGAATTTGTTACAATTTTAAAACTGAATCTTATGGGTTACACCCAAACAATTTGTTTTATCAGGTGTCAAACCCCAAAGAGCCCATTTTAATTGTTGTGTCTATGTGTAACAGTCTCTAGAAACTAGACTCTGAAGTCTGACTTCTTGGCCTCTGGAATATTATGCTAGCTAAACCAATGTCCAGGCTTTATATCTCATGGTGAATATAAAAAAATTCTTGAGTAAAAGCTGAGTCTTTACTTTTCAAATAGATTTGGTTTTCATCTCATAAAAATTTTACATGGCCTCATTAACAGCTGAAAATCTTTTTTATATGCAGTTAATGCTTTGATATTTTAAAAAAGTCTTCTGTAAAAAGCTGCCCTGAAGGATGCTGCTCCCTCTATGGAACACCATGATATTCCATATGGAACAAACAAAATAGCATCCTTCCTTGTAGCAATTGGAAAAGCCAGAAGGAGTCTTCTGTAAAATTCAGTTCCCAAAAGGTTGACCTATTTTCTCAACAGATAATCATATATAATGAAAAAACAAATTCAGAGGATTCCATTTTCCCTGTAAGAATATTTGCTCACTCTTTACACCATTTATGATTTGCTACTAAATTTGTCCTCTTTCCTTTTAGTTAGGCGTAGGTAAATGTGGAAAATAACAGCTAAAATACTCTCATTCTGGCACTTACAGGCACAACAGTAGATAAAATATCACAAATAAAATAGAAAAACTATTTCTGTTTGCTAATTGCATGATACCTAAATATCACAATTTTTAGTATTAATAATTATACAAAAAATCTAGACCCTGTGAGCTACACAATCTGACCAACCTGAACTACCTTTTAAATGTTAAGAAAGATCTTGCTATAATGAGTATGAAACTTGTGGATATTTTCCAAGTCTAATTTGATCAGTCCTTAGTTTGTCTTTCAGGCAATGAAGAATTCTGAACAGTAGGAAAAATGATGACTTACCAATTAATCTCTCCTTCCAAAGCTAACAACATGGACATATATAGGTTAACTTTTATATGACAACTACCATGTAGTTTTTTTGTCCTATCACTACCTAGTTTGTTATAGGGTGTTAAATCTTAAAAATCTTTACATACAAGAATCCCTGTGTATGGGAAAACATTCCAATCATACACATTTCTTTACATTTTAGTAACAAAACAGCCAGACTAAACACAAAGGATAGTAAAAGATAATGGATTAAAGAACTAAATTAATTTAAAATAAATTAATCAGAGAAACAAATACTTCAAAAAGTTTTCCTGATAATTTTTGGCAGTAACAGTCTTATTTTCTTAGGACCTCCAAACATAAGGACAAAATGTCTATCAAGCAAGAGATTTATTTCCAGCTATCAGATCAAGGATGTGTTTGGGTAAAGGTCAATCCCCTCTGATTTCTGTCTCAATGCTCATAGTGCCATTTCAAGCAACAAGGTTGTCTAGACATGGTAATTTCAAGGATGATATTTTGGAGGAAAAAAAATCATATGCTGAATATTTTTCCATACATTTTTAAGGCTTTTAGAATTTTTGCAAGGTTACCTCTAGATTTATAAATATTTTGCAAATGCGTATTTTAATAAGAAAAAAGAAGGTGGTGTAATGTAGAGAGTAAAAACAAGTGGCAAAGTCACAAGTACTAGATTTCTTACTAACTTGTTTGCATCTTAACCAAAGGAAGAATTACTTCATTATGATAAGTCTTCACAAATATTGGCCATCAAATTTTCATTTCTTTCTGTCCTATATCAAAAGGATCAGGCAGTGTGACTTAACGAAACAAAAAAACCCAAAATAACCCAGACTGTAGTATAACTTCAATCCTAACTCAAATTTTCATTTTCAGTCACAAAAAACGTTTTAAAATCAAAAATAACTGAAGCCATCCTTTGTCAGTCTGAAGCAGGTCCACCCCACTCCTCCTCTCTCCTGACTGCCATTGCTAATGTGTGCAATACAAAGGAGAGTCAGGACAGGAGGAAGAACCTGCCTCATTTTGTTGTCCAGGGGTAGAACAATGACTTGGAGATAGGAGCTGGGTTTGCACTCCAGGCTTAGCTCTCAAGGTTATTTCACAGAAATGGAAAATGATTGAAGTTGGAAGGGACCTCTGGAGGGAAGCTGCTCCAACCCTCCTGCTCAAGCAGAGCCATCTGACCTGGAGTCCACATGGCTTTTGAATGTCTTCAGTTATGTGCTAGTGTTCAGTCACCTTTGCACTAAAGAAGTATTTTCTGATGTTTGGAGGCAACCACCTGAGTTTCAGTTTGTGGCCATTGCCCCTAGTCCTGCCACTGGGCACCACTCAAAAGAAATGCCTCCATCCTTTCTTGGGAGGGGATGGAAGGGAAGGGTCTTCCTGGGAGAGAAGACTTGCTTCTTCAAGTCTTTGGGCATTTCACCCTGTTGCTATGACTGATCAAAGATTATCAAGCGTGGCTGCACAATGAGATTAGCAGGCTCCCTTAGCGCTTGTGGATGCATCTCATCAGGTCCCGTGGATTTATGTGTGTCCAGTTTGCTTAAGTATTTTCTGACCTCATCCTCTTCCATCAAAGGTGCTCCAGACTTTTTCCATGGTATCTAGAACCTGAGATTGCCAAAGGACAGTCTTGCTAGTAAAGTGTGAGACCAACAAGACATTCAGTACCTTAGCCTTTTTCATGCCTTGAGTAACCAGGTCAATTGTGTCATTGAGCAATGGGTCCATAATTTCCCTAGTCGTCCTTTCATCATTTAACTACTTATAGAAGTCCTACATCACTAGCCAGATTCAATTACATGTGGGCTTTAGCTTTCCAAGCTTCATCCCTTGGATGCTTAGACCATGGTTCTGTATTCCTCCCATGTTATCTGTCCTTCCTTTCACCTTCTGTATGCTTCCTTTTTGTTTTTTGAGTCTGGCCTAGAGTTTCTTGTTCATCCATCCAGGCCTACTGGCATTTATACATGCCTTGATATTCTTTGGAATAGAACTCTTTTGAGCTTTAAAGAGGAAGTTTTTGATTTTACTTCGTGGACTTTATATAAAATCCACAAAAGGGAGAAGAAACAAAGCCATTCCTTGCCTACAAAATACACATTCATATGTGTGAGACACGGTCCTAGAGGTACTTAGTTCACTTTGCAAATTACACCGCCTGCAATGCTCCTGCAGTGTTCCTCCAGCCTTTAAACCGAGGAAGTTCAGACTGCAGGCTTAGAGTTAATTGCCTCATCTGCCTAAAAGTTGATTTAGACATCTCAAAATTTTAAAATATTTCCTATACCCATATAGCCCTTAGGTAGTTGCACTTCAGTCAGTAAAACTTGATGACTTTTAAACAGAGGGATGTATGTTTAGATATTTTGTTGAACTGGAACTCTCAACAGCCTTGCTAAAAGGTGTACAACACAGTCATGTTAGAATTTGTCTTCAGTTATACAGAGTACAGCATTTTTACATCTGTTTTGAATGGATGTCATGATTAAATAAGGTGCAAAACAAATAAATACTCTTTTTTTGTTTTGACTTTGTGATCTAGAGATGATTCATGATAGCTTATTAATCAGACTTGTTTATTTATTTTACTCAATTCCAAGACTCATGTTGTAATGAATTACTCTACAAAAAGAACTACATACAGCTTATGTTATAGCTGTATGTGCTTGAGAGGGTGTTAGTGCTTTACTGTTGCTTTTTAATAATCTTTAAATTTACTACTTCTTGTAATGAACACTTGTGTATTTATGATAATATTCTGTTTACCCCTTGGATTATTCATGCCTGAGTGCCCTTACTGCAGAAAAAAAGGTTTCATGATCTTCAAGATGATAGCACTATAAAAACAGGAAAAATATAAAACAAGTGCCTGCATACTCATGTAAGCTTCCTAAAACACATTATCCAATCCTGTGATGACAGTCCTCCCATGATGTACCACATTTTTAATAGGATATATTTATTCCTAATTGTACCGTATCTCCTTACTTAATGTCTTTCTAAATGAGCCACACAGTACCTAAGCATTTCAATAAAGCACAGTCTTAAACTGAGATGGTTGCCCGTAACCTGGATCTTCTAAATTTAAAAACTCCATGTTTTAGCAGGCTCTTCTATTTCATATTTTGACTCTCAGAAAATTAAGCTGTTTTGGCATGGTGACAGCGGACAAACACCCCAATGAAATTCAATCTTTCTATATTCATGTTTGAATTAGATGCATAATCTCATAATTTGCTTCAATAGTTTCTATTCAGAAAAACAGAGATTTCCCTTAGTTACTTATTTCTTTTTCTTTAAATACATTTATTGTTCCTCCCAGTGCTAACTTTATAATTAATCTTCATAACACTATGTAATTGTGTTTACACAGAGCTCAATGACTTTTTTAATTAATCTTCACAACACTTTAACTGTGTTTTCACAGAGCTCAATGACTTTTTTTGCTCAAAAATGCAAAATCAGAATGTCAAATGTTTTGCCACAAAACTAAAATCTACATATTTACACCAGTTGTTTATATTTCCTATTTAATTCCCTCATCATCTACAAGGATCTATTTTGAAATTTCTTGAAGATTTTTCTATTTCTGCTCTGTAGGATTTCTGAAGTCTTCTCTCATCTTGGTAGTGCCAGAAAGTATCCTGCAATTGGCTTCTAAAGTACATTAAATATGCTATCACAAGAAATCCTTCTCATCCTGTATTACTGAAAGCTCAAAAAATATTTTTTTCACTTCTTACTCTATTAATCAGGCCTCTCATCCTTCTGTCTTTGAAATGTAAAGTTTGGCTCCACTGACTGCTAAACAAAAATCTTCACCATGCATGCTGTACCTTCACTTCTACTTAAATTCATTTCAGTTTCTCCTGTTTCCTTTTGACTCACAATTTTTCAAATTAACAGAATGAAATCACCTATATAATATTCTCATCCACCATCTGTTGATGTCATTGCCTGCTCTTCTTATTTTCAAAGATCTCCATCTTATTTTGTAATCCTTTGGTAAAACACTTTAAGATTGAGGCTACCCTATCCCCCGTCTCGGGTTACTGAATATTTCTTCTTCCCTTGCACGGAATAGGCTGGCATTGTGCATCTCTAAAAACAACTCCGTGAAAAGCTGGAAATGAAAATGGAAATTTTGGCTATTACCTGAGTCTGATACAAGATACAGTATGCTACTTTTCACCTTTAAAGGTTTATATATTTAGAGGCTGCAGAGAAAGGCATTTACTCCACATCATCATTATACTGATCCGACAGAAATAACTTACATTAATGAATGTAAATAAAATCAGTTTAAGTAATGACATCATATGTTGTATAATCTTTCACCTTCCATTTTAAGTAGATCTGGAAAAGTTCATATTGCTCTACAGGTAAAGGTATCCCAGAGATGTCAAAGGTTAGCCAGAGAAAGACACAATACAGAGCATCCTGTCCACCACCCCATGTGCTGGAAACCTTGTCAGAGTATTGTGTCATTTACAGCCTGGTATCGTCCAAACACTTCTTGAACTTTGTCAGAACAGAGTGCCAGTTTTCTAGCTGTGGAGGAAAAGCTGACAGTGAAGGGGGTGCTTCTTCCATGTATTGCCACTGCAGGATTGCTTTATATAAGCCCAAAAAAATTAAGAGCTAGAGAATCCACAAGCTGAATTAGTCTCATGATGTTTCTAGCAAGTCAATAACTATCCACAGAGAAATGTCATGCATCTACCATACTTTTGAATTTCTGATACTTCCCCTTCATCCAAACCCAAATGAATTACTTTTGAAGGAGTTCTGCATTGTGATGCCGAGGGTTTTTTGGGGGTTTTTTTGTGTTTACATTTCATAGATTTTAAAAATATGCAGCTGTAGCAAAGGCAAATTTAGTCCATTAATATTTCTAGCAGCTTAAGTTCAATGTAACCTCTACCACATATCAATAACTCAAGTTCTTTAAGCTATTTAGTCTTGCTTCCAAGGTAAAAGGCTGAAGAATATCAGAAGGCATGCTGCAGGACACATAAACAGGAATAGAGTGACCCAGAAGTCAGAACACTGGAAGAGCTCCAGGAGTCCTATGTGTGCTGAGGAAGACGAAGATGAGGAACAAGGTGTCCCAAGCCACCCTCAGCCTCAAATCAGAGGGGCTAGGACTGGGGCAGGACAGGGCTGGACTGAGAGATGTGTAAAGTAATAATTGGATAGACAGTATTATAAAAACCATGGAAATTAGAGTTGGGACATGCACATCGATGTATTTCTGGCCAAGCCTGAGTGCTCATTAAAGCCACTGCTCACTTATCTCCTACTAAAATTGGAGTTCTTTTTTCACAGACTTTCACAGGCAACAATTGCATAAGGGGAAGACAAAAAGATTTTTAGCCCAGGGCCCTTAACCTTGTTGAAAGTGGTTATCAAAAGAACTGTGTGAGATGCACTCCTGAAAAGTGTTTTTTATTACCAGGCTTATAGCTTTGTCATGGATTCTTACACTTAGTAAGCCTTCACAGAACTCTATAAGAGACATGAAACTATCAGCAGTATAATGAAAATTGATGGGACTCAAGAGACCAATGTTTACCACTGACCTTCTGGTCAGAAATTTGAACTCTGTGCTTTAGCCTCTTCCTCTACAAAATGCAGTCTTGAGAGTTATTTCCCTTAGAAGTGTTTTCAGATCAATTGGTAAAATCTGAGTCATTAACAATTGCTTCTGTGCAGCAGCACAGTGATCAATGTGCTGTCTATCTGCAGGTTTCAACATCTTGAGTTTCTTTGCCACTTCCCTTAGTCACCATGGGCCATTGATATCAAGACTAATAGAACAAGTTTGTGCTAAAAGTAAAGACACCTCTGGCTGGTTTGCTTTCTACCTTTTGCTGGTTTTATATCAATAGTGCTTTCTGAGATACCATTTTCCTCCTTCCACACAACTCAAAACAATGCAGCCAGACAGAGATAATTATGAGTTCTCAGTTGTCAGATTAACTACCTTTGGCTTCTACATACACTTAGTGCATTTCAACAAAAAAGCCCTGAGTCAAGATTGAGTTGCAAGCTAGATGGCAGGTCCAGTGCTTTCCTCAGAACCAGCTGTATTAACAGGAAGGAAAAAAATCATTCGGAGTGTGGTGAGTGTCACAAAAACAGAGCCCTCTCCCTTCACAGCCCAGAAAACCTGAAGCTTCACTCCCAAATTCTTTTCTATTTCTCATCTTGGAATCAGGAAGTCCTAATAGGTGAGAAATGGATATTTATGAGTCACATAATAAATTGTAAACATAACATACAAGTGTTTTAATTATATTGGCAACCAGCTTCAAGACATGTGCAGGCCTACACATATAGATATCTCAAACAGCAATGCATTATTGTAACGGTTTCTAGGACAACCTGTCTTGGCCAATAGAGATTATATTTAAATTAGCAAGTCACAAGGCACAATGGGAATGAATACATGGAAGGGAAAAGTTGGTGCTGAGACCCATAATGTAATGGATAAAATAATGTATTTTCTTTTTTTTAGTAAAAATAATTATTTTGGATTCCCTTTAATCTGATCCCAAGCATTAATTTGCTAGCATCTTAAATGCATTGAGTGCATCTTGGAGCATATCTTCTGCTTTATCATCATATGAAGGGAATTCCAGTTGTCTGCCCAAGGTCTGGTCTGTCATGTGAGATTCCAGAAATTTTCACAGAACAGGCTACACTCAATTTCTTTATGAATATGTTACAGAAGTTTTGAACTTCGGGCAGTGGCTTTGAATTAAATGAACAAATAAAATCTGTAAAGGTTTTGTGGTACCTGCTCTCCCTAACAGGACAGAAGTACTGCCCAAGGCGGTGAACTGCAGCTAAATGCACCACTGGCCAGCTGGTGCTCAGTCACTGCTCAGAGGTGCAACATAAGAGGGCACATTGCCAAAACAATTTAAGGACTTGAATGTACTGAATTGTTTTCTGATTGCTTAAGAAATACTTTTCTGGTTGACAAACAAAATAAAAACCAGCTGTTAATTTCAATGTGTGCCTTTTCTGTTTTGTTTTGGTTCTTTTAACATGAGTCACAACAGTGGTAAATAAAAGTCTTATTTCTGTGCAGTTCTTTAAAAGAAGACTGATAAAAAAGGCAGTTTCTTCCTATAATTTTATTCTCTATGTTCCTTTTGCTTACAAATACTAAGCTGTCTTTATATCAGCTGATGCTCTTTTCAGTACCAGAGCATTTGATAGCTGCCCTAGTATTGATTATGATGTAAAAAATGGGTATACTGATCCCTCCTAGTTCTGATGGAAGAACAAAATAAAGTGTCTAAGAAGTGAGAAACTTTCTGACAAATCAGGCAACTAAAGCTCAAGAAGTCAATAATTAAGAGAATAGACAATTGAATATATTGAGTTGGACTAGTACAGAAGAGAAACTCAGTGAGTCATATGCAGACGTGAACAAGAGGCAGAGGCAGCACATCTGACTCTCCTTCCTGTGCACAAAGAACCCAGGAGAAATTTAGTCAGCCTTCAGCATGTATCATAAAAATCTGTCCATTGACAATAAAAATTAGCACAATCAGAAATAGGTCTTTTTTTCTGAAGCACATTTTTCAAATAGAAAAAAAATCTTCAAAAAGCTCCTTGTAGAACACACTTTTTGTTGCAATCTCTGATTTTAGTATCTAAGCTGATGCAAATTGTTTCTATTTGTGAGGAAAATACTTAACTGCAAATTGAATGTTATATTAAGATAGTTTTATAGCAAATCATGGCAATTATTTCATTCACATTAAATCATATGCTGCTGGTTTTTTTCAGCACGACATTTTTGTAGACATCTTTGAAAGATATATTATTCCTAAAAAAAGCCCTGATGAAGTGATGTGGCCAGAAGAATATTTATGTAATCAGTATTGCTTTTGGCTAGTATCTGCAATATTTCATTTAATCCAAAAATAAGAAATGCAAAGCCCATTTACAAAAAGTAATTTTCTACTTTGGACACATGAGGTGAATCATACACAGAACTTCAGTGGAGCCCATAACTGCAAAAACCTTTTTCCATGACATGAGGATTCAGACGTCATAATCTTTCATCTCTCAGACCGAACTTAAAAGCTGAGTATTTTCTAAGGCACTAACTCACTTCCCCAACAACACTTATGGGTGCACAGTGCTAACCATGAGCGCTCCACTTCCTTCTACTCATTACTAATGGTCAAAGCTGTTAATGTGTTCCAACTGGCTCACTTTTATGGCCGAAGCACTCTCAGTATACAGGTTGCTGTTTCATAGAGTTCTGCCAGTGTGGAAATGAGATATTATTGTGCCTTTCTCACTGAATTAGATCACCTATCATTTTTTCCTTTGAGCATCCTGCATAATTTCAGAGAAATACACTGCATTGTTTCAGTTAAAAATTACTGATTTCCATGAAAATTTTGATATAAGCACTTCTAATGAATGTGTGACCTTTTCTGATCCACAAACCGAAAAAATGTATGGCAAATTAACATTAAAATGTATATTTCTTATGTTGGAGATCTGAGTTGCATGTGAGTGAGAACCAAAAAGCCCATCACTCTACCAAGGGCTGGGTCAGAAATGAGTAGTGGGGTCTTAGAGCAACCAATATCAGCTGCTAGATGCTTACCTGGGTGTCCCAGTTCAGCAGGAGGGACCAGCTAACCCTGTGTGGGGGTGATCAAAGCTGTGTATTCTACCCCCTCTATTCATTCCCCAAGGACAATGGGCCATTAGCAGCAGCTGCCCAGGGAGCCATTATCACCTTCACACCCAGCCTGAGGGGAGCGGAGCTGCTAATGGGCCATCAACAGTTCAACACCCCCTGGCTCCCAGAGTTAATCACCCATTGTGTGAGTCCCCGCCCAGGGGGAGGGACTGGGTGCTCCCTGAGGGTACATAAGTGGTGGGTAAGAAGACCTTGGGAACTTCTCGTGGAATCCAGAGCAGCAGCAGGACCTTGCCAGGAGGAGATCACTGCTCTCGCCCAGACCACAGCCCTTGCCTGCACCAACAGGTTTTTCATTTCCTTTTGCTCTGGACTTGGGGGAACCACAGGGGTCTCAGCACAAGGGCAAACAAACCCCCTTGGGTTTGTGCCCCAGGACACTGGGTTATACTGCTGGGTTTTTGTGAGTTGAAAGCAATTTCCCTTGTGTGTCAGTGTTGTTATTGTAATATTGTTATTAAATTTTAGCTCTGATTTATAATCTCTCTCATGGTGAGTTCATTTCCCCTGCTGGTTCACCTTTAAACCAGCACACTGGGGATTCAAAGTATTCAGCAGCTTCCCAGTTACCAAAATGGCATTGTCAATTATGGGAGCTGCACTTGATCTACTTGGAGATGTATGCAGGACACACAGGTGGGTCACCTGAGATTTTGGTCTTGCTCATTTGCATCCATGAGGGTCTTGCCTACAAAAGAATATAAACTCATCCTACACCAGTAATGTTCCATGGAGTCTATTCTCAAATCAGTGAAATAAATATATTAGACTTGGTTCAGCACAAGAATGGGATGCATGTTTGGTGGACAGAGGGAAGTAGAAACACCATAATATCCTTGCTGGCAGAAGCCCTTCAAATCCTTGCTGTTTGGGGTAATCGGGATACAAAAAGGGCTTTGGAGTAGCTCTTTTTAAAAGTAAATGTTGTACAGCTGTAGATCTTTTTTAAAAAAAGGTCATATACATGCTTCCATAAAAATTAGTTTACAACAATTTAATGATATTTTTAAAATGCACTACTGCTCTCCTATTTTAAATAGAAAACTGTCACAGACTTTATACCAGCATTACATATATAAAATCAATATAAATATAATCAGCAGTTTCCTCATAAAAAAATGAAGTTATCACAAAGACCAGGCATTATTTAAGATTTTCATTTAAAATACCATAAACCCTAACTTTGAAATAAGAAGTATCAACAAACCACATATCTTTAATTAGATTTTCATTTATTTGCATTTAAAAAGAGTAAAAAATTTGAGACACAGCTTTTCTCATTTGAAATTCTTGCAGTGTTTGTAAGGATGGAGTATCTTGGTTCTTTTATATTGCTGCCAGTTATGCACAGAATTATCAAAACTCAAGCCTTAAAAATGCAGTTACTTATCTCTAAAGTTTACAGTATTTTAAAAAATTGCCAGTTTAATGTAATGCAGCAGATATTTTTAATGTAATGCAGTATTAAAGAGAAAACCAAATCAAAATGTTAAAAATAGCCTTGGCTTGTTTCTAAAATATACTTCATTATCCAGAAAGACTTACAAAAAAGTAATATTTAAATTATATGAGAATATTTTTTCAAGTAATTTTAAAAAGGAAAGGTGATGCAAACTGAGTTCGTAATTCTGTATTTCATTTCTATTCAGTGGTATTGAACAAATTCATATTTGGGTTTTTTTTCTAATTCTTGTGTATTATGCTTTGCTGGTGACCTATTTGTCCTAACTATAAACTCCTATGCTGCACTGTCTCCATGTTCTTTTTTTTCAGAAATGAGTGAAAGGTTTTATTTAAGGTCATCAGAAAAAAATGTACCCTATTTGGGCTTCTCATTTTCTAGTTCTTTATGCACTTTGCCTTGTTTTGTGAGTACAGCATAGCAGAAGTATTTGTCAGGTTCAAACAATAGTTTCTAAAAATCTCTCTGGAATAGAGATGCAGTGGTTCATTCCTTCTGATTCACTTGCGATGTCTAAACACTCTTCAGCAAAAATTGATCCTCTTGATTTTTTTTAGTCTCATTTTCAAGTTTCCTCATAATTCCATTGCACTGAAGCATAGGTGGTGGTGATGGCTTTTAGAGGGGAAAGGAGGGAGTTGGAGATTATTCTGGTTTGGCTTGGTTGCATTTTTTTTTTGACAAAACATTGGATGGCCTTGCTATGGAAAGATAACTACTTCCTTGAATCAAGCAGAGCCAATTATTTATCATCCATGACTTTTTCCCCTTATCTGAATCAATATCCTACAGTAATTTATAGTCTGATTCTTTTGTACAGTATTTGGTCAATTAGTTTCCATTCCCTGTTTGAAAGCAGAATTTCATTTTTGAGAAGTCATACTTTACAAATGCAACAGGTGTGGAAAGGCAGACAGAGAGAGAGGGTGAAGGTTTTTTGGTGGATACAAGTAAAAGAGGCACAACAAAAAATGCCATACTAACAGCTGGTTTAATAAAATAGAATACAAAGATTAATATAGATTATGAGTAAGTCTTGCATTCCATCCGGTGCTAGAAAGCCCACTTTCATACAATATCAGCCAGACCACAGATGGGTTTTCTCCCAGCATACTGTACAGATTCCATCCGTGGATGGGTTCCTCCTCCCTTCCATGCTGCAGTGCCCTAAATTTTGTGTAACAAGCAAAACCATACATCTTCTCCTGACACCCTGGGCTGTTATCTCTGTCATAACATCACCAGCATGCAGAATGGACCCATATGGAGCACTCCAGCAGGTTTCCTTACAGCAGCTGCTCATGCTTTAGCACAGGACCCAGTACACAGACATGGCCTCAAGTACAGGGCTTTCTGCAAGACTCCATATATAACGAAGGACACTGACTTTTGTGCTGTTGCTTTCAAACCATTTCTCTAGTTTTATCAAAATAATATTCTGCTGTACAGAACCACATTCCTATGTTTTACATAAACATTTTTGTATTTTGCAAAATTATAGAGGTAATTTCTTATTAATTTATTTATTTCAGTACCTGACAATCTCTAAGTGCTAAACTAAACAGAGAATTTATTTCTGTATTTTAAACAGTCTTACACAGTTACCATACTCACAGTGTGACATGCCATTAATCTCCCCAAGTAGCACCTGTTGAAGACTAGAAGCATTTCTATATTTTGGGACAGTATTTTACTATACATGGTCTTGACTCAAAAATAACAGAGCTGCTTCATTGCAGACCAAGATTCTTGTTTGCTTAGAAACCAGAAATAGAAAATTACAACCCAAGAGCTAATGAGTCACAAAACCATTACATGAAATCAGGTTTTAAAGCTTAAAGTATTTTGTAGCCTTAGGATCACTATTGCCCATGCAGGAATACTAGTTAGTTAAACCAAAATTATAAGAGAGAAAAGCAGAAAAAGCAAGATGAGCTATTTTGAACCTAGATATCTGTAGTAACATCCATAAGAGTATTGCTTATAGATGTTTTCAGCTGGAAAAAGAGAAAATGGAACTGTAACAATAGATTTTCTCCCTCAAAATCTAGTCATGTTTCATTGTGGAGGCTTTCTGTGAACAGCTTTAGTTTATTTGAGCAGAAAGGTATCAAATACAGAGTGAATGAAGAGAACATTTAAACAGGAGCTGTACACAAAACCAAAAATAGATTTTGGTGGCTAGTATGGGGTGTAGGCTGAAATGAAAGTGTAATGTGTCACTGCAATCACTGTTCTGTGGGATTTATGAACAAGTGATAGACTCATACATACTGGGTACTTTTAATAATAAAAGTCAAGCTCAGGACAGTATCTTTCACTCAAAAACACAGAAAGCTGAGTTACTTCATTCTGCTGTTTCTGTATTGTCGGTTTATTTTACCAGTACTCAAATACCTGAATATTTTTGCAGTGCTAAGATAATCCTTAGGTGATCTCTGACATCATGTTAGAAGATTATCAGGAAAGCAAATTTTTCAAGACAAACAAGAAAGTACTGAATTTTCATTCACTTGGTGCAAGAAAGAATTTTAAACATGACAGTATAAACCAAAAATCTGTCTTTTCACAGAAGGTAGTATGATGTAGTAATGAAATAAGGAGTGTTGAAAGGGAACTGACTAAATGACATTATTTTTGTTTTGAAATTAAAAGACACAATTGGTACTTCCACTTCAAGCACCTGGAACTAACACTGTCATCTTTTAAAGCACTCAAGCCCTGCCACACAGATTTTATAATTCACTAAAGAGCTTTCTGTTCTCTCATTGAAACACGAAAGGAAAAAGAAACTGTGTAGGTGATGCAGAGATGAAAAGTTCAAGGCCACTAAGCAAAGTGCACACTAGTTCCTAAAATTTCCACAACACACTTCTTTTCAGCTTGCAGAGTATACTCATGAAAAGCCTCTCATCAAGCTCAATTGTGCCTGCTCCTAGCCTGTAAGTGGAAGAGAAACATTTTAAGCACTGCCTATTCAGGGCAGCAAACATACCTTTCTCCAACTATTCAGGGAATATTTTCAATCTAAGCTACAGTTATGAGGTCAGCCTACATAGGAAGTATAATCATGAGGAACAAATAGTAATATAATGTACCAAGGGGAGAAGCCGCACTGCTGTGTTAGATAACCCAGTACCTCACACAAAACGCTTACTCATCCATTTGTCAAGACAAATCTACAAGGCACATTTTTCAGCTCCCAATCAACATGTGGGGTGCTTCTATCCCAAGCAGAAGTTCTTTGAATGACCTGAATACATCAAGTTATTTAATATCTAGGATTTCTGAACATTTTTTCAGAGTGAAAAGCTCCAAAAGAATAATATCTTACACGGATCCCTGAAATATTAAAAGTTGCTTTATTCAGAAGTAGTATTTTCTTACTTCTGGGTCTAGCAGTTACTTTACCTACTCTCAGCATCATACTCACCTGTCCTCTGTGGGTCTTTCTCACTAGTTTTGGGGAACAAAGAAAGGATAATATAATATCTGTGAAAGTGACTTTTAGAAATTTTTTACAAGTAGCATAGTACTGACAAAAGAAATGCTTACTCAGTTTTTCTGCTGAAATACTTAAGAACGTGCAACAGACATGCCAATGAGAGCACACCATTGTAATTTTTGTAAGTTATACAATAACACGGAGATCAAGTGCACACAAAGACTATTGCTATGTCTGAGCATCACCAGGATGCATTTTTAGTAGAGAAATAGAATCCTATGCTCTCCCATTTACTGAGGATGTGAAGAACAAGAGACAATGACAGTGAGAAAGGTTTAAGGAAACAGCATGAACACATCATGTACTAAATTCTGTCATTCTTACCTGTTCTATGCCAATACAAATGCAGTTAGATCTTGCAGTGAACAATAAACAGGCTTGAGACAATATAAAGCAAAAGTATAAGGGATACTCTGGAAAAAGAAGAGAGAAGAAATAAAATATGGATGCTGAATTTCAAGAAAAAAAATTAAAAGTAAACAAAATTATTTTGTCTGGATTTTTTTTCCATGATGAGTATTTTTAAATAATGAGTATATTTTAAAATATTGTGATTTGAAAGTAGAGAAGAGAGGCTGCATAAAAGCAGGATGGGAAATGAAGACAGGAGAACCTCTGAGCATGTTGCGGGAAACTCCCCTGTCTCCTGGAGGACTAGAAAACAAGGCTGCTTTCCTTCTCCCTTTTATTTAGTTTGGCAGCAGACCAGTATATCCAATATAACTGAGATAGTATAGGATCTTATTATTAGACTGTCCACCTAACATGACCACTATTAAAAGGTCCTTCCAGTCTCTCAAATGGGATGATTAAGGTGTTTGAGTGGGGGTGAATGTCACAGAATACAAGTATTCACAGAATATTCTGATTTGGAGGGGACCCATAAAGATCAAGTCCAGCTCTGGCCCATATGGGGATTGAAACCACAACTTTGACATTACAAGCACCATGGTCCAAACAACTGAGCCAATCCACTCCTCCATTCTTTTTTGGCTATGTGTTTTATTTGTGTTCTCCTTTGGCTACTGATCAGGACTGCCACCTAATGCAGTCACCCAAGCTGAGTGTATAACATGATTGCTCATAGAACTACTCACAATGGACATAACCCCATCTTCCTGATCACACAGGTTAGCAAAGACAATTTACATAAATAATTACAGCATCAAACGCCACTAACTACCACCTCCATGTGATTTTCTTTTCTAGTTTTTCTTTTAGAAACAGAACAAGTCACTCACTGCACATAAAAAACCTTACTACCCTGAATTCAAAGGCATTGTGTGTCAAAACAGCACTTTCACTGAACTCTTGCTCACTATCAACTTCTTTTATGGTTTACAATTTAAATTTCCACCTCTTAGAGTTCTCAGTTAAATTGTTTCAGCTGTTCATCTTAACAGCCACTCACTCATGAGCAAAAATGACTACTACAAAAATAAAATCCTGACAGGAAATTCATAACTCCCAAAACAAAACTAGTGCTTTATTTTCAAGAGTAGCTTTTTTTTCATTTACTACTTTACTCTTTCTCCATTAAATAAATATTAATTATGGTGTTTATCTATAGAACTGCTTGATTCTCTGCTACCCAAAACTTGCAGTTATCCTTGGATTTGCAATGAAGAAGAGTGTTTTTAAGCAGAAATGTACTTTTCATATGACTTAAAAGTTGCATAGAACATAATGAAGCAGGCAAGAATCTACATGTATTTAATTACATCTACCAATCTGTCAGTACTACAGCATTCATCTTTAATTGTGTTCACTATATTATTTAATTGTGTTTGATACTGTTAGGTTTCTAAACTTAGTATGTGCCATGAATAGTGTTGCTCATGGCACAGGTCTCCTGTGCAGTGTTGAGGTTTCCCTGCACTAGTCAGGTCAAAAGATTTGCAGTTGTTCTGGACCATAAATGAAAACAAACAAACAAACAAACTCAAACCAAACACATTGAAAACTAACCTTTCTAGTGCTGACCAGACATACCATAACAGCTGTGTCCTGTAAGAAATGATCCTCATCAAACAACTGATAGTGTGCACAAAATGTCTTGCTATGTTAAATTCCTTTTGGGGTAAAAAAAAAAGTTACAAAAAAATGAAGACAGGATTTATTCCAAAGCCTGCTAGTGATATTTCCTAAGAGTCTTTATGAGTCAGAATGCAAAGTTTGCTCTATAGTGGCTTAATTTTCCAGCCAAGAGGTGCTCTCAAGCTCTGCTAATCAAAGATTGAAATGCAGCCTTTGGGATTAGGCTGAGCCTATTCTCAGAAGCTGAAAGAATTTAGTTGAATTGCCAGACCAACCTTAAACTCTTCCTTCCGAAATACAGAGAGCTTTGACACTTTCCTACTCCAGTAGAGTGAAATTTCAGCACAATGCAAGACAGATTAGACATTCAAATGCCTATTAATAATAAAGACAGGTAGGTGTGTGTCTTTCACAGTTCAGGAAAATTACCATGGTTTCTGAGGGCCTTCTGGACTTCAAAAGCCTATTGCTGAATATACTGTTACCTAGTTATTTAAAGGTTAGATGACAAATGAGTGAGACAGTTGGCTGTATATAGAATGTTTTTTTCCAAACAGATGTCTTCTAATTCCGTGATTTTCATTCTCTAGTATAGTTTTTTAGTTTGCCTTGTTTGGAAAGTTAAAAAAATTCAGACATCTCTCCCCTTACTTTTTCGCTCATGTAATTACATGTAAATGTCTTTCAAAATTCTTCTAGTGTGTGTATTAAATTCCACTTCATCCTCGTCATCATTCATGGCTACCAGTTGTGAAGTCTTACTTTGAATGTCCTTTGTGTCTTCGACCATGCAAAACTAATTAAATTGACATTGGCAGTACAGGGCAATATATGCAAAACAGCTATGCACCTATAGCTATGCTTAACTGGTAGAATCACAAGCTGGTTGAAGTTGGAAGAGTCCTCTGGGGGGCACCTGGTCCAATGCCCTGCTCAAGCAGAGCTACCGAGAGCCAGTTGCCCGGGATTGTCTCCAGATGGCTTTTTACTATCTCCAAGGATGAAGACTATACAACCTCTCTGAGCAGTCTGTGCCAGTGCTCAGTCATCCTCACAGTAAAATAGTTTCCTGCTATTCACAGGGAACCTTCTGTGTTTCAGTTTGTCTTTGGTCTTGTCACCAAAAATCAATTAAATATTCCCTGGTTTCACCTCCTTTACAGCCTTCCATTGTGAGCCACCTTGTCTGCAGGCTGAACAGCCTCAGCCTTTCCCTTATGAGAGATGCTCCAGTCCTTTAACCACAGTGGCCCTTCACTGGACTCTCTCCAGTATGTCCATATCTCTTTTGCACTGCAAAGCCCAAAACTGGACAGAGCACTCCAGTGTCTGTCCTCACCAGTCCTGAGTAGAGGAGAACTGTGCCACCATACAGGACTGCACACATCAAACATATACCAGCATTTTCTGAAGTTGTTTTAGTACTTCCAGATCTCAGGACTAGCATTCTCATTTTCTTTTTCAATTACTGTACTAGATACACTGACAGCAATTAACTTAATAAAACAGATTGTGTGGTGTGTTCACCCATTCCATGTAACTCTGTGTATGGACACATCTGTGTTTCCTACTGGAAAGATATTCAGAAGACCCCATTTAGGCTACATTTAGTGTCTTTTATGCAGAGTCTCAGCTTGCTCTGTGTTAGCTTGCTTTTAGTTTTTGTTAAACAATTCAACAGTGTATTCTTCACTGTTTGAACTTTCATTTACGTTGCTATTAGGTTCTCATCTGACAGACAGATATGGCTCTTGTAACTCTCTTCTTATCTGGAGAAGTAATTTTATTTTCTAAACATGGCTCATGCCAGCCATGCATATTATTTCCCTTGTCTCTCCTTCTCTAAAGACATTTTTCCTGACATATACCTCTTGGATTTCTTAATTTCAGAGAAGATTAATGCCAGTAGCTACTTAAATCATCTGCAGGTATGTACATTCTCCAGTAGCTATTTCTATTAACCATGCATCTTGAATTCAAGGAATGGTCTCTGAGAGAGACCTGCAAGGTTAGGGGTTTTTTACTGCTGATCTGTACAATCATTTACTAACTTGAGTTTGAATATCTTCTCTTTCACACTTTCATAGCCCAGCAGAGGCCTCTTAATAATTCTTGGACACAATTTTAAAAGTGTAGCAAGGTTAACATGTAAACAAATGAGTAAAATATTATATGTCTTGTGTAAAAAGAAAGCTTAACCCTTTCCAAAAACAAGTAATCTTGGGAGTTTTATGCAATTCTGAAGAAGTGATCTGAAAAACAAACATGGTGTTTTTCCTTTTTTTTCAGCCATCTATGTAATTTAATAAGCACCCAGGCAAATGGTCATGATATGTATTTGAATGTAACCATCCTCAAATGACGAATCAGGGTTTCAATATCTTCCTGCCCTCCACAACGGTTAGGCTGGCAGGTACCTTCAGAACCATCAAAAATGCTTTACTGATTTTTATCTCATTTAGATCACCAAGATAAAACTTTGTCAGCAATGTGTCAGTAAATATAGCATGGATTTTTGTATATTTCAAACCACAGCTGTCAATGTTTTCTGTTTAAATACATACTGCATCAACTTCTTTGTTGGGCTTCTTTTAAAAAGCCCACTTACTTCTAATACTGTAATAAATTATTCCAGGAGATGATCAGGCAGGATCTGAATGTTAAGAAGGGGCAGCATACAGAAGTTTTATATTTCTAGTTCCTTTACTTTTAAAAATTAAATACTTTGGTAATGAAATAGCTCAATGAAGCATTCATGTGAAATACCCAAGATTAAAACCACCAGAATAATTAATACTTGTTATGAGGAAATAATAGAAATAGGACCAATAAGGAGATGATGTTTTCCTCCCTCATAACAAGAACTGAATTGCTGATCAGGACTGAGAGGGCCCTATACTCAATGAATACAGAAAAGGTAAAGCTGCCAAACTTGTACTTCCAGAATCTGACTGTAAAAGGAAAAGCAGTAACTTTTGATCCTAACAGCAAGTCATATTGTAAGCTGAGAAAAAATGAGCAAGCAGTAAAAATGAAATACATTATTAATTTTAATAAGTATATATTAATAAAAAACATTGTAAAGAAAATTAGAACCAAAGCAAGTATTTTGCACTGCTTTACCACTTGAGAAAGAACACAATAACCTGCACAGCCACAACCAATGTACCACTGAAATTCCAGTTTCATCCTCATGCAAGGTTCACCTTATACTACAAAATAAAACATACAATACACTGTGCAAGAGATCCAGACTTTGATTCAGGCACTTTAGAATAGCTGTGATCTTTGTTATAAAAGAATTCTACAACCAAGGAATAAGTTTACAAATGGCAGATTAAATGGCACTTAAACCCATGCAAAAATCGGGTACACATATGCATCCTGTAACATACAGACAGATCTATCCAGTCAGTCCTCCCCACTTCCTAAACTGGATTTTCTTTCCCATCTTTGGCTTGATACCTAATGTGGCACATATTCTCAAAAAACACATGCAGAACTAGACCTGGGAAAGCAAGTCATCAGCCCACACCTGATCTGAGATCCCTCTTAGGTCTCAGACGTGTTCTGAGCAGTGAGGCAGCATAAGCACACATGTAGCTTTGTTCAGGGTAATTAGCAGAGACTACTCCTTTCTGGAGTAGCTTATGACTTCCTTGTGGCTCTAGTATCAACTTCTGTGACCAGATCTGCAGCCTTATAAGCCCCTTGAAACAGGGGATTCTCCCTGCTTGTGAACAGCAGTCATCATGCTAAGTTAGTGAAACAGACCTCAGGTCTTGCAAGACTTTGGTCTTGTCCTGGACTCTCTTAAGCCAGCTTGCTTAGCTGTGACAACACTTACTGAGCAATGAGATGACTACTATTCTTTTGGTTTTACCAAGATTTCATGGAATCACTTAGGTTGGAAAAGACCATTAAGATCATGGAATCCAACCATTAACCCAGCACTGCCAAGTCCACCACTAAACCATGTCTAAACTAAGTGCCACATCTACACATCTTTTAAATCCCTCCTGGGATGGTGACTCCCCACTTCTCTGGGCAGCCTGTTTCAGTGCTTGACAACCCTTCACTGAAGAAATTTTTTCATATCTATCTATATATCTCCAATCTAAACTTGCCCTGGTCTAACAATTGTACAATTGTGTGGTAAAATACTCTTATATATTTCTCATATATTTCTGTAGGTAATGGATGATAAAAACAAATAGTTACTGTAGTGGGTGAACTACTTTTTGTACTAAAATAATGTACTGTGAAGCAGTACAAGCATGTGGTGACAGTGAGTACAATGGAATTTTGGGCACAGAATGATGCTGAAGGCCCCAGAGCTATAAACAACTCTCCAGCAGTCAGCTCCTGGTTATTAAATGAATGTAACCTTGGGAGCTGTGCAAAGCTTGCAATAAGCTTAACAAAACCCAGAGATATGCAGCATATACAGATCACAGCATACATTAAAAACCCAGATGCGATGCCACAGTGCAGATTAATGAAGAAAAAGCAAGGTGAAGTGAGAAAAAGAAGCCATTAACATCAGCATCATGGTCATCCTATGAAAAGACCTTGAGTGCTGACACCTTGATGATTACACTGTTAAGACTTCAATTAGACTAACAATAAATTCTTCTTGACTTCACCTATCAGGTCCTCCCTTTTTTCCATAACAAGGTTTGGAGTGTAACAAGTTGGTGGGACATCAAGCACCTATTCTGTAACCTAGATGCAATGAATTGGTAGCAGATTCAGACACTTTGAGATTGCAAAAGGGTGAATGGCTGGAAGAAAAATAAATTGCAGCAATGCACCATCACAGGTCAAAAGGAAGAAAAGTAGAGCTGCTATTTTCAAGAAATAACTTCCATTACTTATGTAAAAATATTTAAAAGAAATTTTTATCTATACATCTCCCTATATTAAGGGGGAAAGACATTGTTATATAGTGTGCCAAAGTAACAAGTACCCTTTCTTCAAGATCTGGAGAACAGAAAAACAACATTCAAAACTAAGATATAAATGATGAAGTGGTCTGTAAGAGAGGTGATAATGTAATTCCTGTCATTTTTCTGACAGTCAGCCTCACAGACTGCTCTGCCAATCACCAAGAATAGCAACAGTCACCTAGCAAGGAGAAATTATTATAGACAGTGAAAGATAAGGACAAAGAGTTTGTAGTTTTGCTGGGATTCCTGACTCTCAAATGCTGAATATTTATGTTAACTTATCACTACAGTTCACATACTTCAAATGCAATGCATAAATTATTTTGTGTGTCACTGAAAAACAAATGGCATTTTCTTCGAAGTTAGGTATTCTGGGCACAATAAGGTAAATTATAGTTTAATAATTGATGTCATTGTTGCTGTCTTTTCTAATCCTGTGAGTGGTTAGAGGGAGCAGTGACTTAAATTTCTGAGTAATCTCTTTTGCCTGTGGAAGAGATCACAGCATGAGAGAAAACACACCAATTCAGGTAGCTGCTGTCACAAGCTGCATGTTAGATGACATCATCCAATGCTGAAAGGCCATAAACATGAAGCATGCTTTAAAGGTGTTTGTCAGTCTGCTATTGCCCAAGGCTGTAACTATGTGTGTGGCAAACAGACACTCCAAAGATAATTAGAGAAATCCAAATGTGCTTCCTTGCAGTTTTTGCTGTAAGAGGTCTTTTTTTCTCTGGGAGACATCAGAAATTACTCACACACTTTCAGAATGAACCCTGAGTGATCTCTTTACATCCAAAGCCCTCATAATGCACATTCTTAAGTGTTTATTCAACTTCTCCCCAAGCAATTCCACATTTTTGGAACCTTGTCAGACAGCTGACAGGATGAAATACAAAGCAGTTCCCATAGACATTCCTTGTTTCCCATAAGCTATGTGAAGACAGCAGTATAATTCATGTTTCTTGATACATCCCAAAATCTGACAGTCTCAAATGTTACAGCAGTTAGCTAAAGCTGAAGCTCCACTGTGTCTGAAGAGGCGCAAAAGGAAAGGAAATAGTTCTGAAGAATTTGCTTCCTTTGAAACAGCCTTCACTATTGATGATCTATCCTGTCATATTTTAAGACTGTCTGCAACAAAAATTTAAAAAAAAATCCTTTCGAATTCATTCAATGTTTCTTGATCCACAAATATTTTCAGGGGGAAAAAAAGTTTATGAGTAATCAGAAGGTTGTAATCAAGCAAGATCTATCGTCACCACAATGAAGCCAACAGATAATGATAACCAAGCCTAATCCTTGTAACCCAAATAGAAATAAAGGCCCAAAGTAAGCACAGTTCACCTTGGCACAGCTGTCTCATTCCTTTGCTAGTGATGTGCTGAAGCCCCATGCAGTAACACTTCCTTGTAACTAGATAATCATGGCACTCCATTGGAATGCTGAATGATCAAGGATAGATCTTTATAGGAAGCCCTGTGAGGCTGAAGAACCCTGCTAGATCCAAATATTGCAGGAAAACACACAGCATCTTTAATGTGACCTCTAGGCCTAACACTGACCAGTCCAAAGCAGAAAGCTGGTATTTATCATTGAAATCTCTGGCCATCTGTTCTCTAAAGCTTTACAATAATTATGTTCTGCACATATCTAAGCAACAAGGCCAGTTTTGTAGCTGACTCATAATCCCACTCCCTAAAATTGCTTCATTATATTAGGAAAGTTGTCTTAAAAAATTGGGGGTGGGAACTCTTTCTCTTTTAAATTGCTACATCTAACATCAAGAATGTGCCCATCTTTGTTTATGCTGTTTTATATGAATGAAACCAGGCCCCTAACAAATATCATTCAATGCCTGCAGTGTCTTGATATTGCACTGGTAGAAATATTTAAATTCCCTTTTCATTTTTAGATAATTGAAGCTTGGCTTAAATGCACTCCACAACATTCATTTTGGTCTGAAGAAAACAATCATTTTTCTCTTTTTTTAATTCTCACTGATGCAAAGCTAAAATGCCTTCCAGTGCCAGCCACAATTTGTTTTGTGGTTAGTGGAAAATGAAGTAATGCCTTTAAAATGCCTAACAGCTGGTGATGGAAACCTCATCCAGGAAATTCTCAACACTTGCAGTTTTGCTTTGCCCTAGAGTATTGACCACCCCTGTATTGAAATATTTACCAACCCACCAATGGACAAAACACATCTTTTCTTTGCCTAGTCTCTTGGATTTCTTCCGTTCTTCTGTTCTTGTGGGTGATAATAATCTAATCCATGAAAAATAACACCCCATGAATTAATGAATGCAATTGATAAATTATGTCTCAAATAGTTCTTGCTATGCTCAGCATAAAGGCTAATTATTCTTCTTCACTTGTCCACAATGCTGTTTTGTTTAGCAAGCCTGAAAAACAATGCCCATTGTTTTTTCTTTAGCTGCACTCCATGTAATTTGTATTTGCATGGGAGAACAGGAGGAGTGGCTTTGAATAATTCAAGTTGAAAAGCCCAGGAGTTCTCCACAGAAGCATTCCCCTACTCAACTTTCCAGGGAATTAGCACAGCTCAATATCTTGCAGTACTGGGTCCTAAAAATATCCTTCACGGCTCACTGCAGTTCATTTGTTGAGTATACATGTACACAAAGATTCAATTCCTGCATGTATCACTGAAAGTGGTTTTAGATTTAATTTCTCAGGGGTTGAATGCCATAGAAGCCCAGTTAGAAAGCATTTTCTGCACTTAGTATTAACAAAGTCCCTTAGCAGGCCACTCTCACAGCATAAAATTCACTTAAATACTCTATTGAATACATGGTAGTAGATTCATGGATGTAAATAGCCTTTAGCTTTTATCAGAAATACCAACACAGGCATTAAGAACATTAGCATTGGGACCTCTAAGTATATCAAACATGGTATTTTAACTGAAGAGCGGGAAGCAAGGGATAATAGCATGACTGTCAAAGAAACTGGAAGGAGGGAATGAAACTTACACAGTCTGTCTCCAGGGAGACAGTCATTTAGGTTTGAAAAGACCTTTAAGGCCATTGAGTCCAACCCTCAGTCTGGACAGTTCTTATATGTGACTTTACTGGATGAGCCCTTTGGAGCCTAGGGGCTTGACTATCATTCTCTCTTGCTTTAACTTGCTCCATCTGCCAAATCAGCATGGACATATGTCATTGCTGCATCAGGAGATAAGAACAGCCTGTCCACTCCTGAAAAATCGCTTGGTCTTCACATGACTTGGTTGCTCAAATGTAAATGGAAGAAATGGCAGTAATCTTCCTATTGAAGGCTGGAAAAGTTCAATGAGGTTTCAGGTCAGAGAATCACAGAATATGTTGGCTTGGAAGGGTCAGTCAAGTGTGAGTTAGGGATTGGAAATCCAAACGCCGTACCCTGCAAAGGTCATCTTGCCAGCAAAGCACATATGAAAGATCTACCCTGCCAGCAGACAGCATTTTGTCATACAACACAGATATAAGCTGTCCGAGCCCTGTCAGGCTGTCTCACATTGCATGGCAGTGCTCCCCTCAAGCAGGGAGCACTCACCTTCAGCATGACCACAGAGTTCAGGAAGGCAGCCATAGAGCAGGGATATGCTATGTGCTCCACTCTTTATTTTGTCACCCACATTGGTTATGATTAAAGCCAGCTCTGTGTCTAGATTTTCAGCCTGGGAGATGATCAGTGTATTTTGGGAAAAGCTTCTCCTTCAACGGCTACACAGAATGAAAATGTGAAGCATGCCTAATTGATGTGGTATGGTGGTGTAAGGTCTGGATACAGAGGGGAAAATCTTTCCAGCTCCACATCTTATGGTTCTAGTCCTGCACAAGAAGAACAATCTGAATCAAAATTCTGAAATCCCTTGCACTTCTGATATTGTTACCTGTTCATAATAATAGTCCTGTTCTCTTGGAAATACCCTGGAGTACAGCCAAATAGAACAATTTTACATAAAGATCATTTTGCAATCCTTCACAAACAGACACAACTTTTCTTTAGCATAGATGCTAAGAATCCACAGGTATCTCTGGAGGGAAAACAGAAAACAGACTTTAAAACTCTCACTGGCTCATCTGTGAGACAGAGTTTCCCTTCTTGTTGCCAGAGAACTCAAGCTCACAATAGCCTGTTTGGTCACACTGCAGGAGGACAAAAAAATTGGTAAACCACAAAACTGAGACCTTTTGCAGGCAGAGAGCAAAAGAAAAAAATGACAAGTCAAGCAAATTACCATCCCACAGTCTGTTGATATCACTGCACTTCTCTTGCTATTGTCCTTGCTTAGTTTCTGATCTGTTCAGTGTTCTGACACCCAGTTCTCCCCATTTAGTTCAGGCTCATTTAGTTCAGGCTTAATCCAAAGCTCATTTAGTTCAGGTTTAATGAGGACAGACATCCTACAGGTCTCATGCTCTATTCTAATTAGTAACTCAGAAAACGGTGGGGAAGATCAGCGGACCTTCCCCAGCTGGCATGGCCAAACAGGATCTGGAGACAGGAGGCAGAGTTGCTGGACCCAAACTTAGTCTGATCACCCAGACTTACCAAGTCCTTTCCTCTCTCCTAGCACATGAGATATCACCAAATGATAAAAAGAGCAGCTATCAAGACAATAGGAGGAACATAGGAACTGCAATAATAGGCCTTTGTATTAATACTATCAATGACAGTATTAGTCTGGTCCAGGATTCCTGTAGCTACATGTCATTATATATGGGACCTCATCCTGACAGGATTCCAACAATGCACTTCAGTACTCACTGGTAGACAGCAGATGAAGTCAGTGGGTATGTCTAGCGGAGAGGATCCTGGACAGGAAAACCAAAAGTATTAGACTGCTAAAGGTCAGTGAAATGCAAGTGGAACTGCAGGAAGGATGATGCACAAGAGCAGGATATGAAAGGCTAGGTCACAGTGTATGAAATTTTCCATATAAAGAAAGGTGACAATAAATATCAGCAATACCTCTGCTTTTCCTCAGATGTACTCTGTTAAGGATTGTGAGGATTCCTTCCCCTACCATACAATCAGTGCTGTACCTTTGCTGAATTTATTAGCTAATTTTATTAGCTTCATGGCTGGACCTACCGAAATAGACTCAGCTATCCTTGCATAAAGTAATATGTAATCAACTTCTTAGGGCAGATCCTCAATGCGTCTAGGGCAATTCAGTACATGAAGTGGCCAAGGTAAAGCTACAGGGGAGCATTGTACTTAAAAAAAAAAAAAAAAAGTGTTGCTGAAATCAAAGGACCAAGTTGGATTCAGAAAAAAGTGAGCTGAGTAGAATCAAGTCAGAACATGACTTTTCTCTGCTATTTTCTCACCCTGCCAACTCACTCTCTGGCAAAGCAGAAGGCCTTGGTTAAGGATACTCTTACTCCCCTGTGCTTTTGCAGGGAACAGACCACAAGGTAAACCTAAGCTGGTGCCCATGCTCACACACTCACATTATCAGAAACAAGCCAGTCACTATGCTCAGAGCCACTGCCTCCAAGGGCTGCTTGTAAAGCATGATTAACTACCGGTCCCTGAGAGCAATTCGCTTGGCTAGGCAAAGCAATACAAAAAATGTGGCTTCTTGTACCAGTGCAGGGAGATGGGACCATAAAACAGACTTCAATATGAAGCACTTACAGGCTCTTTGTAGCACTGACTAGGTGAGATAGTTCTGACCATCATGGCAGGCACTGAGACAGGCCTGGAAAATAATTGAAGGCTTGTTGTTTGATAATAGCTGGTGTTGTGTCAGGAGTGCTGCTAAGGTGAGCCTTGTTCATCATCAGGGCTTCATGGACAAAGCAGGGCATAAGACCCCTATGACCTGATGTTAATCCCAGCAGTGTTTGTCTCTTTTTTTAAATAGTTTTTCTTCAAAAAGTTAGATGTAAACTGTTGACTGCTCTGCAGTGAAAAAACTTGAGAACTTGTTCATTGGCCTGGAACAGAACACAGGACACAGGTCAACTAGAAGGCAAAGTTGCTGGCTTTGAAGGTGAATGAAGAGCCAGTCTGCCAGAATAGTGTCATCTGAGGGCTCTGAGCTGATGAACAACAGCATATGTTGGAAAATATAGTTAGTATAGAATCATCAAATGGTATGGGTTGGAAGGGACCTTTATCTCACATGGTTCCACCCCCTCCCTCCTCTTCTCCCTGTCATGGTCAGGGACACCTTCCACTAGGCCAGGTTGCTCAAAGCCCCATCTAACCTGACCTTGAATACTTCCAGGGATTGGGCAGTCACAGCTTGCCTGGGCAACCTGTGCCAGTGACTAACCACCTCACAGTCAAGAATTTCTCCCTTACATCTACTCTAAATTTGCCCTCTTTCAGTTTGAAGCCATTCCCACTTCTCCTAGCATGACATGCAGTAGTAAAGTGCCAAGAGGAAATGTTCCTCTGAATATTAAAAATAAGTTCTCCAAAAATCATCCAAGAACCTTAAAACTGTATATTTCAGGTTTTCCCGAAGGCTTCCATGAGGGGAATACTGTACATGTTATTTAATTAGATTCTGAACAAACTTGGGCACATATCCTCACATTGGTTGACTGCACTAAAGCAACAAAGTTTACCATGAGAGCGAAGATAGAATATGCCCAGTTGTTTGCAGGGCTAGTCTTGCAGACTCTCCGGTTCAGGAACCAAGACTTCAAACTGCCTCTAGACAAACAATTTACTAAAATACTGGGACTACACAGTTGTACCAGCATCTGTATGCATCTAAAACCAATACATGACCTGAAGCAGGTTTTGCCTCTGGGATGCACAAGGAAATAACAGGAGTTTGGCAAGTAAGTATGACTGCATTGCATTGAGCAGATGTGATTTAATTTTTCACAGTATCACACAGACCTGCTTTGAAGTGATGTTGAATGAACATACAGAGGTGACCATTAAACTGCTTCTTACACCAAGACAACTTGACTGTATTTCCCTGTATTACTCTTTTCTTCTGAAGACAAGAACTACCAACAGCTCTGACATTCTGGTTCCTAGATGTATTTAAACAGAATCAAAGAATCATAGAATGTGCTGAGTTGGAAGGAACCCAATCATCAAATCCAAGTCCTGGTCCTGTGCACTACACCCCAATAGTCACACCATGTGCCTGAAAGTGTTGTTCAAATGCTTCTTGCACTGTCAGACTTGGTGCTCTGACCACTTCTCTGGGGAGCCTGTTCCAGTGCCCAAACACTCTCTGGGGGAAAACCTGATATGTAACCTAAACCTCCCCTGACTCATATGGTTATATACACATCAACTTTTGAAGCAGCTTGCTTTTCTTCACTTCCCAATTAAAATGTTAAAATGCACTCTAGATCCCAAAAGGGCTTCTTAATCATATTTTAATTTTTATGGCTCAAAAAGGTACTTACAGAGTATACTAAAATCCATTGTAATTACAATAGCTCCTTGCAATCAATGTCCCGCCCATTTTCCCATGCGTAACATCATGTCACTGATCTCACATGAAAATTAACACAGGACTGACTAACAGTTTCAGGAAATACAAGGCTGATAAACAATGTTATCTGTTGTACTGTTCACACTCCCAAATCAATTAGCTGTGGCAATTTTATGGAATGGTGGTTTGTCCCTGCACTTCTTTATTTTTTCCTTACACTTCCATACTTGACTACGCATCTTCTTTTAACTTTAACTATCATTGTTAGTTCATCCCTAAATTCTTTAAAAATTACGTGTTCTGCTGTTTCACCTTCCTTTAAATGTAAGTATCTATTTCACAACCACCTATTCTTTCTGTCATCGTTCTGTATAGGGATGTTTTGATGGAAACAACGAGAAACCCAGTGAAGCACAATCAGTAAACATATTCCTTTGGATAAGACTACTTATTTTTTTAATCACTCAAAAACTCCTTGTTAAGAAACCACAATGATCCAAAAATTCTATCCAAAATGTACATTAATAGACTGGATAAAGAGCACAGGTGGAAAATTCATTATGCCGGTCTCTGAGGAGACAAATTCAAGTTTCAGATTTTATGGGTATCCAAAGGTGATCATAGACTGAAGATCTGATTTATAATTACTTTTAAACTGCTTTCCTGCCTAAAAGAGTGGGGATCCTTCCCTCCAAAGCACAGCCCACTTTCCCAAACTACAAAAATAAGCCTACCAGCAACAGGTCTATTTTTCTTCGCTTTTGCACTTATTATTTTTAAAGAGGCTACATGGACTTACGCGATTCCACAGACTACAGGTGAAAACTCACTGGACTGAGTAGACCCTCCACCTGAAATTCAATGTAGCCCAAGCAGAATTTCTGCAAAGCTTGAGCCTGTTCTCCCTGTTGTCAACTGCAATTAAATCTATAACAAAAGAAGAAAGAAAGAAAGAAAGAAAGAAAGAAAGAAAGAAAGAAAGAAAGAAAGAAAGAAAGAAAGAAAGAAAGAAAGAAAGAAAGAAAGAAAGAAAGAAAGAAAGAAAGAAAGAAAGAAAGAAAGAAAGAAAGAAAGAAAGAAAGAAAGAAAGAAAGAAAGAAAGAAAGAAAGAAAGAAAGAAAGAAAAAGTATTTTTAAAAGCCAATTGGGCCTTTCAATATTTGGGAAAACAGTACTTGCACAGTCTACAAAAAGTAATCCATTACACAACACTAGAATGTAAAATTAGTCTTGTAGGGAAGTGCAGCACAAAAATACTGAACTATACACGCCTGTGCATCCATAGTAGGGTTTCCAGCTCACCTGAAATATTATTTGAGATGGTATGGCTCTCCTGGAACAAAAGTAAGTGCACATGTGAGTAATACATACAGTTCTCAGAAAGTACTACATCACATTTCTTGTGGGTAACCAATGCAGCTCTTTGCCCAATAAACAAACTGTTAAACCATCGAATTTCTCAAATAGCAAATTCTACTTTGGAAACTGCATGGAAAATAACCAATGGATTTTTCTAAAAATGGAAGGATTCTTCCCCTTTTAGATGCAAAACACCACTCAAAGAGCAAATCTGATTTATGGCAAAAACCCTCCGTCTTCTGAGAATTCACAACACATATTACACTACCCCAATCTCTGCTTTTAGTTGTGCCGAAGTGCAAGGCCCAAGTTAAACACAAAAAGGAGAAAAGGCTGAATGCATGTTCTGAGTCTGTCCTAAGAAGTGATCTAAGGTCTTGAAAGTTCTCTATACTTGGAATATTGTCTGAAATAAACTGGAGTTTCATGCAGCGTGCAAACATGACCGCACTATGTTTACTTGTGGAAAACAGATATGGCTGATCATCCTTCAAATTGAGAGTGTGATATTCTGCAGAGCCATCGAGTCAATAACAGTGGAACACATTTCATGTAACAAAAATGGGCCTAAACATGATGTATCATATAATAAAATGTATCTATTTGTAACCTCACTATGAAATAAAGTAGCTGACCAAAAAACCTCCCCATGTAAGACTGGACATGAAAAATCCTGCAGCACATTGAAATTTCATGGGAAATATAGGTAGCAATGCAAATGTTAAGCACCCAAGATGAAATTTATCCCTCACAAGACATTTACTCCAAGGACTAATACCCAGAATAGAGCCCCAAAGCATAAAGCTGTGCTGTGTAACCCAAACACAGATTTAGCTGTGCCACCATGGTATGGTTTCTTGCCACAAAGGGATTCCACCTGTTAGAGTTGGCTCTAGTGCTGAAGCAAATAGCTGCACAGTATTCCAGTCATGGGGCAGGATCTGAATTATTTGAGAAACTCAGCATGACCAAGCAATTTGTGCTTGTGGTCCAGAAGGCCAATCCTATCCTAGGCTGCACCAAGAATGTGGACCTGTTGGAGTGAGTCCATGAGGATGATCTGGAGCACCTCTCCTATGAAGACATTTTGAGAACACTGGGGCTGCTCAGCTTGGAGAAGAAAAGGCTCTGAGAGACCTTACAGCTCCTTCCAGTATGCCAAAGGGGCTCACAAGAAAGCTGGAGAGGCACTTTTTACAAGGGCATGTAGTGATAGGACTTCAAACAGAAAGAGGGAAGGTTTAGATTAAATATTAGAAAAAAAACCTTCTTTACTATGAGGGTATTCAGACACTGGAACAGGTTGTCCAGAGAAGCTGTGGGTGTTATGTCCCTGCCAGTTTGGATGCAGCTTTGAGCAATCTGGTCTGTGCAAAATGACCCTTACCTTACCATGGTGGGGAGTTAGAACTCGGTGATCTTTAAGGTCCTGTACAACACCAACTATTGTATGATTCTATGAATTATCCCATGCAAAGCTTAGGTGTGCTACTCTGGCAGCCAGTGAGTGCATTCAGAGTTGTGATGGGTTTTCCCATACTGCATTGCCCTGCACTGTCTAGAAATAATTCTCTGGCCCTTGTAGCATAAATTCTTGAGGGAAACCAAAGGGTCATAAAAGTTACGAGAGTAATTTATCACATTCATTAGCTCATCTAACCTCCCAAATACCTCAGCCATTCTATTTTCTTCAGAAGTTAGATCAAAACAAGACATTTAGAAAGACCTCTGATTTTTGTTAAGATTTCAAGCAACCTTGCGTAATTGATCCCTATGTTATCCTTATTGCTAGAATAACACAGCTTACTCAAGGTTGCATTTTTTAAACTTCCAGTCATGGAATCACCTTATGTCATAAGACTATAGATTTAAAGACTATAAATCCCTCCACTATTATGCCTTTTCCTACACACAGTGATTCATTTCCTTCTTACCCTTTTCTTTGATAAACTTTGTGTGAGATCCTTAAACCTTATGTCAAAGCTGATTTTCTATCTTGAAAGGCAAACATCAGATCTGGAAACAATATTCTAGTCAGTTGTTATGCATGCTAAGTACCCAAGAAATATCATTTCCCTATTTGTATTTGCCATTTCTCACTTATATATTCAAGGATTACATTAGCCCTTTTGGCAACAGCAAACCAAGAACTTACACTGAACCTGCTACATAAGAAAATCCCTCCACAAAACAATCTCCAGTCCTGGAAGTAACCACTGTGTTCTTCATTGCTTGCTTGCAGCAGCATTAAAACACATTATTTTTTTAATGAAACAATTGAATCCAGCTATTCAGATAATTCTTACTAGTAATTTGGACAGATTACTACAGAACCATTGAATAATTTAGATTTAAAAGGTCCTGAAAAATATCCAGTCTAACCTCTTGCTCAAAGCCAGGCTACTGTCACAGTAAGAACAGGCTGCCCAGGTCCTTTCTCAGTCAAGTTAATTTCACAGTCTCTCTGGATATCTTTCAAGGTTTACCCACTTTCATGGTGACTTTTTAAATATATAATCTGTATTATCTACAAGCATAGTCATGGAAGCCTTTATGTCCACATTTTAGGTGTTTGAACAAAATACTGGATTTTGTTTAAAAATTTAGCCACAAAAAGTCTGCAAACATCTTATTAGCAATAGCCTTGTTCACTGGCACCTGATCACTGTTAGAGATGTGTCATAACCCAGTTATAGTCCACATAAAAGATATAAAATCTGTTAGTTGTCTAATTTCGTTGATTCAGTAAGCAATATGTGATATTGAATTAAAAGCTCCAATACAGCTTAAGGAATCAACAAGAAGACTGAGAGTCAGACTAGTTGATTATGTCCAAAAACATACACCTTCTAAGACAGAAGGCTGGCTGACACTCCTTCTTTCTGACTGCTAACTTTTGCTATTGGAGTCCACTGTTTCTTTTGGGAGTTGCCAAAGTAAGAGCTACTGCTCAGCTCCTTGCTTCATTCCACTGCCTTTCTCCAGTTGTTAAATTCAGCTGTACGACTTCTGCAATTTTTCCAATTCAGTTGTTTAAAGTATTCCTCAGCTAGGTCTTGAGAATTAACTGTGCAGTTATGCTAGTTAGAAAATTTTTAATTTCAGCAAATGCTGCTTTTCATCTTCCTTGAGTGCAGCTAATACTTCCATTCAAGTCTGTCATCCAAGTGCCAATTAGCCCTTGTGGCACACAAAATCTGACCTGTGGTAGCTAAAAACGATAAGCCCAGAAGGAGCTTTTTGCATTCCACTGGCATACTGCTTAAGCCCAAACACTGATATTTCTAAAGTTGTATGTTTCTAAGAAGTTATATATTTGCCATTAATGCTACATATTTACTGGCAAAAAAGTTACTCTTATAACAGTATTTTGCTTTAAAATATCTGTTTGCAAGATGGTACTTTAAGAAAGCAAGTCTGAAGGTTATGAAGTCCACATGGAAAGCAACTGGGTTGGCTAATTTACCTGGCATCTTGCTCTTAATATTTTTTAAAGACTTTTATGTGTAATAAAGTTTTTTCAAGTCTCATAACAGTTTGAGTGCCATCACATTAGGTTGTTATATCTCTAAATTTGAATTTGTTCTTCATTCGGGACTATGAATCCAATATATAATAATGTGACTACTTAAGAGGAGCTATTACACTTTATGTCAATCCAGCTGCTATGCAAGCACATAAAATTTGTGTAATAAAAATCCATATGTTAATTTTTATTTTAAAAACTGTTTGCCAGGAACTGATTTCTCTTTGATATTTTAGTTAATTGAAACGTTTTCTTGACAAAATAACCAAATAGGCTACTGTTTATTTTTTTATTAATTAGAGAACTTTGTGTTGAATTCAGTTTATCAGAAGTGGGTGGTTCATATATATATTTAAATGTCTCTAATTTTGAAACAACCACATCTATTTTTAATCTGCTATGAAAATTAGTAATGGCAAATTTCCCACAGCTTCCCCAGTTTTCTACAGTAGTGCTTAAATACCCTTGCAGCTGAAAGCTTTTACTGATGTGCAGGCTTGAACTGCTGTACTTTCAAGTTCTCTGTGGTATGTGAAAAGCCAGAGGGGGTGAGGAGAAGAATGCTACCTTCCCCTTTGGAGTGACACTAGCCCCTATCCCAGTGCTCCTTAGGCAAACACAAAACCACAGATGCTTCACAGGGCAATAGTTTAAGAGGATACCATTCTTCACTCTGTCATTTTATTTCTCTACACTACTGTCCACCAAAGAGAAGGCAGCAGAACTCAGTGGGACTCTGCCACACCTTTGTCGGATGGCAACCGGCCACGTTCCTTTATCTTCCTGTGGACAAGGCTAGACGACCACAAAGCTGTCGACGAACCTCCCAGAGCTCCAGTGTGAAATTCCACTTTCGGGGATGGTCTTCTGCGGATGCCTTCGTGCTCGCACAAGCTACAGGCTGTGTGCAAGAGGTGGCTGCTAAGTGTCTGTGACCAACGTCGCGCTCTGCAGCGGTGAGGACTCAGCCCCTCGTGGTGGCTGTGCTGGGTGTGCTGCTTTACTGAGGACAGCTGGCCGCACGCAGCACTTACAAAAGAGGTGATGGCTTGGTTCATCCAACAGGGCCGCTACGTGGTATGTCCCTTAATCCGAGGCCCTGCACAGCGCCAGGTACCGCCTCTCCCGGCTCCGCACGCGGATTTTCCAGCCCCGCAGTCAGCGCTCGGAGCAGGGACTGCCCCAGGCACAACCCCCGAGCCGCTGCCCCGTCGCCAGCCCCGGGGCCGCACGTATCGGTACAGCCCGGCACAGCCCAGTGCGGCTCGTCCCGCCCCGCCGCCCCCGGCCCAGGCGAGGCCGCGCCGCCAGATCCGGCCCCCGCCGATCCTCCCCGCCCTGCGGCGCTGCGGAGCTCCCGCCCGCGCCCCTCTCTCTCGCTGCGCCGGCCGCTGCGGCATCCCCGAGGCGGCAGGACCGGCGACAATCCGGCCCCGCGCACAGCCTGGGTCGCCGAGGTTCCCTGCCCCGAGGCGAGCGCGGCGAGGCGGGGACAGGCCGCCGGGTCCGGCCCCGGTGGAGCAGCGATGCCGGCAGCCCGCGCCGGGCCCCGCCGGGCCGCCCTCCGCCCGCAGCATCGCGGCGGCCCCTGTGCCATGAGCCGCCCTCCGCTGGGCACCTTCTCCGCCCCGCTCGCCTCCTCCTCCCACGGGGCCACCCTCCTCCTCCGCCCCCTCTCCCTGCCAGCCTCCTCCCCGCCCTTCCCCGCACTCCACGCCGGTGCCGGAGCCGCGCGTCACTCGGGCTCCAGCCCCGCCGCAGACATGGCGACACTGACGGCGGTCCAGCCGCTCACGTTGGACAGAGGTAAGCGCGGCTGCCACCGCTCCCCGGCCGCGCCCGCCCGGCCGCCCTGCGCCGGGGCACCGCGGCACAGCGCCGGCTCTGCCCCGCAGCCCCGGCAGCAGCGCTCCGGCCCCGCGATGCCCGGGGTCGGCTGCGGCGGCGGGCAGTGGGGAGGTGCCTCCCGCGCAGCTGAGGGAGAGGGACTGAAACGGAGGAAATAAAACTTTATGCGGGCAGGGGCCGGGGTGGGGCTGGCATCCCGCCTCCGGCAGCGCGGCCGTGGCGCGGGACGCGGCTCCGAGGCCGGCGCTCCGCTCCAGAGACGCTCCCCGGTACCGCCCCGCCGTCCCCGCCCTGCGGGGCTCCCCCGTGGGCGCCCCCTCCGTGCCTCGGCACCCAGGGCCCCGCGCCGCCGCCCCCGCAGGTGGCTCGGCCGGGGATGCTCCGTGGCGGGGCAGCGCCGTTGGGCAGCGAGTCGGGAGACTGCATCTCTCGTCGTTTGCTGGCAAAATGCGGCTTTTTGGCGGGCTTGCGCAGGGATGTGGGAAGTGCGGGGAAACGATCGTGACTGCAACTTACAAGTTCGTCGACGGTAATGATGTTACCCTACAAAAGAGCTGCTCTGCGTATTCTCATAGACAGCTACTCGGTCTGGGTAGGGAAAGCGCTTGGTGTTTGGTTATCCTTGAGGCTGTATCAGTAACCTTACACAGATAGTCTAAGAGGGTGCTGAAATCTTTAAGTTGCGTTGCAATTCAACTATTGCCTCCGGGATGTAAAAAGTGGACCTCTCCCCTGTTCTCGTAACAAGGCTCAGCAGAAACGTCATTAGATTTCTGTGGGTTATGGGGGAGAGTAACTTGCCATTCTGATTTGTTTTGTTTCTTCCGCTCCATTGGATAGAGAGGTGCAACAACTCTCAGTACAGCATCCTGAATTGCCGCGGTATCCTTGCTCCTCACTTGCATCCACAGGCTCCAAGATTCTCCCAGCCCCTGTAAATCTTGAAATCTTGAAAGCATAATTGAGGCCAGTGAGGTTTTTTCCAGAAGATTAAGATGGGTTTTCGAAGTAAGATAGAGAGGGGTTTTTTGCTGTAAATCCTATAAAAAGAAAGAACACAAACTCATTTTCAAAATTATAAAGGAGAGTTAGGAACCTTTTCTAGAACCCAGCTGAGAGCAAAACAGCCCACAAAGTGCTCTAAATGCAGTTTGCTGAACTTAAATTCCAGCACTGGTAGAAATAGCAAAGTGCTAGCCTGCGCTTTCAATTAAACTGCTCAGAAATCCACTGTGTAATCTACAGTTTCACCCTAATACTGTTTTCAGTAAGCAGGACAAATCTATTTTCTGGCAAAGGGTTGAACAGATGGCAATCCATTAGCAAACCTGGCTTTTCAAAGGAAAGTATTGCTATTTCAGAATTATACATTCCTTTTCATTACTAAACCTATGCTTTAAAAAATCCACAATACACAAAAATGCAAATTAGTCCTAATTTAAATATAAGCATCTGTTGTCTGTGTCCAGGACATGTCTAACCATTTGTCAGGGATGCCAACATTACAGTCTCCTTGGTTGTCAGCCAGGCTTGACATTAGGGTGAGTGAGATAAAACATCACAGAGTGGTAGGGTGTGATATGCAAAATGAAAATACAGGCAAGAGGAAATAAATACCACACCTGGCTTGCAAAAGGCTGTTTTGTCAGAGGGATACACTTCAAAACCTCTAACATGTTGCTGTTACATCAACTGTAGAGGGTTGGCTGAAGCAACTCCAGAAACGACTAGACCAAGCTCAGTTCTTCCAGATATTTCCTCTGTAGTCTTTCTTTCACAACCATGGGAGAAGGAAAGTTCTACATGGTGAGAGTTTCCATATTCCTGTTGCTATCGTTAAAGCAGATGAGTTACGTTTACCATCACTATGCTTTGTACAGCTCTGCTGTGATCTAGGCACAGCCCTGAAAAGTCTTGTATGCTCATATCCATTTTGATGTGTCCCACCCAGAGCTCAGCATAGCAAGAAAATAGTAAGCATTTCTGGAAAGGTGGTATTGTTAGCCTTGTGTGGCTGGGGGAGTTGCTGCTTGATCTCTGTCCAGAAAATGTTCTATGTTCCCCCTTATTAAGGGTCACAGAAATGATAAAACATCTTATGGACACAGTGGTTAGAAATCTGAATTACCCTCTGACATGGTCCCCTCCTGGACAAAACAAATTCTCTGTATTCTAGTATATAGATGGGAGCTTTCTTAAAGCCTGACGTAAATGGCATTCAAAACTTGTATGGTAAAATGAATTACCATTTAGAGGTGAAGGGTGTGTTGTATGTGAATGATTGAAAGCCAATTACATTCTGGAAGATTACTTCAGTCCAAAGCAGAGGAATTAATTTCCTTAATTCCTGTCATCATGTGCCTTTCTACCTGCACAAATGTGTGCAAGTTCCATTAGGGCTCTTTAATATGTAGAACAAGTTCACAAAATAATGGAAATTTTAATCACTTACAATTTAATCTCAAAGGCTTTTGCCTGACCTTTGTGTGGTGCTCTGCTAGGAGTAGGGGAAGAAATCCGCAACTATTTCACAGAGGAAACATAAAGCAGTGCAGCTTCATGTGGTACCACTTAGGGGAGGTGGCCCCAGCGTTGGGCACCTTTGGGAGGGGAAAGTGCCTGCCTGCTGGGTGTCTTCAGACAGCCAAGTCTTCTCCAAAGAGGGTGTGCCCTTCCTACCTTTATTGTAAATGTCTTACATCCTGAATCGATACCAACCCATCAGTAATCTCTGGTGTTCATCAGAGTTAACTGGGAGGAATTTTTTAGGCCAATTCAAACCTTAAACCCCAAAGTTGTAGGGAGCTGTATCTCGTCCCTGGTTGAGACAGAAAGTTACATGTCCGTCATAAAATGAAAAGCAAAACAAAAAAGCAAAGTTGGGATTTTTTTTAATTTTCTTTTTCATTTTATGTTCAAGGTTACGGATTTTTAAGTACATTTCCAGCTTAATTTATCTCCATTAAAAAACATACACTGTTCAATCCAATCTAGAAATGTTTAAAAATAGCCATATAGTCGTTTTTCACTTCTTCCACAGGTATGTCTTTAGTAAGAACTTTGTTGACAGTGGTTACAGACATCTCTGGTTCAGTTAGTTGTCATTTTCCAACAGTGTTTATTTGTATTGGCTTACTGCTCCTCACATCTTGTTGCCTATGCCTCTCCTCATAATGTCTTTTGGATTCCACAGAGGCATTGCCTCACCCTACCCCATGGCCAGCAGTTGCTGCCTTCTCCTTTATCATCCAGATCGCCAGGTCTCCCTTGCATGCTGCCTTCAGTCACCTTGCTCTTCTCAAAGCCCTGGTGCAGTTAACTCCATTGTGCTATGCGTTGCCCATAATCTTTACCCATTTTCACTGTTCAGCAACCCAGTTTCCTCCTCTAATTCTCTGTTCGCTGTTCTATGACTGTCAGCATCTCACCAGCTTGACATTGTCTCAAATGCTGTGTACACATTGAGCGACAGTATTCTGTTTTTCTCCAAGTGCAGTGTCATCTCCCACAGCCGACTTAGCTTCCTCCTGGTTAGCTGAGGATGCTCTGTGAGTTCCTGTGTGCTGCATGTGCATGTTATAAGCAATGAGAAATTAAAGGAAGCTTGTTTGGGGTGGGGTCAATTAAAGAGTGGGATAGCACAGTCTGATGGAAGCATTCTCTCAAAGTACCATTACACTCTGAGAAATATGTGCAAAGGAAATAGATTTCTGTGCTGCCCTCAGCACACACTTTAGGAGTGGTCATATGAAGGCCTGCAAATTGAAGAAGTCCTCTTTCTAGCTATGCATTGTAGATTTTCATCTCAATCTGAGCGCTTTTTTTTGGCTAAATGTCTGGCAAATTTTTCATAAACCTTATCTTACTTGTAATTTTGCTTCTGTTCTTCCTTTCAAGATGAAAATTTGCTTTGAAAGAAAACTGACCATGTATGTCCTCACATTGCTGCAAAACCTCAGTCCCAGTTCCTCTGCATGGGATCATGAAAGTGGCAACTTTAAAAGGATACTTTGCAAAAGTTGTTCTTGTTTTTGAAGATATCCAATTAGCCTGTACAAAAGCCATCTCATGATTAAGAACAAGGGAGTGTCTTTTCATATCAAGCAGGGCTTTCAACTGCCTTTTGTTAATAATCCTACTATGTTTCTGCCTATATAGTTACTATTCCTGTCACTGATGGTTTCACTTCTTCATGTGACTGAGGATGAAAGAAGAAATTTGAATAGACTGAATATGCAGTGCCAATATTTTAATCCCTGTGAAGTTTCATAACAAGGTCATAGCTATTGGCTATTGACAACCAAATTTCTCTTGCTTTCAAATATATCCTTGGAAACCATAAAGACTTCTCACTATTGGACTGTAATGCATAACTGAGTTCTGTTGGGTTTTATGAATTCAAGCAAATGTTTTTCCAGTGGAGTGGAAAATACTGAAAATACTAAAAATTCCTGAAAATACCATATAAAGCACCATGTTCAGTGATGATAAATAAAGAATATGAATGGACTTGGAACTGCCATCGGCTGTTAGAGATGTTAGACAAACTCTGTCAGATGTGGTACCAGATGATGCCTGACCACTAACATTTATGGGCACTTGCTAGAGTACTCCTCCTTCCTTCCTCCTCATCTTTTCTTGTAATTTTCCTTCTCACTACATCACCATAGCCTACATAAATGGGGATTTTTTTCCCCCCATCTCTGCTCATATATATATATATATATGTATATACATGCCCCCCCCCAAATTGTGTTGAATGTAAGTTGTGGTAGACTGCATATATTATTGTAATGTATATGTCTTGGAAAAAAAAATAAAGTGTACTCATCAGGAAGAGAAAATCAGATTCATAAAGTGTGAAATACAGTCCTTGACAGGGGAGCAGATCTCTTTTTCCCAGGGTGAAGCCCTGTGGAACAGTGCTAAGTGATGTGCTGCTCCCCGCGTGGCTGCCTGTCTGTCATGGGGATGTCTTCTCTTGCTCTTCAGCCTGGCATGCTAAAATTGAAAAATACTTCTGCAAGTGCCACACGCTTTAAATCTAACATTTCTCCACTTGATATGCTGAGGACATATAAATAACCAAATGCATTCTTCCAACAAAAAGAAAGAAAAAGGACTATTGTTTGTAGGGACAAGGAAAAAGTGATAATTTTAGTCACAGACTGAAATGCTTGGGTTTTTTGCATTAGTGTGTCAACATTTATTTGATTTTTTAAAATGCATTTTTATTAAAGGGTGGATTAAGGTAAGCAGATTGAGACAGTGGTTTGTGGGTTATGACTGGGATGCTTTATGAGAATCTGTGCAGTTGAAGTTTTGGTTAGTCAAGTGTAGTTCAGATGTACCACCTGGAACTCTGAAGCTGGAGTAGGAGCACGTACCTCATCTAAATGTCATCTCTAATTCATGAGTGAGGTAAAAATACATGGTTTGAAAAACTAAATGCACATGTCCTGCTTAATTGTCTCTGGCAGTACAGTCCTCCCATGAAGAGGTGCTGGGGCACATGGCAGCATGGGAGCTCTGTGCCAGGTGGGATAAGCCTGAGGCAGCTGGGCACATCCCTTTGCTTGGGCTCCCCCTCGCAGGTAGGGCCCTGTCCTTCAGCCCAGAACAATGCACAGTGACATGGAGATTGGGAGAAAGCTGCAAGTGTCTGCAGACACACAACAGCATCTTCTACAAAACTCATGGCAGCTTTTAACATTAAGGCACCTTTGTGGAGTGCGGAGGGGGAATAGCTTAAACTTCCAGACAGATTTCCTTCAGAAACATGTAACTGATAAGAGGGCAGAGCTGCAGAAGCTGGATACGTGGTCAGGACAGGTTTGAGAGACACCTTTGAAAGAGTAATGAGGCTCATGGACAGCTAATGGCTATGCAGGAACCTTGAGTTCCTCCTGCTCTGTCCAGATGAAAATGTTCTTTCGACATGGTAACAGTGAATTATTCATTTTGGTCTATCTGAATTTATCCTGCATAGGACAGAATGGTAAGCTGAACTCACCCATCTGTGTCCTGATTCTGACCCCTCTAAAGGGGACTTGCTGTTGCAGCTGGGTGAAGGAGATAAAGTCTATAACAAGCCCCTGCACAGGTGCAGAATTCACCATTTGCAACAAGTTGAAAGGTTGTTAGGAATTGTGGGATGCTGGTTTTGTATGTTGTAAATGTATGCTCTCTATTTACATATAATGTTGTAAAAGGAGAATTGTTTTTCTAAATAACATCCCTATGGTAGATCCTACAAATTTCAGTTTCACGCTGATGTCCGAGAGATAGTGCAATAGAATTTGACATATGAATTAGATAAAACTATTAATTTCATTAGAAACACAAATAATGAGAAGTTAAGGATTTAAGAGGAAACCAAACTAAGGCAGATAGTGTTTTGAGAAGCACATAATTGTAAATTTGTGAGTCTGCCTTCCATCACATGCTGTTTATCTGTTTCACATGATGCATTTTTGTGAAAGTACTGTTTACTAATGTGCTGTGAACTTACATGTATGTATAAATCCAGGCACTTTCAAAATTAACCTGTCAGTTTAATCTTCCTTTGAGACATTTACTGGGCAGTCAGCCCCTGAATGAGAAGGATTAAACTGTTAATTCTCTATTCAGATGAGAAGATTTGATTAATAAATACCCATTTACTTATAATAGCAATGTTTTCCAAAGTATATAAATCACAAGCTTGGATCCTAAATGTGTTAAGTATAGAGGGACATGTGTGTACATACTTAAGAACTTGTTTTACCAGGGTCCAAAATGGAGAGGTTAAATAAACCTCAGATTTCTCAAATGCAACTCAGCTAAGCTACCAGGAAATTTATAGTTTCTCATAATGTGTTGTTACCCTACCACTACTTGACTAATAACTGTAAGAAAAAAGAGGTGAAAAAATCCTAATTAACTGTATCTCCAGAAGAGGTAGGAGGAAAATTGTTCTTTATCCTTTAAAAGATGCAACAATGAAGTATCCGTGAATACACAGAGCATCAAAGCATTGATTTTGTTTCTTTACAAACAGGGATAATTGTATAAGGAAGAGTATTTCTGAAAATGGGCTCTTCATTTATTTCTCCTGAACTGAAGTTACATTTTCACTGGTTCTTTTCAATAAAAACCCATATTTAATCACTAATCCTTCACATCCACTAACTCTTTATTTCAACCATATCTTCTAAAAAATTTAATCTCCTAGACCTCTACAATCATTTAAGCATTGGGAAAAAATGTACTTGAAACAGATTTGGTGTATAACTATGGCCATCATCAGCAGTCTTAGCTCTCAGAAATCTATATATCATGATCTCTTCACTTTTCAGTAGATTTGGCAGCAGTGTTTTTGTGAAACAGTACTTTCTGAATAGGCATAGGAGCAAAAGAACATATGGCTGTTCTTTGTTATACAGAGTTGGGCCAGAGAAACTTGAAGAGGGCATGATGGCTTAAAAATCTATGAAGCAGTCTCTGGGAACAGAGGTGGTTGTATGTCTGATCTGGTCTGTACTCTGGTAGTCTTGTAACCTGATAGTACTAGCTATGAGTCACTACTAATTTATACAGCACCTTTTGCATCCTAATGATACAAGCATCTCAAAGTCTGTGCCACTCATATCTTAGGTACATACCTTGCAAAATCAAGCTGCAACCTGAGAGGAGTTTCAGTACTCCTGTTCCAATTCTTGGCATCATTCAACATGCAGAACTGCAAAGGTGACAGTGAGCTCTCTTTCTCACAGGGGTTTTCTGTTTCAAGGTTTTGTTCATAACTTGCTGCAGCAATTCAGTACTCACGGTTTTCTTCAAAGATCATATTTGTTTCAAAGTTGAAAGCTAACAGTGGTCACTTGTTAAAATCTGCCAGCAGCATATCTGTAGTGCCTTGTCTTGCAGGGATTTATTAACAAAGGATTTTATTTATGTTGCTTTCTTCTTGCTGTTGTAGCTTTTCAGCTACATACTTTCAAAGAACAAGTGTTTTCCTTTTCCTGAGAAATAACTAGTATGTAGCCAGGCTCCAGAGGGATTCAGTCTGCAAAAAGCAATATCCCAAAATCCACTAAAATGTGAGAGAATATTAACTCTCTTCTCATTACCTGAACCTACAGATAAGGTGTTAAGTATAAGTACGTAATGACTATGTTGTATCCATTGTTTTGCACAAATGATGTCTTTTCACTGTTGTCTCATCAGACTTTAAAATCACCTAGAAAACAGAAGATAAAATTCTGTTGCCAAACTTCAAGTGAAAATTTGTATTGTCACTATATACACTTGCCAGTAGCCCACAGCCATCTTTCTCATCTTTCTGGTATTAACATAAAAAGATTTAAGACTAAGATTAGCTGCAGAGATAAGAACTGTGGGGAGGCAGCAGGGGACTCTAGTAATGACATACGAATGGAGAAAAAAGTGAGAGTTACTGCTTTGGCTCAAACACAGTGCCTGTTGTGAAGGGGAATTAGCATCCCTAAGTTAACCCTACCTCCCTTTGTGAGACACCTGTTGGGGTCTTTTTTTCCCCCTCTTCCTGTCTTCTTCCCTGCCAACAAAAATCTCTGTGATGCAGACTAAAAACACACGCTGGAAGCAGCAGTGTGGAAAGGCATGAGGTTGCCCATATGGCCGATACTTTTTATTTTGTGATGCTCACATAGGGTGTATAAAGACTTGCTTTATGTTAGGCAGGGGAGCAAAAGAGTGGATTTTAGCTGAGAAAAGTGTGTTGTTTTTCATTCATTTTGATTTTTTTCTCTATATACTTGTGATTTAAAACACAAAAGTAAGTATTCTGAGTAGAGTCCTTGGGTTATGTTAATGTATCAGCCCTTTATTTTTCTTTTAACCTGGGAACAGAACCTCTAAAGCATTTACAATTGCAGTTCCAGCACGTGCTTTTGTCTAGTGTTTAAAGGAGCTTCACTCTAGCATGGTGAGCAGTGTCTGTTGAGGCAGAACTCATCCTGCAGATCAAGTGATATGATCAGGAGACAGATGAGGCTGGTGTAGTTATCAAGGCATCGCTTTACAAGAAATCTATGGCTTCAGGAGGCAGCAGGCAGTTTCCTTGTTTTCACACACTCCAACATGTAGGAACTTAATTCTTTAAGTCCAGGTATTTTCATCATACTGAATATTTCAGGGAGTTATAGCTTTGCTTCAAAGCATTTTCTTTTTGTTATTTCATAGTTTCAAGAAGTCAGGCAGAACACATTTTTACATGTCCTGTGTAGGCAAATAACTGCTTTAAACACTTCTGATCTCTCTTTTTAAAAAAACGCTTTCAGAAAGACTGAGAATTTAAATACCACTAAGTTTGAAACTAAAAAATACTCTGCAGGGAACAAGAGTTAATTAATATATATACTTTTATATTTCTTATGTAAATAATACATACGTATTTGTATACAAAATAAACTTTAAAAACCTGTTGTCTTTTAGTAACATGTTTCTAGCCAACTGTACCTAGTCAAAAAGAAAGGATCAAAATCATGTCTCATCTATTCTATACAGCGGGAGTGGCTAACTATAAATAATAGTTATGATCACAAAGAACAGGTATGACTGAGCAATATAAATTCAAAACTACGTAGAAAGTTAAAAAAAAAACTGACGAGTTTTACCTTCCCTTTCCTTTTCTCTACAGGTAATTCAAGTGAAAAATCATGACATTCTGTTTTAGTACTGTGTTAGAAAATACCATAGTTTTCAATGCTCTTCTATTTGCATTTTCAGCTTTATGTTTTGATATTTTCTCTTTAAGGATGATTTGGTATCTTGTTTTCACACCAATGCTATGTTCAATGCCTTCTGTACAAAGCAGTGGGTACTGTCAAATGTAAAGGCTTGGTGCAGCTGTAATTTCATCTTTCTCACAGATGGCAAAATCCACTGGTGAAAATTTTCAGACTCATATTTATGTACCCCCTCATCCTGATTGCTTTAGAAATTGCAATGAAACTAATAATTTAAAAGAATAAAAATCATATGAGTGTTCAAAAATTATTAGGTTTTAAGGTTCATTTTAAATGCCCATCTTTGAAAATTCTGATTCATTGTTGCTCTTCAGGCCTTGAGTTAAGCCAGTGAAACTCATCTTATTGAATCAATCCTGAATTATCCATTAATTCAGTCTTTACTGTTTTGTGATTTATTGGTATTTCTTTAAAAATCAGCACTGGAAATGTGACAGTACTAAGCCACTTTCTCTACATATCTGTTGAACTCCTAATAGTTCTGGGTATTCTGTAAATTGCTCTCACACATGCACAAGCAAACAAAATCTGAAATTGCTGACAAAGATGCTCCTGTGATTTACATCAGTCATGTGAAGGCTTCAAGGAAAAAATCTAGGTACAGTAATGAATATGCTAAGAGAATTGACCAAAGTAAAGTAAATGTAGTTCTCCCACTTGGCCTTTGTGGTAGGTTGAGGCTATGAAAATCCCTAGCTGAGGATAAGAGCAGAAATCACTAGTTAAAACTCAGTAGAGTAAGAAGGGGGTGAAATTACTTAAGACACTGTAGACATTGTGAGGTTCTGAGAACACAGAGGAGCATATTTTTTCATTAAGGGAACCTTTTGAGTATTGTATTTGAAGAGCTAAACTGAGTATTTGGGAGCAGTATACCTGAAACGTCAGTATTACAGTGTTTGGCCAAACCAGCAAAAGTGGAATATCTGGAGAGCACTGAGGAGCTTTTGTTGTGTTGAGGATGCTGAATGGAGGGATTTCAATTCAGTTTGCTGTCTATATTTGGATCACAGGTTGCACTGCTTTCCCTGCAAATAAACTGTGTCCTTTCTACAAGTTATTTCACAAAACATCTGAGACTATCCCTGTCATGTTCAGGTGTTGCTACCAAAGCTGCTGGGAAAACCCATGGTATATAACCCTGCCTTGAGCTGTGCGATTGTTGGATCACAGGTCCTTTGTCTGAGAAATGGGGAGAAGCAGAGGACTGGGATGCCTGTGGTGTGCTTGAGAAGCTAGAGCCAAAGAGGATCTAAGTGTAGCTCAACCATACCAAAACAGGTAGGCAAAAACAAGGTCTGATGAGTAGCCAAAGCAAATGAAGGTGTCCCAGGTAGTGAGGGAATGTATGTAGAAACCCATGGGGTTATGTCATTAATGTCACTGGGAGCACTCGTCTCACATCAGGCAAGATGAGACAGACAGACATATACTCAATTATTTCTCATGATTTCTTGATTTTTCTCATACATTTTGAAGAAAACAAACCCCATAAAATCATTAGTTAAGGCATTTTAAAAAGCTTTAATTCAAAAATGCATTGGCCTGCCTTGTAATGACAAATGTAGCATATGTGAGGTTTGATGTCTTTTGGACCACACAGAGATAAATTTGTATGAGTCATTCACTGTATATCTGGACAGTAAGAGTGGGTTTCCTTATACTGATGAAGATGTCTGATATTTAGGATGCAGGCATTTACATATGAGGTAACCATCTAGTCTCCCTTTAAAGTCAACAAAGGGACCAGGCACTCCTGGTCATTTAATCTAAAATAGGTCAGATGAATCGAAGCCTCAAAGTATCTGTTTTACCTCGTTGACTGTAATGGCAGTCAAGGGCGAGTCACTGAGCTGTTGATGCGACATCAGAAGTGTGGCAGCTTGAAACCCTCACCACAAAATGAATCATGAAAGCTCTGTGTGGTTGTTCTTTGTTAAATTTGTGTATTCATGATCATGTTTAACCATAAGAGTGTAAAGTGACAATGCATTAAATCTGTAAATGCTACCCTTATCAACTAAACTAGAGTATGAAAGCACTGGTAGTATTATTCTTGCTATAATTACTTTGATTAGACCTCACAGATGCATACTATAAAGTGTTGAATTGCTGTTTTCTAACAGCTTAGCATATTGCTCCCTGCACATCAACTGTGATTTACCATGGTGAATACACTTTTCCTGCTTTCTGATTAGCATGAAATTTTGGGCAAGACAAACATATCAATTTAAATAGGAACAAAGGCTGCTCCTTCCCTCAATGTTTCTGAACTCTACAGATTAGATTAAAGAAATAAATTAATGAAAGGGCTTCTGAATTTCAGAAGAGCACTGTGCTGATAGTAAGGAACCAAAGAGATGAATGGAAGCATATTGGACAGTCTGGTATTTAACACCTGAGCAAGCCTTGCTATCTTGTACAAAGCAGTGGCTGGGAGCAGAGCTCTAGTAATACAGAATATTTCCAAAGATATACTCTGAAATTTTTCCAAAGCTGGTGCTTTTACCATAAAGCCATATAAATAGTTTGATACAATGTACTAGGGCTGCGGACTATGAATTATGAATGAACTTTGCTAATTACCACAGAATTTTGATTTCTCAATCACTGATTACCTGTTGTCATTTGATAGTGTTTGGAGAAGATTGCTAAATATAATAAAGTGTCCTATGTAGGCTTGCGGACTTAAGATAAAAAGTTGGCAAAATAGCATTAAGAATTTTGGAATGTATTCTCCTGAGCTTAAAGGGAAAACTAAACCTGAATGCAAGTATTGGAGGAATGAAAAAGTACTATAAATTATAAGAACCTATTATTTCATACAAATTCTACACCTTCAAGTGCAACAGAACAGAGCTTGACGAGTACCAGGATTATTGTTCTGTAATTCCATGGTGAAGCCAGTGAATATTTTAGAGACTTACTGACTAGCCCTGCTTTCAATTTCTAGTGATGTTTTACCTCTTTGAGATATCAAAGGGTGGTGTTTATGCAGCACATTTACTTTTCCTTGTAACCAGCATACTAATGCAGTGAAAGTCTTTAGAATTCACAGGAATGAGGCATAGAAAGACCTTCAAAAAATGAGAAAATTCTTCTCTAATATCTAGATAGTAAACAATTGGTCACCATATTTTAGCTTTGAGAACAATCCAACATCTGAATTCTAGAGTACTTACCAGGTAAAGAAACATTATGTTTCTGTGTCTCAAACAGTATTTGAACCCAAACTGATACTGGACAGCATTTTAGAGCTGTCTAACTGCCTAATATTCTCTTAAGTCAGGGGATAATATATTTAAGGACTGCAGAACAATTCACTCATAGACTAGCACAAGAAGGGAAGGTTAGACACTTACCTTGGTATGTATACAGTAGTGTTCACATTTTGCAGTATAAAACATGCATGTACATTCTTTTTCCAGAGTCACTGTGGTATTAAATGGGACTCATATAGCATACTAAAATAATTTGCTACATTTTTCCTAATAACTTTTGAGCTATTTGGCTAAACTGAAACAAACATAAACCCTGCACAAAACCTACCAGAGTGAAACCCCAGCCTGAACAGCTTTCAGAGAAAGCTGAAGCCTGGTCTTCCCAGTTTTAATGGCAATGTGAAAGAACATCAAGTTCAGACCAGCCAGGATTTGTTCTGTGGATTCATAATTTGCTTTCAAGTTGTAAAATCTGTATTAGAAAAAGCATTTGCTTTTTAAAACATATAGCAAATAAAACAGATCCGTCTACAGTGCTTGTTGTTAGCTATTTGTAGAAAAGCCAGGAAGTGAAAACAATATGTAACAGAACTAAGCCAGCTGACCTATTTTTCCAACTGCACTATGCTATATATCTATGTATACATGATGTAAACAGTGTTCCACTTGTGTTGCAGTGTGTTACCTTGCTACTTCTGTGTTCTAGTGATTCTTCTCAGGGTTTATAGTAATCTTCTGCTTGTGTCCTAGTAGCAGTGCAAATGAAACATCATTCAAATGAAAATACAGAAATAACACTTGAAATGAAGATTTTTTTCTGAGAGTCATGCTTTTCTCTGATGAGTGCACTTGATAAAATGCATTCCACCCACCCACAGCCTCCTGCCTTCTCTGTTCTACTGATAATGTGACCCACCACACTGAAACAGCATTATTTCCTGGAAGGCTGTAGGCAAGCATGATGATGATAAGAAAAAAGAGAAATAAAATAAATGTTAAATAGAATGGGAGAGAGGGGATTTGTGCATATATGTCAGAAAATCAGAAAAGAAAGTTAATTAAAGATAAAAGGAGTGATGAAAGTTGGATATAATAAGGGGGGAAATAAGTGCATATTCCTTTTAAAATGTGTGCATCATAGAATACGGAGGAATAGTTTTAACCACAGCATCAGTCAATTACTATCAATTTTTGGGATATGAATGGGGTAAATTAAGATGAATTTCAATGACGTTAGCACGAGTTTCATGTTAGTATAATGGAGTTCATATTTTGGAAAACATCTGAGAGTAGGCAAAACAATCCTTTTCAAAATTTGGGTTAAAAGCAAGGGCATTTCCTTTATGTAGAAGTTAAATAATTTTAACATAATTCCAGGATTTTTTAACATATATTTGTATAAATAATAGTATTTTCATCAATTTGCCCTTTCCACAAGTGTATAAGAAAATGGTATTTAAGAACAAAACCTTTGTGATAACATTTACTAGAAAAGCTTGATTTGTAATCAGAGGAGGACTGGAGACTAGAAAATTATCCTACAAGTACATGTCAAACATATGACAATTCTAATTGACTTGAACAGCAATGTGTTACCTTCTATATTCTTCATTCAGTATAACGTTTAAGTTTTCCTCATTGCCATCATACCACTTCTTTGAGCAAAAAATTTACTCTAGTTTTAGCTGGAGCTCACCTTGAGAAAACATCAGAAAAAAGCCTATGCATGACTGAAGTTCTTGTGCACTGATAAATTTCACTTTTTAACCTGTCTGAAAGCAATTGGTCATTCAAGTCTCCCCTTCAAAGTTATTAATGGAAGGAAATACAGCCTAGTATATTATACACTCATGTTTATACATTTTTAGTCTGCTCGAAGTTTTCTGGTTTGTGCCAGCTCATATTTTGCTCTTGACAAAGCATCAGCTGATATCAAACGGCTTTGGCCCTGAATACATGCCGCATTTTCTTTCTGTAATTTATGTATTATTCTACAATCTCTCTCTACTATAAGAAATATCCCACAGGTCATTGCCAAACTGAGCAAACTGTGGGCTTAAGGGTGACAAGAGAAAGGAGACTGCCTATTGTAAATAGATATGACAGGTGAATAATACAGCAAGAACTTGGGTATCATTATTCATGTATTTTAGCATGTTGAATGAATTCAGAAGCATGGAATCAGAGTGCTCTTGGGATATTCTGCTTTTGTTTACCTCAAATCATTTCTTAGTTAGAAAATTAAGTAATCTAGTATTAGCAAATGAGAACTTAGTGCCCAGTTTGGCTACGAGACTACATACTAAGCACCCATGCCTGACTCTTCAACCAGAATAGGAATTTATCATTTTTATTGTAGCGCTTGTCACTTTAGAAGTGAATAATTATCATCTAGTCTGGCCCATGTCCTAGGGAAATCTTTAGACCTGTACTTAACTCTTTTAGATTGATTAATGAACCTAAAGCTTTTCATGTTTCCTTCTAATCAGTAAATTTTTCATTAAATATAGTTTAGTTAAGGACCATAGCAAGTTCAGGGTGATTCACAGAATTTTCAGATGTGATGAAACTTCAAAACAACTGTAAAATAGCAGTTTTACAAGTATAGCTGTGAGAGGCAAATATGGTTTGAAACTTAACTGAAATGGCACTGGATAAGACCACAGATTTAGAATATCTGCGTAGCTATCATGTATGACATGAATTACAGCGGCCTTACCTGGTCTGTTGTGGTAGGCTGTCAAAATTTCTCCACAGCAAAGTGTCCAATTCCTGTCTGACATACCAATTTGCACCAACTGGTACTAATAACTGGGGAGTGTGAGTTTAGTATTTAATTAACTGCAAGCCTCCTGTGGCAGATACAGACTTTAAAGAAAAATTCCAAAGCAGATGATTTAATAGCTTTGTTAAAAAATCCCTTAACCTTATTACCAAATAATGCTATAACCTTATCATTACAGAGAACATTAAACACGTTAGGTTTTCAGACTAGGTTTCCAACCTAAATGATTCTGTGATATTTTATTTCATATTTTGCCATTCTTTTGCAATCTGCTGAACTGGTTCTTGATAAAATGTGTACTTACCTCTTCTTAAATCTTAAACCCATCCTCTTTGATCTATTATCTTCCATCAGTCATATTCTTCTCTCTAAAATCTATTTCTTTTCTTGATTTCCATGGCCTTATTATTACCCAGATCTCCTTTTTAGCTTTTTGATCATCACTTCAATATGTGCTTTAGAGGGGTTGTTCTCGATACACCTGTGATCCAGTAACATGGACTGGATTCCCCATAGCAGTTGAAGCACTGCTTGGAGTAAAAGCTCAGGAGCAGTCTTTGAACCAGGGTTAGGGTTAATTTCATCTGAAAGTTCATGAACTCCAAGAGTGCTCTCTGATGCAGGCTACAGCCCAGTAAGTGGAATCATCCTTCTGGAAAAATACTGTATGCTTTCTGCCATGCTTCCTCTCATGCTTTGAACTGTCTTTTGGCAGATACCTCTAAAAATTCTTGAGCATTATTTGAGTGTAAATCTACTAAGGCAGAAGCTACCATGCTGACTAGTTACCTGCCTCTTGTAATTGAATTGTAATTTTTTTAAGATGTCATCTTCTCTTTTCCTAGCACCAATGCAGCTGGATAATAATTATTTTCTTATAAGTGAAAATATATGAATATTATTTTATTGCAGCTCATCTACTGTCATGTCTTTTCTGTTTTAAAAACCTTCTCATGTCTTTGTCGTATCAGACATCTGGTCAGTATAGCTCAGCTACAAGCCAAGGATTGTAAGAAATGTTTCAATCAGCATAATCTCCCAGTCACAAACAGTATAATCTTTGTCATCAGAAAGGAGAATTATATAAGGTTGCTTCTAGACATTGTACTAATTCTGGAGGAATTGGAAGGAGAGTATTTATTTCCTTTTTTTCTGCACTTAAAGCACAGAATTAAAATGCCTCAAATACTGTTTTATTATTTAGTACTATGCATTCATTTCATCACTGGAATACAGACCTAGGTTTAGTAGAGTGGTGAAACTGGCTGGTAGTGGCCCTGGTGGCTACGCAAAAGACATAGAAGGTGTGACACAGACCACACAGTCAGGACGACAGCATTGCCAGGTTCAACTATGCCAGCAAAATTAAAGGAACAGCTGCAAAGTGGCATTAAGCAACAGAGGAGGAAAAATCCCTCTATTGAAGCTCCTACCATCCTGAAAACTAATCAGAGTAGGTTTTGCTTGGTTACTTCCTACATGTCAGTCAGCATGTCCCTTTTTTGGCTAGGCTACGCTAAGCCTCCATAACACCAGCCACTATTTCTTGTGCCCCTGTGTCCCCAGTCAAAGAGGACTGGGGAAAATTTCATCGGTTGGGTGGGGGTTTTTTAAATGTATTTTAGTAGTAGCTGTGTAAATTGGAAAGTAGTGTTAAAGAGAAACAAATAGGAGAGTGAGGGTACGGGGACTGTTCAACTGGATCAGATTCCCGCTCACCACTCAGTATGGCTAAATCCTTTGAACTCCTCTTCAGAGATAGTTAGATCTTTCCCTTGACAACACACAGGTGCTTAAGGAGAATTCAGGCCACCAAAAATATACTATTCCATGTATTTCTGTGAGTCATATGGGTTTTGTGTGGTAGATCAGGTCTTTGGAGACCTAGACAAGAACCTTTCATTTACTTTTCTCTAGCAGATTTCCTGTTCTTCTAGAGCAGTCTTTACCTGTCTCTGGAAAACTCCATTAGTTGATATTTACATTTAGATTTATAAGAAGAAAAGATTGAATATTTTTCTTGGGTGTTGTCATCCTGAGGGCGCTTACACAATGTGGACACAGCAACATTTTTTCAAGACTTTCTGGAAGTAAACCCCATTCTTTTCCTGTGCTGTTTTCTCTTATGTGAAAAGTAAGAAATATTTTAGTTCTAATACAGATTAGCTGCTTAGAACTGGTAGCTTTGTTCCAAAGAGTTGAATGCTGCTAAGACAGAACCCCTCTGTGTCTGTTGTACATGTGCATGCAGGGTTTGTCCATACTTTGGGATCTGGGTCTCTCAACAGCAGTGCAGTTTCCTAGCAGTCTCTGGTATAACAGAAGAGTAATACTGTATGTGTTGGTAAAGATGATTTTAAATCTAAAATGACCACCAACGTGCTGGTTTTAGTCCCTTACACTGTTTATACTGATCTGTGTTCCTTTGGTTTTCCCCATTCAGATGTTGCAAGAGCAATTGAGTTACTAGAGAAACTGCAAGAATCTGGAGAAGTACCAGTACACAAACTACAGTCTCTAAAGAAGGTGCTGCAGAGTGAGTTTTGTACAGCTATCAGAGAGGTATGGTTTTGAGATTTTTAGTTATTTCTCAGACTAACATACTGCAGCTGAAAAAAGTGTATTTGCCTTTCTTTCAATGCTGGAGAATCATGAATACCTTGTATAAAGGGTGATGAATGTGAGATGCATCTGTAGCTCCCTGCTACTGTGCAGAGTGCTGAAGTTACTGAAAAGCAGACATAGAATAGTTGTGTCAGCAAGGCATCAACCCTGAGGCAATTAGCTTTGCTCAGGTAAAAGGGTGATTAATTACTACTCTTAGTATTCTGCTCCTGCTGTTTCAGGGTCTGTGGTAACCTGTCAGCACTGTGCTGGTCAGCACTGTGCTATGATATGGGGACATGCCAAGTTGGGTCAGTGCAAGCTTAATGCCTCTCCCTTGAGCTCAGGTGTGTGATAGAGATGTGCTGATAAAATCAGAATGCAGTGAGAGCCAAAAGTTGTAAGCACTGAAGGTAACTAAAGCTGACAGGAATCTTGCCACTGAAGTCAGTGGTCAGGTCCCAGTGGGCTTTGCTCCACATGTCAGAAATTCTTGTCAGATTGCTAAGAACTGTGATCATTACCCTACCAGCTGTGGTCAGGGCCTTCCTAAGTTCTACCCAACAGTAGATAAATTATAACTGTTTTCTGTTAGTCAAGCTAGAGAAGATGCATCCAACTTCCCACATGCATAAAAGCACAGCCTTTAAAGTTAAATTACAAACACTTCCATTAGAAGTTTCTTAGACAAAAGAACATGACAATACACCATTGTATTGATATCTTACTTACTAAACAGTGCTGTTAGCCTGCCAAACAGAAGCAGTTCTAAATGCCCTAATGAAGGTAACATTTTTTTAGTGGAAAAATCTGTAAGAACTTTTATTTTGGCTATCTACTGCCTGGAACTAATCCTATCTTGCTGAAATCAATGGGACATCTAATGTTCCCTCAATGGCAGCAGAATTTAACTCCTCATAACTAGGCAACAGCAACAGATTGATTGAGTGGACTGCTGAGTGGTTCGAAGGAAGAAAGAGATGGACAGACATTAGTTTAATATGCAAAATGGAACACACTGTTTTATAGAATATATTCTCCAATGTGAGAATCATAGAGAGGCTTCCACATAATTAACTTGCAGTTTTCAAGGCTTTTTAAAGGGAATAGTGTTCCCTGACAATAAATAATAGCCCTGTGTACCCTCAAAAGCTGATATTCTGACTAGTCCTTTCATATAACCAATTAAATGCTTCTTTGAGTAACCACAGGGCATTGAAAAGTTGTGGGATTGTTTGTTGGGTTGGGGTTTTTCTTGAGATAGCAGAGCCTGGTATTCCAGGCAACTTTGTATCTTTGCAGTGTCCTCAGTGAAATATTAACAACTTTATATTAATCTGTGGGAAATAGTCTTAATAGAAGCAAACACAAAGATTGTTGAAACAGGTACAGAGCCTAAGAATTAGGAAAGTGGCTTAGAAAATGCACTTTTGGTTCAGTGAACTGAAAGTAGATTTTGAGAAAATCATCTCAGTAGCAAAAAAGGTCTTTATAGAGTGTTGTGTAAAGACAACTTGCACATGACAGACCATCTAATTAATGTTAGGTTCTTACAGACAAATAATAGACACTTTAAGAAGCCTGGAGCTGTGTTACAAAAGAATTGAGTGATGATGAATGAGCAGTTCTACCAACTTCACAAACAAAAGCATTTATTTCTCTTTACATATTTTATAGGTGTATATATTATATAATATAACCTATCAAATATATCAATATAAGAGAACAAAATTTTTACACCTCCAAAAATTAATACCCTTCACCGCTATGCATGTAAACATTTTCTTAGAAAATAATCTTCAAATATAAAGGGCCCAGTAACAAATCTCATTTAGGAAGAGTTGGAAGATTGGCATATTTACGTTGTGAGTACTTACGGTTGTTCAACACGTGGGTTCTCCTTTCAGTTACTTACATTAAGCCCTTGGCAAATATTTAGACTGTATCTCTTTTTTTCCACCAGTTAGAGAGCTGTTGGAAAATTCAGAAAATAATTTCTTCTATATTAAAAAAAATAATTAGGAAAGCATGGGATATTTTGGTCGTGTTACATTGTTAGACATTTCCAAGCACTGCAGCAAGAGCTTGGAGGGTACCTGAGCTGTTTCATGGCATTAATCAGAGATGCCCTTCTTGTATGTCCTTCATGTACACTGGAGTTTATGAAAGCCTGCTTTATTGAACAGCATATTTTTTTCTGAGTGTATTTGAGCTTGAGATAGCTGAGGGTAGACAGAAATTTCTCTGCTAATGCTTCCTCCCATTGTTCATCTTCTCTTATCCTCAGTGCAAGATCTGAGAGTGTGGTGACTAGATTTTAATTTTCTTTATTACCACCTACATAGAGGAGAAAAGTTGTTGACATTACAAGAGAATTCACAGCAGTCACTTGGAAGTAATGAGAAAAGTGGGAGTGAAGCAGACTGGGTGTGAGCTGTAGGTAGGAGTAATCAAAATGGGATGAGGACACAGGCTTTGTGTTAGTATGCAAATTCTGGAAGAGGCTGCTTATTATATATACACAGAGATTCAGATCTGCAGTGTGGTGTGTTCATTGTATAATGCAAGATCTAAGCCTAACTCCGTTTCATCAGAAAACCTCATAAAAGAGATTAAGGTTGACTTCTGTAGTCCTGCAATTATCATAGTGGAGGAGCTTTGGAAAATATTTTTTTTTCAGTCTATGGAATTATGGAAACTGAACTGTCCAGTGAGTTTGATTATTAAAATATGTCCCAGAGAAACTCAGTGTTGGGCTGAGTTTAAGTGAAAAGATTGGAGATAAAACATAATCTACATCGTATTGCTTTAACTACAGAAGCAGGAGATCACTTTGATGGCCAATTAGCCTTTAAAAGTCAATTAGCCTTTAAAACTATGAGATTTGTTATTAGATGACATACATTCCAATCTAATATGTAGAGATCTATCTAATGGCTGTAATTAATTGTATTTATAGAAAGCTATTTAGTAAATCAGCCCCTCTGGTTCAAATGTCCACAGTAATATTCCATAGAAATGAAATTTTTTTGAAAGTGACTGAGTGAATGAATTTTAAATAGAAGTACTTTAGCATTTTTCAAGGATGGTATGTCAGGAAATGGTGATTAATTGTTCTCACTTAGCTAAATATAAGTACCACCAACTGAAATATTCTGTCTGGCACTAGGCAGGAATACGTATTAGCTCTGAAAATAATGGAAATATCTGAAGTACGTAATGGCCTCAGTATTTCCTTTTCACCTGAAGACCCTTTAGACCAGAAAACAAGTTAACCAAAATCTGGTCCCACTAAAAGGCAATTTAGAAAAAGAATTTAATTGTGCTTTAAAATTACTTATTTCACAAGCTCTCTAACTACATAAAGATTAATTAGCCTTCTATAACCTTGTCCTCTGGCAAAACATGGACAATTATACCATTAAGTCCTTTACCCTTCCAAGTGTTCCTGCCATTTACTCAAAGCTGTTGCTATCTTATAGTCATCTGATTTCCAGGGGATTACTAGAATAAAGGAAGGGCAAGGCTGTGAAACTGATGCACAGCTGAGTTACTAAGAAGTTATATTCACATGCAACATAAAACTAGACAACCTGAATTGGTAAAGTTATTTTAATTGTTGTAAGTCAGTAAAAGGAAGTTATAAGAACCGTAAGATAAGGCGAATTTCTGGTCTGGCAAGAAACCTTAAACACCTGTGAGCAGAGAAGATAGAACAAACAGTTGGGCAGAATACAGTGGATAATCAACAACAAACTGTGACATGCCTTAGCAGCTTATGGGAATTTCACTTGCTGCTAACCTCTGACAGTTGGTGCTTAAGCACCAGGAGAGTAACAATGCAGCTTGATAAACACATGCATCTTCTGATGATCAAAGTTTTCACGGAATCACAGAATATACAGAGTTGGAAGGAACCCCCAAGGATCATGAAGTCCAGCCCTTAGCCCTGCACAGGACCATCCTCGAGTCACACCATGTGCCTGAGAGTATCATCCAAACACTTCTTGAACTCTGTCAGGTTTGGTGCTGTGACCACTTCCCTGGGGAGATTGTTCCAGAGCCCAACTACCCTCTAGGTGAAGAATCTTTTTCTAATATCCATCCTAAACCTTCCCTGACACAACTTCAGGCCACTGGTCACCACAGAGAAGAGATCAGTGTCTGCCCCTCCTGTTCCCCTCACATGTAAGTTGTAGACTGCAATGTTCTTTCAGTTTGATTGCCCAGTTTCTTTTTCTGTGTGTTAAAAATATAATAGTCAGGTGTATCTTGCTTTCCTTCCAGCCTGCCTTTGCTACTCAATTTTCCATTTCAAGATTAAATCTAATGTTTTCTTTGTGCATATTATTTAGAAGAAAATCTGACTAGTAAATACTCATGCTGAAACATTTATCAATACCAAAATTAATCAGATCAAAATGTTTCCATAAAAATGTAGTATGGCAAGTAATCATTATTTTAGTGTTACCTTATGACTCCCACCAAAATATCAGGTCATCACAGAGAGCACTTTTGCAGGACTGAGTCATTAACAAGGGAGGAGCAGTCAACAAAACATACTCTAATCCTGTGCATTTTGTATACAATTAGTCAGTGGAAAAGCCTGTTGTCTTTAAAAATAGTTCAGTTTCAGCCTCAGTAGTTTAAAACTTTTAAGCTTGCTATAAAATTAGCGAACAGACAGAGCATCCTGGATATTTAAAGACCACTGTTGACTTACAGGCATAAAAATGTCAGTGGCAGAACACTGACCTATTTTTTATGAGGTCTGGATGATCCCAAGTTACTTTAGAGATATATTGATTATGTTATATAGTATTAAAATAATAGTTTCACTGTGTGTTGGGTAGGATAGCTCAATAAACCTAGTTGGTATAATGGAATAATTTCCTTTAATTAATAATTTTGATTTTCATGTTTTAGCAATCTGAATGCCTGAAATCTCAGTGCTGCTGAAATGCAATGTGTTATTATCTGGTCATTTCCTCAAGCCACCCTCCCAGGCTTTTCATTATTAACCCTGATATACATATTTGGAAATATTTAGAAACAAGAAGAAGGCTGCTGGGTGGTGAAAGCTGAGTCTGATGGTACTGTGCTCATTACTTTCTATGATGTAGTAGTGACATCAGAAGGCTGGCTGGAACCCCTCGATGTTCATTCACTTCAGATATCCCAGTATGGTGGTGTACTCTATTTTTAAAAGGGTGTACTAAATATAACAATCTGGGTATTAGCTGGACTCAGGCAAAAATTCTCATTAATTCTTTTCTTAAATTATTGATTTAGGATTTTAATCTAGGAATCATTTAAAGACCTTCTTCCATTATGTTTCAAGAATCTCAAAATGTGATTGTTCAGTTTGGAATATAATGCTGTTTCTCCACCTCCCAGACCTAGCCTCTGAAAGCAGCATGTCATTGTTTTGTGCCTCATAAATCCTTGTAAAAGTAGTTACCAGGCCAAACTTTCTCGGCTGTCCACAAGGTAAGACCCATAGTCCAAATCCTGCCCTATGTTATGCTTTATTTTCACTGGAAGCTGAGTACTTTTTTACTGGAGGAGAAGTGCAATTCCAGTCAATCTCTCATCTCCACAGGCAAACCCAGTTTTTGAAGTTTTTAAATTATAAGATGCAACCTTGGGAAAAAATTGTATTGAGAAGACCTTCTGCTATAATTCACAGCACAGAACTGTGATTAAGGCTCAGTAGGAAGCCTGATATTTGAAGTCCCCTACTGCCACATTTACCCATGCAAACCAGAGTGTTGGTCAGGATTGAGCGCAAGTGGTATTTTGGACTTACTAATAAGGCAATTAGTAAACAAAAGGGCAATAGGACAACTCATAGGAGTAAAGTGAGTGGGATTTATCAGCTCGTATTTGCAACAAAAGCAGTATGGTTATATTAGCATGATGCCTCATTAGACTGCCTGGGAAGCAAAGATCTCCTTAAACTAATCTGAAACCTTGTTAGAACTTTTTCTGGTATTCCAGATAGCTTATTCGGAATTACTGCACCACTAATTTAGTCACAGCACTCATGCAGTAGCAAATATGGAATTGTACAAATTGACCAGTTTCATTCAGATTTTTGCATGTTTATGCATTGATTCATTTGTAACTTTTCAATAAAATGTGCATTCCTGTATGCTAATTGTAATTTTTCAGCATTTTATCTTTTTTTTTTTAGATGTTGGAGTGGATTATATCAGCCGGATCGGTTCAGTATACCTGAATTCTGAGGCTGTGTAGCATTTGGAAGAATCTTTTACTGTACCTTTCCATCCCTTTTTCATTACCATTGTTCCAGCAATGAAAGGCCACATAAAATAATTATATGTTTCCACTATATGAGTAGCTTCACCACTGTTTGGAAAGGGCATTACTTAGCTTCATTCAAATAGAATGGTACAGCAAAATAATAATGTTTTAATGATTTGCAGGGTTTTGCTTTCTGCCTCCTGGTTGCAAGTACTGTATCTATGATGATGAGGTGAGAGAAGGATTTGTAATGTATGTAAATCAGATAATAAAAAACATCAGATTTCTAAAGATGAGCTGGCTGCTCTTTGTCTTGCCACCATGCTCAATTAGGCATTGAGAAAGTTCGACAGAAAAGCTTAAGTTAGCAGCTAAACACAGTTTTATTTTTTTAAATTATTTTACTGTGTTAAGATATGTGCTATTTTTATAGGGTGAATATAATATAAAATTACTCAAGATTTTGAAAAACAATGAAGCTTCATTTGCCACTTTACCACAAGTAATTGAAGCATTACTCTGTTGCTCCCAAGCCCTGAATGGCACGAATGAGAACTTTAGAAAATTATTACCTTGTCACTCAGCAGATGGCCTTTATTAATGGCAATTATATGAATTATATGAATTTACCAAGCTGCCCAAGCATCATCTGAAAGGCATATTTAGTCTCTGTGCGACTACTGAGTCCCTACCCCTTTCACAACTTCACTGTAGGAGATTTCTCACCTCTTTTTTTTTGTTGTTTTTGTTTTGGTTTGGTTTTTTTTAGGTGCCTAGAGCTAAATACATCGATTTCACAGATGTAGGACCGCAGAATCTGGGTCCAGACCACATTATTGGTCTTTAATCAGTGCTTTCTCCCATTGGTTTTGATTAAAGATCAATTTTCAGAGTTGGCTGATGGCTATATAGCTAATCATATTTGTGCTCTGCTTGCATAGTTGTGCCTTTCACAACAGATAAATAATTATATTAGTGCTGCAAGAGTCCTGCAATGCATAGAATCAAAACAAGACATACCTTGTTCATGTTACAGTTGGTCTGGGTAGCTGTATTGTACTTACTAAAACTCTAATGGGTGGTGCTCAGGTGATGTTCTTATTTCAGCACGCGGCTGCAATGGCATGTGCTGCAGAAAGTAACTCCAGTGGAACATTTGTGGTGCATCTCAGCATTTTTGTTTCCTCGCATTATCATTTTAGTTTATTGTTGCAGTATCCTATTTGATTACATAACACTCCTAAGAATAAACAGAATAACCTTTGCTGCAGTTCATCTCAAGCCTACTTCTTTCTCTTGGGAGAAATCAGCAGCAAGGTGAACTACCAAGTAATATTTATGCTGACAGGTTGTTGGAAGCCACTACACCAATGTTTCTCCTTTGATGGAGCCTCAGTATCCCTCTGCTGCTGCTTAAATGATGTCACTGATGAGACTCCCAAGAAATGCTGCTCAATCTTTATTTTTTAATTGTGCCTTAGAAAAGAAAAGGAATTGTAAAACTGTTTTAAAACTCCACTTTAGCTACATTTTTGTTGGGATTTAAAACAAGAATTATTAGCAGTTTCCTTTTTTCTCCCTGCCTTCTCAGCTTGATGGGAACACTTGAGGTTAGTTTGCATGATGATGTTATGTTTCATCCAGGTACTCATTTTGGCAAAGTTTTGACAAATCTGTTAGAGTTTGGAATATGACTGTTGCATGATTTAGTCCCAACAGCATATACAGACTTACTGAAAAACTGGAGGAAATTCGTGTTTATTAGTGCTTGACATATATTTGAACTCAAAAGTAAATGGCAGTGAGGTCTAAGAGAGAGTTTTAAATTACAAGCTATGAATTCCAAGTGGTCTTACAGGAATTAACTAATCACTTGTGCTGGCATTCCTTTTTATCCCATAGTTGCCATTTGTGAGAAATGTACCTCAGTAGGTTGTGTAATAGTTGTGTCAGATCAAGTGCAGGGGCCGATGCCGGGCCTGCAGCCTCATGGCGGTGTCAAAGGCACGTGGTCTGGAGCGTACATGGCTGAGCGCTTGGAGCGCACGTGGCCGTATCGGGAGCCACAGGGCTGGGCTGTCAGTGGAGGAAGGGCTGTCTGGCAGCCCAGCCACACCAGGGCCCTGCAGCCTCTGTCTGCCTGCGGCACCACTCACTGCACTGGGAGGGCACTCAGTGCTCAGAGAACTGCCTGCCCTGCCTGGGAGGGGTGGCCATGGTAGCCAAACCCTATAAAGAGAGATGCACAGGGTCTCCGTTTTGTTCTGCCTTCTGCCCTGAGACCTGGCAACCTGTCAGTCTTGGCAGTAACTATTTTTTCTCTCCTCTCTCTCTCTCCTTCTCTCTTTCTTTCTTCATTCTTTCTTTTACTCTTTTCCTTTTTTCTTTCTTTTGTGGGTAACTTAAAACCGATGAATGGTATTTCACTAAGTAGTTGGTGTTAGCTGGTGCTCCAGGGTAATGCTTTTCCTTGGTTGTATGTTATTCCTGTGAACCCTTTTGCCAAAATACCTGTTTTCTCATGAAATTAAAAGAAATTCCCTTAGAGAAAGTGTGGCACCATTTTCTCTGGATGTGAATTCGAGGTGATAACAAATGAAAGGCTTTTCAAAATTTTATTGGGCAAACTGAAAAATCTCAAATATAAGTCATATTCCCAGTTAAGTGTGAGGTTTCGAAACTGGAGTGTTACATCATTAACTTAGAGCAGAGTATAGAACAGTGTGTAAGGGATATGAAATAAACTAAATGAGCCAATTAGATTTTTCTTGTTCCTTATAGGAGTAGTTTTTATTTGCAAATAAAAGTTTATTTTTTCTTATTCTTAAAAGGGTGCAAATCAGCTTGCTATTGATTTGAGAGTGTCGGTGATGATTCCAGACAGAATTGACATTGGAGGGAAGAAGAGGAGGCACACAGAGGTCTTGTGTGTCCTAACAGCAACACCAGGAGTGTTTCAATTGACTCGCTCAATATGTGCAGAGGATGTGACAGCATGTGTTTTCTGGTACATCTGCTAGATTTTTCTGCTCACACATAAGGGAGCGAAGAGATTCTGGCCTCTGCCTGTAACCCCTGTTGGGTTGTTTCTTGGACAGATGCAGCATCATATGGCAAGAACTTAGAGACCAAAATTTGTATCAGCTTTCGGACATCCCCACAGATACTGTCAGAGTAGAGTACGCAACACCATTTTCCATACAAAAAAAAAAAAAAGAAAAAATGCCATTTTAACTTCAGCCTTAGTAAAGTATTTCACCCTACACTAAAACATTATACCCTTGCGGTGATTATACTTAATTTATTTTTAACAATGTTTCAAGCCTGGGCCGTTTTTTCTCCCACTGCCTAAGGACAGCTTAATAATACATCAAGATTCAGATCGATTTTTTTCACTTTGGTAAAACTGACCTAGTTTCCTCCATAATCCCCACTCTCAAAGAAGGAAGCTTTAAAATAAAATATCCTCAATGAAAAAGCCAGCATTCATAATATTTCTTCCACATGGTCTGAAATTAAAAAACTGTCTCATCTCCTCAGTTTATTAAATGAGACTGAATTTCCTTTTCCAGGTTTGAGCTCTTTAATGGGTTAGCATCCCTACTGCATCAGGTGACAACATCCATGCGGTGTTACTTTATGAAAGGAGATTGTTGCAACAATTGTGAAAATGATGCAGAAGTTTGGTTTTAAAAATAAACACCAACAGGTTTCCCAATGCAAACACGTAACTGCTCAAAGGCTAATGAGAGCTTATCATGTAAAAATATTCAGAATGCCAGCAACCTTGAATGACCACATTCTGTCAGATATAAATAGCTCATTAATACAGACGAGTTGTCACAAAGCAGCTTTTTCAAATTCAGTTGTCCAAATTCAGTAGCTGCAGGGAGAAACTTACGTAATACAGACCTGTTGGTGCTTCCTGTAAGAATGATGCCTTCTTCTCAAAGGTACTTTTCAGCCATTTCAACCACCCTGTTCTCACAGCCATCTATCGACTTGTCCTTTTGACATTGACGAAAGAACTGATGTCAGCTTGTGCTCAGAGACAGACTGAAGGTTATGTACCTTATATACACTGTGAACGTGGGCATGAGATTGCCTAATTCTGCTTCTCTTGGCATTACTCAAATGCCTGTCATAGTCCTGTCACAGAATGGGTCTTTGTGATTCATTTGCTCAAGCAATCTTGTTTAAGAAGAATCTAATTGTAACCATGAAGTTGTCCTGAGTGTACATGGCATCCATGGTGTTCTTCCACAACCAGTGGTTTTCTGGGGTTTTGTGCCTTGCAAGGACTGTTATTTACAAAGTCTTCCCAAAGTCTCTTGCTTTTCAATCATCCAGAATAGTCTCTTCCCCAGTTTTTTTAATTAACTACCAAAGATAAAAGTAGCTATTAGCAAAAGAAAGACACAATGTTAATATTTTTTGAGTCAACCTGATTGATGGAAAAGGAAATCAGCCTGCTTTCAATGACCCTCTGGAATTACTGTCTTCTGGAGTATGTTGTATGACAGTGTTTACTATCTTATCTAGAAGCAGTAACTGGTGGAGAAAACATACTCTTATGATACAGATGTGTTTTCCCGAGCATGCTTATCATGTGAGATAATTTTTTAAAAGCGCAACCCTGGCACAAAACCAGAAATTCCATTTGATGTTCAAGAGATAGAAAACTAAACACATCAGTAGTAGAGATTTTCCATTTTCATTGAGCTAGCACAGGTTTATGGCTGAATGGAAGTGCTCCACTGCATAGGTTTTGAGCTTGAGCAAAAGTACAGAGGTAAAAATGCATGATGAAATGTAGTCTGGTCACCTGGATACTTCCACACTGCTTATATACACTTCTGATTGTGATTGACTTGTTTTCCTTCTTTTATGTCCTCATCTGTTCAGATGTCATCTTAAATGGATAACTAGATCTGTTTGTGAGTTATTTTGTAGAAAAGCAAATACTGTTTGAAAATCAGCAAACCTATCATAAAGGGCATAGATGTCCAAAATGAGGCAAAGGCCTACAACTGGTTCCAGGAGAGAAGGAAAGATTACCAAAAGAGGTGAAAAATACCCAATTATTAAAAAAAATAAATAAAAAATTGAAATTAGACACATTTAGCTTGGAAATAATCCATTTTAATGGAAATACAGTTATCCAGTTGACAATTTCCTAAGCATGTCAGAGGCTTGAAATTCACGGAACTTTCTAAAGACTCTGTAGTTCAAGCAAAAATGATGATTGGTGTAGAAATTACCAGATTCCATGGTTTATGGTGTAAAAATGTCAAAGTTACCAGAGTGCCTCCTGATCTTTGTGGCAGTTAAAATGTCCTTGCTCACAGATGTGGTCAAGCATGATCTGAATTGAGTGCTGAAGCACAGCTATGGAGGAGTGTCCAGGTGTACAAACCAATGTATTTCTCTGCACAGACATAAATGTATTGAATTAAGATTGGAAATACAGGCAAGAGGTTGTCGGTAAGGAAAACATGCCAAACAGAATGTGAAAGACTCAAAAGTGATGGGAACAAAGTTGATTGGAGTGGGAAAGACACAACTGATTTCTGCATCAGGTGGAGGTCTGCTCACAGAAATAAGGTATTCACAGGCACCACAGTGAAGAGGTCCACAGCTCTCCAGTGCACCTTTGCTCTGTAACTTCTCCCAGTCATGAGGTCAGGTGTTCTCCTGGCCTGTCCCAAGAACTGGTTCTTGCACACCAGGTGAGATGATATATGGGTCTCAGATCAGGAGACTGAAGTCCTGATAATCAGCTTCCTGATTTTGAGACAAAGGGAGAAGTGAGACCAGCAGCTATTCTGATTAAAGCATCTTCTGTTCTTCTCATCATGGTAGAAGAGTGATTGAGATACTCCTTTTCACTTGACATCTTAGAAGTGAGAAATATTTGCTTCATCATTTCCAACATATGAAGGCAGTTAGGAAGACAAGGATTCAGCTAGTTGATGGCAGAAGCATCGGACGGAGTTATAAATAAATAACAATTTCTCTTTTTTAGCTAAGCCTCAGTTCTGCAAGGATGCACTCATATATCCTCTTCCACTGACACGACTACAGAAGCACAATGCAGCTAATTATGTCTTCCTTGCACTTCTTATTCTCATGCTTACTCTCCCCTCTCTACTGTCAGGCTTTTGTCTTCCCTTCCTTGAAAGTCTTCTTCCAAAAATAGATACACAATTCTTTTCTACACTGAAGCAAGAAAAATCTGGCAGCCAAATTAAAGAAACTAAACCCAGATGATGCCAATATATATTTATCAGTATTTTTGCAGGTTTCTTCTTCATTTCACACTTTTACCTGCTTACCTAAGTCACTTCCTTAGATTGTGACTTCCTGAATGAAGTGTTCTAATAACTTTTTATCATTATCATACTGCAAGCACTGTGGAAACACAGATTATTACAACTACTTACATGTAATATCTCATGTGCTAAGAAACCCTGACATGTTCAAAAAGGTTACCTACTTCCCCACTTGTAAATTTAAGAAAAGTTCTTCTGGGCCTGCTACTTCACAGGTCTGAGTTGCATGTACTCTGTCTTGGGTTGTGTTTGGGAGGTTTTTTGAGGACGAGTTTATTGCTGGAAAATGATTTCTTCTTTGTGTCTTTTCCCTTCTGGCGTTCAGACCAAGTTGTCCTTAAGTTGACCACCATTATTGTAGGTACAGTTGTATTTAGAATTATATATTTCATCAGGGGATGAAGCATTGAATATCTCTTACAGAAGTTAATGGAATAAAATTGTTTAATTAAATTCTAACTTTGAGAATTCATCAGAAAAGATGCTGCATCATTCAGGCTGTAAACAGAATGCCACTTCTAGCCACTTTTATAAAACAGGCTGCTAAGAGCACTATTATTCCTGGACCTTCTCCTAAAGCTTTATGTTGACTTCAGTAGCCCAGCCCTAAGTAATATGCTGCTTTGTTTTGAGTCTGTTTGGAGTAATTTTTGGTAAGAAGCTAGCTCCTAAAGTACCTTTAAGGCAGTCCCCCTTCCTGAGCTTCAGTAATCTTAAACCAGCTGCGTTACCTTCTGGCTGGATGTGTGGGGATGAGGACAATCATCATAATAATACCTGCTGCATCTGACTCACTACAGCTCCTGCTGGGAGAAGTAATAATATGTGCATTTCTCTGAGCCTGCAAGAGCTGACACAGTGCAAGGAGGATTCACTTCCAAGTTCAGATTTTCTAGCTGTAATTTATCTCCCTTGCTCTTTTCACAGTCTTTGAGTACTGTGTGAGAATAATTTTAGATTATGGTATCTGATGAGACTACGTGCAGAAGCTCATAGAAGTCTAATGTCTGTGTGCTTTCAGGAGTATTTCTTCATGGGAGTGTTGTATCCTCTGTACCACAGAAAAGAGCAAACAAAGCTGGGTATATCTTGCTCCACAGCACAAATGAGATCTGTGTGAACAAAAACCTGTCTGCAACATGGCTTCACCCAATGAACATTCAGCGCACAGACACTGACAGTCTTGAAATCGCTGGGGGGATAAGGATCTGAAACATTACCATTTACCTTGCAGCTGCAGCTTTGCATCTTGACACATTAACATTTCACCTGTAATTTAATCTCTATTATTAATGAATTGTGGAAACTCTTTTCCCTAGGCACTAGACCATCAGACTGTGTATGGAGTCTGTCAGCAAAAAATATTACTAAACACCCACGTAACCTTATAGACACTCAGAAAAGAAATAGCTGTACACGAAAAAATAGATGTACAGCTCTTTTTCAAGTTACTAACCTATAGTAACCATCTGGACACAGTCCTGGGCTCTAGGTGGCCCTGCCTGAGCAAAGGGATTGGGCAAGATGGCCTCCAGAGGTCCCTTCCAACCTCAACCATCTGTGATTCTGTGATACATTAATTTTCTTTCTTTGGTTCAATCATACTACACAATGATGTCTTTTAAAATGGTTCACTTGTCCTGATCAACAAAGGTCACTTTTTTAAAAGACTTCTTTAGAAAACATCCCAAATGGGAGATTTTCAAATATTTACAGTTAAGTTCTGCACCTTTGTCTTCTGTGCTGAGTGATATTTTTGTCCAAGTAAAGGCCATCTGTCCAAGGAAATCTACAGTAGATCTTATATAGACATATTAAAGATGTCATTGTTAGATACAGGAGAATTGCTATATCTTAAAAATGCAATTGGATGTATAGATTATATGTGTGTATATATATACATATATATATGTAATAGATAATAGATAATGTAATAATAGCATTTAAAGAGAAGATTTCATAAAAACATTACCATTACTTATTATGTACAATGGATTAAACAAACAGTTATATTGCACAATAGGAGGATTTGAATGCTACCTTATTCAGTTTGAGAACAAAGAGATTTTCAGTTTATGTGTTCTGTGTACATAGAAGAGGCAGCAGAATGGATGCATTGTGTACAAATCATGGTTAAGGTGGTGCTCAGAACAGCAGAGATAAAGGAGTTAGTGTGGCTACGGGAAAACAACGTTTGTTTATGGACTTCAGTGTGCTTTTTGTACATTGAGAGAATGGGTAGTGATTAGATCTGAACCCTACAAAGAGTTTAAGGGGCTTAGTGGAACAGGTACAATGAATCCATGTTTGATTTTTAAACTGACTAAGTTATAACGTGATGGTTATGTGGGTGTATGTTTTATCATTCTTAAACTGAAATTACATTAAGTATTATGTAACAGTCAAATAGGATAATTAGAGTTACAAATGCCTCAAGCAAATATTTAAGACTGGTTGCTTCTGTTGCTTATAGAGAGTGAGATTTGACATAAAAGACTTTTTTCTAAGAACTGTGCTATAGATATTCTGATCACTGAAAACTCTTTGCAGAACAGTTTTTTAAATCTGTTAGCATTGAGAATTTACAAATTAACCCAAGGATCATATGGCATGTATTGATCATATTTTTTCACAAGTTTTTGAGTAGCATACTAGTTTAATCACACACTAGTGAGTCTCTTTTTTCACCAATATGCAAGTTAGTTACCAGGATACTGTGTATTACAAAGTCTACCAGTTAGATCTTGGTAGGATGCAGTCAGTAGGCTGTATATGACGTAAAACCTGGCAAACAGCTCACCTTTGTGATGTTCTACCCTATTCATGAATCTTTTAAAGAACTTTCTTAGTTACTGTTCTTCTATATGAAATACTGTGACTTGTTTTCAAAGCAATTTAATGTCATAACAGTTCAATATTCAAATATAATCTTTTAGACATTATAGCAAGCCACGGCATTTATAGCTGGGTAACCAAAACCAATATATACAATTTGCTTTCATGCTTTAAGATGGAGAACCTGAAGAAATACAGCATTAGCACTGGTTCAGTAGAGTATGGGTTTTAAAGAAAAAGGTATTTAATGATTCATTACTGCACTTACACAGTATTCTTCTTACATAATGAAATAGCTGTTCTTATATAATAATATGTCCTACAACATAATACAATAAACATTGAACTGAGCTGTGCAGCATATTTCTGAGTATGTAGACTCAACCTATTTTCATTATGGCATCATCCACCACAAAAAAAAAAGACAAAAACAAACAAACAAAAACACAAACAAACAAGAGATCCTTTAGAAGCTATAAAACAGCTTTCTTTGCCCATGTCTTTAAAATTAAGGGGAAAATCCTGGCTTACGCTGTGGTCAATGTCAATGCTACTAATGGAAGCAAGATTTCATTTCCAATGGGGGAAGCAGGAAACCTTTCAGCATACTCCCGTCGTCTCAGTTTTCTTCACTGGCCCAGGTTTTTTTGTAGTTCTGGAATGACTTGTGTGCCCAAAAATACAGAAGACAAATAATCTTTCTGCTATATTTTGAAAGTGACTAGCATATTCTTTATCTCTAAAGTGGATTACATTTGTTTTCTCCTTTCTTTTTTTTTGCCTTTTCTTTGTGAATGATACTCCCAAAGAAAAGGTTTGGATGTCAGTCATCCCAAATATTTTGCTACCCAAGTGCTTGATTAACACAATGTCTGTCCAGTGAAGTCAGAAATGAGCCACAAATCTTAGTTCTGTTTAAATGTTTGTAGCATATGCTTGTTTTATAATAACAGGCTCAATGGGGAGAGATACATCATTATGGTACTGCGTAACAAGTCATCAGGACAGGGGCATGGGGAGGCTTTGTCTATCAGTGGGACAAGCCATTAGGTCAATTAAGTGCAGGATTTGACACCTTCTCTATCCAAGCAACATTTACATTACCAAAGAGGAAAGTTTTGTCACCCCTGCTAGTATTGGCAAGTGAGTGGAAGTGCAGTTTGAAAGTACAATTAAATCTGCGGACCTAAAGGAACCCAAGCTGATTGTTCTAAGAGCTAACATACTTTACCAGCAAAAGTTCTCTCTGAGGAATGCAGCCTGAGACATAAAGTACGTGAAAAGACAAAATTTCTCATGAAGTAGGTCAAGAAAATGCCCACAGTAAATCAGTGGCATAGAGGAACATTTATTTAGGTTTGGTGGTTTTATAAGAAAATGAAATAAGATGTAAATGGTTTGTTTGCATTCACCATTGTCTTTCAAAAAACTTCCTGTATGTTATATGTAAATATTTTTATTTTTTGTGTTTGCTATCAAAATAACCAACTAGTATCATGGGATTGGTTGATATTTTTCATGTAAGAGTGTGACAAATCTAAAGAAAGAAGGCAGTATAAAATAGAGCCTTTTAATTTCTCCTTACCGAAGATGTTTAAAGGGGAGTGTTAAGGACCAGGGAAAGTGGGCCAAGAGTGTATACCAGAAAAAAGCAATAACAACACATATTGGCAATGTTGATTCTATGCAATTTATGTGAAAGTACAATTCTTTTTTAAAGGATAATCTTACCCATTGACCATGTCTGTGGCCTTTCTCCAAAACTTTATTTTCACTTCAATCTTCAACTGAGCAGCATTCATCTTCTTCCTCTATATGCTGAGCAACTTAGGTAGTTTTTAACATCAGTCTCCCAAGTCTCTACTTCATAGGAAAGTTCAGAGAACAAAGAAGCCATTGTTGGAGGCTGAGACACCACTCATCAGTTCAGATCATTTGCATTCAATTCAGTTGCCTGGAGACACCAATTTTTGATAACATAGAACTTAACTTTTCTGGTTTTGGGAAACTACTTGCTAGAAATGGAAAGGGAATTGTGTTGGGAGATATACAGTTAAGTTTGCAAAGTGTCATGAGAAACACAGATTGACACTTGACTATGTGATTGCACAAATACAGCATTAATGATAGGTAGTCTTACGAAGTACAGGGACTGTCCTGTCTGAGTTAATATGAAGCCCTTGTTTTGCTTATATGATTAATTTTGTTTCATTTTCATGAACATTTTAGGTGTATCAATACATGCATGAAACCATAACTGTTAATGGCTGCCCCGAATTCCGAGCCAGGGCCACTGCAAAGGTAGGATACGTGCAACTGTTGAAGTATGTGTTGCCAAAGTGATCTAGTAATTGACTGTGCGCGTGTGTGTTTCAGGTATTCGTGTGTACACTGTAAGAAAATTTAGACATCAGTGGCAGCCCAGAGTCTAGAACCAGTGCTACTTCCCAGGTAACAATCATAATGGAAAATTTCAACCTTTATGCTGCTTCTGTAGCTTAAGAAAAGAGAATGATTTTATGGAATACGATGCTTTTGGAAAAATTACTTTGCAAAAGCAAATCTACTGGTTCATTCTGTAGAAGTCTGCCTGCTACAACCAATATTTTAAGGGACTATTTTCCCATACATCTCATCCAGAGAGGACACATTTCTTTGGAGATAGACACTAAACAGTCACAATTGCCCTTTTAAGTAATGGGAACTCTATGGACTGAGCAAGAAATGGCCTGGTCAACATTTTACTGACTCCACAGCCAAATGCAAGCCTTTTTTTCTCTAATACATTGCCTGTTTTAATAAAACATAATGTCTCTTTGTCCATGTGGACCTGCCTTTCTTATAGCCTTATATCCAGCTACATTACTGCTACTACTAAAATAATAATTTTCCAAGGGAATTCACAGAACCCTGAAAGAAGCCATGCTATATGCCAGTATGAAATATGCTCTGTATTTTCATAACATGTACAAAGACAGATGCTTCCAAACAAAGGGATCCTCCATGGCTTTCTTTTTCCCATTATTTTGTACAAAACACTCTCTTCTATGTGGTATAGCCGATTCTATGCAAAGTAGGTAAACTTGCAAAACCCATAAATCTTTTTTAGAGATACTTCTTTATGGTCCCATTCCTGTGAAGGTAAACTCCCTGCAATCCTGATGGAACTAAGATCTTGTCATTATGTATTTATGTTAAGAGATTTTAATTTAAAGCTGTATCAGAAGATGAAGGTTGGGAGCATGTTAAAAAACTCTTTTAGGGTACTCAGAGAAGCAAACTCTATAATAGCCAGAAAATAACCTAATATACCCTAAATTGCCATGTATTTTCCTTATTAAATAGGACAGTCCTTTCTGTAGCCTGTTCTTCTGATTTCAACCTTCTAATTGAAAGTTAATGGTCAGTGTAAATTTGTAAAGTCTGTGGTTCTATATAGAGACGTGTATATGAATTCCTGTTTTGTCTACACTGCAGATAAACATAGAAATTCTTGCTATGTTATTTAGTAAGTGGGGAGAAGTCGAATTAGTGTTTCCCATTCTCATTTCTTATTCATATAGAACAGCAGGTTACAGAGCAATGTTTCAATATCACAATATTTCCTGGTTATTTCTGGGCTGTCTGCATTTCATTCTCTTAGTGCATTCATGTCTGACATAAAATGTATGCATGATTACAAGTTCTGCATGTGCCAAAACATGTAACTGAGATTGCTCCATTATGTCACGTCATCCACTAGCTTCTATTAAGCATAAGCATTTTGAGGATGCTCAAAAATATCAGTGTAAATCAGAGTTGTTCAAGCAGTTTGAACTACAAACACATGTTGAAAAGTATAAAATATTAATGTTTATTTAAGGATTAGCTAAGATCTACAAGTAAGAAAATACTTCTAGTGAAAAATGAAGTATAAATGTAATATTCTTCTGGATGCAAGCTTTACAGTATGTTCCTTTTTTCATCCTAAAAGAAGATTACCAATCTAGGGTTTTCTAATTGACTTATATATCTGTTGTCTTCATTTTTCAATAAAAATTTTGAACCAAATATATAATACAACATCCTATTCCTGTTTCAGAAGTTACTTAGTTTACAAGATTTCACAAATATTATAAATTAAACTTTTTAATATAAGATTATTATTTTAGTATTTAAGAAGAATAATCCCATGATTCTGAAAGCAAAGCGGAGAGTTAACAATTCAGTTCATCCACTTTATTTTAATTAGGAACACATCAGAGATCACATTATCATATCCCACAGGAATAGATTTTCTTCCTGTGAAAAGGCAAAGAAATGCAGTAGTGATCATAAGGTTTCACCACCCCAGAGTAAGGCTTCCTGGTGCCACCTTCTGGCTCTGCTGCTAAGTTTTTGTGGTTTGTTGTTTGACAAGTCACCCAAACACTCTCTGTTCCTCTGTTTATTCCTTTATTTCAAAAATATTGGCATAAAATGTAATATTTTTAAATACTTTCAGACAATCAGAAAGTGTCAGAGTAAGATACTGAAGTGTTTTCACAGGAAGGAAGTCTTCCTGCAAGTGGACAACAGTGTTCTCACTAACCTAAATAGCCAAATCACTCGGTTTTTATCTTCCAGGCAACAGTTGCTGCATTTGCTGCAAGTGAAGGCCATTCACACCCGCGAGTGGTGGAGCTGCCTAAGACTGAGGAAGGCCTGGGCTTTAATGTTATGGGAGGAAAAGAACAAAATTCACCGATTTATATATCTCGCATCATTCCTGGAGGAGTGGCAGAAAGGCATGGTGGGCTCAAACGTGGGGACCAGTTGCTTTCAGTTAATGGAGTGGTATGTGGAAATATGGTAGAGCTTTCATTTTCATCGGAATTTTCGTTTTTCGCATATTTCTAATACCATGATTTCAAATGCAGCCACACAAAACAAAAATAAGTAGCTCTGTAGGAGAGCTTCAGCGTGCATTTGTGGTGCAGTGAGGCAAAGTTCCATCGATAACTTTGTGCCACTACAATTCCTGGCACTGGAGGGTGCTTGAAGAGCTTCATTTCAAATCCACACCACTTGCCTAATTTACAGGAAATCTATGTCCTTAATTGGTAATTCTGTAAATTCCTTTTGTAGTAAAAGCTTCATAACAGCCTGCTGTTCTTTCATTTCATAGCCTCTGAGGCACACAGCCCTTTCCAAACACAGTGGCACTTGTGCAGTCTTGTGACCTTCAGAGCCTTTGAATACATTAAATCAAAAGAAATTTGGTAAGCAAATTTGGTGCAAATTTGCAATGGAAGGTGTTCCAGATTTCTTTCAGTGAGATTCATCCAGCTGTGGAATCTGTTAGAGAAATCAGCTGGACAAATGTACACATACAAGGAGCATGTACTCTTGGTAAACAGGTACATTTTTTACATACTCATTTTTCCTGTAAGTCAAAATGGAGAATTTTCTACTAGTTTCACTGTGAATTCAATATGGAGGTAAAAATAAAAGGGTTGTTGCAATAGATCCTGAGAGTAGCTCAGTTGGTTAAGATTTGGTTGTAATAATGCCAAGGTCATGTATTCAGTCCTCTATGTGGGCCACTGACTTAAGAGTTGGACTCGATGATCCTTGTGGGTCCCTTCCAACTCAGAACAGTCTGTGATCTGCAGATAGGGAAAATAAGGCTCTGACTCCACGATATAGTCAAATTCTGCATTTCATTGCTTATTGTTCCCTTTTCTAAGGGAATATGAGGTGCTGAAAAGGTAAGCATACTTGTAATCCTACACTTCCCTTTATGAAAATGTATTCCTTTTCATGCAAACCACCATCTAAACCTCCTATTTAAATGCACTAAAGGCACGTAGGAGCAATTTCTGAATCTAGTCATAAGTACAAAACTTTACAACTTAAATTTCTCCTTTGTCGCAAGCCCATAAACAGTAAAAAAATGCCCTTTTCTACACATTTTTATGTTTCTCTCAAAAATAATCCCTTCTCTTAAAATAAAGTATTTGTGCAACACTTCAAACAGACTGTTTTACCACTTCTTCTATCAACTATCATGTTCTCAAAAGAGAAATATAAGTTCTGGAAACTTGCTTGCACCAATACACAAGAGAAATAAAACATACAAACCAAAGAAAACCCACAGAAAAGATCATTCAGTCTCAGAGAAAAAGAAATAAACTGAATATGTAATGAAATAAACTGCCTGAACTTTGCTGATTGTCAGTCAAGAAATATTGTTGTTGTTCAGCATTTCTTTCAAGAGGTGAATAAAAAGACAGACAAAAAGAGTTTAAATTCACTAATAGATGGATGGTTCTTGAAAATTCCTTTTACTGTCAATAGCACCAAGGTAAATACCAGAAAGGTTATCTTCAGATGTCAAGATATATTGAATTTGACCCTCTTGTCTCCTCTGTTTTAGGATTTTCTGTTAAAAGATTTCATGCATATGCTCTAGAATATATAAGGTAATGCAGCAAAAAACCACAGTACAAAATTCCCAATTGCATGTAGACACAAGAAAGTTGAGAAGCAAGAGAAATATTTTTGTGTTCAGACTCTGAACAACAGAATATGAAGTTTGAATTGCAGTTGCATATTTATAATCATAGAATCACAAAATCATAGAATGGCTTGGGTTGGAATGGACCTTAAAGATCATCTAGTTCCAAAGCCCCTTGCATGGACAAGGACACCTTCCACTAGGCTCAGTTGCTCAGAGCCTTATCCAACTTGACCTTGAGCACTTCCAGGGATGGAACATCCACAACTTCTCTGGGCAACCTGTACCAGTGCCTCACCATTCTCACAGTAATGAGCAACTTTTCATAAACCATTTTTGGGCTGAATGAAACCCATAAAATATAATTTGTAAAAAGACAAAAAATTAAAGAAGCAATTATTTGTTTGCCGACAGCTTGAGAAAGGACAAGAAAGATCTAAATTTAGCATTGTTCACTGGGACTGATTCACTCTATGCTTCTCTTAATTTAGCTGGAGAAAAGAAAATAATGCACAGTATGTACTATCAAACAGGCGGCTCAGTAGAACATGAATATCTTTAACTTATTTGTGCTCAGCCATTGATGGTTATCCAACTTCATACTTATCAACATAAAATTAGATCTGTGTATTCAGAATCCAGATTTGTTATCCCAGCATGACTGAGATGACTGTTCCTTGAGCTGTTTCAATGGATGTTAAAAATCTTTGTTTTCTCATTATGCTGGGGATTTTGTTACATACTTTTGTCCCACAACCCCTAAAAATAAAGGAAATTGAAAGCAGTAAGCCCTGCAGATGGCTCAACAAAGGCACTTACTGATGCCTGTTCATATCTGGCAAAGATTCTGCATTAGTCAGATACCTTGTGTGAGTCAGAGGAAGGATGCAAAATAGATTTATAATGGCTAATTTGTCACCCAAGTATTTGTTTAGAGAAACCTAGTAAAAATACTCTTCTCAGTTTCTCAACTTGTGGGCTAACAATCAGATTTTGGTTTTTGCCTGCAAGGAAGGGGATTTTAGATTTATAAAAGGTCTATGAACCAGGATACAGTAATCACTGGTGTGTGCCCACATGATATCTGCAGTTCTTTCAGCTGTTCTTGTCCCTACAAGATTTTGCATCCTTCTCTTTGCTGCAATCTGTCAATGCAATGCAATAATGGAAATCAAGGAGTAAATATATATAATCAAAATTACATATTAAGTAAATATATACACTCCAGAATGATTTTATTTAACCTCATGATTGGTGGGCATTTCTAAAGGATTGTCAGATCCTTGCAGTGTCTCCAACCAACATAGTGCAGTCAGCAATGGACAGGAATGACCAATACCAGCAGGAGTCCTTCACCAGCCCAGCCTCAGAGATTTGCAGAGGGGGAAGAATTCAAACAGCAACACAACTTCCTTTGCCCTTTTCTTTCTCACACTCCAAGGGGCTCTGTCATTTCACCTGTGCAGCTGCAGTTATGCGGATGAAGCATTTTTAATGCCTTGAAAATAGAGGAGTGCAAGCATCAATGAGGACGTTAAGACCAAGTATAGCAATCACATAAATAACAGCTGAAAACTGTGGCTGTCAAGACCTGAGTGAGGTGCATTCAGAGAGCAGGATTTGTTTTAGCAGCACTATCTTTGCTTTTGTTATTTTCCCCTCTTTGATTATGGTTCAGAGCATTAGGCTTAATTCTGTATCATTGCTATTCAAGTCAATGGGAGTTTTCCATTGACCTGGATAGCAGGAAAGTCAAACCCTTCATTTCTAATTAGAAAATTCTGTCTGTAAACAGGAAGAACAAGGCCAGAGGAAAGCAGGAGATAAAACAGACAATCCTGAATTAAATGCAGTTTACTAGGTTGAATGAAGTATTAAAATACATCATCTTGTTATTCCTCTACAGAACAATCACGATTTTTCATTGATGTCAGTTAGAACCATAATGTAGCTTGGGAGCTTACAATGTTTGTTCATGGCCTGTTCTAAGTTCATACTGTTGCACAGCTAAACCAATCACAACACCACTGAACACACTGTTGTTTCTGCTGAATGTGAATGGCATGCCATACTGACCATGATTTAAAAGCAAAAAATGAAATCTAAAGCGATGCCAAATTTTGTACAGTTCCTCTTAAGGCAAGACCTGTATTTACAAAAGCTGCTATGACAGCCAGTCACAACAAATGTGCTATAAAAGAGAGCTAGTTACAGCATGTGTTAGTTATGATCACCTATCTAACATTGAACAGTTATTAGCTCAGGGATGTGGGGAAAAGTTTTTCATTTCTGTCTGTGACTTATTCATTATAGCAATTTCACAACCTGTTCATCTATAGCTTTTTATTTTAGCTCTCTTTGGAACACTAGATACATTCACTATTTCTTTCACACTAACATTCAAATACTTGTAAGGAAACAATTTCTTTCTCCAGATTAGTTTTTCAGTGGCAGTGCTTATCCAGCAGATTTATCCCAACCACAATTTCTAAAAAATCTGTTTATCACAGATAATGAATTTTCTTGAAGATCTTTGGACCTGCTGGAGGAATTTCATGTATATACAGTTCAAAATGTGTATTTTCTTGAAAGTTTTCTTTATTTCTGGTAATTGTTTCAACACCTGAAATGACAGTCATTATTCCTCTGAGTTGCATTGATGTTTTCAAAGCATCTTAAAATTTCTATAGAAACTCTAGTCCAGTCAGTTGACCCAGACATAAAATAATTATTTGTATTTGTCTTGGTTTGAGATAAGCAACTGCCAACCCCCCTAAGCACAGAGAGAAAAGCCTCCCTCCTAACACCAGGGAAAGGGAGGAAGAGAGGGGAAAGAAAAAAACACTTCAAACTGCATTTATACTAAAACTACATATATTTTTCACAGAAGGAAAGAGACAATTAGAAGAGAGTACAAATATACACTCACACAAGTCTGCAACAGCAAGTTCCCCACCTCAGCTTCTTAACGAACACACAAATTCTACTGTCTTAACTACTCATTACTTAAGAAGAAGCTTATTCCCCAGGGAGACAAACCCAAGAAGAAAGGAGAGACCCAGAACAACACATTTTACTTTCCTGAGGTACCCTGTGAGCCAGTGGTGGGCCTGGTCCTCTCCATCCCCCCTGGGACAGCATCGTGCGTCCTCCCAATAGGAGGGCTGAGAAGCGACTGCCTTAAGCACTCCCACACTGGTTCCTACTTCCCTGGAGATGATGTCATAATGTGGTATGGAATACAAAATTACTGGCTAGAAGAGGTCAGCTGTTAGCTCAGCCCAGCTCAAGTCAGCTGACTGCTTCGGCCTAGTCCAAACTTCAGAGCCCAAATTTAGGCCCACCTAGGTGAACCCATAACAGTATTATTATATTTAAGGATATTTAACAGAAAGAAAATAACTAGCAAGGCAATAAACTTGCATTGTTTTTATTATCTATGTAGAAGTGTTTGTCTCTGCTTTTTGAAACTTTTCAGTCATTATTTCTATCTCTTATTGTGCCCCAGCAGAACTAGTTCTTATTCACTGTCCTTACACAATGCTACTCAATCAAATAGGAGAGATGAAAATAGAAAGAGTTTTATTCTGGCAGTTGCTGTAACAGTGCTGTTATTCTTTTTGCATGAACTGAACTTCTAATATTTTGAATGCTGCTGCTTCTCTTTGGAAGTGCCGAAGCCTATGGGGATAGTTCCATTTTAAATAGCATGGTATACAAAAGAGTTTTAAATCACAACAGGTGGTAAAATTTCAGTTTAATCTAAGTGGGAAGAAAATTATTTCTTTTAAGATGGTCTAAAATCCATGTGAAGATCTCAGATGTGCAGACTGGTGGGGTTGTTTCTATGCAGAGATACTTTTATTTTTTGGCATATATTCTACAACACGTGTATAATCATATACCATTAGAAAATTTTTCCCTTTTTTTGAAAAGCAGTCCAGTCAGTCCACTTACAGTAGAAAACTCTTTTCACAGCCAAGTCACATCCCCGTTTGGAAATACACTGTTTCAAACAACATTAGCATAAAAATCAGAGCTTGAACCCCTTTGGGAATACTTCTTTTGATTTCACAGCATATACCATTTTGCTATAAAACATTTTCCGGAAAGGGAGGGAAAATATATATTCTTTTATCAAGAGCTTGTAATGTTTCAGTTCTTTTTCAGTGTGATTGCTTACAACTAACAGGATAAAAACTAGTCCATTTCCAACAGAGAACCCATGTCTGGTAAATGTTAAACATGTGAGCAATGCCATTCACTCTGTAGGATGTGTGTTGTCCTGGGGAGCAGCAGCCATGCTCCTCCACCTGCAGATCAGCAACGGGAAAAAAAAAGTGCTCCAGGGAGAGCTTTGGGCAGCCTTTCAGTGCCTAACAGGGCCTACAAAGGAGCTGGAGAGGGACTTTTACAAGGCCATATACTGCTAGGACAAGGGGGAATGGCTTCATACTGAAAGAGGGCTACTTTAGAGTAGATATAAGGAAGAAATTCTTTACTGTGAGGGTGGTGAGGCATCAGCACAGGTTGCCCAGGGAAGTTGTGGATGCCCCATCCCTGAAAGTGTTCGAGGACAGGTTGGATGGAGCTCTGAGCAACCTGATCTAGTGGAAGGTATCCCCCCGTAGCAGAGGGCTTGGAACTAGAGGGTCTTCAAGGTCCCTTCTAACTCAAACCATTTGATGATATGTCACTCTCTATGATACAAGCAGGGACAGGGCATAAGAAAGGCACTATTCTTTCAAATTTGCAATTTCTCCATTTCTTACCAACATTTATATTTGTTTGCATAAAGCTTGTTGAATATCTCCCCTCATTTTCACACAGATCAGAAATTAGATTTGTAATATAACCTAAATCAGATTTACATTATTTTAAATATAAACATTAATACATTCTCAACAGTGCATAAGTCTTACTTAACACTTTCTTCTAATAATCCCTTGAAAAATGTAAGGTGTGAAAACTTCCTAAAACTCCGATAGCCAATGAAAAAGACAGACCCATAGATCAAAGCACCATTTTCATTGTTAAATCTGTTCTCCCTACTCCCAGAGTGTGGAAGGAGAACACCATGAGAAGGCCGTGGAGCTCCTGAAGGCAGCTAAGGACAGTGTCAAGCTGGTGGTGCGCTACACGCCCAAGGTGCTGGAGGAGATGGAGGCTCGCTTCGAAAAACTGAGGACAGCCCGGCGCCGGCAACAGCAGCAATTGCTCATTCAGCAGCAGCAACAGCAGCAAACTACACAGCAAAACCATATGTCGTAGGTGAGAGGATTCAGTGGTCTTCCTTAAAGTGCACTGGCAGCACCGTGCCTGGGCCAGCTGCTCCCAGGGGTCCAGGGGACTGTCAGGGCAGTGTCTGACACCAGGGCCCATCCCAGCCCCAGACAGGAGCAGGGCAGCCACAGGCACAGGCTGCCTGGGAATGGGGACAGGCTGGGACATGAGCCCATAGGTGGGCCCAGCTCAGTGGGACCCCATGGCTGGGCAGGGCAGGGCTCTGGGGGGCTGACATGAGGTCCTGGGTTGTAGACAGGGTTGGGGGAGTCCCAAGGGAGGACAATCAGGGAGCTGGAGGGACTCTTGAGGCCCCAGCAAGCACTTACAACAGTCAGAATGAGGAGAGCTCATTCTTTTGAAAATAAGTTAAAGGCACTAGCAAATTCTGGAGCCAATTTCCAACCAAGAACCGTGAGATCAATAGCCACTCTGCAGGTCTGGCTTATCTGCAAGTGAAAGGAGTTTGTAGTTCCTGGTAACGTTTTTTGTATTAAAAACTAGAGCATTTATGGCAAGTAAAAATATGCCACTAGATTTAGACACAATTTAATGCATTTTCAACTAATCTTTTACTACTCTGAACAGAACCTTGAGACTTGCTGGTGGTAGGTGAAGAAATGTCTCCCTAGTCCCTTCCCTGCTACAGGGAACCCAAACTTCACTCTCTGGTTACTCTGCAGGGCACCTGCAAGTGCTTACTTCTTGTGTACAGTTTTTGGTACGAAGCGTTTTGTTCGCTCTTGACTGACATTCTGTATTACAATAGCTTCCAAGAGGCTTACAGGTTTCCCAGTGTAATCAAACCATACGGGATGCCAGGTTCAGAGGTTCAATTTTTCTGAAATTGGTGAGAGTTTTTGCCATGAATATGTGTATAGATATGCTCCATTTGCCTAAATGAAATCAAATAGGAAGTATGTCCCAATGACTTACATTCCAATGCTCCACATCTCCCTCCACACCTCATCATATCTGTTCCCGAAATAAGATGTTTGTGCTAATACAAGTCTACAAGTGACTCAGAAAGTCCCTAAATTGGCAAAAACTGAAGCTCCCAGTGATGATTTCATCTTTATTAATGCTAACACTGACCTCTGTTGATACTTAGGAGAAAACACCCACCTTGTAAACCTCCTTCCTGTCACTGCCAGAATTCCAGATTTCTTAATGCAAACAAAGGCTCTGAGTGGATTCTCTATCCAACTTTAGGGCCTCCATTCAGACAGGAGGTATAAAGAGTAGTATTTCATGAAGTTTGGGGGTTCTGTGTAAAACAAGGCCATTGCAGGACATCGACATACATGTGGTGTTTTTAAGTTTTTTCAGTTACCTAAATCTTTTCATTAGCATGTAAAGTATTTTTTACTGATTTTAAATTTTTCTTTAACTGAAAGCAAAGAAAGGCTGGCAGAGACAGCCAGCACCTTAATTCCTGAATTCTTGGTGCTTGCTCTGAGGAATGTGTTTTTTTCATTCTAGGTTATTCTCAAGAAAGAAAAAGTCTCAATCAAGAGTTCAGTAATCAAGCAACCAGAGCTGTACTTCAGTATTCCAGCAAAAGGAAACAACTACAGGAACATGAAACAGAATTCATCTGGAGAATGTACAGTACAAGACTAATGTAGTTACATGAGCCATAGAGAGGGTACCTTCATGATAAGGCTTTTCAGCACACAGCAGTCACAGATACCTATTACTTCTGTGGCTCTATTCCTAATGAGAAAACATGATTGGTAAACCCTATGAAACAGAGAAGTCCAGGGATTCCAAATAGTTCTGCTTGATCTAATCTTGCGCTCCTTACTCTGACAAATTTGCCAGTTGGCTTTCTTTAGTCACTGAAAATTTTGTTTAAGGAGGCTAAGATTGGCTGATTTTGAGGACAGGATCTTTCTCTAGTTATCTCCAGAACTGAACTATATCAACTCAAAATTTTGCCACAGACATCAAACTTGTACATCACGCTTCATAACCAGTTTGTACTATATATTGTAGAGCTGTTTTAACCTTACTTCCTGTTTATAATTTTCAAATTTCCCTCTTGAAATAGCAATTTACTATATTTATAAAGTATTCCATTTGTAGAAGCAATTGGCTTTTTACTCTTGGTGTTTCCATATATTTTATTATGCATCAACAGAGTGAGAAAGTTTTAGGTCAGCTTTAATTTTATTAGTAGTAAAGTTAGGGAAGCCTAGAACTGTATTTTTAAACGTAGGTATTGCTTGTATCTATTATAGTTACTCTTCAGAAATCTATAACTGGATATATTATATATTTATTCCATAAAATATATATTGTCTGAATGTACCTTTTAGAGGAGTAGGGTCTTTGCTTAGCATGCATTGCAAATGTAGTAAGCTAATGTTAGCAAAAGACCAAGCTTTGTTTGGCAGATATTACTGTGATTGCATAATCTCTGCATTTCTGTATTGTTTAATTTATTTTCCAGTCTAATGTTAATATATTTTAGAGAGGAGGAAGTGTAAGTTAAGACTCACACATTTTCATTTAAATCAATTTGAAAATAAGAGTTCTGAGGTGTTTTTTTTAACTAAACTAAGTTGGAATGTGCAAAAAAATCTGTAAGTTCTGAAGTTTACATGTCTGCTTTTCCAAAGAAGATAGTCAAAGCTGGAAGGCTATAAATGTCATATACTTTCAAGAAAATAAGAAAATAGACCCCCAAATCCTAAAAAAAAAGAATCATTTTCACATGCCTTCTATGCTTCATTAGAAAAGACAGGGGGAGAAAAGGAGCTTAGTGGAGAACCCTACAGTCCTCGCATGTTGAAAACTCCAACTGATGTCAGTGAAAGTTTAGTAATGTGAGGAATGTGGAAATAGTCAGAACCAGTGTTCTGGTTTTGAACTTGGAACAAAGTCAGAAAGAAATAAATCTTTTGAAGACTCTATGCTCAGAGAGAGAGAAAGGAAAACAGGAGAAATTTGCAGTATTGTAGCATATGTTAGAAACCAAATGCAGGCTAGACAAAAGTCTTCACAGTGTTTGATGTGTGTCAGTAGCCACTGAAAGGAAATAACTGTATTTTTAAAACCAAACGGCATGGATTAATCTAGAGAAGCCTCATTTTATATAAAGAAGTAATTCTATCCTGTGGTCATTGGTGACAATATCAATTAAGACAGTGGAGTTTGAGAACTACCAGAACTAAAGATGAAATATATTGTATTGTGCTCTGCACGGTGTCTTTTTATACTTAATAAAATTGTATGTACCTATTTTAAAACTGTATTCTCAAACAGACATTGCTCTTGATATTGACAGTATATAAATTGTTATTATGACTGCATATGGACTGTTCTGTATCTCATCAGTATGATTTGAATTACACTCATGGCTGCATTTTTAGAGACCAAGTATTCAGATTTAGTCAGCCCACTGTACTGCATTTTTCCAAACTGCCTCTCCACCTCTTCCCCTCCTCTTTCTCAAAAAATCTGAGTGGAATGTGCTGATTAATAACTTTCAGTGATAGACTGTCATTCACATAGAGAAGCATATCAAATTCATTCTCATATATTATTATTCAATAAATTATTTACACACACTAAAAATTAACATTCTAGTCTTTGCCAACATTTAACAATAAGGTAAAAGAAAAATAAAAGTAAAATGCAACTGTCAATGAATTTGAAGTGGAAACAGGAAGAAATAGCTTTCTATCCCTTTTCATGCCCCTTATTTATCAATAAAACAGCCACTTCCTCATGGAATAATCTCTGTCCCTAAACCTGTCACATGCATTTGCTTGTGAGACAGTATTTTCATTTGTGATTTAAATGTAATTGTCCCTGATGCAGTAAGGCACTTCCACACATGCATTGCTGAATTATTACCCAAAAGAAATGCAGGAAGGACAGTATTTTCCACATTCAGGTCTACAGGTATTTGTGCATTGTGCTTTAATTGACATTTGCTGTTCCACTACACTGAATTGATATTCTTTCAGTGAACTTGGTGAGTTTTATTATCCATATTTACCTTTGGGACTCCTTCACATTTCTCTGCACAGGCATCAAGCTGAGGTAGGAGATCCAAGAAGCATTTTATGCCTCTTTATTGCAGTAACCAAAAAGGTGTTTACACAGTCTCCATCATGTTCACTTATGCCAAAGATCCAGATGCAAGATCTAATAATAATAGAAAATTCAGGGTTGGTGGCATTTACTTTGAGAAGCTGATGGCTCTGCTCTGCTAGCCTTAGTTTTTCTGTTTGTGAGATTTGATCTGACTGGTGCTTTATGGGGCTTTGAAGGATTCCATAGTCCTTAATAAGCTCACCAGCTTGCATTTTCCTCTTTTCCTTCTGCAGTGACAAATGATAGATGAAAGATCAATGAATGCCCATGAATGGAAGAAATGACATAAAAATCTACCTGCAGTTCTCTGGTGAATAATACTACAGATCTGATAGTCCTGTATCTTTTGCCTTGTGCATGTATTTATCACAGCCTACCTTCCAGTATGACTTAGGAGCCTTTGGGAACTCTTGCAGAAGGCTCAAAATTATATGGCTCATTTGCAGGAGAAGAAACTGTTAATTCATATACAAATTTTAGGGACTTTAGAGTTCTAAATGAAATTAAGATCTCGCAAGCAAGCCAACTTCCTAGAATAATAAAAAAAATCCTAAACAAGAAGAGGAGTGGTTTTGCCTGTGTTTGAAATAAGGCAGGGTTTTAAGCATAATTTCAGAATTTAAACCAGAATCAATCATGCTCACAGAAGATATATTTTATTACAGGGTGAGTGCCTGTTTCAAAAAGTAGCAATTCTGTCTGAATCATTCTGCAAAAGAAAACCAACCAATCTCCTAATGCAGAACTGTGTCTACAAGTGCTAAGGGGACCCTTCCATATATAAGCAGTGGATTATTAGCTAGAAGTAGTACCATCCTTACAAAAGCATTAGTGAGACCATTTCTACATCCAGCACTCAATAAAATAAAACAAGTTACAAACCAAGAGAGTATTCTGGGTCAGTTTGCAGGAGTGTGCTGCCTGCTGCGATACATGTCTGATGAGAAATACAGCCCATTAATGCTTATCCACAAGAAGGTCAGGATGAATCAGGCATGTGCTCAAACAGTCTTGCAAGCAGACCCATGCTCACCCGGCATGTGAAGCAAATGCAGTCTGAACTAGCAGAGAGATTTAGATACACGTTTGATGGATTCATTACCTCTACCTTCAGGTGTCTAAAATCAAGCACCAGAGCTCACAATGGTTGTTTTGAAGTCAACAGAGAGTTAGAGGCATCCATTGAATGCCATTCAACCCACCTGTGTCTAACATGTATCTTAAAATAGTAAAACAGTTTATAAGTGCAGCCACTGACTAAACAGCCTAACTATTAACTTGGAATAAGTAATGTCTTTTGGGATGGGGTTGTGTATCTATGGGAGTGTTGCTGCTACACTCCTACACAGCTTCCAAATAAATAAATGTCAAGCCTCCAGTGTTTGAATTCCCTAATCTTAAACCTCTGCATGAGTAGCTCAGATGAGTGAGGCCTTGCAGGTGTTCTAGTTTGTAAGGAGGTTTCTGTCATTACAGATGTCTGTTTTGAAACCTTCTAAGAACTTCAAGAGCTCAGCATAGGTATTGTTAACAAAACGCTTTGGTGCATACAGGAGTAGATGGTAACAAGCTTCAGCCTATGAATGCTAATAGCAGAAGTCTGTACTGCCACCTCAAACACTGGGCCAGTATGTGTGCATTTTACAATACTTGCAGCCAAAGAGATGAACTACTGCTTTTGATTTTTTGTTACAAACAGATGCATAATAATGAAAGCCACCAAACTTTCAACACAGGAATTTGTGATAACAAGAGTCATAGCAAAACTTGACCAGTTCTGAAATCTAAAACCTTCAGTTATCTAGGATTAAGTAAAAAGATTATAAAAGCAGAAGTCTGTAAGGAACAGCCAAAATCCAAAAGAAAAAAATCCCATAGGGGTTTAATCTCTGATCAGCTTTTAATTTACTTTCTTATAGTTAGTTTCACTCTTCGATCTCATTGACCACAAGGGAAGGTCATGGTTCAACAGTTGCACTTTTGTCAAAACCATAGAGAACTGATAGGGTAGAGGAATACCTCTCCCCTTTTCCTTCCTCTCTCAGACTTGTGTTAGATGTCTGCTGCAAAAAGGTGATACCCAAACAATCCCAGTCCTACAGAGAGTTTCTTCATTAGTCGTATTACAGTTTCTCCCCACCAGCAATACTCAGTTTCTTTCCTCAAAGTGGGCATGTTTTATAGACACACAATGTTTATTTCAAGGAAAACTGTGTTAAGCCTGAAGCTGTAAATCTTGCCTAACCTTTTAATTTTGACATCCCAAACCAGACCAACATTTGTACTTGTGATAATCCAGTTGGGAGCCTGAAATTAGCTTGTAAACTGGTCCAATTCAAAACTGGATCCCAGGAGTTGCTTCTCTAACATTTCTGTTCAAATTGAAGAAATATAAAAGACAAACACAATGTACAACTTCTGACATACAGAGAGTAGCCAGGGCGGCACTAGAGAAAGGTGAAGATGCTTGGGACTTTTCACACATGCATGAAAACTTCTCCAGGAACATAGAGTATTATTTTTACCTGTACAAGTTACTTTTCTAGGTCAAGGGGAATGCGTTTCTAAAAAAGCCATGTCTTTAATAACAGGTATGGAAAGAACAAGACAAAATGCTTAGCTAAAACTGCTTCAGAAGAATTCAGGGTATGTTAAAGTCACCATGAACAATTTGGTGGGTAAGGATGGCCCCAATACCTCTCCACTGATCTCTCTCCTATCCTTCCACCTTTCTGCCCTGCAAATTCCCCTAGACAAGAGCCCAAATATCACCACAAAACTATGCCAATTCTCCCACTGCAATATTCCTTTACCCTACTTCCCATGGAAGTTTTCTCTTAGCTGAGCAGTGACACTTTTTGATCACTTGCAACCTCTTCAGCCAGGTGTGGCATTTAGGCTTTGCCATGTGTACCTCATGGAGTGTTCTACTCTTCACTTGCACTCCGTATCCATTAGCTGCCCTCTCATGGCCACCATTAGCTGTCTTGGCCTTGTTCCTCGCTAACCCTGAGGAACACATGGAGTAAAAAATACACTGGGGTGGTATGTGGAAAAATAGTAGATAAATCTTAAAAAATTTTTTTCAGGATATACCAATAATGTCTCCTGACTCAGTCCCTTTTCAGCAGGCGATGACAAAGCACTGCAGTGATAGACTGTGGAACACCCTCCTCTGGCTGAAACAACTGCTCCTTGTCAGGAACCAGTGGACATCTAGACCTGCTTGAAGGGATTACACTGTGAGTTCACACATGTGCAGTAGGCCAGAGTCACTGAACATCTGAGTTTTACAGGTGATGAAAATCCAGCATGTCAAGACATTTAGACCCATGTCTGTCTGGAATTTCAGAGGTGGAAATGTGGAATCAGCTTCTGGTATCATCCTAACATTGAGTCAGAGCCTTCAGCCATCTAGTCTGAAAGTGTTTGTATTATAAAACACATCCAGGAACCAATATTTTATTTGTTTTGAAATTCTATCAAAGTAAGTTTTAAACATTATGCAAAGAGAAAACAAGAACCTTTCTTAAACTCCTAGGGATTAAACATGCAGTGAACTATTAATTTCTCTACTAACTTCATGCTTCAGGTGCAGAACTTATGCCAGCACCACCTTTCAAGCCTCGGTTTTGTGCATGTTATGCTTATCTTGTCTGTAGTGTTGACAGAAAGAAATTCTTTACCACAGTGCCTTAGTACCCCCAAAGGAAAACATAAACTTGACCACTTACTTTAAGGGAGTTTAAACATCAATTAGCTCAGATTGAAGTTTAAGTCCTGACTAGGTCTTTTGAAGCAGTATTTGTCTCCACTGTTCTGTATTGCACTATATCATGTTTACAGCTCCGTTGTACGAATATATGTGTGTGTCCTTACGTGCCTTTAACTACATTCAGTGTTTAATAAATAAGCTAAGGGAGACCCCTAGTGTAAAACGGTGCTCATGGCACCTTTAGCTGCTCATTCTGGTGTCACTTCTGCGGGCTTCTTTTCTGCTAGCGTTAAAAAGCTACATACACAGATGTACACAGCATTCATTCAGCATATTTCTACACATTTTACAGTGAATGGACAGTTCAGAAAACTGAACTCCATTTAACAGGGGCATTAACATTACATGAGTGAATACTCTGTGTGCTAAGAATGGCAAATAGAAATAGGATTACAGCAATAAAAGCAATATTCCTACCTGGATAATAATTCTAGTGTTAATGTAAACATTGTTTAATATGGTTAGTGGACTGCACATAGTCAGGGTCTGATCACACTGCACCTGCTGTTGCTGCTGCTGAAGATTATACATGTGCTGATGAAAAACCTGACCCAAAGCACCATTAGGTAAGGATATCATCCACACTGAAGTAAATGAAAGATTAAGCACATTGCCATGCCTTTCTGAAGGGAGCTATGTGAACCAGATGCAGTAACAAATTGATGCAAGTGAATCTCAAACTGCAGCAGTGGCACTACTTTCAGGGGGTACTTGCCAAAGGTAGCCATCAAACTGGGTTTCCTTGTTGCTGTGATTTTCTCAAACATAACAGTCTGTACCACTGCCTGTCACTACTTTCCTCAGAGGGACACCCAAACAGAGTCCTGGATCATTAGATCCAGTATATCGATGGATTTAGAGGCATTTTACTTCTCCCGCTCTAGACACTCTATAAGTTTTCCTCTTCCTCTACAAACTCTAATCAAGGCTTTGATCTTTATCTGAAGTATGCAGGTATTTTAAAATTTTCCTTTTTTTTTCAGCAGGGAAAACAAACTAGGAGCTACATTTTGTGCACCACAGCTTTTATTCTCAGGCAGCTTCCTCTCTAAAAGCCCTGTGAGAAGGCAATACCCTCCAAAAGCACCAGCTTGACAAATACAGGAAGCCTCAGAAAACTGGCACCAGTATTTGGAAGCGAGTCCAGAGGAAAGCTAGAGCGATAAAGCCCAGGCACGGACAGCCTTCACTGTCTGTTAAGGGTCACATCTCCTGTTGAGTTTTCCTGTTCTGAGTATGGCACTTAACAGCAGCCCAAATTCTCCATTTCTTTTAGAAATCCACTTCCTCTGATAAAGGTTACAGTCTTGGGCAAAGAGATATAACAGGAGACCCACACTGATCCTGGAATTGCCTGATGTAACTACATAACTGTTTACCAAATTCGAAGTCAAAGATTTTAAAGCTAAGTAAGGCAAAAAATATACTTTGTCAAAGTGTATGTTGATTGCTTCAAATAATAATCTCCTGAAATCTGTAAAGAAGTCTTCCATTGAGGTTTGATGTGGCTGAGACTGGTTTCTTTTCTGTGTTCTTGGCTAATTCTGGGCTGAATATTCTAAATCTGAATGAAGCAAGGATGTGAAAATTAAGTCAGTGTCTATAATGGAAGTGCAAAAGATTGTTATGAGGTTGTCCTAGTTGAGCAGGAGGGACCAGTTGACACTGTGTAGGGGTGATCAAAGCTGTGTATTCTACCCCCTCTATTCATTCCCCAAGGACAATGGGCCATTAGCAGCAGCTGCCCAGGAAGTCATTATCACCTTCACACTCAGCCTGAGGGGGCAGAGCTGCTAATGGGCCATCAACAGTTCAATACCCCCTGGCTCCCAGAGTTAATCACCCATTGTGTGAGTCCCCGCCCAGGGGGAGGGACTGGGTGCTCCCTGAGGGTACATAAGTGGTGGGTAAGAAGACCTCGGGAACTTCTCGTTGGATCCAGAGCAGTAGCAGGACCTCGACAGGAGGAGATCACCGCTCTCGCCCAGACCACAGCCCTCGCCTGCACCAACAGGTTTTTCATTTCCTTTTGCTCTGGACTTGGGGGAGCCACAGGGGTCTCAGCACAAGGGCAAACAAACCCCCTTGGGTTTGTGCCCCAGGACACTGGGTTATACTGCTGGGTTTTTGTGAGTTGAAAGCAATTTCCCTTTTGTGTCAGTGTTTTTATTGTAATATTATTATTAAATTTTAGGTCTGATTTATAATCTCTCTCTTGTGGTGAGTTCATTTCCCCTGCTGGTTCGCCTTTAAACCAGCACAGAGGTACAAAAGAGTTTCCAACCGGATTCTTTGCTGAATTAATGAACCCTCAGTAGCTGTGTGCATTACAATTAGTACACCTGCAAAGCATGCTTTAGAAGCAGTCATCTTGCCTTTATTAAATTATTCAGTTCAGCTACTCAGGTGTAATACTGATCTGGTTTACTAAGGAGAGGAATGCAATCCTAAAGCAAATTTCCTCTGTAAGCCAAGAGTCAAAGAATGATGATCTTCAAAGCTGGAGAAAAAATAGGAGGAAGAAAAAGAATAGTTCCATGTCAAATCAGATGAAAGTTTGACAGATTTCTCTAACTGTAAAACTAACTATTGAAGTGGCTGAAGTGATTCAGAAGTCAGTCAGAACATGACATCTTTTCAGAGGCCAGTGTTATTGAAGGTGCAATTAAATGCAGCTAACATCTCTCTGCAGCTAATGGAATGAATAGTTATCTCCAAGGAGTGATTCACCTAATCTGTGTAATGGTTACTGACACAATATCGTATACTTTTATTCCACTGAAGACAGCAGAAATTTGTCCTCCTCCTCCTCCATCTCTCTCCCCTCTGCCTTGCCAGCCTTTATTCCCACCCTAGCTTTTAGAGGTTTCTCCTTCAGCCAAAAAGCACTCTGATTTCTTGCTTTGTCTGTAGGAGAATCCTGTTCCCAACTTGTCACTGAATAAAATATATTGGATAATTATCTCTTCAATCTTGTAATATTAATAATGAGAAATGCCTCTTTTTCATCATTCACTACAGAAGGAACCTAGATGAATAGATCAGAGAGGAAGCCTAAATTTTAGATGCCACAGAATGCAACATTCTGGCAGACAAGCACAAAAACCTCTATGACCAGGACTGTAACTGCCAAGGATTAGTGCAGAGAAGCCAAGTGAACTCTGTAGGAGTAGGCAGTAACTGAGTTAAGGAACTATGTCTGTACATGTCTGCAGCATACAGACGACATTGAATGAACTGCTAGGATGTAATTCTGGGAAACTGCATGCTACCTGGCTATAAAACCATCTGATGATACATATTTTGTTGGTTTCAAGATAACAGAACACTAAAGATCACAGGGATCGCATCAGCAGAAACCAGAACTGGGAACCTTGTCATCCAACTCCAAGGAGCGGAAGGTGAGAAAAGTGTTTGCATGAGCTTCCCCCCATAACTCGCTTCCAGGATCTTGAGCTTCCTCAGGAGAGTCTTGAATCCAAATCAGGTGTAATTGTATTTAGCATCCCTTGATGGATTTCTCATACATTAACTTTTCTAGGGACTTTCTGAAGTCAGGGTATTCAGCAACCACCCAGCCTGCCGCAGGGTTTTGCAATTTACTCACACGTGGTCCAAAGAACCATTTCTTTTTGTTTTGAACTTACTATTTTACATTTTCATTTAAATTAATTTGATGCTGCCTGGTTGCTCCACTGCAGCATACATTAAAAAATCATTCCCTCTCTGACTTTTCATGCTGCTCATGGCTTTTATCATGCCTTTATCTTTTCTCTAGATCTTTAATATACAAATACATCTTCCTTGAGTCATGCATCTTTTGATCCTGAATACATGGTAAGAATTAGAACAGAATTTCTAGAGAAGCCATTTAGGAACCTTTGATCACGTTTGTTACCTTGCCATGAATCTTTTCAGATTCTACTACGGAAATCTTCAGATGGAGGTACTAGAGGAGCTTATGTAGTCTGAGTACACACTGAGATTTGTATAATAGCATAGTGGTATTTTCTGATTGCTCATTATCTTTCTCTATTACACCTAATACCATTAGTTATAACTTTCTGATCTCATTCCTGAGTGAAAGGAGTAAGATAACCCACAGTTTTATATGTGAAGTTGGCAGTGTTTTTCCCTGAGTGCATAATTTTCTATTAAACTGACTTTCATCTGCCATTTAATAGCCATTCACTGCATCCCATGGAGTCCTGCAGTTCTTACAAACAGTCTGGATTTATTTACTATCCTGATTTATTAATATCAATAAGCTTTTGCTCCTTTCCAGTCACTTTTTTTTGCAGATCACTTAGAATGTTATACTTCACTTGTGACTTCATTGTGAAACCTTTTACTTCAACATCTCCTTTTCTAACTTCTCTAATTACTTATCCAAGCAAAAGGAATGACATGATCTCTATACAATTTTGATTACATTTTAAAAGTGTTACCTTTTTAAAGCTATTTATTTATGTATCTTAAATAGAGCAATTTCCAACTGTAGTAGAATTTGAGGGTTTATATAACAAGATGTTTAGGGGTTTTTTTTTAATTTTACCTCTTCCCTAGATACAATAGTGAATTATTGCAAAACCCCTTCATGTACAGATTTTAAGGTACTATAAATAAGGCGACAAAATTACACTCATGCAATCAGCATTTGCCTAACTCTGTTTTTTGTGCACTTTTAAAGTGCTCATGTTTATTGGGTACTAATTATCTCTTAAAGGTACAATCTAAGATCAAGACTTCATTGCAATGTGTGGTACTGAAAAATAGAGGACATTATTGCCATCTATAGCCCAACATACACAACCACATACCTGGATTTATAATGCACACCCCTGGCTTCACAAGAGAGTCCGTGTCATCATAAGCTGGCCATGCACAGAAATACCTGATTGAATTGAGATCTTACAGACAGATTTCATAAGACACTCAGTTGCCTGTTAATAGAGGCAAGATCCAAGGACTAGATCCCAAGGGTGTCATGGGAGCTAGGAAAAGCCTCTCCTTTAAACATTTAAGATCAAAACTTTGATTTTTTTTCAAGATAATTCCTCAGATTTGATAACACTTGGGGTACCAACATTTACTAGTGCCTCAGTTTCCATAAGGACATTTCTGGAAGCCTGTACTTCCCAACAATGCCCTTTCTATCTCACCTTGTTTCACCCTCTCTGGTGACCCTGAATCTCAAGCAGAGGAGCTCCCAACAGCACTCACTTCCTCAAAAGTGGCAAGCAGCCACTGTAGTCCTGTATACAGAGTTGAAGAATCAAAGAAAAGCTAAGCTGGTCCAACCTCCCCGCTCAAGCAGAGTCATCCTAGAGCACATGGCACAGGATTGTGTCCAGATGGTTCTTGAACAACTTCAGTGAGGGAGACTCCATAACCTCTCTGGGCAACCTGTTCCAGTGTACAATAAAGAAGTTCTTCATATTCAGGTGGAACTTCCTGTACATCAGTTTCTACCCAATGCCTCTTGTCCTACTGCTCAGCACCACCGAGCAGAGCCTGACTCCATCCTCTTGGTACCCTCCCTTCAGATACTGATAGACATTGATGATGGCCCCTCTGTCATCCCTTCCCAAAGCTGAACAGGCCCAGCTCCCTCAGCCTTTCCTTGTAAGAGAGATGCTCCAGTCCCTTAATTATCTTTCTACCCTCCACCGGACCTGCTTCAGGGGTTCCATGTCTCTCCTGTGTTGCAGAGCCCAGAACTCGACACAGCTCTCCAGATTAGGCCTCATTAGGGCTGAGTAGAGGGGCAGGATCACCTCTCTTGAACTGCTGGAAATGTTTTTCCTAATGCACTCCAGGATATTATTGACCTTCTTGGCCACCAGGGCACACTCATGCCTCATGGACAGCTTGTTGTCCACCAACACATCCAGGTCCTTCTCTGCAGAGCTGCTTCCCAGCAGAACAGCCCCCAACCCACACTGGTGTTTGGGGTTATTTTTTCCCAGTTCAGGACCCTGCGCTTGCCCTTGTTGAATTTCAGAACCTTCTCTGTGCATCTTCTCAACCTGTCAGAGTTCTGAAGGGCTGCACAGTCCTCTGGGAAATCAGCTACTCCTCCCAGCTTTTTGTCATCAGTGAACTTGCTGAGGAGGTTTCTGCCCCTTCATCCAAGTCATTGATTGATAGGTTAAACAATACTGGGCCCAGTATTTAATGCTGGAGGACACCACTAGTTACAGGCCTCCAACTAGATCCTGTGCCACTGGTTGCAGCCCCCTGGGATCTGACATTCAGCTGCTTCTCAATCCACCTCACTCATCCAGTCTAGACTTCCTGAGTTTGCCTATGAGGATGTTGCTCTGGGACATCCATTCAGTCTGATGAAGAGGCACGGGCTGTAGGTCCTAACCCTACCTAATGTGCTCAGTAAGAAATTTGCCTCCTTTGTGACCAAAACACAGGTTGCATCACACAAGGAACACATATGAAAATAAGGATGAGCAGATTGCTCCCATGCACATGGCTGAGTATGCATTTGTCTTGTCACAGGACTGAATGTGCTCTCATTGCAGGATGCAGAGCACCAACAGTTTAGCCATGTACTAAAAAGCGACATGACCAAAAAGATTACAGAGCCCTTCAGAAAAAGGGGATCCTATGTCACGCAACTCATCCAGCCCACAACCTGGAAAAAAACAAAGCAGAAAGTTGATTTAGGGGAAAATTAAATGTCTGAGAAGTCAAAGTCATCATGCAAGCATCAGGAAGGACAATCTAGTTTAGTCCATCAGTGGTGCAGCTCAAATATGCACTGGAGACAAACACCCTCTTCTCTCCTAATCAAAGCAGTCCCTTCAGCATAGGAGGAAAAGGGCACTGATTCGTCTGCCCACATCTTGAGTGCGCACTATGACAACCCATTTAATAAAAGGGCAACAATTTCACATCCAACTTCTGCTTTATAAATGAAGTGTTTATTCCCACTCAGACCATGCAACATAAGGCTCAGGCACAGGACAGAAAGAAAGACAGAGAGAGAGACAGAAAGATGGACAGATTGATCTTGACTGGGGCAAGACACTTTATTCCAATCCAGACTAAGGTACTTAAGTAACACATGCTCTTTATCAAGTTCTTCTTGCTATTTAGGCAGAACCCTGATTCACATAATTTATTCTCAGGCATTACACCAGGATTTGGGTGCCTCACTGTATGTTGAGGATTTCCCATATTTACAGTGTTCTGTATAGCTTTACAAGGACAGGGCTCTTGGAGCTTGTGGCTCTGGAGTGTCTGATTCTCAGCTATATTTAAACACCTAATCCCACTGTAGAATTTGAGCCTTCATCTGCCATAGAATTTTGTAAAGTGTGTAACTTCTGTATATTTCAATGCTTAAATAGTACAGTTGATTTTTAAAGTCAATATATTTAAAGTTCTGTACTTCAACATTTTAGAGAAATGGGATTTTAAAAAAAATCCTACATTCTGTAGAAAATCTGTCTCTTAAGTTTCAGAAGTCTGAGGGGTAGGGGCAGAGTTCAGACCTTGTCATGTACTTCCTAATTTTTTTATTTAGACTAGAAACATTAGAACCACTACTGGGCCTAAAATAGATTTACCGCTTTCAAATACTCCCAAGTGACAGCTGAGTAGTATAATGATGCTTTATAACATGTTAATGACAAAATAAATTGCTTTTCCAGCACACACAGAGCTTTATAAAAAGAATAATCCCACTGGAAAAAGGATTCCTCAGCTTTAAATTCCTGCACCCAAAAGAACCTCAGCTGGAGCAGCCTTTTCTGGAGAAGCCAGTGGGAGTGAAAGCTTGCAGGGTGTCACTTGAAGGCAGGCACTTCTGCTAGGAGCAATACAATGCAGACTATAGTGCTCTTCTGTTTGGGTGCTGTTGAATTATTATTTATTTTAGAAGTATTTGTGTGTTATACGTTCTGCTGATTGGTGTCATGCTTGTAATTTCCAATTTTCAGGCTACAGCTATTTCAGTCACATTTGGCTTGGATACACAGCATATGCTTTCAATACAGATTCGGGGATTTTTCCTTCTCTTAGCAATTGTTACATTGCTTTTAATCACAATGGGAGAACTGCAGCATCAAAATTATTCCAAAAGCTGTTTTCCCTACTTCCAGCAAGTTAGAGCCCAGGTCTGTCAGTTTGCCACACCAAACAGCACCAATATCATCTCAGGACCTGACGAATCCTGCCTGAGTGTGTATGTCACCAGAAAATTTTGAGGACTGTTTAATGTTGGAGCAATGTTTTTATTCTTACGGGACAGGCGATTCTCTGATAACCCACATTTTCAACTGCACCATACACTGCTTTTCTTTTTTTTCCTAAGGAAACAAGAAACAGGAACATAAAAGCATTCATAAACCTCAAAATATTTGGCAAGCACGTTTCTTTCTGGAATTAGAGGAAGAAAAGTTGTAGGTGTTGCTCACAGCTTTTAACCAAGTTACTTTCAAGATCAGAATCAAACAGAGCTGTTCAGGTAGCTAAAAGAGGCAGAACCTCACCTTCACAGAACTAGTGACTCCCATGAAACTCTAACTTCTCTAAAGAAGGTCTTGAGCTTTCCAAAACATTGCTGCAGCAATATGATAGTAAAGCTGCTGGGGAAGGTCTTTGCCAGGGAGACTACAGACATCTATATCTGATATGCCAGCATTACATATAATAAAATTTAATTGGGGGTTGAAGACTCTGTCAAGCATCACATGATCAATCCTCTAAAAAAGTACTCTTATGACATTTTACATAAATAATCTAGTAGTGCTTATATACTGGTTTTCTTTCTTCCCCCAGATTCTCTCTATTTTTAAGCTTTGAATTTGCTAAAACTTGCATATATAAGGTATGGCTGTGCAAAGGTATTTCTAATGGTTCAAAAGGATATGAAAATAAACCTGGTTGCATCTTACTTAAGTATCTTATACATAGTGATTTCATTTTAACAAATCTAAAATTTGTTTTTAAAAAGTGAAGGGTTTTATCCTGTGTTCGTCAAAATCTTCTCTTTGTCTTTATTTCTAATTACACAGATGGGCAAAGGTTTTTAAAATATAATTAGGTTCCAGAGGAAGAGTTCTTCATGGTCTCCTTGCATTTACTACCTATCAATAACTACCATACTAGGTAGGCAGATACCTACCTTATCTTACCTGTTCAATAAGAGTTCAGTGACATTCAAGACCATCAAAAAAACCCCACTGCAGTTACTGTGAGTGCATTTCCCTAGACTATGTATCACCCCTGCAAAATGTCCACAAAATGTTCTTTGAGTTCATTTACTCCATGACTTTGAGCTCCATCTGCTACAGTGCTCACTCAAGACAGGAGAGGTGATGTGATGTGTGGAGTTACTGAGCACCACAGCCAGATCAGGTCAGGTCACAGCTGCACTTGTGGTGCTTCTTTTAAGTTTTCTCCACTAGGTTGGGTGGTTCCTGCTGTACTAGTTCCTGTAACATACACCTAAAATCATGGTTTACAAAAGTTTAAAGGTATTTCCATTACAATCTCTGCACCTACTTCGTTTGGATCAGATTATAAGATTTAACATTGCAGCAATGAACTCGTCTCCAGCACTACTACCTAACAGTAGTAGTTATCTTACCTATTCAGTATGAGCTGATTGGCATTCAAGACCATAGAAAAAACACTGCAGTTATTGTGAGCACAATTTCAAGCTCCTACTTCTAGAGATCATGGCCAAATAAAACAGAAAACATGACTGTACTTGATATGCCACAGTGTGTGAACAGTGTGGGCTCTGGCTCTCAAGAACACTGCAAGCCATGTGAATTGCTGTATCCATGATAATCGCAATGAAAAGCAATTTTCCACAGCACTTTTCATTTAAAGAAAAATTCCACTGAGAAAGTGGTTCTGGGGGCTGGGGCAGAAAATCTCCCAAGGATTGTTGAGCTGAAAGGATCAGCTGGGAAGCCTCTGCCACAGGAGCAAGCAGGCAAGGCTGGTGGGGGAGGGCACTGGGTGGCCTGTGGGGCCAGGGCAGCATCTGAGACACAGGCTCACTGCATTTAAGCCTCAATAATATCTAGGCTGGTCCTTATTTCAGCTTGAGCACTAAAGCTGCCCCTGGCCTTGTTTCCCTCAGCAGCAATAACCCCCTCCTTTTGAAAGCAAAGGAACAGTTTTGGATACCAGAGGATTTGGAACAGAGGATCTGGATATTTTAATGTTGTTCAGGCTTCAGTCATCATGAATATCACTTTACAGCTTGGTGCATAAACAGTCCATTTCTGAAGAATGAGAAAATGAATATAATGTAACTACATTGTAGACCTTCTGGCCCAAATCTGTTCCTAGTGAAACTCCAGGGGCTTCAGTAAAGTTGTGGCAAGAGTAAACTTAGCTGTTTATCTCTTTATAATACACTATTTCTGATTAAAAGAGAGTTTACATGAAGATAAAGATTTCTTTCTGTAAGTATTAAACTCAAATGGCACTCAAACTTATGTAACCAAGTGCATTGCTTATAAACAATATAATTTTTATAGATGAAAAAAAGACAACAAAAAGCATTAATAAAAATAGGACTATTCATTTAATAAACAGGAACACAAGGAATTAGGGTATTGCTGAAATGATGTATTAAATCAAGACTATATACTATAATAGATGCTTCTTTTTTTCTCATACTCCTTATCTTCCACAGAAGAGAGAGAGAGATGAGGACACAGGTTGTGGGAGGCAGACATGGCCAGGACACCCCTCAGAGCAGGCCAGTTCTGCTTGAGAAGTCCAATCTCATGAGCACTTTTCTAAAAGCACCTTTAAATGTCCTACTAATTTGAAAGTTTAGAAATAATGTTTCACATTTCAGAATTCAGTAATTTTTTTTATTTCACCCAGGCAATAAATATGTTAGAAATTTATACCCTGTTAAACATGTGCATTTCAGGCACTTGTAGGATACAGCTGCCTCAGCTCTTGTTTACTTGGTTTCTCCTCTACTTCATGTTCAGCATAAGGGATTTCAGAGTTATTAAACTTTTTCCCAGTTACGCAGTCACCAACCCTTTACTTCATACTGAGTAGCTCCATATACAACTGTGCAACAACTGCCCTCCCTGATTTTTGTGCTTCCCTTTTTGGTTTCAGCAGGATCCCCCTTTTTCCTGTCACTTGATGAGTCTTCCAAAGGGAATTCCCAGTACTGCCAGCAAACAGGTTCAGATTAGTGATAATGTCCCCTTTCCCACCATGAGGCACCTACATGAGATGTGTCTTCCTTTCCAGTTGCACAACAGGAACAAACTCCTGCACTACACCATGACAAGGTAAACGGTCTCATAGAGTTTGCAAGGAAGATGAAGGTGAATGCTTAAACTCAGAATGAGGCTCAGAAAAATCTCCATTTAATCATGCAGCATTTATGAGCCCAAATCTTATTGTTTCAGTGCTCCATAAATCTTCACTACTGACTGAGGTCCTGCAAGTGTCCAAAAGGATGGTGCTAATCCATTTGCAGAAGTTTTACAGCTGAAAATTCACATTTGGGAGTTCACAGAATTACATACAACCTAAGAAAAAGAGGCCAGTTGCTTGCTCAATGAACAACTTTAATCAAATGTAGGAGTCTTAGGATCAAAATGACAGACCTTGGTAGGCACACATTCAGAGAAGGGAATTTTGTGGTCTGCTGTTAATAATAACAGCTAGATGCTATCCAAGAGAGAGAGAATCTTGACAGTGAGGACTGAAGCAAAGGAGTCACCTCCCAAATAACTGACCAACTCTATTCTGGCCCACTGGAAAGGTTTTTTAATGTTTTCAAAGCTACTTTATCAAGTCATTGAGACAATTTAGTTAAATCGGAGAAAGAATTTTTGCTGTGATGTGATCTCTACTGTCTATACAGGTGATTACAAGTCTACACAGAAGCACTACATTTGAGGAAAGGATTTCAGATTTATACTTCAGATGTATCTTCAGCATTGCCAGAAGAGACATTTCCTCCTCTTCTTTCTAAAGCACTCAAGCAGAAGGATTCAGAATTGCTCTATTAGTTCAGTTTGAAGACAGTCCTAAAGAGCAATTGTAGAACTACTTTTCAAAATAGAAATACTCCTTGTCTTTCTATTTCTTCAAAGTACCATGAAGTGGACAGGAACCCAAATCTAGTATTTTTTCAGACTAGTAAAAAGACACAATAAAACAACAAGCATGATCTTACATATGTCATTACTTAAAACATGGAAATGAAAGGAACAGAACGAGCTTTCAGCAGATTCAAATACATCCATTTACAAAAAAAAAAAAAATGAACCCCTTTCCTGGAGCAGTGGTGCATTTGCTAGTGAGGTCTTTGCACTGAGCTATACACAGGTGTAATTAAGTAGGATTTGATTTTTACTTAGCATACATGTTGTATGGATTTTTAAAACAGAACATAGTGTCAGTTCAAAGCATAGATTCATAAAAGATTCAGAGAAATAAAGAGAAAAATCACACATTTAATTCCTCTGCTGCTACTCCAGGTCTGAAGGCCTCTCAGAAGGTGTCAGATTCAAATGCACTTGATTTAATGCATACACTGAACTAGCTTTCTGATCTCCCTCTGGGTTTGCTGACCCTCATGTATCATGACATCACCTTTTTCAAGCACAGGTGAGCAATGCCTTTGATATCATAGCCCTCATAATTTTTCAGCAAATTTCCAGGCTGTTCATAAATGTTACTAATGCTCAAAAAGAAAGTGGACTCCTGAAAAGGATAGTGGCTAACAGCTGGTCTGGAGAGAAGAAAGCAGACCTTTAAGAAAGTAGCTGGACTCTGCAGTACAGTGGGTTTGGCATGAGGACTATGAGTGTCCAAGATGCATAATCTCCTGCAGATAGGAAAGTGGGGCACCTGCTGAATGAAGATAAAATGTATTGTACCATGTCTGGGAAGGGGAACAACCTCCTCAATCCATCTCTGATCTGGCAGATGTGTGTATCTCTTGGACTGGATGGAATGAACAGCATCAGATGTAGTGAGGGTACAGGCCACTAGTAAAGCCTAATCTAATATTCAACAGAAAACTCAAAAAAAATCACAAGGAAAAAACAGCTCTTCTGTCTCTTTTTTAGTCATTTCACTAATCCAATTGGCTCTAGGAGAAGCTTGTCCCTGATGCCCTGGGGCAGCACTACATGGACTGATGCATTGCTCGCTCCCTCCACATTTAGGGGTGAACTTCTCCATTCCTCACACAGGGTCAAATCAGTCAGCAGAATCCCAGTCCAGTCTCCAGCTGGCCGAGCTAATTAGGTATTTAGTTGCCAGGAAGGCAGTTATGGCCCGCTGTAAGGCTGATACCCCATGCAGAGCCTGCCAAAGGTCAGCAGTCATCAGCTGGCCAGCTGCAGGTCCTCCAGGGACTTCAAGGTCCAGCAGAGATGAGTAAAGAGAAGTGATGAGCGAGTCAAGGACTCTACAGAGGAGGAAGAATGAGAGAGTGAGGGAGGGAGAGAGGGCAAGAGGAAGAGGTCTAGGATGGGAAGAAGTGAGCTGCCTGTTGTGGTTAAGTCTGACTGCTCCTGACAAGCAGGCTGAGACGAAGATGAAGATGCTGAATTTCCATTGAAATGTAGCCATAAATTTGAAGTGTTCCTAGGCATATTTAGAGAAACAGTATAAATTAAGACTCCTACATCCTTCAAGAACTAATTACTAAAAGTTTTCACTTTTAAGCCTTAACACAGGAGAAGAAATCAATCTTTTTATACAGTCCAAATACGTGTTTTTCCATACAGGCAACTCAAGAAATCTGAACATAAAGAAAACAGGACTGTTATCTTGATGCTGTATTTAAGGGGTCTTTTCCAGGTTTCTATGTTAGTTTTGCAATGTATAGTGGGTCTTTTCTATTTAAAATATGTATTTCTGTAAAGATCTCAGCTTTGTTTCTTAACAAAAGATAAAAGACACAAGAAACTCTACACACATCCACAAAAAGCTCAGATGCTTCCCTCAATCATCAGCCAAAAAAGTTTGATTTTCAGAGGTAAAATTAAACATTAATCTTTTTAAAAAATTATGCAGAATTATGCCCCTCCTTGCAGTGAGTGACAGTCAGAAAACATGCAGCTCCTGTGTTATATTCATTATTCTGACACTATGAGGCATCCCTCCACCTACCTGCCCGCCTGCCTGTGAAGCCACTGCACACCATCCCAGAACCTGAAGTACTCAGCCACATAGTAAGAGTTGGGATAGGTGGAGCTCAGACTTTATAGCCCATCATCTCCATATCTGTTTCTGGGCACTACCTTCCTTAGATGAGCATGGTTCATATAGAATACATATCTTTCTTTTCAGTTCCACTTATTATTATTTATTATAATTACTGTTATTAAATATGCAAAATCTGACCACAACTGTGTATCTCCCAAGACCACAGACCTTTACATCTTGTTCTTCCCAATCCACAGATTAAAAGCAGTTTCATGGCACTGACTTCCATTTTTTATGAAGATTTCAACACATTTATGTTCATGGGAACTTTTTTCATAGATGTCCTGTAATTAAGATTTTGTTTCCTAGATATGTGTAACAAAGCCCACATATTGTAAACCAGCCTAGTAGGACTTAGGAAACTATGACCAAACATCTCACAGGCAGAATACTTCTCACACTCTGAAAAGCTGCTTCTCAGAAGTATTGACCTTTTTGCAACTCTTAAAATGTCTGCCAGCCAAAGAGAGGTGTACATTACCACCATGTGATTTGCTAGTGTTACTCTGCATACTTCACCCAAGATCACTTGCCAAGGTCAGCACAGTACAGAAAGAAATGCTGAAGGTTCTCCAGCTTAGCTTACTTTAAAATACAATTTAAAATCATCTGCATTAGATTCTTGGGAATAATCAGTATCCTTGGGATGGTATTTTCTTTAAGAGTAGTGAACACTGCAACACCACAGCAATGTGTGAGAAATCATGAAATACAACCAGTGATGTTCACAGCCTTTCATAAGGATTCCTATGAACAGAAGGCTCAGAAAGTGATCCCCCAAAAGACTATTTGTGTTAAGGCACTTGCATGCTCCTGAAGCATCTGTAACAACAAGAGTGTGCAAATACCTTTGCACAATCTCAGCCCAGGGTTTTGAAACCACTTTTTCTACTCCACAATTGCTTGGAACATACACAGAAGGCCATTCTGGTAAAGGGTCCTCCTGAAATACTCTGCAGGAAAAAACCTCAAGGTCACGTGGCAAGGGCAGAAAGTGATTTTGAGGGAAGCTGTACATGAGGGGCAGGCTGGCCTTGCCCTATGTCAGACACACACCTGCTACCTCTCAGCTGTGGGTTCAGACAGGAAGGTGTGTGTTTCTCTGTGTCCCTTTGTGGAGGACATGGTCCCTCAGTGTGCCATCCCTAAGCTGGACTTCTTTCATCCTTGGTTCAGAGATGCTGCCAAAGAGCAGTCAGGTGGTAACTTTTGGTGACATGACTAAGCTTGGCTGGGTTCAAGTGAAAGATTTATCAGAGGTGAAATACCACTTCCAGGCCCCTTGGCCACTAACTGCTAGCAACATAAACACAACAAATGGCAAATACATTATTGTCCCACACTAGTGAGGTGCATATCCCTTGCCACTCAGAGTATGAATCATATGAGTCATTTCTGTATGCACTGAAGGAGGCCATCTCTCCATCTGTCCCTTTTTTTTTTTTGGGGGGGGGGGGGCGGGGGGGAGGTGGCTAGGCAAGTTTTGAACTGCAACTAAAGGAGTGCAAAAAGCTAGAAATTTTTCATGGTAGAAAGACTTAGATTGAGTGTCTGGAAGGAAATACTTGCTAAGTCTGAAACAGATGAAGATTTGACGTGGTTATTTCTAGACCCATGTAATGAATTTTTATCCTGGCTCGTAAGACCATAGTCATCAGAAGCAAATAAATCTATATCACTTTGTGAATATTGTGAAATGTACTTCGTGGCCTGTGAAAGAGATATGTGTGGTTTGTTCTTACTAACTTTACTAAATTTGTCTCTGCCAGAGCACTGAGTAAAATTCCCTGTCACAGTATCAGCACTAGATCACACAGCTGTTTTAAGAGGAGTCACCATGCAATTTTAGGGCCAAATCCTGGAATACACAGTCAGTCTTCAGACCCAGGGAAAGAAACAAGATCTTCAATGGGGCTGAAAGCAAAGGAGGAAGGGGAAGATAGAAAAATATGACTATGAAATATCGCTTTTACAGAAAATAATGGAAACTGTGCCCATGGAAGGGCCTATAGTGGGAGAATTTAACCCTCCACATTTTTGTTTTTCCGTAAGAGAGTTACGCACACTACTGAAGTAAGAAACAAGCTTACAGGGCCCAGCCTGGCAAGATGCTACATCTCACAGCTCAAGACTGCAGTGACGAGCCGGGTCCCCTCGCAGGCAGGAACCGGGGACGATCGAGGCTGGGTGACAGCTGAACAGGGATGCAGGCGCGCGCCCCGCAGCCGAGTCTCGCTGCCCTCCCTCACACCAGCGAATGCACTTAAAGAACCAGTCGGCCAGACAGCTCTCTCACAGCACATTTTATTTGCAGCGGGGATTCCAGGGTAGCATGTGTGTCCCGAGCCCCGGGGTCCGCCTGCCCGGAAGGGCGCTTTGCTTTCAGCCCGGGAGGGAGGCGGCGGCCCAAGAAGCATTTGCAGGAGGCGGCTGGGCACGGGAAGCGGCCCCGGCGGGCGGGCAGCAGCCCCGGGGTGCTGGCCCTCCTGGCCCTTCATAGGGCCTGGTAGGTCCGTCGGGGCGGCGGCGTCCCGGGCGTCCCCGGCCCCGAGTCGATGCTGGTGCTGGGCGAGAGGGAGTCGCCGTCGCGGAGGGGCAGCCCTGGTTCCTCTGCCGGGGAGAGTCGGTCCACGATGCTGGAGAGGCAGTCCAGGCTGGACAGGGCGCTGCTCTGATCGGGGGCGTAGGCTGCGCCGAGGGTGGGGGACGGGGACACGGCAGCGCGTTACCGCTGGGGTCCCGCGCTGCCTTCCCCAGATGCCACGGGGAGGTTGCGGAGCGGCCTCTACCCCCCGAGGCTGCGGCTGGGGCGGGGCGTGTCGCGCCCGTCTTACCGTGGGCCATCTCGGAGCGGTAGACGGCGTCGAAGCTGCTGCCTCTCGCCGACCAGACGGGGCTGCCGCAGTCGGCCTGCAAGACAGCGAGGGGCGAGTGGTGGCCCAGCCGCACCCCGACCACGCTGCTGCCGCTGGGCAGCGCCCTCCCCGTCTCCCTCCCCACCCGCCCCACGCCGAACCCCTCTGCGGCGCCGCGCTAAGAGAGGAGAAGGGACGCCCGGACACCGGGGACTGGGGAGCCTGCAGGGTGCCCGCGGGCAGCGCTACCGGCCCGCCATACATCCCCGGACAGCCCACGTGCGTGCTCAGCGGTACATCTGGGAAGGGACCTGTTGTTTAGGCAAACCGCCCGCCCTTTTCCTGATGTCGGCATGCGTTCGGCCTATCTTACACCCAGGAGACTGGGCCCACGACACTAGGCCGAGGGGGGACCTGCCCGTGAGTCTTCTTGGTGTCCCCACAGCCCCATCGTTCCTGCCTCCCTCTTACCATCCCATCGGAGCAGCTGGAAGTGGGGCTGGTCGGTTCGGAGCAGCTCTGTCCCGGCAGGTGATAGTAGTTTTCTACCTGTTCCCTCAAGAGCTCCTGTAGGCTCTCGATGTATCTGATGGCGTTTCTTAGGATCTCTACTTTGGGGAGTCTTTGGTTGGGGTTGGCAGTGGTGCACCTCTTCAGAGTCTCAAAGGCCTGGTTCACTTTCTTCAGCCTCCTCCTCTCTCTCATGGTGGCCGCCTTCCGCCGGTCCATTGTGGTGGATTTTCTTTTGCAAGCTTTGCAAGCCCACATGAGGCAGTGACCTGCCTGATGGTGGCCAGTGGGAGCTCGGACATGCTCCTCTTCCTCGGAGCAGACGGGCTCTGGGGGTTCGTGGGCGCCGAAGGGGGTCAGGTCCCTGGGCTCAAAATCCTCCGGAAACTCGCCCTCAGGGGAAGAGAGGCAGGAGCTGTCATAGAAGAGTTCGGACGGGGAGAACTTGCAGCTGTCCATCACCTCCATCCCTGCTGTGGAGGCGTCAGTGCGGGACGACGGCCACCGGCTCTCGGCGAGGCGCTCCGCAGCGCAGTGGGGCAATTTCCTCCGTAATTAGCCACCCGAGACCAAGTGTCTTTCGGCTGATGCGGGGGGCCCTTATATATACATGGAAAGGGAGGCTGGTCCGCAGCGGCCAGTCTTTATTAGCATATCCCACCACAGCCCCTGCCGGGGGTTGTCTTGGCAAGCCCCCTCCAGTCCCCAGGAGATAATTTGCTCCGCACCGCTCCTTTGGAGAGCCGAGAGCTGAGCGTTTTTCTGTTGAACGACCTCCCCAGAACTGGTTGCGACATCTCTGAAGTTTCAGCCAATTCTGGGAATTTTCTGTTTTGGTATGGAAAGAGGGGCAGTGGACGCGCTCGAACCACTGACATTTCCAACAGAGTCCTTCCTAGAACAGAATCCTTCCTCGTCCCGATGTTCCCATCTCCCATCACACGCTGCCTCGACGGAATTAACGCTGACCCCCCCTCCCCATAGCACCTACAATGTCTACTTGCATACCTTTATTTCCCGCAGCCCGTGGATCCGGTCTAACCTGAAACCATCTACCCTTCTTTTTAGACCTAAAATGTACTCATTTATCTCAATGAGCGCTTGTCCTATAGTTAAAGTTGTGTCACCAACCACTTAAATTTACAAACTGGGGGATAAAATGCACACCTACTTCTGGCCAGGAGAGATGAGGAGGGGGAAACCCCAGATTTTAGTGCTATCGGATCGGGTCATAGGGAAAGGTACTCACAAAACAAAAGTGAGTGTGTTTGCTCTGAGACAAATCCCCTTCCCATTCTTTCTCCTACTCGTATGACTTGGTGCTACTAGAGACACAACAGTCAAGCACAGTGCCTTGGGCTTGCTAATTTTCTGCTTTCAGGCAAACTTGTACCGTTACAGATGCGTCCCAGCTGTCAGGGCAACAAACCCCTCCTGGAAGTGTAAAATTTCTAACCTCGCAATCCATAAGTAACTTTACACAAGCGGGGGACAAAAGCCTTGCAGAGCCCCAGCCGCAGCAGTAGCCGAGCGGAGCGGTGGAAGGGTCATTAGAGTGGTAATGTAGCCATTTAACAGGCATTTGCTAACGCATGGGAATCCTTTGGTTTCATCCATGTGGCTTTTGTAGCTGAGGAAAATATTATGAGAAGGCAAAGGAAACCTTCCCTACCTGGAATAAAATTATATGACCTAGGTTAACTCAAACGGAGAGCAAGTGACTCATCAGTGGTTCAAACACTTCGGAGCCGATCTGTGTGCCCAGGAAAAAGGCGCCTTCAGTTAGCCTTCCTCCAGGAAGACGTAATGCGGTGGCATGGCGAGCCAGTTGTCTCAAGGAACCGCTGATCAAGTCGGCAAGGCAGGTAGGGAAGCCCTCTGATCCGCACGGGCGAGGAAAAGAGCGGCCAGGCAGCTCGGCCGGGGTTGAGGCTGAAGGGACCCCATCTGCTCCTTGTTCCCCCTCCACCACCACACCCGAACCCCCCAAAAGGCGGATTTCCTGTCTTAGGCTAAAAATTTTCCTAAAAACCAACCATGCACTACCCTTCTTCCTTCGAGTAGATGGATTATTATTTGAAGTCTGGGGAAGGCTACATCTGCACTGCTTCAGTTTATTTGGGGCCATAAACAGGGAGAGCCCCCTTTGAAATTAATACTGTAGCAAAAGCAGGGAGTTGATAAAGGAGTAAAGTTACAGAAAGGGGAAAGCTCAGAACTTCAGGCTTCTGCTGCTCTGAGGTGCAGGTTACTGTTTTTTTGGGCCACATCTGAAGCAGCACAGTTCCCTATTGTTTAGCTAAGACAGCATCAGTACGAAAAGGTTCTGCTGGGCAGTAACTTGAACTCTTCACTGGGCTGTGGCGTGCACACACACAAACACAGACATACACATACACACAATCTGATTTATCACGTTTGGGCTGGCTAAAATAGACCTGTTTACATATTTATGCTTCGTGCACAAATAAACTTGATCTTTAAAGTGCCAGTTGCAGTTCCGATCACCTTTCTTGTTTGGTGCATGCTTGGTTTCTGTCCAAGCATGCACTGTGGATCTCCCAGTGCACAACGCCAACCCGCTCAGTCCCGCTGTCCTGGCATCCAGAGCTTCATCTCGCAGCTTTGGCTCAACTCAGCGGGGGGCTGCTACAAACCGTACCTTTCCCCAAAGGTCTTTGAGGAGCTAGAAATACGTCTTTCCTGTTTTTTCTTAAATATTTTTTTGGGGAAAAGAAAGAAAGCAGGGAAGAGCCTGTCACTCAGGAATTAAAAAATCTGTAAACAATATTCCTTAAGGAGCCCCCGGCTCCTCTGGTAAAGTGATCTCAAAACAAATTTGCAAAAATGCAGTAGACGAGTGGAACTAAAGAAAGGGGAGAGAAAACACGAACTACAAGGCTGGCTAATGAGGCTTCTGGGGAAGGAGAGGGTGGGGGGCGGGGGAGGATACTGCTGCATTTCAGGAGGCTCAAGTTCGGTAAGTGGGAAGAGCCTGAGCATCAGACACTGTCTGCTCCCGTGGACGGGTAGAGGAAAAATGGTGAATGTGTCAGGATCTCTTTAAATGGTGTTCCTCACCCCAGCCCTCCTCGCTCCCCAGCAACCGCCGTGCTGCACCTATTTCTGGAGAGACTTCATCCCACGTGGGCAACGTTTGCAGACCGCGCCAGTTTTTTCCAATCCTCACACCTTTCCATTTAAGAAAAGAAAATCCGACCGAAACCATAAATCACCGAGCTGAGGGGCTGAGAGGTGTTTGGGATCCATCCGAGGGCACCCCCAACCCCGGCCTTTCGGAGCACCTTGCACGCTGCGCCGATGGCCTCCGGCCTCGACGGAGGGCACACCCGGGCCCCGGTGCAGCGCGGCGAGAGTGTTACTCAAGGATGAAACTTAACGCTGTCTACCCTCTCCGCTCCCGCTGTCGGTGGGTGCCGGCAGCGGCTGCAGGGGCTATTCCGCGCTATCCCTGCAGCAAAACTGTTTCCCAGTCGGGCTAGTGGGCCGGGCGCCTCCAGCCGTGTGAGAAACGTTTGGTTCCCCCCAGCGCTGAGAATCGTGCGCACCTAAGTAAACACATTAGTACCTGCCAGAGGGATTTGTATAGAGGACAGCTGAAGAAGGCATTGGCCTCTGCTGGCTCCCTGAGACTCCCAGGAGAGATCAAAGGGACACGAGGGGGTTTTTAGCAGCCTTGAGACTGGAAAAAGTTGCTAGTTCCTGCTATAGCAGGGACGTCTCAAAGAGCACATGGTTCAGTTATTCCACCTCCTCCCTGCCCTGCCCCCCCACATCCATCCCCACCTCAAAACAGCAGCGATCCACGCAGGAATTTTCCCGAGGAAAGAGCTGCTGTGTCGCCGCCTGCCTGCCTTTACTTCGAACTCAGAGAATGACCTGAGTCCGACGCTGGCTGTCCGTCTCCCTCCCTGGACTGAAAACGATTTTATCGAGGAACAAAAAGATGTATTAAAAAATAAGAGAAAAAAAGGATTTGAACAGTCGGTCGCGTCACTTCCCAGCAAAGTGGTGACAAGGCGGCGGCACTGCAGGCAGACACCCCATTTTTCCGCCCTCGTCTTCCTCCCACCGCTCCCCAGCCCCGCAAGCGTCTCGTGCGGACGGCAGGGCACTGCCACGCCGGGCCGGGCACCCCGCATCCCTCCGCTCCTGAGGGAACGAGCAGGTGGTTCCCGGGGGAGCGGAGCAGGTAAACGCGAGGGGGCCTGTGTTGAGCATGGGCTTTCCAGTGTTAAAGGAACTGCATCGGAGAGGAGGGAGAGGCCCGGGCACTTGTATTCGCCTAAAAACTTCGATGACTTTGTTCGCAACCCCTCCGGAAAAAGACTTGATTAAACCACAAACCTCTTGTCTTTACCCAGTTATTACCCTTTGATTTTGTGATTCCGGGCCCTATTTGCTTTGGCTGGGGACTTAAGTAAAGATTATCGTTATTAATATCTAACACAAACATCTTAATTGCAAACATACTCACGACCTTCACTGGGAAGCCCCGCATGTCAGCCGCAGCCATGGGGGTCACGGAGAGTCTATCTGGGAGGTATTTTCTTTATTTAATGAAAAAAACCCCTCCTTTAGGCAAACTTTCTCAAAACAATCACTCAAGTTACCCTGGTGCTGGAGAAGACGCTGCAGGGGGGGTCCTGCCGGGCAGAATGGGTGGTTCGTAGAGGTGAATGCTGAACTGTGGGTCAATCTGGCATTCGGCTGCCCGGGTGTCGGCGCGACACTGTGGCTTTGAGGGGTGGCTCAGCACCACTGCCGCCCTGTGTGTAGCCCTTCCCTTGGACCCGGCGGGGATCGACAGAAATTAGGAAGAAAGTCGACGAGCTAGGTCAAGGGCCCTCGCTACAAAAGCGAACTGCACGGTCTCCCCTTTCTCGCCAGGTCGCAGAGATGGCATGCAGGGAGCTGTGCTCCTCGACGCGCCGCTTTCTAAAAAGTCCGAGGGTTCCCCGAGGTTTAATTTGAAAGCAGAAAAAGGGAGAAACTGTCGCATCATTGTGACTACCACACTGTACCACCGCAATTACTCCTAGAATGTAGTTATCTCATTATAGACTAATTACAGCTAGCACTTGACTGGTTCAAAAACCAGGCTGGCCACGGCGGCACAGAAAGGCGGGTAGGAAGGCACGGCGATGGCAGAGATGGCTCTCAAAGCAGGCTCTGCCCAGACCTTTCACTTCAGACGGGTGTACCCGTGACCGGCCTGGTCGAGAAGGGAGAGACCTTCCCGAAACGCGCCTGCGACCTTTCAAAAAACAAAAACAAAAAATAAATCCAAGGGCTAAACCTGACGAGGAGAATGCCCGCGGGTAGGGTTGAAGTATCGCCTCTTTGCTCGCTCAGGCTCTGCGACGAGCCCTGTGTGTGTGCTTAGGGCAGAATGTGCTGTTCCCTGGTGGTCACCCGTTCCCGGGGGTACAATCTATTACACACCGTAACGTTCTCACTGTGAGCTGCTCCCCTCCGCCATCCTCAGCGAAGCTGTGTTTTTTTACATTACTGAGTGAAAGGCTTCACATGTTACCCCCCACCCCACCCCCCTCCGCACACACACAGCTCCAAACCCTTTCGGCCCCTTAACTCTTTCCTCGCCGAGGTACCCCATTCCTTTCTTCCTCAGTCTCAAGGAAGTCAAGGGGAGTTACCCTTCCTGAGAATAAACCACAGCTCAAGCGAGTGGACTCCTGTCTCAGCCTCTCGCTGCCCCATTAGGTCAGCAGGCTCATCATTTTTGCTGCAGACATGACCTGCATACAAGTCCTCGGTGTCGAGAAGAGGTGGGACGCACTGAGCATCTCATAGCTCAAGGACCAGGGCAGTGGGTGGAGGGGCAGAGGTGTTTTTTCGCGCGTCCCCTTTTCTAAGCTCACTCTCCATTTGCAGAGCAAGGCCGAAGAAGCGTCCCTGCCTGGCAAGGTACTCGAGCGGCCCTGTTGAACATTTTAGGGGAGTAGTATCGCTTTCCAGGAGGACGTGCGTTCCGTACGCATGGCGAGGAACTGGGGCAGGGAGCGCTGCGGGAGGGCAGAGAGGCTGCGGGTCCCACCCGTGCACCCACCCGTACCCTCCCGGCTCCCCCGGGAGCCCACGGCGAGTCGGGTGATTCTTATCGCGGGTGCGACCCTAAGTAAGGAGAAACGGTCCTTAAGAGGACTAAACAAGGGAAAAATCTATCCCGAATCTTGCTTCATGTCACTCGGGTCGTACTTCAGCTACACGGATCTGACTCGTCTGGGCTTCATCTCGCTGAAGTCGGTGGCAGGTTTTACTCTGAGATCGGGTTATTATGAAATTACGAGGAGGGGAGGAAAAGACTGTAACACAAAGAGCTTTATTTTACAATCCAAGAAATCTATCTGTTCTTATATACAATATCACATTCCACCATTTAAATATATATGTTATGTTTACAAAAGGAAAGACAGAACTGAAATTATTTACAGGAACGAAACAAGGCAAGAACTCTTTAAATATGACTCACACGAAATGCATCAAACAGCTTCACTCAGACAGGAATGAACTTCCCGGTGAGTCTCAGACAAAGAGTATCACCGGTACACAGGTAAGTATATTAAATTTTAAAACCCCAAAAACAACAAAAAAGAAAAGGTGGTCTATGCAACACAATTTAAAGAAAAAAAACCAACAAAAAACCGGGAAAAGAAACACATGGAAAAAGAGGAAAGTCTGTTTGGCTTGAATCAGTTAGAGCCATTTTCCTTGGGACAGATGTACCTCGAATCGACCTTAGCAAGGCCTTTGCTTGGGCTTTCCCCTGTATTAATTTGCTTCGTTATTTAGTTTAGAGGAAAGAGGGTGGGTGCTTCATCTCGTTAAATATACTACCACAGAATCGGGTTTATTTCTCCACTGCTTCCTCCGTACTGGGCAGTTTGGGCTTGTCGGAAGAAATACTGTCCACTATTGATGAGAGGCAGCGAAGGCTGCTGGAGGCCGACGACTCGACAACGGAGCCTCCTGCTCAACGAGAGAAAAGGGATTAAAGAACGATCAGTTCCTCCTCGCCGGGCCTGTGGCGCGGGGCTGCCGGATGCCGGAGGGCCCGGGCAAAGGAGGGAAGGGTGAGGGACGGATCTCTGAGGCCGCGGCCCTCGGGACGAGAGAGCGGCGCTCAGCCCTGGGGACAGTGGGCGAGCAGGGCCGGCGAAGCGCCGAGCAGGGCCGGAGGCTGCGGAGCGAGTTACCTTCTTTGGGGCTGATTCCTAGGGCTCGGGAATGGTCAGAAACTGTTTGCCAGTCGGAGCTGCAGGTGCTCAGGAAGTCCGAACTGGGGATCTGCGGCACACAGGCGGGGCGGGAGCGGGGAGACACGGGGAGAGGATGGGTGTTAGTGAGGTGGCCCGCGGCTCCCAGGGCCGGGTCGGGCCGGGCCGCCTGACCTCTGAAGCCCCGAGGACTCGCAGGTTCCCCGAGGAGCCCCCTCCGCGGCCGCAGCGGCCGTGCCGAGGAGGAGGAGGAGGAAAGGGACGGGCGCAGCGGCGCTGCTGGCTGCCGGGGCGGCGGGAGGGAGCAAGCGGTAGTGCTTACATTTCCCTGCTTAGGGCTGAAACTGAAGGGGTCCCCCCCGATCTCCTGCATTTTCTCCTGCTGATCCAGCCTGTGCAAGAGGTCCTGTAGCCTCTCTATGTAGCTGATGGCGCTCCTCAGTATCTCCACCTTGGGCAGCCTTTGGTTGGGGTTCGCCACAGTCCGCCTTTTCAGAGCCTCGAAGGCTTCATTGATCTTCTTCAGTCTCCTCCTTTCCCGCAGAGTGGCTGCTTTCCGTCTGTCCGTGGGGGCCGACTTTCTCTTGCAAGTTTTACAAGCCCAGATCAAACACTGGCCGGGGAAGTGAGGGGGTTGCAGTCCCGGGGGTGCCAGCACATGCTCCTCTCCGCTGCTGTCACTGCCGGCCTCTGGCTGCATTTGGTCCTGACATGGGGACAAGGTGCCATCGCTGCCTGGGTACAGAGGGGATCCCTCAGCCATCTCCAGCTGCTGCAGGGCTCCATTCTCGCCGTCCAAGTAGAAGAAATAGGAGCCAGTTTCAAAAAGGTCCATCATGCTGTCTCCCGGCTTCTCTGCCTGCTTGGGTTGGGTGACGGGCTCAAAAACACCCCGAGGAACAACCCAGATGGAATTTAATTAGTGCAGTGACATAAGTCCCCCTTGCTTTATATAGGAGCTGCTGAAACCTTATCCAGCTTTTAGCTGTCGCAGTGTATCACCCTCCAAAACTGATTCCAGCCAGTCTCCCGGCCGCTGTCCTGAGAACATCTCCTATTTAGAAGGAGGAGGGGGGACACGAAGGAAGGAAGGCAAATTTAGGAAAAAAAAACCAAAAAACCAAAAAACAAGCAACTCCTCCCTCCTCAAAGAACACCACCACCCCAATTTCCCACCCGCCTCCGAAATCCAGTGGATTCGGGATGCAGTGAAGGGACGCGAAGTGGGGGCTCAGGAGCGGCGTCCCGGCGCGGCGGGCGGCCCCGGTCCCGCTGCGAGCCCGCGGGGGCACGGCTGGAGGACGAAGGCGCGGGGCTGCGCAGGGAGCCCTCCCCCAGCCCAGCCCTCACAGCCCCGGGCACGCTCCCTGCCCCGGTGCTAGGTACAGGTCTATACGGAGAGATTTCAAAGGCAGCCATCCGTTTCCAAATAGACGGGTTAGTATTTTCAGAAGAAACCTCTGCTATTTCCCCTCTCCCGGCCCTGCATCTACCCCGTAAAGCATGCCATTCCTGTGACCCAAGCCACCCAGGCCAGCCCAAGATAAGGAGCCAAGTTCGCTGTCTCTCCACATGTACAGGGAAGATTGCCAAGGCAGAGCCTTGCTGCAATGATGAGGCACTCACACATAATGCACCTCAGCTTAGCCTTTCAGCCTGAACTTTCCCACGTTGCCCATGAGGTGACAGGAGTGATTCCAGGTGACTGGGTTACAGTGTGCTGGGGCTCTCCGGATAGCCCTTGTCCTTGACGGCGTTTCGGGCAGGCAAAGCCCAGGCATATGGTGTAACTGAAGTTTAATCCCTTGGGCCTGGCAGGGTATACAGAGCTTCCTAGCCACTGAGACAGGAATGGAGCTTGTCATCACTCTCTGTTAGTGTATACGGTAATGTCACGTCATGTCTGGGCCTATCTTACATGAAGAAGGAGAAGGAATGAGAAAATGACCTGTTTGCCTCTTTTGCTGGACTGCCTTGTGTTCCTTAAATTCCATATATTTGTATATACATATATATGTCCATATCTGTACACACACACATACACACATAATATACATATTTCTGTGGATAAGTAAATATATTTCTGTGTGTGTATATATCTGTTTATACATACACACACATACACATACGTACACTTTTTCACAGAAACAATAACACATGAAGAGTGGATGAAGCACCTGGAATGCTCTCACAGCTCTCAAATGTGGCTCCTAACTTCATTCTTTCTGAAGGAGAGTGTGGTGTCTTTGTTCATTTCTCTAAAGGTATAGTGAAATTAATAATTGACTATTTCTCCAAAACTGCAAATCAATTTCTCAGAGTGCAAAAATCCTAATGACTAAGAGTAGTTGTGGTTTTGTTTTGACCACATCAGTGTTGTTGGAATGGATCTCACTTCTGCTGTAATAAGGCAGAACGGTACACAATTTTGGATAAGACAGAGAAATTCAGACGGTTCTCAGTGAAAATTATTTTGATACTATTTAACCACTGAGGTATTTTTCCCTCTTTAGATTAGAAAAAGGGCAGTCTGGATATTAAGGCACAGAACATAAGACAGTTGCTCAGTTTCATGCTCTGCAACTTGCTTTTTGTTTGACCTTTGATAGTGACTTAATTTCTCTGTGATTTATTTTTCTACCTTTAAAAAGGGATATAATGTTGACCTTTACCCATCCCTTGTGCCTCTCATTTAATTTGCTAACTATCCAGGAAGAAGGTACCCCTTGGCATTCCATGCTTTGGAGTCCCACAGGGATGTTTGTTCCATGCCATTAGTAATGGTAGAAAAGAAAGAAAAGAAAAAAAAAGAAGAAAAAACCCCATAAGTGTGCTTATTGTTTCAAAATTTCTCACATTTGCTACACTCTTTTTTTTATTTTAATATTTTCTTTCTTCACTACTGCTCTGGGAATGTTTGGAACAAGATAGAGACTAGATTGGTCTACTGGTAAGGTGCACAAATGAAAACTTAGTTTAAAGGAGAAAGATAATTACCAAAATTACCAAACTGTTGTAGTTTCAAGTGTGTTAAGCGGACATAGTGAGTGGGGAAAATGGAAGCTTAGGAGCCAGATGCTCTTGCTGCTGTCAACAGATTTTTTTTTTTAACAGGAAACAAAAGAAATTCTTTCTTTCCAGCACTCAGTGCTCAAGTAAACAGATTTGGTTCCTCATAGTGTCATGGGCACAGCATAATTAGCCCTTTATTGAGGAAAACTCCTATTAACTATAAATAAATTTTAAATTTAATGAAGTATACCAGTTTTCCCATCATATAAACCACTTGTATTTAGCTGTAGCCATCACACTGCATCTCCCACTCCAGCTCCTTGGTGAATACAACAGAGCTAGCAAACAGCCCTAGCATATATGAGCAAAATGTCCTCAGAGATGTTTTCCTTTACAAAACTGGATCATGTAGAGGATTCAGAAGTTGGTACCAGCTTTTTATCTCTTCATGCCTTCCATTCCAGTTCATGTTAGATATAAGCACAAAGACATAAAAATTAGTAAAAGCATGTGAATAAGAACAACTGGATGTAGAATTGGAAGGCAGATCACTGCTGAACTCTGCTTGTAACTTGAGTCAGCTTGATAGAAGCTTACAGCAAAACTCACTCTCAATCTGAAGCCTGTTCTTTATTCAGTTGTTAGTGTTTCCACCAGAATACCGTGGTGCTCCACTGAAAATGTTTTTTCAGCATATTCACACAAGTAAAACACGTGATCTACTGTATTTGGTCTACAAGGTCTATTATTCTTACCAAAGAAGTGCTTCAGGAAGTTGGTGAGTTGTAAATTCAGTAAGGGGTCAGGATGACCCAAATGGAAGAAAGATGCACTGCATTTTAAGTCACAGCTGATCTCCAGAAGGTCGATCCCTCCAAATTCACTTGTCCATGTACATTTTTCTGGATAACTGTGGTTGAATAAGCCTGGAACTGCCTGAGTCACTCTTGACACCTTAAGATTTAAGTAGAAATTTAGACCAGAACTATAGGAAAATTTTTTGTCATCTAGGACCCACTTAGTACTTTATACCACTCCAAATACCTCATTTTTCTCCTTCACTCTTCTGATTCTTCCAGCCACAAGCACTGTGCCTTTTAAATCTTTTCTCTCTTTGACAATTCTTTGTGGTGGCATTGTTAATCATTGAGGATACATGATATCCATTGCTATGTGTCACTGTGAAAGGGCACCTGGACAAAGGTAAAATTTTCAGCCAGTCTTTGTTATGGTCCTATTCTACTTACACAATACCTGATTTAAGACATGGTTAGATGCTTTGGCTACCAAAGTAATTATTAAGTTGCTTCTCTCAGATCTGTGAAGTGCAGGTTACCAGTGTAGGTCCAGCTGTGATCGTACTGGGGTTCTCAGAGTCTGTCTGTACTTTAGATACAGGAATATTTCTTACCTTTTGCTCCTTTTACATTTATGTTCAACAGCAGAAACATTCACCATATTTTATTGTTCATACAGAATGTTGTTCTTCTGCCTTTATTTATGTTTTTTTAACAGTTTATGTTCTTCAAAACTTGTGTTTTACCAAGCTTCTTCTGACTTGATATCTTTCTCAACAGAAAAAAAATGCTTTCCTCATTACAGTCTCAAGGCAACCACTTAAGAGTATCTCTTTGCTACGGAAAGAATCTATGCTCTTATTCTTCTTGTGTTTTCTGTCAATTCCTGATCACACAGACCTTGTGACCTGAGTTTGGTGGGTGTTCAGATAAGGGTAGGTGGTACATGTGGAAATATGTGTTACCATCCATTTTTTGTCGTCACTTGTAGCCTGTGTGGTAACATACTTAGGACATCAGTCTAAGCTATTAGAAGGTTGTCTGTCATTCCTCATGATGTGCCAGCAGGTGCACTCAGATACTCAGCCAGGATGTGTTTACATGGTCATTTTAGTTCGTTAGGAATGGCTTCATGGTGCAAATCTCTGACTAGCCTCCACTTACTGCACTTTTAATACCCTTAGAGTGTGCACTCAAGAGTGTGTCATTTGGGCTCCACTGAGGAGAAACCAGGAAGGCACCCTGAAATGTGAAGGGGATGATAGGCTTTCATCACTGCCAGTTTCTGCAGGTCTGTACCTGGCTCACCTGTTTTGTCTGCTAATGTTCATAGTCACAGTTCTTTGGGAAGAACTAGAGAAATGTGATTTGCTGCTGAAACAGTGTATTATGCCAAGGGTTGCAAATGGAGGTTTAGAAACTTCATCTCTCCTTTCTCTTCAGAAGAATATTGTAAGCAGATGGGAAGGATTGAGATATCTCTACATTTTAAAGACGTTTTCAATGGCCAAGATTTACATAATGGAGAGTTGGTGCACAAAAAGTGGGGAGTCTGTTAAAGAGCATGTGTCTATCCCTGAATCTACAACATATTACAGGAATGTTTGCTGAATAGATATTAGAGATTTTCCCTGAGTTTTCTTGAAAGTCTGGGCCGTGGAGGCTCTGTGAGGGATCAGATTTTCTTATAGTGACAATAACCTATGGGAAATGTAAGCAAAAGAAAGTTTCTGACATTCATGAAAGCATAATGCTGGCTACTGGAACAGAGCATATGAAACTTCATGGCTTATGGTATGTAGCAGAACTTCTTAGCTGAAGTTATCTTTTCTTGCCTTAAAATGCCTGAATTTCACAGAGGTCTGCAGATCACACAGACCAGCTTCAGTTCTTGATTTTAATTTATGTGTGTTGTTAGACTGTCACCTGATTTTTGCTTACTTAGCATCTATTTTTGATTTGACCCTGTTCAAACTCTGCTTGTCCAAGAAAATGTTACTATTTGCATATCCATATTGTCACATGCAAAAGGAGATTTTGGAACTGATTAGAGGAAGTGTGTGTGCACTGCACATGCTAGTGCTTGTACAGAAGTTTTTGACACTTCAGAGAATTTAAAAGCATGTGGGAGCAACCATTCCTCAAATGCAAGCTTTGCAAATCGAGAAGTGAATGGTGTAGTATGTGCTCTGATGCTGGAAAGCCAGAAAGGTAGAAACCTGAAAAAGACAACACCATATAATTTTATTGTCTTTGTAGGGGAAGATTTAAAAATTCTTACTCACAGAGGTCTTGCCTGTATAGCTGTTCCAAATTATTGCTGTTTTCCTTTGATTGGATATGGACTTTAGTGCTCATATCAGTTACAGTCCTGTTAGTATCTGAGAGGTGCAACCTTGCTAACTAAACAGACTTCTTCAGTTCAGTATGGTAAGGTAGGATTTCATTGCAGCTCTTATGCTGGCCAGTTATGAGACACAGTTCTAAATGGCAGATGCTTTAAGACCTGTGTCAGGGTCTACAATGACAAATAGTCACCACTGCACAAACACATTTATTTTACTACAAGACATTTTGCTGGGAAGGAGGGAGTGCCTATGAGAAACTGGAGGCCCATTGCACTGTTGCTGGCTGGGACAAGCATTTTCCATGGTTCTGTCCACAAGTAGGCATTCCTTGTAGGAAGAAAGGGAGTAATAATGACAGATGTTTTCTACTTGTGATTAGGTGAAACACAGGGAACATGAAATGTGATGAGAATACAAGACACATCCTGTGTTGTAGAATCATATTTTTGTTATAATTTTTTTTGTAATTACATAAAGGCTATTTTTACAGAATACGTTGATTTGTCTGTTTGCACTGCAAACTGTTGGAAGCATAAAATGCATTTTCACACCATGTAGTTTCTGAACATGATGACTATGACATCTGAACCTAATCTCAGTAAATGGGCAGTAGTTAAACCATAGTAGTATTCATTTTAATTCTGTAAGTGAAAGGAAGGAAGGGGTATGTGGAGAACTAGTTTCTGCATCCAGCACAGGCTAACCACACCCCTGCTGGGTATGGAAGAAAGAGAGCTTAGTGCTCAGACTGCAGAAAAATGACAACTTACTTTTCTGGGGCTCATGAGTGGTTTTTGCAGAGCCATGGATCTTTGTGGAAAAAAGGGATCACAGTGGCTTGCAGGTGGAAGCTGTGTAGATTCATTGAAGGTAACAAATGTAGATAACTCCCTTCTCAACAATAACATAGATAAGGTTTGTTTAAAACAGCACATCAGAAAACCATGAAAGGATTATGCCAGATAATCACTTTTTAAACATGTATTGTATGCAACTGTGTTTCTGGTTAGCTCTCTGACATATGGGCATGCCAATGTAACAAGCCATTTCATTATAGATACGTAGCATTGGATGGTTAAAATAAAAGTTAAACTGTAGTCAAATGCAGGCATTACTTGGTCTTGACTTAGTTCCTGGTGCTGCACTAATGCAGTCCTCAGTTATTTCATGCCCTCATGGATTTAAAATGCAGAAATGACTGAGAAGAGAACCTTTTGAGATACTACTGTTGCCAAAAATATAACTACAATATTTGTAGTAATACAGTCATGTCAAAGCCTTATAAAATTCTTTTTTTCTCATGAGATTTTATATATTTTCTTTGTTGTCTTTAATTTCAGAATTGGTTCATTTTAGTTTCAGTATTCTGATGCCTTAGTGGGCAATCAGTTTAACTCATAATTTTGAGGAAATGTTGATTTCACCATGATTTATACTTCTTACATTTTATATGTTTGTACTTCAAGGTTTTGTTCTCCATGAGGTATCATTACCAGTTACTTTCCAGATCCTACATTGCTCTTACTTGAACAGCATGCACTTTGTTATAACTTGCTTAAGAAGTCCTTCCTTTGGGTGATATGCCATCAATCTTTTTCACTATATGGTAAATACAGTGTTGGTTTTGCTGTCCTGCCACATCTTCTGCTTTAGAAGAGATAATTCCTATGTCTTTAGTGCCATCCTGCAAGTTCTTCCTTAGGTGCAACAGCTAGCTTTGGTGAGTCAGTCTCAGCTTTGAAAAGATGTACGCACCACCCTAATTTCCCTGAATATGGTCCCGACTGATTTGAACTTACTGCGGGTAGTCTGTTATGTGGCCATTCCCTTTCCAAACATCAATCATTCAGATTCCTTTCTGTGTGTAGTTTTGACAAGCCTTTTAATTGCTATATATCCATACTCTTCAAGTTTAATAGGATTGAATAGAAAAAAAAGAAAAAAGAAAAAAAGTTTGTGTATTCATTCCTACTCCATTCTCCCTCTCTTTGCATCGTAGCAAGAAAAAGATGTCTTAACAGATCTGAATTTCTTTATCCTTTAAGAACAGACTGATTTTGAAATATTTTCATTATTCATTCTTTCTGCTTACCCTCTCTATTTTGTTTGGACACTTACACTGGTTGGTGTATTTTACATCCTGTTTCCATGACTTACAGTCTCCTGCATCAGCTGGCTTTTTCTAGTCATTGAAAGACAAATGTACTTCTATCCCTTCCTGGTGTTAGCCTGGTCAGTTGTCCACCTGGAAAATGCCTCAAAATCCTAAAAGTTTTATCTCCCATCAAACACAAAGATGAAGTACTCAAGTTGGCACACTGCTGTCCACCAGGTCTGTCATCTGAATTTTCTGTGAAAGGCCAATATCAGATCCTTCAGTGGAAGAGAGAGGGTGTTCTGAAGAGATTTCAACAGAGAAGTTTCTTCCTAATCCCTTCAGTTATGGTGGCGTGAGACCTCAAACATGCCAACCTGTATCATAAACAAAAATTCTGCATCTGGGACTAGAGAAAATATTAGTACAGTATCCCAAGTATCTTACCTACATGGGCTTTCAAATGAAAAATAGCTGGTTTTGAAAAATAAAAACTATTGAGATAAAGTCATCTGGAAAAAAAGTTGCACTGTATTAAATAGCAGTAATGGCCTTGATCCAGTATATATTGTATCATGATGTTATTGAAACCTGTTGCACAGCTGCAAAATTGTTTTGGGCTGTGAAGCTCATTCAGTTATTCAGCTGTGTGACTTTTAAGGTACATGCTTGTATATAAGGTTCGTTACCTGTGATCTGTCACTGCAAGCAATACAGCAGCCTATATTATAGTACTCCACCTCTCTGTTCTGTTCATTTCACATAATTTCACTTATTAACTTCTGCATGTTTATATACTAAGATTCCATTTGCTTTGGTATTCCTGAAGGCTGAAAAGTGTGTTCCTTACAGTATCCTGGGATCTAGATGTTTTAACATGGTTTCCTAAATGTGCTATGGGAATGTGGCACAAAGGAAAATTTGCATATTTATTGTCTGAGATAATTGAAATAAGTAAATGGATTTGACCACTAGTTCTGTACCATGTTAAAACTCCCTGGTGATGTTCCAGAAGTACAAAGCAGTCTTACAGTTATCCTAAAAGAGAGCAGGAATTTTCTCAAGGTATGGAAAGAACCTTGGCTGAGCTGATACTCTTCCTTTGCTGTGCGATTCATCTGGCACATAGAAACAAAGACAGGAATGAAAATGGGATAGTATTCAGAGATTTTAGAAGACTAAATGGGTCTTAGTCTTCTCATTCTAATCAGGCTTCACACTAGCGTGATCAAAACTCACTTGTATTTCATTTTTTCACCAGACTACTCTGGACAACATTTCAGAGAAACTACAGAGACTAAAAGATTGACAGATGCCTTCTCTGCCTGCAAAAATAATCGAAATAAGACTTCAAGTGAATGATGTAAGCATGTAGATTTTTAGGGAAAATGTATTGGTTATGTTTTTGGGGAAAATGTTTTGATGATTACACACTGAGGAAAAGTTCAGAAGAAAAAAACTACTGTGATTAGATAAACACCCCCCCCCCCCCCGAAAAGCAATCTTAAATCTATGTTCTGAAACTGGTAACTGACAATTTATAGCTATGTTTAGACTCTGAGAAAATAGCATGAGAATATTTTTGTTGTGAAGTGTAAACCACCTAGCTTTCAACAGAATCTGTTGACCTGTCGTGTTGTTATTTGTCAACAACATTCATGTATTATTTCAGCAGCCTAATAGAAATCTTTACCTGAAAGTGTAAGCTTTACAATCATTGCTTTGAAGTATTATTGATTACTGTAATGAATAAAACATAGAAAGGACTGAAGTAATTGTGCATTAGCAGTTCCTAAATAAATTCCAAAAGTCCAAAAATAAATTAATTTTATTTTATTGGTCCTACATAGTAGCCTAGTTATATTCTGTTCAGTGAGAGCTGCTGAGTGCTTTGGACTTCTAAAAAGTCCAGTGTTTAAATGAGATAAGTAATTATAGATTATAAATTTACAATTAATTGTAAAAAAATTTTATTGGAACTACTGCCCTCAGCTTGGGACAGCTGTAATGAAGCAGCACTAGCTTTCCAGTAGGATCTGAAGGTGGTTTCTGAAACTAGAGGTTATATGAAAAGAAAACAGAACTAGATGAGTTCAAACCATGGCATTTACCAGTTCATGTAACTAGATTTTCTCTACTTTCAAAACTGGTTACTTGCAACCCTATTAAATAGTAAGTTGGAAATCCAGTGGTGAGCCAGAGGTAATGAGTGGTCATGCTTACAGCAGGGAGGCAGTCTGGGGGGAACAAGTCTAATCACAGGTTGCTTTCTTCTTGTGTTCACTTTGCTATCATTATTAAACCATGTCTTGCTTTGAGGAATCAGGTCTGTTGAGTTAAATGAAAGACACACAAGACAGAACTTCTATTTCAGAACTGATTACCATTTAGAAACTACTACAGGAAGAGAAGTAAGCAAACTGAACTGGTCATCATAATTAGGAATAAGATCATCACTGAAAAAGTCATTGATGCAAACACTGGAAATTAAACCAAATTAACATTGACTGGACAATACAAAATTATCCAAATTTCTCTTTTGGCTGTGGTGAACAACATCAGCGTTTTTTTAATCAATTTAAAGATTCTGAGTGCTATTCCTACAAGGTCAGTTGAGCCCACTCAACAGAACGAAACAGAATCACCTAACAATGTTTCTCATCTGCAAGTATCAAACCAGTATTTAGCAACAGAATAAACAAACTTTGTCATATTTGGAAAGTACACAGTAAAGAATATAAAGGCTCTGAAACATTTACAATAATGATCATTAGCAGCGACATGGGTAAGAAAGAAGTTGTCTCTGATGTGGATTGTCCTTGAAGATTCAATCTTTTCTTTTGTTATGTTTCAAGCTGCAAAATCCTTCCTGCATGATGTACTAACCCTCAAGGACATTATGGTAAAGAATCTGAAATTATGAGATGCCTTGGATAAAGTTTTTCTACAGTCATTTCCAAGGAAATCACTTTTCATTTATACAAGAGCATTAGAAATCCATATCCAGTATTTCAGTGTCATTAATGATGAATTACCAAGAAAGCTTGCTAAGTAATTAATAAATTGTTACTTAATTGAAATTGTTTTTGAAGAAGAGAGCCCTCTAAAGATTCTGGATCACCAGAGTTGCTCCATTTGGATCCAGAAGTCATGTCAATTTACAGAAAGGCTTTTATATATATATACACATATATATACTTGATGCAGCTGATGCTGAGTATTTAATGGGATAAGGAGCTATTAAATGATCACACAATTGGCACCCTCTTTACAAACTGTATTATTCATGATACTGGCTGAAAAGTAGTGTGTGAGCACACTCAAGCAGCATCAATGTCTCATGGATGCTGATATTTAGATGTCTTTCCAGGCAGAGGATGTGTTTTTGAGCGACTTGATTTTGCTGAGGCAGCAATAATGTTTATAAACAATGAAGAGTCTGCAGATGCTCAGATTATCACCTCTCATTATGGACTTTTGTCAGTCAAGCATCTCAAGATTGACATTTCCATGGTCCCAGGAATTTTGTGACACTTCACATAAACTGTTTTCCAGAATTCCAACTGTTCAGTACAGTGATTATGTCCTGATGCTGGATTCAGGTAATAGTGAACTTGCCTAGTGTTTTTGGAAAGTTTTAAGCTGCTTGTAAAATCAGGCATCTGAAGTAAGAGGAGAAAATGGGAGATTAGAAAATAGCAGTGTCACTTTCTTGAGGTGTATGGCATTCTCTGACAGAAGATAAATACATGCTCACAGTGTCCCTGAGCTGAAATTCAGACAAGAATTTTATGAGCAATAGAGAAACTGCCTGAAATGATTGAACATTTATTTTCTCCCTCACCAATGTGAGCTATCTAATAAAATATAAACTGTAAATAATTTTTATTTCTGAAAAAAGTCATTGAGTGACCTCAATTATAGCACATTCAAGAACTACATGCATGCATGCACAGATTTGCAATCATCCCTGTAACTCAAACTGACGTCAGTACATAGAGAGTTGTAAATCAAGCTAAAGTTAGTCAAACAACTTAATGTGACTTTTCAAAGGCTCCAAAAATTCTGAGTAAGCCATGATCTGGAATGGTCTTACTGACTGTACCAGACCCTTGTAGGAAATTCACTTTCTGATTGTGATAACTTCTGGTTTGAAATACCTTGAGGTTATTTTAATCAAAAATACCTGAGGTGAAAACATGAATTCTTTGTTATTTGTTTGGAACCTATTAGTTGCACATTGCTGATCCCAACAAACTTTCCTACAGAACTAAGGGGAAGACAACCAGAAATGCACTACAGGTAGTCTTGAAAGAGATTGCACGATAAGACAAGACTCATTGTCCTGAATGGCATTTCGTGACCAGTTTACTAGAATTCATTCACAACTGGTGACATCTTAGTTCAGGTCTTCATGATCTTAACTCTGTTGTACCTGAGGTAATGCAGTACTAGTAGGAACAGATTGATTTAATCTCAGCCATTCTTACATTCCTTTTTGCCATAAGAATTAATATGTGAAAAAAATCATTAACCTGAAACAAATGGTTTTCTTTAAAAAATGTTAGTCATCAGACCTGTCATGTATAATCTACATCCATCAGCCACATACTTGCTCTTTGACACAGTGAGCTTACAGAAGTAATTAATGGATAAGTGTGACTGTTCTAACATTCTGTGTTGCAGAGCCCATCCCTGCCTAGTTCTGTTAGTATCTGTTTACAGACATGTTACCCATGAATTTATCTAATCCCTTTCTGAACATCCCAATAGTGTCTCACCTCCCAAAGTATTTTTTGTAATTACTTACATCTGATAGGGCTTGTAGGATCAAGTCCCAAAGGACAAGCCAGTGAAGGGAAACCTAGATAGATAATCCTTCTTGGACTTACCATGAGAAGAGTCTCAGAGCTGCCAAGAGACATCAGGAAATGCATAGGTTAGCACATGCCAATTAGCAGTAACACCATCAAGAGCCTGATTCCACATGGGATTTACATGCCTGTGCCCCAGTTTGAGTGCCTAAATTCATAACATGTATTTTCAGGCCTTGCTGCAAAACCTTAGAGGTGTCTGGAAAAGTATATGTGCCGTGTTTCTCATCAGGAAATTTCCAGAGGTATGTAAACATCATCTTCTGGATGTATGCAGAAATCCCTCACTGATGGCTCAGCAGAGCAGCTAGGGGTAGTATTTTTCATGTGTTTCTGCCTGACAGGACCTAAAACAGGTGGACTCAGAGCACACTTTCTAGATTGGTCCTTGAACACAACTTAGCCAGGGGCGTTTTGTGTGGCAGTTCATGACTTACCAGCAAGTCATTCTTGTTGAGGCTGTAACTACCTCTTAGTGAAACCACAAGATAAATGGTCATCTTGACATACCAAGACCCTGAGTAACCTGATCAAACTTGGAAGTTGGATTAGATGACCTCCACACATCCTTTCCAGACTGTTATTGTAATACTCTGTTCTAAAGCTGAGAAAGAGCAGTCATGAACAACACATGAAAAAAAGGCTGGGAGATAAAGAGTAGCATAGACGTGTTAGGACAAAACAGAGAGACAAAGGACAAATCAAGAAATCATTACCAAAAGCCATAAAAATTAAGAAGAAAATTTTATTAAGGATTGCAATAGGAAGGGAACTAAGGGAGCCTAAACAGAGAGAAAGCCACTAACAGATGATGCCATGCTTAATACCTCTCTTCAAAATACAATTAAAAATGAAGTGCAATTACCTGGTTAACAAAATTATTAGCACTAATAACAAAAGTAGAAGTAGTCAGGACAGGACAGGAAAACCAAGAGGTGTATGGTTCAGCTTCACGAACGAAAATTTGGGAAGGGCTCTCCCCACATGGGTGTGTCCTTTGAGCCTGCGCAGTGGAATTTTTAGGTGAGGCACAGCGTGTGCAGAAATGGTCCCACCCTTTAACTCCTAAGGTTCATCTGCCACAGCCGAACGAGCTTGGGCGGTGACAGTGAAGTCCTCAGGACTAGAACCTACAGCCCCTGGTATTCCCAGGAGATCTCCCATCCAAGAACTAACCAGGGCTGACCCTGCTTGGCTTCCGAGATCTGATGGGATTGGATGTCAGGGTGGCATTTAACTGCCTAAACCAAGAGGTAAAATAATTAGATTGACTTACATATTAAAACTGGTTGGACCTCAATATTGAGAATTGCCTGATACCAGTGCCATTTCCTGATGTCTTCAAGAACTTGTGGTGAATGAGTGAGATTGCAGAAAAATATAGATGGGCAAATGCAACTCAGAAACAGAAGGAAAGAGCGACTTGTAGATGAGCAGCACAACATAAATTTCTGTGAAAATACTGAGAAATGTTACAATATTTGTGTGCACCTGTAAGCATACAAAAGGTTGAATAATGCTAACATGGAGTATTATTCCTGTTAAAAAATATTCCATACAAATCAATTTATAGTCCTGCCATAATAGGAGAATGATTCTTGTGGTTACGGAATAAGCAGAAAACACTTATCTGATTTCAATGAAGTTTTTTTATACATTTTCACATGACATCCTTATATGAAGACTGGGAAAATGAAACTCCTATGGGCATTCAACTCTGGAAACTCATCAAAGAACCCTCAAATGAGGGATTTTTCAGGGTTCAGCTATGGGGATTTTTGTTTTAATTAATAACTCAGCTGATGGAATAGGGAGTATGCTAATCAAGTTTGCAGAGATCACAGAGACATCATGAGTTATCAGCTTATTGGGGGACATGCCTAGACTTCAAATTGTGCATGATATATCAGAAATATGGTCTTTAATAGACTTTGATGAGGACTAGGGCACAAATGAACACTTTGAGAAGCCAGATCACTGCAGAAATAGAGACTGAGTAACTAGCTGGTGATAATGCTAAAGAAGAAAGAAACTGATGATTATAATGAGTTGTAAGATGAACATATGTCATGCTGTTCAGGAAAGAACCGCGCACATGCCACTCGGACATACAAACAGGAAGGAGGTACCTGAGGTAGTTCTTTCCTCTTGTTTTAGGCTGGTAAGACTCAGTTGCAATTCCTTGTCCATTTTTAGGGACTGCCCTGTGTCTCAGAACTGATACAAGTGGTACAAGTATAGAAGCACAGAATGGTAACACGGAATACTAACAATGATGAGATGCTTAGAAACATTGTGTACATGTTGCATGAATGTGGTGATATAGAGAATAGAAAAGTCAAGGGAAAGTACTGGCAGTGATCAAGCAAACAGTAAACACTGCAAAGGGGAACAGAGAAAACTGATGCAGGTGTTAATATGTATAGAAACAAATATATGCATTTAGTTATAGTAAGATTAATAAGATTTATATAAGCCTCCTGATAGAAGGAAAAGCACCAAGCTGGCTTGGCTGCAGAGAAGCAGCAATAGAAACCTCTGTTAGAAGTGATGTTGCCTTCAATCAAAATATGCAGGCTATGGGACAATGAGATTCCTTTTTTGCTTGCTTTTGCTATGAAATATGATTTCATTGTTTATTAGAAAGAATTCTACTTTGTTTGGAATAACTGAGGAGCATTAAGGGTGGAAAAGGAAATGCCCTAGCAGGGAGGGAGAAGATCCAGGCAGGCTTCTATAATGTTTTTTATGACTGTATTTCGGATTTTGAACAGCTGCCCTCCACATTTCATATGAGAGCCTGCCCCCCTCAGGCTACATGCCTTTCTGAAGGAATATCTGAATATTCTGGAAAATGTCACTACTGGGACGAGGCAGATAATGCATATGTTATTCCCTGGCAATCTTAGCTCAGGGATCAGCATATTTGCCTGAGATGTGACAAATGAAGGTAAACAGTTCCCTGTTCTGAATCAAACAGAGGATGAAAGTAAATCAGTGTCTCCTATGTATTATTTGAGTACTTAAACCTCAAGCCTAGAGATTTATTGCTGGATTTTTTTTTTAGAAGAGAAAATCAGAATTGACAATTCCAGTTGAATTAGAAAACAATTAGATCATAATTAAATTATGATTCCTTAACAAGAGTATATGACAATCATAGTGCTGTGTCGACATGCACACTTTGCTATTTTTTATCTGCATCATCATCCTTGTTATTTCCTAAGTCTCATTTATAATTTCTGAAAATGTGTTTCTTAAGTTGTTATTTTTCTATGTGTTTTGAGTTTGAGCACTTACCTGTAAACTAAGGGTTCTGCTGAACAGCAGGATGTCCAAGAGTTAAGTACTATAATATTTAAATGTCCTTGAAATTCTCTAACATGAGCCAACCAGCCAACTAACCAAAAACCCCCACAAACCCCCACACAAAACCAAAACCAAACCAAACTAAACCAAACCAAGAAACAAAAGTCCCTAAACCAAACAAATAAAAAAAAAAAACAAACCACTCATCACTCACAGAAAAAAACACTCAAGCCTAACAAAAAATAAAGCGGGGGAGGGGGAGGCGGGAGTTGACTCTCAAGTGCAGAGAAGCATGCTCAGAACTCTGGTACAGGGAAGTAGAAGAGGACACATCTGGAAAGGCTGGCATGCAGGAGATTGCATTGGTTGCCCTGTGATCTCACTGCTTCATTGTGGAACAGGGCTGGACTGAGTGTCTGGGCTATTCTGATGATGGCCTCAACAGCTTCCCCTGACTCACTTCCTCCCAAAAGCAGGGTTTGGATTACTCAGCAATGCCAGCAGACCCTCATTGCCAGTCATGTGGTATTTCTTTGGCATGGAAGCTGTATTTAAACTGTGCATGAGCTGTGTGCAGCACAAAGCCAGCCTCTGCCGAGATACTGAGCCGAAAATTATTTTTGTGGTCCTTCTCTAGAAAGAACTATTGTAGTTCCTCTACAGTATATACTGTATTGATTTCCTAAATGATTGAAAATACCCTATATAAACCATAACAATCATATAGATCATAAAGGCCTTCTCAGAGATTTACATCTTTGAAAGATGAACTATTTTGCCAAGTTCATCAAAACACTGAACTGTGACTTATGTTTGGAATTTCTTTGTAAGGAAAAAGCAAAACGCATCCTATGATGTTGGATAGCAATGGAATATTGTATTTCTGTATTTAAATAATACAGTATTCTTTTCTCCTAAGCATTTTAATACATGCTGTGTCAAACATTGTTCAAAATAGATTTTTGCTAAGTACTGTGTTGTTTTCATACAGATACTGTCTATATCAGCTCATTTTTATCAAGCTCATGTCTACATTTTAAGTCCTTCTGGAATAGGCAACAACTGCCCATTTTGACACTTGTTCATTACTTTTTTCTCAATGGAAGCATTCTCCCTCTTTCAGCTGTTGTAGAAATTTAATGTTTCACAAAGTCTCCCTATAAGACAAGGGTGACTATTTTTCCTGGTTTGGAGAACCAAATAATATGATAGCCCAAATTTTATTTTTTAAACTAGAACAAATTACTCCTGTCGATCAAGACTTAATGGTAACAAAGCAAGCTAATCACACCTGACCTGACTGATTTTAGTTTCAAGAGCTTGAGTATCTGCCTGTGCATACATGCTTGATGAAGGTCGTATGGATGTGGTATATCATAAGTGATCACAAGTTAGAAAAAATGCAGGCATCTGCAGTTCTTGTAATTTTTCCATTATTCTAGACACAGAGCCATTAGATTTTTTTCCCAAAGAGTGAAAAAGAAGGAAGACATCTTGTATGAAAACTACCTGTTCTGCTCCTGAGATGCTCATCTGGAGCCTTTCCAGAAAGATGAAGTTAGCTCTCTGCAAAGTCTCTCTTAGCTGATACCCTCCATACTGAGAGCCACTGCCTACCACCAATTCTTTATTGCCCAGGTGAGAGAACTGGTTTCCTCAAAGATCTTCCAAACACAAATACTTTGGACACATAAGTGTGCAACAATATTTAATACAATTTTTAAATTTTCTTAAATTACCTTTTATTTTGGGGGCTTAAGGAGTTGAGATACACAGAAATTAAGTGATTTGTTTCAGACATGCATAGTGCATGAAAACTTGGAACTAAGAACAGGTTTTCTCCCACACTACAGAGGACCAGTTTAGCTCTGGTAGTGATGCCAGGCATCCCTTCTGGTTTCAGAGAACACACCAGTATGCAGGAGAGAAGTGTTTTCTCATTAAATTTTAACAGAGTTACTACATCAGACACAATTAATCTCCATTAACTAGTAACCTGATATGTCCCCAAAACCTGCTTAGAAGTACTAGAAAAGAATAAGAAGAATTGCAAGGGTAAAAATAATGGGAAAATCAAGAAGTGATAAGTGTCTCTGCCTTCATGAGCATTCAGTCACACTCTTAGTGTACAGTTTATTTAGTAGATACATTCTTACAATAATGGCCATACCACAGGCTGTAGGCATATTTTTGAGGAATTGCAATAATCTGGCCATTATTATAGAATATTTTTTATCAAAACATCTTCCTAATGGTTGTTTTATCAGGACATCCCAATATATTCCTAAGACAACCTGTAACTACTCAAAAGTCAGTGTCTCCAAATCACCACTCTGAAAGAGAAAGAAAAAAAAAGATATAAAAGATATGAAAGACAGAAATGTATCCAACCTTTAAGTGCAAATCAAGAAGACAACAGTAAGTCTCTGTAAGTTATAAGTACTATTAGCACCAGTTAAACAAGAGATTCTAAGAGGCCAACTCAAGTTGCTGACAACAACAGTTTATCCTTAACAGAGAAAGGTTTAAACTCCAACATATAAATGCCAGGCAGCTTTGGGAACATTTTCTGGACTCCCTGATTGGGACAGTCAGATAACTATCCTGTTCTTAAAAAGGTGTAAGATTACATGCTAGGCAGTCAGTCTCCTCAGGTCAATTCCTTGCCCATGCCTGGAGTGTAGTATTGTGTTAGTGCAGCTCAGTGAAGAATTCTGTGCACAATATGCAAGCCCAGATTCCCACTATGTATTTTGCCTCTATAATACTGACAGAGAATCAGTAGAATTCTGTAAGAAAAATAGTTAAATGGAACTAATGTGAATCCAAACAGAAGACTGATAAGTGAAAAAGCAAAGTTTATAATTGTTTTATGCTGGATTCTGAGAAAGAGGTTACCAATATTTAAATCCAATTTAAAGTGAATAAACTTTATTTATCTGAAGTTATTCCCAGCTGGTGAGCACATGCAGACAACAGACTGAGGAAAAGAGAGGGACATACAGGTTTAATTACATTTCTGCTTATACCTCCATTAGTGGAAGAAAATCTTCTCTATCTATACTCTGATTGTCCCTATTCTACACTTGTGGTGTCAAAATATTTGTTTCTATATTTAAGATTAGGGAAAGAATTGACTGAATAGAGTTCTTTGGTTGCTAATACTAACTTCAATCACAAAGGATGTTACCAGCTGTCATAATAGGTGTTTCCTGCATTTGTGTTTTTCAAGTAAGCTAGGGACATTTTACAGAAAATCTTATTTAAGTGCATTCCTGCTTGGATGGCAAGAGTTCCCTGTATCTTGCAGTATTCAGTTCACAGGTTGTGTTATGCTGTCCCAAATATGCTCTGTGTGTTCTAGGACACACACCCTGCTCAGCAGGCTTCATGGAATGCAGCTGTGAATGGTACAGCTTTAGTTGCATATTAGGTTTCCAGTATGGAAGTATTCTTTTTATGTCATTCAGAACTCCATCTCCTGCAAAATATTTTGGGAACATCCTTGTAAAACTTCTCTCGGCTCTTACAGTATTGACTGTAAAGAGTACTGGAATGGTTTATTCCTGATTACAGTGGATAGCTGGGTGCAGCTGTCGTCCTACAAAAAGATCACCCTGGTAACACCAATCAACAGAGTAAGATGATCCAAATATATCTGAAACCTTTCAAATGTTGTCTTTTGACCTAAATACAGAGTCACACTTCATTGCAAGCTGCCTGATGATGTCAGATCTATGAAATGTATCATACACTCTTACTCAGTGCTGAAAAGCCATTGATCTTCATGTTGCTTTACATAGTAGAGTCTGGAAAAGGGCCCATATGATAAGGAACCTGTGAGAATAAATAATTAAAATCAGTTATTTAGTTCAGCATTATGTTATTGGAGGAAGAGAATGGCTGTGCAAAATATGAAACACTTTTTTCAGCTGACACTGAACAATGACTAATGCTAAAATCTATACCAGAATTTATTATAGCAGTAGGGGGAACTCCGGGACAGGAAGCCAGTTTAGCCTTGGAATTGCATACAGTGCCAATGCTGCAAAGACATGCAGCTGATACCACAGTTCAGCTCTGAGACCGCAGACCACAAAAGCAGGTTTGCACTTGCCTCATACCTCGTAATTGTAGCCACAGAGAGGACAGAGCAAAAAATGTATTGAACAAGAATCACCCCAAAAATGCAGCTGATATTCCATGAGGTCATCTGGAAATCAACTCATGGGAAAGAGTTAGAGAGAATGTTTGAAGTAAGACCACTACACACCTGTAGGTCACGCCTGCAGTATTCGAATTCAGGTGATCCATATTACAGCTTACAATTCCTTCTAATATAGTCATACAGAGACAAGCAATACAGCATTAGAAAAGAGAATAAAACATGGAGAACACTGTTGGGAGGACTTGCCTTTTCAACACCATGCATAGAATGGTGACACAAAAGTGGTTGAAACAGTGGATTGCATTTTAGTACTTTTTCTCTGCCTCATTTCCTTAAAACCAAAACTGACAAAGACATGTTCAGCACTATGTGTCAGTGCTTTCCAGTTACAGTTGACTGCACTCAGTGAATTGCAGGTTTTGCACCACCGAACTAGCATGTAATTTATTTATAAAATAAGCCTAAATTCATTGCTATCATATGTATATCCCCTAAGCCAGCAAACTAATTGGATACTTTTCACAGGTCCTAAAATAAAAATTAATTTGGATTTATTTTTATTGCTTATTTCCATGGATAGACAATGATCTTGTGTTATGCTTAACATACATCTAATACCCTCTGAAACAGGTACTTCTCAAATTTTATTTTAACTTGCTGTCAAAATATTTTCAGAAAAAAATCTCTACTGCTTACAGATTTTTTTTCTCTGTTTGTTTGTTTGTTTCTCTTTCCTACCTTTCCCCACAGCTCAAGGCAGTCATGCCTCCCAAAAAAATGAAAGCTGTTGCTCCTGTTACCAGTAGAGGGGTGTCAATACAGACAGAACCCTCTAAAAAGGATGCAGCCACTCAGGCCTCTGGCTGCATAGACTGTTTGAGCCTGGACCTACTACCAGAGGACAGTATGAGAAGCACCTGCATACAATGTGAGCAGGTGAATGATTTGCTGAGTCTGGTGGCAGAGATAAAGGAAGAGGTCGATAGGCTCAGAAATATAAGTGAGAGTGAAAGGGAAATTGACTGGTGGAGTCACACCCTTTCCACTCCTAAGGAAGCCCAGCAGGAGGTGGTGAAGCCCAGCCCCTCCTGCCATCAGGCAGACAGAACAGACCATAGGGATGGGGACGAATGGAAACAGGTGCCTGGTCACAGAGGCAAAGACACCCCCTCTCAACCCCTTTCACCTGCCAGGGTGCCCTTAAAAAAACAGGTATATGGCCCTGGACTCAGACAGTCTGTTGGAGGACAGTCAGGAGGATGATCTGTCTACAAGGTCTTCTGGTTACCCCCAGTCTACCGGACGGGTTACAACTACAGGTAAGAGGAAAAAGAGAAGGGTTGTTGTAATCGGTGACTCCCTTCTGAGGGGAACTGAGGGCCCTCTGTGTCGGCCAGACCCATCCCACAGGGAAGTTTGCTGCCTTCCCGGGGCCAGGGTGAGGGATATTACCAAAAGACTTCCTAAGCTTATCCAACCCTCAGACTATTACCCGCTGTTGGTTGTCCAGGTTGGAAGTGATGACATTAATAAAAGGAGTACCAGAGTAATTAAAAAAGATTTCAAGGCACTGACCCGATCTCTTCAGGGGACAGGAGCACAGGTAGTAATTGCCTCAGTTCCTGTGCTAGCTGGGATGAATGAGGAGAGGTTTAGGAAAGCCCAGCTTACCAATAGGTGGCTTAGGGGATGGTGCTATCATCAAAATTTTGGGGTTTTTGATCATGGGGCAAACTCCGTGTTGCCCAGTCTCATCAAAGCAGATGGGCTTCATTAATCTAGGAAGGGCAAAAGAACTGTAGCCCGTAAGTTGGCAGGGTTGGTTAGGAGGGCTTTAAACTAGGTTTGAAGGGGGAAGGGACGGCAACTGGGCTCTCCAGAGATAGGCCTAAGGACATAGAGCCCAAGTTGAGAATGAAATCAATGGCCCAGCTGAAGTGCATGTACACCAATGCACGCAGTATGGGAAACAAACAAGAGGAGCTGGAAGCCATAGTGCAGCAGGAAAACTATGACATAGTTGCTGTCACAGAAACGTGGTGGGATGACTCACATGACTGGAGTGCTGCTATGGGGGCTACAAGCTCTTCAGAAAGGACAGGCAGGGTAGGAGAGGTGGAGGGGTGGCTTTATATGTTAGAGAGTCTCTTGACTCTGTTGAAGTTGAGGTCAACAGTGACAAGGTTGAGTGCCTGTGGGCCAGAATCAGGGGCAAGGCCAACAAGGCTGACACCCTTGCGGGAGTCTGTTACAGACCACCTAACCAGGATGATGAAGGAGATGAATTATTCTACAAGCAGCTGGCGAATGTCTCAAAATCTCCAGCCCTTGTTCTTGTGGGTGACTTTAACCTGCCAGATATCTGCTGGGAGCTCCATACTACAGGGAAGAGGCAGTCAAGGAGGTTCCTGGAGTGTATAGAGGACAATTTCCTTCATCAACTGGTAAATGAGCCTACCAGGGGTAAGGCCCTGCTAGACCTACTGTTTACAAACAGAGAGGGGCTGGTAGATGATGTAGTGGTTGGAGGCCGCCTGGGGCATAGTGACCATGAAATAATAGAATTTTCAGTCCTCAGGGATGTAAGGAGAGCCACCATTAAAACCTCTACTTTGGACTTCCAGAGAGCAGATTTTGGCCTATTCAAAAAACTGATTCAGAGCATACCCTGGGAAACAACCCTTAAAGGCAAGGGGGTCCAGGAGGGATGGACATGTTTTAAGAAGGAAATTTTGAATGCACAGCAACAGGCTGTCCCAGTGTGCCGAAAGGCCAGCCAGAGGGGAAGACGGCCAGCTTGGTTAAATAGGGAGATTCTGAAAGAAATCAGGGGTAAAAAGAAAGTTTACAGACTGTGGAAAAAAGGGCTGGCTACTTACAAAGAATTTACAGATAGAGATAGGTCATGCAGGAAAAAAATTAGGGAAAGAAAAGTGGAATTTGAAGTAAATTTGGCTATTTCAGTTAGGGATAACAAAAAGTCCTTTTATAAATACATTAATAACAAAAGGAGGGGCAAGGAAAACCTCCATTCTCTGTTGGACTTGGAGGGAAATATAGTTAAGGAAGATGAGGAGAAGGCTGAGGTACTTAACACCTACTTTGCCTCAGTTTTCACCAGTAAGACAGGTGGCCCTCAAGACAACTGGCCTCTGGAGCTGGTAGACAGGGAGAGGGAGCTGAATAGCCCTCCTGTATTCCAGGAGGATATAGTTACTGACTTACTGAGCCAGCTGGATCCTAACAAGTCTATGGGACCAGATGGGATCCATCCCAGGGTGATGAGGGAGCTGGCAGAAGAGCTTGCCAAACCACTCTCCATCATCTTCCAACAGTCCTGGCTCTCTGGGGAGGTCCCAGATGATTGGAGGTTGGCCAATGTCACCCCAATCCACAAAAAGGGCTGCAAGCAGGACCCTGGCAACTACAGGCCTGTCAGCCTGACCTCCGTGCCTGGCAGGGTTATGGAGCAGTTCATCCTGAGTGCAATCACACAGCACCTTCAGGGTGGACAAGGGATTAGACCCAGCCAGCATGGGTTTAGGAGGGGCAGGTCCTGTCTGACCAACCTGATCTCTTTTTATGATCAAGTGACCCACCTGATGGATGAGGAAGGCTGTGGATGTGGTCTATCTGGACTTCAGCAAGGCCTTTGACACTGTCTCCCATAATATACTCCTGGAAAAGCTGGTAGCCCATGGCTTGGACAAGTGTACCCTCTCCTGGATTAAGAGCTGGCTGGAGGGTCGGGCCCAGAGAGTGCTGGTGAACGGAGCTGCATCCAGCTGGCGGCCAGTCACCAGTGGTGTTCCCCAGGGGTCTGTATTGGGTCCAGTCCTGTTTAACATCTTTATTGATGATTTAGATGAGGGGATTGAGTCCATCATCAGCAAATTTGCTGATGACACCAAGTTGGGAGGGAGTGTCGACCTGCTGGAAGGCAGGAGGGCTCTGCAGAGGGATCTGGAGAGACTTGAGAGATGGGCTGATTCCAATGGGATGAAGTTCAATAAGGCCAAGTGCCGGGTCCTGCACTTTGGCCACAACAACCCCCTGCAGCGCTACAGGCTGGGCACAGAGTGGCTGGAGAGCAGCCAGGCAGAAAGGGACCTTGGAGTACTAATTGACAGGAAGCTCAACATGAGCCAACAGTGTGCCCAGGTGGCCAAGAAGGCCAATGGGATCTTGGCCTGTATCAAAAATAACGTGGCCAGCAGGACCAGGGAAGTGATCCTTCCCCTGTACTCTGCATTGGTGAGGCCACACCTTGAGTACTGTGTTCAGTTCTGGGCCCCTCAGTTCAGAAAGGATATTGAGGTGCTGGAGCGAGTCCAGAGAAGAGCAATAAGGCTGGTGAAGGGACTGGAGCACAAGCCCTATGGGGAGAGGCTGAGGGAGCTGGGGTTGTTTAGCCTGGAGAAGAGGAGGCTCAGAGGTGACCTCATCACTGAAGGCAAGTTCTAGCCAGGTGGGGGCTGGTCTCTTCTCCCAGCAATAGGACAAGGGGGCAAGGGCTTAAGCTCTGCCAGGGGAAATTTAAGTTGGATATCAGAAAAAAATTCTTTCCAGAGAGAGTAATCAGGCATTAGAATGGGCTGCCCAGAGAGGTGGTGGATTCACCATCCCTAGAGATTTTTAAACGCAGATTGGACGTGGTGCTAAGTGCCATGATCTAGTAAATGGACTAGAGTTCAGCCAAGGGTTGGACTCGATGATCTTGGAGGTCTTTTCCAACCCAATCAATTCTATGATTCTAAGACCATCAGAAAGAATCTATGATTCTATGATTCTATGATTTTGCAGGGCTCTCTGTCCTGAAACTCTGCAAATTAGTATTCACATCTAGGATGCTGTGTAATTTCTGTATGCAACCCCTGTCACGTTATCTTAGTATGAAATATGATTGACTCATTACTGCTTTGTCTTAGTAACTGCTTATGAGCATACTCTGTATTGCAGCAGTATACTGATGGTATTACACATTAATTAGTCTTTCACATAATGTTATTAAATTAAATTACTGAATAGTTCCATATATAAAGTAAAATCACTACTGTGAATGCACAATTATTTTTATCAACTCTTTTAACAGTACAAGAATATTCAAAATGAATATGGTGTTCTGCTGCCTGTTACCTTTGTGAACAGAACAAATCAGTTTTTAAGGGCACTGGCAGTAGCCTCTCATAATGATGTCCAGAAGAATTGGCTATAAATACATGCATAAAGACTGTTTCTTCTTCTTTTTTAGAAATTGCCCAGATAATTTAATACAGCATGACCTAATTTCATTACAATTGTAATAATTCTATAGAATTTCTCCAATTTACATTCATTCCTTTTACAATTTTGATAAAGTACACTCTTGCTATATTAGGAGTGTCAAGAATTTGTAGAAAATTGAGTGGTGACATTAGAAATGAATTGGTGTTCTGCTTGATATATATATATTCTTAAAATAGAAATTGGATAAATTCTGCTTTCCTCCAGCTCTGCAGTACTGTCAGTAGCACCTCCACACGTGTCATAGCATAAGAGAAAGAGGGATGGAAGACAAGAGATTGCAGAAATTTTTTCTTCATAACTGAACTGAAGGCTGGAGGAATTTCCTGATACATAGATGCTCCTCTATCCCTGTAAAATACTGGCAGACACATAGGAAGGTCAATGAACTACTGTTGTGTTTATAATGAAAACCAGTTCATGGAGAGAATTTCTTGGAGATACTTCTTTCCCTAACCATATATCTTAAGAGCTGTGGCCAGTTTATGCTGAATATTGTCTTTTACCCTGAAGACAGTAGGCAGTCCCATGGTGTAATGGAGAGCACTCCAGACTCTGAATCCCAAGGTCCTGAGTTCGAGTCTCAGTAGGGACCATCCCCTGGCAGTTCAATGCCTCCCTGCCATCCGACCCCATCAGATCTCAGATGCTCAGCAGGGTCAGTCCCGGTTAGTACCGGGTGCTGTGACAGTCCCGAGGACTTCACTATCACTGTCCAAGCTCGCTCGGCCGTGGCAGATGAACCTTAAGACTTAAACGGAGGGGCCAGTTCTGCGCGTGCTGTGCCTCACCTAAAAAATCCACTGCGCAGGCTGGGGAGAGCCCTTCCAAGTCTTCATTCACAAAGTCTGGCCATATACCTACCCTGAAGACAATGCAAAATTTATCAAGGTAACATATATCAGATTGCTGACATCAAATTGTACAGTAAACCACTTTAAATACTTTTCAGTTTTTCATTTTGCTTCTACAGTAAAGAGAGTTACATTTTCTAGTCTCTTACTAAGTTGTCAGACCAGCAGACTACCAAATGCAGTGTCTGAGTGTAGGCAGGTTCCCGAAAGGTCTATGGAGGAGTCTTTATCATTAAGTATTTTATAAAACCAGAAAACACTTAAGCACATTTGGAACTTCTGGAGTTCATCTGTAAGCTGCATGAGGCTTCTAATATTTTTCCTTCAATCAAAAGAGGAATGACACACATACAGATATTCCACTATTGTGGAGATAAGATTATACAAGATTATGACTCTATAATGTCAATTTATCACAGTGCTACATGTACTGCTACCAAGTACAACTACAAATCATGAAAAACATCTGTAAGTCCCTATAAGCAATTTGTCAAAATACTCTCAAGTACATGTATAATAAATGAAGAACATATGTTTCATAGGAACCAAATGAAACTAGAGCTGTACCGAATGCTTTGCCAGAGACTTGAACAGCTGTGGACATCACCTCTCTCTGGCTCCATCCAGCTTTAAAAGGCATTGTTTACTTTTTAGCTTGACAGGTGATGTTTACAATACCGTCAATCTTCCCAGAAGACAAGCTGCTCAAATACCTCTGTAGACCACTGCCATCTCCTTAAATGCTGTCTTTTGACATTCATTTTAGATATTTGACACTTTCTGCTAAATTACAAAGCTTCTTCACTGTACCAACCTTGCCAGCTTCTAAAAACACCTACTGTCATTTGCTTCTGAAAAAGTAGCAGGTTACATACCACATAGAATTTTCATCTGGTAGCTACACCTCAGAAATAGAAAGTTTTGTTCATTTACTATTCTGTTCACAAAGTGTGTCCACACAAACACAACCCCTCACATACATATTTTGGTGTTCTGAAGAGGTTTGTCTGAATTCTTGAGCTCGATGCCTCAACAAGGCATCTTTGATTTCTTCTGTTTAAGCATAAGATGGCAGCTCCAAAGTCTCTGCTATTATGCTTTACACTCAGATTAAGGTCATAGTTTCAGTGTTATTCAGAATGATGATACATTTCTTTACACAGAGAAAAACTTAGTGATCAGCACTTCCCCCTGGTAATATCTATTGAATATTATGACTTCCATTTAAAACCAAGCCACACAGTTTAATAATCTCTCTAGTCTTCCTACTGTACCAGTTTTTGTTTTGCTTCTAAGATAAGAGCTTCCTGCTTCTCTCATTCCTGTTTACATCTATTTCCAATAATAATAATAATCAGTGGGAGTGGAAGATGTATTATTAAATCTCCAAATATTAACTCCCATAATTTTCAGTGTCTACAGTGACTTCCCAAGCCTGAGTAAGGAGAAACATCATTTTTACTTGACAACTCTGTTATAAAATATGTTGACATTAAATTTTGAACAACCTTTCGAATACTGAATAGTGTTACATTCAAGAACTGTGAATGAATTCTAAACATTCTAGTACATAAGTCAATCTCATATACATTGCAATAGATAACAGATTTATAGTTTTACATTATCTGTCTGAAAAAGTAGCAAGAATGGAAAATACTTTCTTCTGCACTGAGCATATGCAATCACCATTATATATTTTAAAAAAACCAACCTGCTGATTATAAAACAGTTTAAATAGTCCCAAGTGTCCCTGAAGAGCTACTGTGTGCTGTGTAAAAGCTCAATAATCCTCTACATGTCAGAAGGTGACTCTTCAGCTGTTCAGGATCATGAGCTGATATGCTACCACTTGTAAAAAAAAGTATTCAAAACACAAGAGCATACAGTTAGGTAAAGATCACTGTGATGGTATTGGAATTAATCTGCAAGAACTGACAACACTGAAGCCACTGTAGTAAGAATGATTCAAGAAACTAGCTTTTACTTAAACCAAAACACTCAGAACACAGCAAATTCACACCAAAATAAGGTCAACAGGATTATGAAATTTTTACATCTCATTTGGCTCATTTTTCTTTTACAAAGATAATCAGAAAAAAAGGAATTTGTTCAAACACACTTTATACTTAAATACATATTGAATGCACAATTCATATAACACCAGCAGTGCAGTCTGTGCAAAAGTACTCAAAATCATTATTGTTCAGTGTTCTCAATAAAATACTATAATTTATGAAGGCACATTGATAGAAGAAATGATGCTTCGATCGTCTGTATTTGCTTGAATCATCAAAATAGGGGAATTCGCTTTGGCCCCTGTGCTTAGAAAAATATGACTTTGACTTTCAAAATCACATTTTCTTGCATATTTACTCTCAGTATTTACATGGTAGTTTCTTCCCATTCAAGCTCCACATCACCTGCAAAAGAAACAGATACATTATGTTAACCTACCTTGTAAACAAATAGTAACAAATAGTAGATAACTATTTTTCGTTGAATTTAAAAGATCTTGCAGGGGAAAAGAAGTGGAAAGCTCAAGCAATGACTACTACTATGAGGAAGAATAAAGAGCAGCAAAATGTTAGATATTTACATTTTTGAAGCCAAAAAATGCATGTCAAAGTATGGTTTTATCCTGCTTCTTAAGCTGGACAAGTCATATCATCTACTATGTAAAAATCATTTTGAGAAGTCTGTATCTCCTTACCTTCCATGGCATCCAGAGAGTCCATCTTTTGCAGTGCTGAATAATTTACAAAACATATGGGCTGACTACTTCCTTTGCTTGTCAACAGATCCAATACACATTGATGCAAAAATATGTATTGTGCCTGTAATATGTGAAGTTAAAGATGCTTAATTAAAAGAAAATGCACTTCTGATACCAAAACTCCTTTTTTTAAAGTAAGATCTAGATATTCTCAAAGTAACTGCAATTTAACTCAGCAATCTCAGTACTTCAGTGACCATATCATATATGCCTGGTCTGATTTTATTCATTATGAAGCATAGTGCTTTAAAATTTGTCAAAACATATTAATCCTTATGCAACAGTAAGATATATGAAATTACACTAAGCATAACTGAGACTAATAGGCTATTCCACAATTTCCTGTGAAGATTTGCTGTATGAGAAGACTTTTTGCCACTAGATTCAGAGTGAAGAAACTGAATCACATTAATGTAATATTTAGATAAGAAAAGTTTCCTCTTTCTAGCATAGAGAAAACCAGCAGGGTGCACTCAAATGCAAAAGTTCAAGTAAATCTAAACTTATATATTCTAGTAGCATGCTAGAAGCAGAAAAACCCACAGTATTTTCTTGAACTGTAGCCTCATTTTTATCAGACTATAATGCAAAGAGTGGGCAACTTAAGTTAATTTGATACTTCCAAGGACATAAAGTTTGAAAAGCAAAAAAACAAAATAAGGCAATATAAAAATGAAACAAAGGAATGAAAACAGATAGAAATATAATAAATAGATTAAGTGTATCTTCACATAGGAGAAGATACAATATGTGTAAATGCAGAAAATGAGCCAGGTCACAGCATCAGAAGTTCGTGCAGATTGGAAGAGACCTCTTAAGATTATGTAGTCCAACTTCCCACTGCTCAAGCTGTGTCAGCTAAAATATGTTGCCTAGAACCTTGTCAAGATCGACTCGGCACATCACTGCCAAAATCACTTTATTGCCCTTGACTTTTGCGCAGGTAAAAATATGTAATTTTTCTGCTCAATGATTGCCATTTTATTTCAGAATTTTCAACTCACATGTTTCAGATGTACAAGAGTACCCATGCTTACATGGGTATGTTAGACTGCTGCAGCTCCAGAGCTGTGGGTAACTATAACAGCCTTCACAGGCCCCCAAAGCACACAGTACCATTATGCTTTTCAATAGCTTTCTTAACGAAGGAGTAGTATGGCATTACTTCAAATTAGCCTTTGTACGTGGCAAGAAAATAACATGTCCAAATGAAGGTCTTAAGTTTCAGTGGAGTTCAGATTGGTTATCCCAAATCAGAACGCAGACACTGAAAGCTCCATAATCTTGCATTTGTACAGCTGCTTCTGATGTAGCAATGAAGATCTTTCTGTGTTTGGCAGGTGAGAGTCAAACAGGCTACCTGGGCAAGGTATGTGTAACAAGTTGTTTTCCTACTTAGAATCAGTGACATTTTTAACTATTCTGCATCCATTGGCTACAGTAATAGATGGTGACTGTTGGCAAAAGGAAAACTATTTTGAAGCTATAAACAAGGAAAATACATGTCTGAGAGCAATCAGTTTTCACTTATTTTACTCATAGATCTTACAGACAGTTTGACTGAGGGAACCTCTAAACTGAGTTCTGGAAAGGAATTGCTCCTCTCTTTGTATCTTCTGTGCTGATCATGTAAAATCTGATTAATAGACCTCAACAGTGTTTTATAACAGAACTCTCAGAATAGCATGACTTCTGAATCCGCCATAAAGCTTTACAAGATTGGTTCCCTTTTGTTAAGTTTTGTTGCTGATCTGACTTTTGTAGTCTCACAAACATGAGCTAGAAATGAGCTGGACAGAGAATAATGTCTCAGAATTCTGCGTCTAGCATACAGATTAATACTTGATTTTTTAGGAAATCAGAACTATGACACTAACTCTTTGTATTGCATTTTGGCACACCTTTTCTTAGTCCCTGCCCAAATATGGAAATAAAGAGGTACCAAAAAATTATGCATATTTCAAAAAACGTAATAAAATTTCTTAGTGTTTTATGATTTTATTTTGGGAGTGCTCCCATTAATTTTTCTTCCAGCCTTTGATTTATTTTCAGACTATTCTATTTATAATCAAAAATGTAAAACAACCATCAAAAATCCATTCCCATAATTCATCATTACAAGAAAGTCCTGGCAACTGTTTAGTTGCATCAAGACTTCAAAAGGAAAAATGTAATGTGAATGGTAATCACATTGCACCTTACAAGATACATCATGGCAGAGTATCACAAAATCTTCTGAAGTGCAGTTGATGAAGAGAGGTTAATTGCTTTGTATATTCTCACACACCTTTCATATGTTCTGCTGTGATATGGAATAGCACAATTGCATTGCCAATGGAGCAAGTCTCCTTACGTTAAAATCAGTTTAAATCCATCAGTCATGAGAAGGTTCATCCTGAAACTACTCATCCATACTAAAAAGTTAGCAAGTCATGCTGTACACTCAAAGCCTTCAGTTCATGGGTTAGATCTGGCCTGCAGGATACTTATGCCAGAAGCCTTATGCAAATACAGCTAATTTCTATTCCACTGGACATTTAGGATCAGTTTTAATTTCTTATATTACTCCTTTAGATAAACTCAGAGATCCAGATATAGTAGAGGTCTTCCTCCCTGGTAGGTCTTCACTAACTAATATCCATACTGAATAAGTCTGCCAGAAATGTACTTTTTTAGACATCAAACCCAGTGTTGCCTTGATTTTGAACACTGAAGTCTGTGCTTAAATCTGTCCATACATGCTGTTTTATTTGAAGCAAATGAAAAAGAATCAAGGAATAAATAATGAGTTTAAAGATAAATGAATATTTTAAAATTTGGAGGACTATGCCACTTATATATACACGCAGAAAAATGCGGTTAAGTAGTAAATAAAGTCAAATTAAGGAGTGAATGAGCAAATCCATTTTTAATTTAACACCTGTTCTCTGCCCAAAACTTGAAATAAACCTTCTCAAAGACTGAGAAGTTGTTATTTAGGTTCTAAAATCGAAATAGCACTCTTTTCAGCACTTGTCAAGACTTTGCTGGACAACCATACTTAAATAGATGCAGACTATACATTTGCACAATGCTTGAAATAAAAAAAAGCAGGATTTGGTACAAAATGTTTTATATAGCTGATTCTTACAAGCTTTCTAGTCTTGTTTTGTAGAACAGATGATGACATTACTAACTTTTTAACAACAGGAAAACAGAATAGAAGAATCTTACCAGATTCTGTACCATACACATTCTTTCACTTCTTAGTTCAGCTACAAGTCCATAGATATCCACAAAATCATGGTCGTTTACATGTTGGGTTAAATGGTCAAGTGCGATATAAACACCTGTTCTTCCAACACCAGCACTGCAAACATGATACACAAAATAAAATAATGCTTTTATGTTAATGCTTTTCTTATTTTCTTAGAATATTCTGGATAAATTATGTTTATTGTGAAAAGAAAACTTTGGGAAAAAACCTTAATCTTTTTCAGTATTTACATTTTGTGAGGTGCATGTCTCCTTGCTGAATGGAATGAAGCCATGCTCTGATTTTGATTTTACAAAGGAGTTCAATTGGACAAGTGAGATATAACTAAGCTAAACGTGTTTAAGTGGGGAAGAGATCCTACATCTTTTATGTTAATTTTCTAGGACTCACTAGCTGACAGGAAAAAAACCACCACAAGATTTTGTGAAATTACACCTGGATTCTGAGATACTTTTAGTATTTGAGATAAACAACATGGTATCTGGCAAAACATTTAAAAGAAAATATTTTTAAAAGGAGGATGTGCAAATGTGCAAGCCATGCTTCTAGCTAGTGTTTTGTTTAAAGGTCTTACAATGAACAGGATTTTCTCAAAATCACTGTCAGACTTCTCTGCAATAGGTGCAATAAATGCAGGGTATGTTACTGCAGATAATCAGAAGATCTAGAGCAAAAGTCTTGAACATGCAAGATCTAATGAGCAGAAAGTAATGAATGAGTTTTCTGGTTATGAGAACACACAAGGAAGTTTTATAAACATGAGGAACTTGAGCACAGGTGTAGTATCTGGTCCATGCTGGTCCCTTTACATATCGGAAAAGAGGATAGGATTCATTGCAGAGAAGCCACAAAGAATGTAAGTGTCCTGAAAACATGAAGAACATGTTCTCTCCTGTAATAGTCTCTCTGGCCCTTGCAGAAGAGGGAGATGTCTGTCAAAGGTAATGATATCTAATAAATGATGCTTTACCATCCATTGTCGGTAGCACCCATAGGAAACTGAGGACAAATAAAAAGAACTCCCAAGCCTGATAATGTGGTTGGTTAGGGAAGAGTCTTGTGGCACCAAACCCAGCTTTTCTTTCCACATATTGCCTAACTCACACTGAGTGAAAATGAGGCAAAGAATCAGTTGCAGACCTCTGAGTTCAGATTGCTGTTTTGGAGCGTGCCCATTCATTCAGCAAGAACATGGATCTGCACTAAAAATGCACTTTTCTTTAGCTTTCCCCACACACTCTTTGAAACAGCCATTTTAGGGCATTGAGTATGAAATCAATTGGAACTATTACAGCTGAACACCTCTGATCACCAGACCATTTATTTGAGAGCCTAAATATAGATTTTATCTGTTTACAGGCAACTGAGTTTGAAATATGGCCTATGCAAACCTTTATTCTTATTTGTCGTTCTCTGTGGCTTCAAAATAGTTTCTTCCTTATATGTGACATGCACATTATAAATACATTCTTAATATTTGCTTGTTAAGAAGAGCTCTAATTATAACAGAAGTAATTTAAACAAACACATTGTTATTCCTCTTATGGTTAAAGAGGAAAACAGATAAAAGTCCAGCAGTACTTTACGGTGATTGTCAAAGTAATTATTTATTATATCGCCTAAGTGGAATTTCGTAAATGAAAGAACAGACACAATTCTGCATTTTACCTTCTAGAAAAGACCAAGAACTGCTAGAGAAATCTTCACTGCTGTGCATAGTAGAACCATATCCATGCACTCAGCCTTTGGCGTTGTTCTTCTGCCCATTAATATGCACTTGAAATTCTAAGACACTAAACAATGATTTGGTCAATATACCTACCTGCAGTGAACCACCATTGGTGTGTTATCATGTGCTCGACTTGCACGGATAAGTTTTACAAAATGGATAATTGGTGCAGTTGTTTCAGGGACTCCATGTTCTGGCCAAGAGGTGAAGTTACACTGCCGCACCATCATGCAGTCTCCATGCTGAAAAATATAAAATAACCTATTTTTTAGAGAAGAAATGGTACAGAAGGTTCAGTAAGTTACATGTAGCCTTCTAAGCAATTTCATGAAAAAAAAAAGAATATCATAATAATTATGAGATGTACTGGCACCAAAGAACAACTTGTTGTGCATAGAACTTATGGCAGGATTTTGTTTTTTTTTTTTAAGAGATGGCATCAAGTTTATCTTTCAGAAAGTATTAGTGACTTTGGCAGTCACTCTCCACTTTACTTCAGTCACTATATCAATGTAATTTGTAGACTGAAAGTGGAAATTCCTATGACTTGTTTAGAAGTTAGTGAACTAGGATGTCAAAATTGTTTAGGAAAAAGCAATCACTCTTAGACTAATCTGATACAGTGAAAGTAAATACACATACACTGATAAACACAGATATATTTTCTTAGCGTTTGATGCCCTCTCAATCGGAGCAGCAGCAACAGTAACCTAAAGAAAAGAGTAGGTTATGATCTGATACTGAAATCATTTATGAAGAACATAAAAATGAAAGAACAGGTTCATTCCAAAGCCCTGTTGAGATCAATTTGCCATTTTCAAGAGTGTTTAAGGAAAAATATGAGGGAACGTTATAAAACATAACAACAATGTATCTATAGTTCCCCAAAATATCCTTTCCATTCTTAATAGTTTGTGATTTTGAACTCAGTCAGAGACTCAAAACTTAATAGTACTTGTCAGAATTTTCTTCTACAAATTATGAAGATTTTTTTTTGAAGCCCTGTAAGTTTTTAGCATTCACAATACCCTGCAGAAAACAGTACCACAGTTTAATAAGCTGTTCTGTAATGAGCCACTTCCTATTTTTCTAAATTTCCTTTGAATCAATCACTTGCTCCTTTCATATTGCAAGAAGCAATATAGCAATAATTTTGAGTTATTTGCCTCAACTACACTTTTTATCTTCAGTGGAAGGTCATCAAGAATTCACCCACTTGTGAATGGAAGATGAAGTCCAATCTTAAACCCAGCAATACAGCACATTTAATGACATGTTTATAAAGGGCATAGCTTCTTGTGCAGGGTAGGTCACCCTATAGTAAATGGTTCGTGTAGTCATTTCAGATTATATTTTCAGCCTCTCCCCGGTTAACACAGGTGACTTCACATTTGCTGGCATGCCTGTTTACTCTAAGTAGTCCCTTTTCTAGTCTTGCTTACTCTGTGCCCTATTTTAGCTGAAAAAAAGGTTTATCTTCTCTTAATCATTTTAAAATGTTCAGTTGTCCTGCACAATGTATCCTTATTAGGTCACCACTGAGACAATCCCCTAAATGCTGCATGTCTTTTGTCACATGCACATGCCACAGGATGGTAATACATGCATTTGGATAGTCAAGTTCAGGTCCTAGGACCTGGCTGCATTACACACAACACAGATCAATGCTGGGAGTGCATAAGAAGGCAGACTTAATCTTGGGTCATTATTCCCAGATTGCTTTCTGAGCCTATCTGCTGCTTTGATTTAGTGCTCGCAATAATTTTTCCAAAAAGGGGGAACTATAGTTGTGGGTTTCTGCTGTAGCTCTACCCCCTCTTCCCAGCACTAAGAGTGGGAGTAACACTGATGATTCTCATTTATATTGGATGAATCTCCTGGGGGTGGAGGCCAATAGGGCTGGTGGCACATTGCAAAACAGCTGCACCAGAGAATCTTTCCCTTTAATTTGAGAGGGATACATTCAAAGGGATTTGTCTGATTCCAGAATGGTTAGGATTACTCCTTTCTAGAGGTGACAATTGAGGAGTCCAAGTGGAAACTTCACCTCCCACCCGACCAGAGTTTCAGTAACCTTGACAGGCCCTTCAAAACTTGTCAGATAAATACCTGATCTCTTTCTGACAGAAATTCTCAGGAAATAAAACGTGAATGAAAACAAAATGCAGGACAGTCAGGCAGTATAGTGCATATGCATTAAAAGATTAAAAGGATACTGAGGGTGATAGTTGGGTGGGATGGAGCACATCTGATGTTCTTTGGGGTGTTGGATGGGTTTTATTCAATCCACTTCCAGTTCTGGCTTACCCTTTCAATTTTTAGATCTCTGATGGTCCAGTCTATTTGAATATCTTCCACCAACTTAGTAATCACTATATCCCCAAACACAGTCACTGGTTTATTATCTTCAGGCCAGTACTGATGACATCTTATCTGCAGGGAGATGATTACTAATTAATTAACAATTATCATATTATAATCTTGACAGAAACAACATACAGAATTTCCAATTATATCAAATGTTTTTAATTGATACACTGGTAACTTACACGTCCTTTTTCAAAGCATTGTGTAAGCATCACAAGTGTTTTAGCTCTTGTCTCCCACACCATTCTCCAGAAATCGCCCACCGTTCCTGGCAATGGTCCCTGAGTTGCAATAAACTCATTGGGACATAAATAACCCTAAGAAAAAGAAAATATTTTATACAAAATGGTTGGCAAAGAAAAAAAGGAGTGTGCATGTGACTCATAGCAGTGTCTCTATCTACCACACCTAAGGGTAAAACCTGGTCAGACATACTAAGACTGGCACAGGCCTGGCTAAGCACTGTATGTCAGGCTGCCTTGGAAACCTAAGGAAGTAACAGCTTTTTTTTGTAGTCCAGTTATGAACCAATACTCTATTAAAGTTGGGGAAATTCCATGCTAGTAGAAATGCATTTAGCAGAGAAATTACAGAGATATCAGGTCATCAATTCCCATCTAAAACTGTCTAAACTTTCATATTAGCCTTACTGCAGATCTAGCCAGAGGCTACCAAGAACTATGTCAAGAGATGGCCAACGAAGTAGAATTAAGTGGCGCCAAGGAGCAGTGGAACCAGGGAAACAACTAAGGAGCAGTCTGAGAGCTAGTGCAATACAGAACTGATGACCTTGTTCTTCCAGTGATCATCAGGGATCTGCTGTAATATGGGGCTGGAGCTTACTCAAAGAAATAATCTCTGATAAAAGGCTTCTACTGTTTAGTTCATTTATAAATTGATGTAAAACTTGGGAAGAAGGAAGTTGGTTGAAAAAAATCTGTGTAAGTTCTGTCAGTGCATGGTTTCACAATGATCTGTTTCTTCAAAGCAACAAAGCATACCTACAGGAACTATTATGTACTACATAAAGTCTAAAATAACAATAATAGCAATAAATTTATGCTGTAG